>NC_134494.1:24148853-24884538 GCF_040206685.1 Ascaphus truei | reverse complement strand
TCAACGCCAGCGATGAAAGCGCAAAGAAATACTGAGGTCATATTTATTATTATAGGATGGAATTCTTTTACGTTCAGCTAATCAATAATTTTTAGGGAGTGTTCAGATTTGTTTTCAGAAAACCTGGAGTGAGGCTAAAAAAGTGATTGCTTGGGATCCTTTCTGCTATTTCCATGAAAATCCCTTACTCCCAAGCCACATGGGCCAAGCTACATCTTATGCAACGTCTGCAATTGCTCAATCACCACTTTATTATGTTGACACTAAAGCTTGAAAGTATTTGTTGGAAGCCTGATCAAATCTGCTGTTTAACACACTTTTTTGTCAAGCTATATCTAGTATGACTCATTTTTGGCTTTTGTCTCAACATCATTTAGGTACAAGAAATGTGTCCACCACGTAAAAAGTAGTCAATCTAATACCTGTGCAGTGAACTTGACAGAAACTGAAGAGTGTATATTTTAATTCTGGAAATTGTTAGCAACATACAGTATATAATGCAACTGGAGCCATAATGCATAGGAACAAACCAGATCCATATGTATAACGGAACCGCAGCCAAAAAGTAATTCAGACTGTCTTGTCTTATTAAAAATGTTGGTACTGAAAGCCCCTGCATTAAAGCAACAGGGCTTCCCGAAAAGATAAAAATACTGCCCACCACAAATCAATTTCAATAAAGATAGGAGCTCGAAAGAGTATTCTTTTGAACGAATGTGACCTATTTGTTCAACAACAAAAAAAAACCCCTACTGTATGTAAAATGTCTTTGAATTCTCACGGTGGCATGATAAACGCATTCTGGCTTTTAGCACACGAAAGAAACGTTTATTATCGGCAAATATTACTTACATTAAAAATTAGTAGATAAATGGCTGTGACATCAAATAAGTTATATTCTTTGCAAAGTTATTGCATGTAATTCCTTTCTCTTGGGGGGAAATCCGTTCTGTCTGTCCTTTTTGTCTGATGTTATCCTGGCTTCTCATTTCCTAGCTAAATCTGCCAGCATTTATCCAGGGACTATTCCCTTAGTCAGTCTTTCTTACTCCCAACACCATGACCGAACATGGTATCACCATGTGTTCTTCCACGATAAGCTTATAGCTCCTGTCAATCTAACACAATGCCATAACTTCTTATGTACATACACCGTTTGTGTGAGTGCTGGGCCACTCTCTGTTTTAGCAGCACACCACAACCAACGGAATGTATGGTTTGATATATACTCTTAGAGTAGAGCCACACCTGTATTAATTTTTGTTTTATTCAATATAAATTTACAAGGGTGTTTTACATGGTACACTATTATATAATATATAGTGATTCACAATATTAGGTGTTTTTTGGGTTGCGCACTTATCCTTTTCCACTGTATATACACGTAAGGAACTGCTCCAGTTATGATCAAATATGATTACATCAGTTGTCGATAGCAACTAAGCGTCACTCGCTGGCCCGTCCTCAGATAACCCAAGGCAACGGTAATCCAACTATAAATCTAGACACACCTCTCACCCCAAAGATACACTCAATGTAACAAAATCTACAGAACGTTCTTTACTTGTAAGAGTGATTTATGTGTGGCATCTGTTTCATACCAGTTATACAATAATTACAATATAATAATAATATGAATGAAAATCTTACACCCTGAAAGATTTATATTGCCGGGGTAGGGCTACGGTACATATCTTTTGTGGGTCTGAACCTCCATGGATTATGGGGAATACCAATTTAGGTTCTGGTACTGAAAGTTTTGATTAAGTGAAGGGATAATCCCAATCCCTTGTGAGCCTGCGGTGGTGTTATAATGATAGTGACAAACAAATAAAGTGCACACCCATATACCATTAAATAAGTCATGTGCTAGTGCAGGGGGGGCGCAAACTTTTTTCCCTGCGCCCCCCTTGCCGGCGGGTCCCCTCACTCCCGCGCCCCCTCTAACCTCCACTTACCTGCGCTCCGGCGTTATGACGTCACGTTGCGTTGCCCATTGCGACGCAGGAAGGAAGCCGCCGGAGCTAGGTAAGTAAAGGTTTACAGAGGCCCTGCAGCTCCCCCTGCACTTAATTTAAGTGCCTGCGGGAAGCGCGGGCCTCTGTAAACCCCGTGCCCCCCCCGCCGGCAGTCTCGCGCCCCCCCCTCGGGGGTCGCGCCCCACAGTTTGCGCACCGCTGTGCTAGTGAAACGTGAAACTATAGAGCGTTAACCAGTGTAACTCATTGGGATCAGCTCATGGGCTCATAAACCAGCTGCTGCCAATACATGCGGTCCTCCCAACCGCAGTGAAACAAGGTGCAAACAATAGGTATCCACGGGGCAAAACTGGGTGAATAATAAAAAATAATAATAAACGAAACGTGCAAAAATGAATGAAGACCAAACATATCAGTGATTTTTAGTAGCGAGGAGTGTATTTTTGCTGAAAGCTTTCGTATCTTTTAATGAACAAGAGAGTTTGGCCAACCAGGGATTTCGTACAGTAAATCAGTGTTTCCCAAATCCAGTCCTCAAGGGCCCACAACAGGTCAGGTTTTAAGGATATCCCGGCTTCAGCACAGGAGGCTAAGTCTCGTCTGAACCACAGATTGAGTCACCTGTGCTGAAGCCGGGATATCCTTAAAACCTGACCTATTGGTGGCCCTTGAGGACTGGAGTTGGCCGCGCCTGCCAGTCGCTACTCGGGAGATTGTTAGCATGGTGTGGAAATAGGGGAAGAAGCTGATATTCAGTGGCCTGTTGTGCTGGAGTGCCACTAAATCCACGTTAGATTTATTTGAACAAAAAAAGGGGTCTATGGGTCTGATTGCCATCATTGACCTTGAACGCCAACGATCAATAATGGAATCACGAATATCTATGAGTCCCAACAGGTATTCTCTGTACTTATGTTCTGTCACAACAGTGTTCCCTGCGGCAGAGAGGACTGGTTAGCGTAGCAAGTTGATGTATATTGGTCGTGGTGACCTTTCCACTTTGTGAATCTGCCACGCTGCACATTTTGCTTGTAGAATAGCTCACCGTGCAGCTATATTGGAGAGGATGGTGTCTGCAAGTCCAGACTTGAACCATCCCCTTTTGTATTTTGTATCTACCAAAAAAATGTTAAAAAAAAACAAAACCCCAACAGAGTTCTTTGAAATGTGGGATTCTCCTAGCACTTAAAAGATTAGATTTTAGAAGCTGTTTGCATATCGGGCAGATGGTTCATCTCTACGTGTCAGGTGACACGCTACAGTGGTTGGCCTGGGTGACTTAGCCTCATTTTGCGTGGCAATTCTCTACATCAGTGTTTCCCAACTCCAGTCCTCAGGGAACCCCAACAGGTCAGAACTTAAGGATATCCCTGCTCCAGCACAGGTGGCTCAGTCACAATGACTGAGCCGCTGATTGACCCACCTGTGCTGGAGCAGGGATATCCTTAAGATCTGACCTGTTGGGGTTCCCTGTGGACTGGAGCTGGGAACCACAAGTTCTGTTCAATGTCCTGCAGAATATACTGTAGGAAAAAGCCAGCAGTGGATCTTAAGTTGGGGGGAAATATTTCCAGCGCTCACATAGTGGTAGGGTTTTGTCTTCTCCTTTTTTTGCTGTAGCTGCACATTGCAGTATGTTCTCCACTGGTATTGTCACAAACAGATCGCTTGAAGTCCCACATGGCCAGTCAAAACAAAACAAGACTTGGCTTCATGTTGATGTAATTTGCGTGTGAAATCCTCCAGTAGTTTTACAATCTGTAGAAAATGTTGACATATTTAGATTGCGGTGACAAAACTGGCTGTCTAGACCTTTTCTAAAAATTGCTATCGCCCTTTGATTCCCGAAGCTTTGGAATCGCTGCTACGTTCTTTCTTAAATTAGGTATATTTTGTGATATTGGTTAAAGCAGCAAAACATGTAGTGCTACCCGATTTTCTTTTCCAGTAAAGGATTGGAGCAGGGGGTTTCCGGAGCTGCGTTCATTTTAGCTCCGAGAGAACCTGCTTCCAGAGATACTTACCGTCGGATCGGTGCCGGTATCTCTGTCGAATTTAAATGTCCAGGTCACGCGGGCTAATAGAAAGCTACAAGGGATGACGTCACAGGTTCCTATTGGTCCGCGGGACATTTAAACGCCACCATTTTGTTAGAGACACAGTTCCCTGGCTGCAGATACCAGCACCCCCCTACGGAGGTAAATATCTCTGGAGAAGGGGGTGCCTGGAGCTGACATTAACACTGTTCAGCTCCAGAGAGTCCCCCCCCGCTTCAATCCTGTAATAATAAAATATAAAAATGTAATGGTGCAGTGCTACATGTTCTGCTGCGTTCATTTACTTTTCGGGGTTAGGTTATTTAGGTAAATATGCATTGGTCTGCATTACCCCTTGTTTTTGTTTGTGTGTCTTTTTTTGGTATGTAACTCTGCTTATGTAATTTTCATCTCTCTGCACCCCCATTGTACCGCGCTGCGGACTATGTTATTATAATGACATAGAGAGGCTGATTACTAATGCATCTCAATTGATAACATATCATGCCAGGCAATGATTAACTTTGTAACTGCTGAAAAAACAAAGACTGACATCATATAAGCATGTGTTGCCATGAAATATGTTTTATATTTGCATTTGTTTTGTTATTTGCTTAGTATCTTAATGTGCGATGTTCTCACGTTAATACAGATATAGACAGAACGCTTATGATCTGGGAGTTACACATCTTAAGACCTAAGGGAGTTGTGAAGAGACCATTTGGGGACCGATGCAGAAAGATCACTCCCCAGTCATAAAGCAACTGCATCATATAATCCATTACATTGTGGCACCAAAAGCTTCCATGAGTTGAGCAACTGATCAACATGTTTATTACATGTATAACATTGCGAAAAAAGTGAAGTATCGCCCTTTTGTGCACATGTAAAAAATATACAAAAATAAATCCATCTTGTGCTAGATGTGTGCAAGAGCATATCCCATTAAAACCAACTTGAGTTTCCTCCTTGATACAATAAATACTGTACTAGTAATACCGTTTGCATCAGTAATGTTACTCGGCTGGTTGGTGTTGTACTAATGTTACTTGCCCCGTAAGAAGTTTCCAAAAGCACATTGCTGTAAACAGCGATGTGCCTGCATTACCATACGTCTATCCAGCCGACAGATATTAACCTCCAAGGACAACAATCCGTGGGATTTGGGAGTTTTGGACCTGGAAAAAATGATATGTTATTGAAAAGTTCTGACTTCAAGTCAGGGAGACCCTATGGAAATCAAGGAGACTGCTGATGCTACAATTCACTGAGACTCACAGACAGTCAGCGAGGTTCAGTAAGCGCTGACATGTCGTCGTTTCAATCTGCCCATTATATATAAAACGTAATCTGCCCTCTGATCGCATGAGATGTCTTGGGAACTCCAGCCCGAAAGTGATGTTATTCCTACTCACGACAGAAGGCAAAGAGAGCTACTCTGGACGCCGTTGTTTTTACAGGCTTCTCTTCAAAGTATTTTAAGAGGAACACTGTACCAAATATTTCTACAAGACTACTCAGCTGGTAAGTCTCAGTTACGAGTCTTGTGAAATGTGTGTGTGTGTGCATTAGGAATAGAAAAAAAAATAAAACATCATCCACATCTTGGCCAGATCAGCACTGCAAACAGTTCCAGCTGCAGACAGCAGAATGAGTCACGCTGGAAGCTTCTGAGATCTTATGCGGCGGCTCTTGTTGAGTTCACATGATTTTTTTTTTTTTCCTCAACCTGCGTCTGTTTTTCTTTCCCTGTCAAACCAGGAGATTCGCCCAAGGAAAACCCGTACGAGGATGTGGACCTGAAAGGCCGCCACGCAGGCCGAAAGTCTCAGCTGTCGCCCAACAATTCCTCGGAACCGTCGTCGAACAGGATGTGGAGGCCACAAGACCGGAAGTACACAACGCCTACCCAGGTAGGTCGTGACTGCTCTCTGCTAGGAAGCCTGCAAAACCCTTTGCTATGCAGTGCCCAAGAGGATCCCCTCTGGCAGCAAAAGGGTTAAAAGATAAGGGCAGGTTTAAAGGGGCAGTCCCTCTTGGATTAGTGGTAGTGATATGTTTTTTGGGGGGGGATAAATCTAGGTGACTGGGAATTTTTGTTATCAAAATCCAACACCTATGAGAATGTTATTTTATTTCCAATTTTTTTTTTTTTTTTTAATTGTAATGGTGGGGTGAGACTTGGGAGGAGGGGTTGGATTTTCTCGGGCTGTTGCCTTTTGTATGATGTCCCTGATTCTTCAATAAGAGCTTGCACAGAAAAAGCATCAATTTCTTTGGGGGGGCATAAGGGAAGAGGAAACACTTAATTGCGAAACTCACCCCTAATCGGAGGCCTAGGGAAAAAATAAATCGTGCATGAATTTCAAAGAAACCAAAGCAATTAAGAAATCTCCCCTGTTTTTTTTTTGTGTTTGTTTTTACTCTGGGGACCCCACCCCGGTTCCCAACATACTGATTTTGATTTGATATGGATTTAGTTGGCAGTATTAAAGCTCAAACCCATCAAATCAAATGACCACCAAATCTTGTAGGTTCCTCTGGCCAATAAGAAGCCTCCCCTCAGAGACCCTGTTGTAGCTGATTCCAAAGAAAAATATTCAGCCTTTCAAAGCAAATTTCAAATACTAATTTTGCGTTCCTTTCAAATGGTTTTAGTGCCAGAACAAACGTGTGTCGGAGCTGGGTTTAATAGAATTTTCCAAAGAATTAACTAAAGTCATCCAACTTTCCAAAGATGGTCCCTTAATCATTGCAGAATAATTGATTTAATGGGCTACTAGCCGTAAACAAATTCATAATAACAATACGGTGTATGAATATTCTACCCACATTTTATCTATCTCCTACTAGCAGAGTAATAAAGATGGTTAGAAATGTGGGACAGTCTGGAGAACTGGAGAAAGCATATTGTGGGTAGCTTGATCTCCAGTCAGATATGCTGAATACTGAGTTATCCATGTGAGTATTTGTGTTGCAAAGCACATTGTCTCTGCCTATGGCAGCACGTGATTATCTTGGTTCAGTAACCATTGGGTCGGTATTTATTCACATGACCTAAACATCATTCTTTATCTGACTCTTTGGGGTCTGTTTACTAAAGTACTAAATCGTCAAGGCTTTAATGACTAACTTAGACGTGACTGGACTACTGCTGAATAAATAGCAACAAATGCTGATGCTTAATGCTGTATTTGATCACCTTATTCTAAGTCTCGCAATCCAGCCTGGCCTAATTCTCTTTTGATCTTCTTCCTTCTACATCGCAATAACCAATGGCCTTCTCGGATCATGACCAGTCTGGTCAGATTTTCAGGGGTCCCACAGTTCTGTAAGAATCTACCATTTTTCTCTATTTAGATGGCATGGGGGTTAAAACGAGCATCGGCCCAGTCGCTGCCAGCAAGCGAATGAATAATAGTGATGTACTTTGCAATTTGTCACCATCACATAATGTAGAAAATATAGTCGAATTTACTCAACCATTTATAGATGTAGCAAGAGAGACTGTTTACGGCGCAGGTGCCAGCTCCGGTCACGGGACCAGCATGGACCAAGCATCGGAGGATTAACGCTGTGGAGGTCCAATACGGACACATGGATCCGCCACAGCGCGACTGCGGCAGACACTGTCTCTCGTGCCGCAGACTTTCGTTTTTTTTGGCCGCAGTGCAAGAGACATTGGGTCTTGCTATATCTGTACTGGGATTGTGATACTTAATCTGCTGGAGAAGTCTTTGTAGAAAACATACCTTGGTGCAGTGTCATAGGGTCACACGTCATGTAAATGTGCTTTTTATTTTATTTTTTTTAATTGAAGCTGCCTTCAAAGACTACTAGTCAATCCTTGCGAGTCGGGAACTCGTCCGAGAGGAAAAGTCATCGGGTACCGCGGCTGCCCAAGCGACACAGCCACGATGACATGCTGCTGCTGGCTCAGCTCACCATCCCATCCTCTCCCTCAAGCCTAAATGAAGACAGCCTGAGCACCAAAAGTGAACTGCTGTCCACGCGGAGGCCCAGAAGAATTCCCAAGGTAAGCAGTTCAACTGGCAACAATGCTGAAAACTCTTAGTTATGGTGGCACAGGGGGAAGTATTTGTAATCGTTACAATTCTGGCTGCTTTGAAGTCAAAAGGATGTGCAGCCTCCTCAGTCGTACTCTGAAGTTTTACCATCATTCTGTTGTCTTTAACTATTTGTAAACTATGACTAAAGGAACTTTTAAATGGCACATCTATATTATTTTTGTATAAAGTAAATATTCAGTAATGAGTATTAATGCTTTGCAATCTTGCTGACCCCATCCTGCACTCACGGGGTTACATTGAGCATGCATTATATTTGGTAATTAAATATCCCCTTGAAGGGTAATAACTATTTTCCTACTTCACGAGGAAATGGCTTTCCAACAAACTAGAGCAGGGGCGGCCAACTCTAGTCCTCAAGGGCCACCAACAGGTCAAGTTTTAAGGATGTCCCTGCTTCAGCACAGGTGGCTCAATCAGTGGCTCAGTTGAAGACTGGAGTTGGCCACTCCTGCGTTAGAGGGTCATTCATAATCAGCATTGTTGTTATGACTGCCATCTTTTTGCTGTGAGGAACCTCGTGCCCAAGAAGTCGGAAACTAGTTTGGAAACCCAGTTTCCACCTGGACTGGAAATAACGTGCAGCCAATTCTGCAATAAGATCCAAGTACTAAATAAACCGATCTACTGACAAACGTGTGCAGCCCCTTGTAACGTCTATGACACGTTGAGCTTTCGTTGGGATGTCTGGCCATCTATAGGAAAGCACAAAGGAAATATTGTTTTGTAGTTGTCTGTTCGGAACAGATAACCTCCTGATTCCTTGTTGGAGAATACGCTGGCAAATACCTGTTGAGAAGTGGAAACCTTTTATCCAGAAGCGCTGTCAATTTGCAGTTTCCTTTTGCCCATGAAGAAAAGATGTTCTGGCAGCGACATTAAGTTCAGGACTGGATTGCTGGAGTTATATTTTTAGTCTCTGAACAAGGCTATTTTTTGACTCTGTGTATTGAGTTCTTCCTGTTACACTGAGACATATTTAGATATATACATACATAGTCCGGTGAGCAGACTACACTCAATTCCTTTGCTACTAGCGGGAGGGAATGCAACACATTGTTTTGCAATGTGTTGCAGCCTCCCTGGCAGGGAGGGGGTTAAAATCAGCTTTACAATGTACCTACACATACAAAAGACAATGCTTTTCTTCTTCTTTTGCTTTAAGTGTATATTACAATTAATTTATTTTTACTCCAGTTTAAAGGTGCTGTCCCACTTAGAGACCTATATCAGAGCTGCAAAAAAAGTAAATACACTCGAGGAGCATGTTCCATTGGTCTAACAGCTATTTCCGTAATTTAACAGAGCTGCCAATGTAGAACAGGGCATCCCTTCTCTGAAAAGCAGATTAACACATTCGTCTACATTTAGCATTGGTTGAACTTGTTGGATGTATGTCTTTTTTCAACCTCATCTACTATGTAACACATATCGGGCAATCCTAACGTAGCAGGAAATCCAAGGCGGCAGTGATCAGAGACTTACAGTGGGAGACATTATTAGGAGTTCCACCATCAATCTTTCTCTAAAGGAGAAAACATCTGAATTATTTAATAAAGGACAGTGCAACTGGGGCACCAGGGGGAAAGTGTGGGACATTTAGCAAATGTTTGTTTTTGATAGAGGCACTATGATGGGATCGGCACATCTTATGCGACAGTTTTCAGTACTACGTAGGCGTCAGAAAGAGATGCTTTAGCTGGGACCCTGTGGCCTAATTCTTGTTTTTATTATCTTTCGCTGACAGCTGGTGCAAAGGATTAACTCTATCTATAGTGCAAAGCGAGGCAAGAAGAGGCTGAAGAAGCTTTCCATGTCCAATATTGAGACCGCATCGTTACGAGGTACATTTGTCAAATCAACTAAGTTGCTAGGGTGTGGCCTGGGGATTAGGAACAGTGCCAGGCTCTTCCTGCATAATAATGTATGTTAACTGTTCTACTTTCCATAAAATGGCATTCATGGTTTTATGGAGGCTCAGTAAATGGTGATAGGGTATACCATGCAGGAATCGAACCCATAACCCTTCATACACTAGTAGCGTTTCTCTACCTGCTACACCAGGCCTGTCCAACTCGTAAAGTGAGAAGGGCCGAACTGCTCCAAGGAAAAAAAATTTGGGCCGCACGGGTTAAATCATCATCATCATCATCATCATCATCATCTCTCCTCCAGCACCTCTCATCATCATCATCATCATCCTCATATCTCCCCCAGAACCCCTCACTATCAATCTTTACAATACTCCCCATCTATCTCTAATACCCCCATCTCTCCCCCTCACCCACACAATACGCCCCTCCACATCAAACACACAATACCCCCCTTCACATCAAACACACAATACCCCCCTCCACATCCCCCCAGCCCATTCCATGTCAGCATCCCCCCCACAAGTCAGCATCCCCCCCATGTCTCTCTTCCCTCAATATGACACTCTCTCCCCCTTCCCTTAATGACACTCTCTCCCCCTCCCCTCAATATGACACTCTCCCCCTTCCCTCAATATGACACACTCTCCCCCTCCTCTCAATATGACACACTCTCCCCCTCCCCTCAATATGACTCTCCCCCTCCCCTCAATATGACACTCTCCCCCTCCCCTCAATATGACACTCTCCCCCTCCCCTCAATATGACACTCTCCCCCTCCCCTCAATATGACACTCTTTCCCCCTCCCCTCAATATGACACTCTCCCCCTCCCCTCAATATGACACTCTCTCCCCCCCCTGCAACTCACATCACACCCTCCCCCTGCAACTCACATCACTCTCACCCTCCCCCTGCAACTCACATCACTCTCTCCCCCCCCCCTGCAACTCACATCACTCTCTCCCCCCCCTGCAACTCACATCACTCTCTCCCCCCTGCAACTCACATCACTCTCTCCCCCCCCGCAACTCACATCAGTATCTCCCCCCCCTGCACCTCACATCACTCTCTCCCCCCCCCCTGCACCTCACATCACTCTCCCCCCCTGCACCTCACATCACTCTCTCCCCCCCTGCACCTCACATCACTTCCCCCCCCCTGCCCATCACATGTCTGCATCCCCCCCCTCACATGTCAGCAGCCCACACCCTCACATGTCAGCAGCCCACCTACCCTCACATGTCAGCAGCCCACCCCCTCACATGTCAGCAGCCCACCCCCCCTCACATGTCAGCAGCCCACCCCCCCCACCAGCCCGTTTTTCACACCCACCCCCCCCCCACCAGCCCATTTTTCACACAGCCTGTTTTTCACACACACACACACACACACACACACACACACACACACACACACACACACACACACACACACACACACACACACACACACACACACACTTCTTAGATCAGCTCAGCACATCCTCTCTCCCCGGTACTAAGCCCCGCCCCCGGCATGCTCTGACCTCCCCGGCAGCCTGCTATTGAAGAAAAAAAAACACACGGCTGCCGCATCCTCCTCATGCTGCTGCTGCCCCCGCGCACCGCAAAACCCGGGGGCGGGGGTGTGGGGTGTGGGAGGGATGAATCGACGCCATTTTTTGAAACTTTTTTTAAAATTTAATTTATTTAATTAACTGGCGCCCGGCCAGAGTCATTGCGGGCCGCACAGAGAGGCCAGACGGGCTGCATGCGGCCCGCGGGCCGTATGTTGTGCAGGCCTGTGCTACACCATAGGGTTGGTGTGATGTCATTGACTCTATTATCAAACTTAACTTTTACTGCACAATACTGCCTTTCAGCAGGTAAAGAATCGCTACTAGTGTATGATGGGTCATGGGTTCGTTTCCTGCATGGTATGCTAAAATTATTAGTGTAGGGGGAGGTGTGTGTGTGTGTGTCCGTTGGCAATAAAGCATTGAATGTTATATAAAAAAAAACCTTGGAGATGTGCGGCGTGCACGTGGACGCAGCCTGATGAAGTAGGGAGAGGAGAGAGCTGCAGATGCCATTTCGATAAAAAAAACAAAAAAAACTTGGAGATGTTTTTAAATCGGGAGCCACGCTCAGACCGCGTTATATGTGGATCCGCGTTGTAGCGGATCACACTATAACGGGGTTGAGCTGTGTGTGTGTGTGTGTGTGTATGTGTGTGTATATATATATATATATATATGTGTGTGTGTCTGTGTGTGTGTCTGTGTGTGTGTGTAACAAAGGGAAAAAGTAGCGCCACTAATCATAACAATAATATAAATATATATACAAACAAATATACATAAACAATATCAAAATTGAATATCCTCTATAAATCAAAAGAAAGCGCACGGCCCATAGTGCACTATTGTTACACTTTAATTAAAATATGAGGGGAGGGAAGGAAAAAGACTCGCTCACAGGCGTAGCATATTAAAGAGCGTATTGTGAACTATATCAGTCACCACCAACTGGAAGGGTCCTCCAAACGAATCCTTGCAGTATAGGAGACGAATCAGCCACAAGATTTCACTAGCTGAGCTGCCGGTGATGTAAACACAGGACTCTCCGGTCTTGGAGCCCCCGAATACAGGCTGAATGCTGTAAGCTCCACGCATTATCAGCCTCTGGCAGCGGAAACACGGTCCGGCCGAGTTCCGGTCTCCAACGTGATGACGTAATGCCGCTGCCTACGTATGACGTCCTGACGCGTTTCGTCTCACTAGGAGACTTTCTCAGAGGCTCAAGTTGGGGCCAGAGGCTGATAATGCGTGGAGCTTACAGCGTTCAGCCTGTCTTCAGGGGCTCCAAGACCTGTGTTTACATCACCTGTAGCTCAGCTAGTTAAATCTTGTGGCTGATTCGTCTCCTATACTGCAAGGATTCGTTTGGAGGACCCTTCCAGTTGGTGGTGACTGATAAATATATATATATATATATCTTTTATTACAGAAATAGACACGTGTGTACAGTTGTCCTCAGGGCCGCTTCCACGCACTGTAATATGGCGGTTGCGGCACCGAAGGATTAACACTGCGGGGGTCCCATTCAGATCCATGGACCCCTTGCTGCTCCATTGCGGCAGACACTCTCTGTTTGTTCGTCCGCGGCACTGAGGACAGTGTCTTGCTACATCTGTACAGGCATACCCCGGTTTAAGGACACTCACTTTAAGTACACTCGCGAGTAAGGACATATCGCCCAATATGCAAACGGCAGCTCGCGCATGCGCCTGTCAGCACGTCATGAACAGCAATACCGGCTCCCTACCTGTACCGAAGCTGTGCACAAGCGGGGAGACTATAGAGCCTGTTACACATGCCTTATTTACATCAGTTATGCACGTATGTGATGATTGCAGTACAGTACATGCATCGATATGTGGGAAAAAGGGAGTGCTTCACTTTAAGTACATTTTCGCTTTACATACATGCTCCGGTCCCATTGCGTACGTTAATGCGCGGGGTATGCCTGTATGTGTTCCAGTTAACCCGATTTAATTGCTAATTTCAAGAAAATTCCCCCCCCCCCCCACAAATCAGCTTTGAATGCATAGCTCCTTGTATGTGTAACATATTATAGGATTTAAGGCATCACCAGGAGGTATGAGAGAAACACGAGGGTTATATCTTCACCTTCCACTGAAATTCACAGAATATTTGATTGTGTGGTCATTAGCCAGAATGACTCACCGTTGTGTTTTATAAGTATGGCTTTCATGGTGATATGTTGCACAGTTGTTTAAATCCATTTAAATGATACTAGCTGTTTAAATCATGGTTCCTCTATTTTTGCAGATGAGAATAGTGAGAGTGAGAGTGACTCAGACGACCGGTTCAAAGGTGAGAGAAGAACATAGGTTGTCCCATCTGTGTGCTTTTGCTTAGTAACACATTTGTATCAACATTTCAACCATCACCTGGTGGAAGAACAGCAACAGAGAGTGTTCGTAAATACACTACGGGCCAAAAAGCCATTGTTGCTAAGCGGTGCTATGGCATAAGATGCTGTCCAACTAATTAAAATGAATGGACCATGAGGTGTCTTCCGGTGCTGGAAAGTGTTTTATGGCATAACACCTCAAAATCATCCGAAGAGGCCAATCGGTCAAAATTCCCCATTGAAATCGATGGGGAATTTCATCTGAAAATAGCCAGATCGACAATTTCACTTGATATAGAATAATCCCCTCAATTGCCATAATAAAATATCTGAATCAATTGTTCTAAAATATTTCCCAGAGAGTTCGTTCCACTGCTTGGTGACGTTCTCTTCTACTAGCCACTTTTGAGACTTTCAACCTTTCTGTGCGTGTGCGGTAGTTTTTCTTGATGAGTGCTATGGAGGTCACTCTTCTTTCTGTAATTCCTCTGTTTTCTCTATGAAGTCTGCAACTACAATCTACCCATTGTAGGTAGTCTCTGCACTATTGCAGGAGAAAGCAAAGTCACCGTTATTGAAGGAAGCCAAGAGATGCAGCACAGATAATCGGAGCTGTTTTGTGACATGTTAATGCTTTCTCCTGCTTCAGTGCACACCCAACGTCTAGTCCACATCCAGTCCATGCTGAAGAGGGCCCCCAGCTACCGCACACTGGAGTTGGAATTGATAGAATGGCAGGAGAGGGAGCTGTTTGAGTATTTTGTGGTGGTGTCCATGAAGAAAAAGCCTTCCAAAAACACATACTTCCCTGAAGTTACATATCAATTCCCCAAGGTATGTATTTTGTGCACAAAAAAAATGATATATACTGTGCAGAAAATGGACCTCTTTTGGGTTTTTCTATCTTACAGAGGTACAATGACAACAATCTAGAACTAAGTATTAGAGCAATAGGATACAGTAAATTAAACCTACATGAATAAAGGATGCTCTAGAGCAGGAGTGGCTAACTCCAGTCCTCAAGGGCCACCAACAGGTCATGTTTACAGGATATCACTGCTTCAGCACGCTTGGCGCAATCAGTGGCTCGGGCATAATGACTGCGTCACCTGTGCTGAAGCTGGGATATCCTGAAAACCTGACCTGTTTGTGGGTTGGCCACCAGTTGGCCACCCCTGCTCTACAGTATCTAATGCCTGCCCCAGGCTGTATAGCCATCTCTGTCTGTATGTGATCACTGAAAAGAAAACATCACAGTTTCATTTATAAATGTGTTGTAAGTGGGACATTGTCTTTGATGGCATTTGGTGTAATTTATACTGGTGGCTTTGATAGAAGCACAACATACAGATGTAGCCAGGCTTACTGTTTTTCGGATCCAGGGCAAGCTGCGGGACCAAGACTGCCCTGTTGCTGGAGGATTATTACTGCTGGGGGCCGATCAGGAAACATGGACCCCCTTAGCAGCAATATATCCGGAGCCACATCTTAAAGCTTTATCAGCCGTGGCTTTGGAGACAATAAGTCTGGTTATATCTGTATTACAAGGTATATAATCATCTATAATATAGATAGATAGCACAAAACCAAGTAGTCACATTTATATCTTCTATTTATATAAAAGGCTAAGGATGTCTGCAACTTATTAGGATGTCATGTGCCAGATATATAGCTACCAGGTACAACACCCAGTGGCTGACTTGCCACACAGACAAACACTCTGAAATATCATATATATATACATATATATACATATACATATACATATACATATATATATATATATATATATATATATATATATATAGCTAAGGATGTCTGCAACAACCAGAAGAGAGAAGACAGAGAGAGAAACAGGAGGGAAGGAGAAACAGCAAGGAGGGGAGGGGAGAGAGGCAGTGAGGAGGGGTGGAGAAGCAGCAAGGATGGGAGAGGAGACAGAGTGATGCAGCAAGGAGAGGTGGAGACAGATTGATGACGATGAGGAGGGAGGGAATGGAGAGCAGCGTTCACACGGGGCAGGAGGTAGTGCACAGAGAGGGGAGGAGAGACAGCAAGGAGAGTAGGAAGGGGATACAGAGACAGCAAGGAGAGGATGGGTGAGATGAGTAGGAGAGGAGGGAGTGTAGTGTGCACAGAGAAGAGCAGCACAGTAAGGCAGTGGGGTGCAAAGAGAGGGGAGGAGAGTGTGCAAAAAGGAGCAGGGCATCATGGAGGAGAGAGTAAGGTGGGGGGTTCAGTAAAATGTGTTATGCATTTAGAGAACATACATACAGTCGTTCAGATAACTTTTTTTTTCTTCTGAAGTATTACTATTCTTGCTACCATACATAACTAATTATTTTGATCTAGCATTTACAGTACTTTCCCTGTGGACAATGTTCAGGATACTGAAATACCGGTGACATTGTAGAGCTACAGTAGTTATTGTAGCTATGATGTATTGTAAATCTTAGCTGTTGTTATATTCTCCTCCATGGGGACCCACTGCAATGATACTCGGACACAACGTCGTCCTTTTATTTGATAAAACATATCTTTAATATTAACTGAAGCCTACTACCCCACAGCTAGAAAGGCCAACAAAGCAGATGCGTGAAGCAGAGGAGCGGCTGAAAGCCATTCCGCAGTTCTGCTTTCCTGATGCCCGAGACTGGTTACCCGTCTCTGAATATAACAGGTGAGTGTGGGGCGACTTGCTTTTCCACCACTGTGTGTCAAATCCGTGGGTGAAAGTGAGAAGAATCCATGACTCAAACAGCTGTTGTGTATTATCCTTGCTGCACTCCTATACTGTTGCCTGCAACCTGTGATGACGGTTCTGTGTGATTGGCAAGTCGGTCCGAACAACTTCGGGAATATTTAGACGTTTCAGTGCCAAGTCCAGAAACATATCAGCGCTGATAATTCTGCGTGCACGTCTGCTCTCATTCTCTTCTCCTGAAAGCACATACTTTATTCATTTCATCATCATTTGCCATTCCCATACTGTACTTTGCCTCGGCGTGGCTACAGTAAATCCAGCAAGCACTTTATCAACACGCAGGGGGTATTGTAATGTGCTACAGCCCCTCTGTTAATTAATACTGGGCCAACCATGGCATGCATCATATTTAAGAAGCTTATAGTTTCAAGTTAACATATTTCATGCATGTTTCTTTTGCAAAGTGGATTAATATCAGTTGGGACATATTTTTTTTAATGCTTTAATGTTGGGGGGAAAGGGGGGGATATGGAGGACCATGATACGGCACTTCTTTTCGGTAAACGATGGTCCATTTTCTTGAACCAGAAACAATTTACAGCGCAATGAAAATACTATTCCTTGCAATACTTCCTCGATCAGGGGAGTGGGATATGTTTATTTTCTGCCGGGACCACAAAAGATCAGAGGAAAGGGAGTTAAATTTGTGACGAGGCTGCCCCAGGAGATTCCAAAGTGTCGTCCCCCATTTTTTACTCCAGCCAGAGGGAATATTATCTCCCCATTTATCATCCTTTTTTTTTTTACATTTATTTATAAGCATATTTGTGTTGTGAGTAACACACCTCATTTTACTGGGATGGAATTACCAGCTGTGACACTTTATTGTTGTAACAATGTTCGGCGCTTGTTTTCAACACTGAGAGGGACGTCACAGCTGAGGTCTGTTGGATGTGTTTGCTTTTCATTTCTCTTTGCCTGACGAAGGTTATCCTGTAACGTTGTGCTTCTATGTGCCTCTGTGTCTGTTTAATCTCTCTTCATGTATGAAATCCTTTTTTTTTTTTTTAAATCACGTCAACAATTTGCTGTGTTTTATCTCTTTTGCTTTGGAGTGCTCAAGGCTTTATTTTTTTTATTGTTGAGTCTTACTTTAGTGCAGTAATTAACCTGTTGTACTGCTCAGAATTCAGCAATGCATTTTCTTTGTTTCAGCGAGACCTTTTCCTTTATGCTAACAGGCGAAGATGGCAGCAGGAGGTTTGGATATTGCCGACGATTATTGGTAAGACCAAGTTATATTTCCTAATAGCATCAGAAGCAGCAGCTTCTACCAAAACAACGACATAGTCAACAGATAATAACATGCCATCAAATCAAGAACACTAAATTGCTTCAACACATTTGCTTACGTTTTTACCATCATCCGCTCTAATCGGTATTCATCATTTAAGAAGCATTCTACTTTGTTCGTGTTATCTATTTGAACGTTACCTGGTTCCCGGAGATTTTCCCAGCCTTGCCTCTGGGAAGTCCCTATATCCCCAGCCTCCTGGTTCAATAAATACCCACACTGCAATGATGTGTGACATTCTTCTTAATGATTGACCATTATTACCAGTTGCAGTTTGTTTTGCTTCCTGGTTAGTTCTTAAACGTCTTAATATCCTGGCATGAAAGGAGTTGCTGATTGTAGTATTATGACGATTATTGATCTTGCTAGTAGCTATTTAAGGACTGATCCAACCCTGGAATATATATTATTTTGAATGTCTCCCTAAGGCTGCGGGCCCGCTAGCGCCGAGCGTGCGGTGCTTGCCGCTTTTAGTTACATAAATGTATATAGGCAAGTCCCCGCTCACGCTCGTGCGTGGTCACGCACGCTCACTCATGCTTGGCGCTTGAGTAAACAATTTTTTTTACTTTCCAGCGCACTCAATTTGCCCGCACGCTTGCGAAATAAGCAGGACACCCGGCACTCATGCAAGGAGAGCTGGTCACCGCTCTCAAGCATGAGCGCGGTCAGCGCCAGCGGGGCCGCCGCCTAATAGTTAACCTGCAATAGTGGTTGATTTTTATTTTGGTACCAAACCAAAGGGAGGCAGATGGGACATGTTTGTTGAATACCATCACCAAATATAAAAAAGATCCAGAAGAGTATACCATTGGAAAAAGTTTAGTGATAGTAACATAGCACATTCAGCTTCTGTAGGTCTTATGTAACTTGAAACCTTGTGATTTATGAGTATAAGTCCCTAAAGCCTAATGCATGGAAGAAATATATAGCTTTAAGGCAAGACTATGGTATTTAATATTGAGGAAGAATATTTCACATATATTTGGAAATAGCTGTCAGAAATTATTATAGAATATTTTGACAATTCAATTAGAATAGTTCAACTGATTTGTACAAGTACAGTACATGGCATGTTTTGAGATCATGGCCCATATTTGCTAAGCAGTCTTCTACAGTAAGACCCCTTCCGGTGCTGGAAGACCCCTAACAGCCCATTGGCTATATTGGACATGATATTCATTCTGGGGGTTTGAGTGCTGCAGTTCAGACACCTACTCTACCCCTTAGGCCTCTGATATAGTAGGCACGCACGACGGAGCGCATTGCGTCACGCGCGTGCCTGTACGAGAAGCGATCCGTGGCCTGTAGGATTCCTATGACGTGCGCGGTGGGGAGGCTTGGCCGTCACATCACGTGAGCGGTTCGTCCTCATTGGCTGAACCGAACACGTGAGCCGGCTGTTGTGGGACAAAATGTAAAAAATGTATCTCAAAAAAAAGCGGCCGCGCGTCACTCTTGTGCACACGCACGGTTGCGCGCTCGATGGCGTCCTCATTGAGGTATGGCCTTTTGTTTGCGTCGTGCGGACTATGGACGCGACCTTATGCAGCGCAGGGTTACATATGGCAGCTCGAAAGATCATTTTCTAGTCCTATAAGGAGTCTGAAATAATAAAATGACTTCACTTTTTGCAATTATCCTACACGTAGCTCTTGGTTTATTAATAGCTCGTTTGTTCTGTAACAAGTACTGCGTCCCAGCACACCGTGTCCTATACATGTTTTGTGTGCATCTTGGTGTAGAGATAACAAGGCCGTACCTCACTTCCAGAGTGTTGTGCAACAGCTGGAATAGTTTGTTCCTGCACATTCCTTTGTTTCCAAGGTTAAGTACCTGGGGCAGGTTATTCCCCTGGACTCAAACTCTCATTGTGCAACGCGATAGAAAAACACACTGAATATTTTTGTTGTTGTTTTTTTTTTTACATTTGTTCTAATAGTACACAATGTGACAAACAGGAATTTTATGTAAGCACAGCTGAAAAAGTATCTCCTGTTAAAAGCAAACATTGCAAACAAGCCTATTCCTGTAACAGTTCAAGTATATTTGCTAAATAATCATAAAACACACGTAGCTTACTGACTATGGCACACATAAGCAGAACTTGCTTTTAATCCCATTAGTGCCACACATTTTGCTCCAGTGCCAAAGGGGTTAATCATTCAGCAGCGTGGGTTTGGGAAATGTTATTGGATACGTTCAGCTTTCCCTGCCAAATACCATCAGATGTACAAACTATGGGAGTCTCTTATTATGAACCAGGATAGTGGTAGCCAACATAATATGCCTCATGGGAGATATATATTATATATATATATATATATAATTAGTTTCCCCCGTTTGATCAGGCTGGCAGAGCGAACGGCTCGATCACCCCCTAGAAAACATACCTGGTACTTCCTTAGGGCCTCTGGCGTGCCATGGCCAATGGTGTACAAGGTACATCATTAAAGGCATTGTAAAGGTTCAGCTGCCTTCCCAATGCTGGAGACAATGTCACTCATTCGTTGCAATAGAGCTGAACTTTTTCAGCGAGGAGGAAACCGCATATTAAACATTGGCCAGTAATGGATATTATACAGTACATACCGTGACGTGGCGCTCAGTACCTAAGTCCGTGACTTAATTAGCGCAGGTGTTCTCAGCAGCCCGGCTGGATTTCCTGTATCCTTTCATCCTTCTATAACAGAGAAGAAAATCTTGTGATCAGGAATGCGCAGTGTTATCAGCCCACAGAGGTGCAGGAATGTAACAATTACAATTATCATCACGCCGGCTGGTAGTACAGGATTATTTGGGGAACGAACATGGCTCTGACTGTACGTATCTAAATTGGTTTGGTTTACCAGCGATACAGCTTATATCTGGCAACTTGTGACCTCTCAGCGCTTGTAATTCTTGGTATTGTAAAAGCCCCAGTGGCCAGTACCACTTAGTAACATGTGCTGGAGCTGAGATCATGTGAAAGCACTCAGCAATAAGACACACCCTGTTCCATTCTTAACAGCGGTTCAAAATGCTACAGAATATCACATACAACATATATATATTTTTCACCCACCAGAACTTAAACCGTGTATATGTGTATATATCTTGGTGTAGAGATAACAATGGTAGAGCTGCCATATGTAACCCAGCGCTGCATAAGGTCGCATCCATAGTCCGCAGGACGCAAACAAAAGGCCATACCTCAATGAGGACGCCATCGAGCGCGCAACCGTGCGTGTGCACAAGAGTGACGCGCGGCCGCTTTTTTTGAGAGATACATTTTTTTACATTTTGTCCCGCAACAGCCGGCTCACGTGTTCGGTTCAGCCAATGAGGACGAACCGCTCACGTGATGTCACAGCCAAGCCTCCCCACCGCGCACGTCATAGGAATCCTACAGGCCACGGATCGCTTCTCGTACAGGGAGTGGAGATGTTGCTGTTGGGGTCATAGCTCCTCCCTCTGCTGCCCAATGATCGTGCGAATCACTAGTTCCCAGAATAAGGTGAGGAGTGGGACGGTTAGCGGGAGAAGCTCCTATCCACAGCTGCAATGTCCCTTCTACCTGTGCACTATACCCCAACAGCAACATCTCCACTCCCTCTGCGCTGGGGTTAGAGGGAGAGAGGTGTGGCCAGAGGTTGGGGGCCACAGCAGAAGCCCCCCAAAGCCGCCTGTTGCCCAGTAATGGACTTGCCTACGAGCACAGGCAAGATTTGGTTCTCCAAATGTATTACACAATAATGCCCTGGCCCCTAATCCATATGCTGTGTAGTTGTCTCCCCCAATCAACTCCATTCAAATGAATGGGATTAAAATGGTGACTTCACACCATATTGAATAATAATAATAATAATAATATCATTTTAATAATAATCCAGATTTTTATGTAACAAAAAAGGTATACAGAACTCCGAAAAATTTGACGCAACTTTCCATGAACCATATTGTTGTTGCAAAACTATAATAAACCATAACATTTGCATTTCTGCCAATTGGAGATAAATGGCTTTGCGTGTTATTTCATTTAAATAAATGATGGTCTTAAAATGTCTCCACGAATCCTTAGGCCAAGTCTGTATTTGGATTTCAATTAGTTGTTACCATAACAATCGAGATTTATAGCATCATCTCCTCCCGGTGCTCTGATTTATACCATTCCCGAGGCCCGTCAGTGTTTTCATTTCAGTGTAATCATACAGAGAGCCTTGGCGTCTTTTTCTCGTGCGCTGACTAATTATACTATTACCTAAGCTGTAAAAAGCTGTCACAAGCCTGTGATATTCTGGCCCATATTTACTAAACGGTGCTATCCCCAAAGACACCTTCCTGCCCTTTCACGTGAATGGGCTGTAATATGACTTCTGCCCCTGCAAGGCACCATTTCGTGAATATGGACTTTTATTACTATATTTTATATAACAAGACCATGCTAAATGTTTTGTGCATTTCAAATTTTGGGGGCATTGGCAGATAGATATATTCACTCTAATAAAGTCACACATGAAACCCTGGAAGTATCATCTACTCACCACACAAAATAAATATATATTTTTCTTTTTCATATTATGAATGCTGTTAGCAATGCCATTGTTTTTAAATTCTGTAGTTGATTCCTGGAGATATCAGTTGCTGAAGCTTTGCACATATGGGAACTTAAAATGGCCGCTTCCATTCGCACGCATTAAGGGATCTATTGATCAAAGTGTGGCAAAACTAGTGCAAACAATGCACACACTTGCAATAATCTCATTATTTCTTTTAGTATATTGCCATGTGCTCCAATGTTTGGCTTAGTTTTACAGCTGGAAGACTGTTGTATGGATACTTAATGCAGCGAACTCATAGCAATGATTAATTAACAGTAAAATCACAAAATACATCGGCGCAACATGACCTATATGTTTATTGTACGATTTCATTTTCATTCTTGCAAATAGTTCTGAAGCTCTAAGATTTTTACCACAACAAGAGAACCCTGCAGGGTTATCAGTACGATGACATGTGTCTAGCTGGGTGTTACCAAAGTGATCTAAGCAGACGAATGTGATTTAATAGCTCAGACTTCAAGGAGGAAATATAATTATATGCTCTCTCCAGCATTGTACAATCAGGCCCGTCCCTAGGCGGTACGCAGGTAAGGCAATGCCTAGGGGCGGCAGGTCTCGGGGCGGCAGGTCTCAGGGGGCGGCAGGTCTCAGGGGGCAGCAAAAGGGAGAGAGCAGCACTGCCGCTTTCCTTTTTTAATTTATTTTTTATATATATGTTGGAGGGAAGCAGGGGGTCTCCGGAGCTGAACCCCATTAATTTCAGCTCCAGGGACCCCTTGTTTCCTGAGATACTTACCTCCTTAGGGGGTGCCGGTATCTCAGCTCAAGTTTAAAGCCCCCAGTCACATGGGCCAATAGGAAGCCACCTATGTTGTCACAGCTTCCTATGGGACAGCTAGACATGAGCAGGGGATACTGGCACCCCCAAGGAGGTAACTACAGCTCAACCCCGTTATAGCGCAATCCGTTACAACGCGAATCCGCTTATAACGCGATGTAAGCGTGGCTCCCAATCTTCGTATTTATGAATACTTTACAACACGATTATCGGTATCTTAAATACTTTACTGTACAATGCATACAATAGTACATTATTTCTAACGCGATCCGCTTATAGCGCCATGTGATTCTCTGGACCCCAAGCACAGGGATATAAGGGGGTTGAGCTGTATCTCAGGAAGCAGGGGTCTCCGGAGCAGAAATTAATGTGGTTCAGCTCCGGAGACACCCTGCATCCAATCTAAGTGGGGGGAGGGGTGGGATTTGGGGGGGAGGGGTGGGATTTGGGGGGGTGGGGGTGAAATGTTTTCGGGAGGAATTTTTCTTTTCATTTTCTTTGGGTGGGGGGAGGTCTTCCTTAATAGTGCTTGCCTAAGGGCAGCACATACACTAGGGACGTGGGACACAAAAACTGGAATCTCCTTCAGATACTGTATACAACAAAGGACATTTGTCTTCAGCAGTTAACACAACAGTGGCAGACATACTTCGAGGGCCATATGTGCACCCGTAATAGGCAGTGCAAGTAGGCATTTTTTTACATTTATTTTTTTAACATTGGATTGAAGCCGGAATTCTCTATAGCTGAACCCCATTAATGTCAGCTCTGGGAACTCCCTGCTTCCAGAGATTACTTACCTCTGTAGGGGGTGCCATAGCCGCTTGGCTAGCAGGGATCATGTCATGGCCGCTTTTCAATGCTCCCATGCCCTGCGGGCCAATAGAAAGCTGTGACATCATCCAGTGCTGCTTCCTATTGGCCCAGGTGACCAGGTGGCTTTAAACTTTGCCGAGATGCCGGCACCCCCTTGGGAGGTCTGTGTCTCGCGAAGCAGGGGGTCCCCGGAGATGAAATGATAGGGGTTCAGCTCCAGACCGATGTTAGAAAATAATAAATTTTAAAGAAAAGCTCATGAATTGCTCCTTTAAGGGCTTAAAAGGGCCACATAACGCTTACCATTCACTGCAGCAGTAGAACACGAGTGGGTGGGTGAATGTAGAGAAGGACATCGTGGGGATAGATATTGACATTGAAGGGGAGCAGTAGATGCAAGGGGTACATGAAACAAACGCTGATTCTGGTTAGTGCACAATTATGCAAGAAGCATGTGGTAGGACTCTGTTGAAGCACCGTATAAGATAATTAAACAGACTATTCTTTTTAATAATGTTTAAAAGTAATTCATTCAAATATTTTGTGTGTTTCATGGAAAAACAAAGAATTTTGTCAAATGGAGACCCCCCCCAAAAAAAAAATTGGGAACAGTTTAACTGATATTTGTATAGGGTTGGCCTGCATTCATTGTATTGCCAAGTAACCCGCATTACTCATTGCAGTAATATAGATTCTCATGGCAACTCATTTAAAAAAACACCCTGACACAATCGCATCTTATAATGGCGCTGAAAAGACCCAGTTCTTAATGACTGCTGTATTATTTTTGCATAGAGACAGGAGAGAGAAGTGTCCCTCTCCCCAGAGGGAGAGAGACAGGAAAACCCAACTGCATGCACTGTCTGAGGCGCCCAAGTCGTAGAGGAGCTGGTACATAGTGTGGGTGTGTAGGGAGACTAGTGAGTGAGATATCACCTTAATGTGATACTAAATATCAGATTTAAATGACACCCCCTGGAAATAGACCAATGATACTCTGAATGAGATCAAAACTAAACAAAATAATTGGGGCAAATACAAACTCGCCGTACTGATGGTGATAAAAACCACCACAAAGTCCCCCCACCCCTCCCTCCTGTCTTCCCCTTCCCCCCTTTCCAACACTCTTTGGTATTTGGTGTTTGGAACTTAATATTTGAACAACTTCATTGTGGGAAATATATTGGATGTCATAATTGTACCTGTATTACCTAAAAAAACAATAAAATCAAAGTTATATAAAAAAAAAAAAATCACAAAGTAACAGGCTAATTCTAGCGGTCATAGGTCATAGGGCAGACACATCGGAATAGTGTCTGCATAGAGGTAGGACCTCCTGCATGGGAATACAGATAGGGACGGTTTATGCCTCGCTCAGCTATGAACAAAGGCCTGTGGGTGGATAGGAACTCGTGAGGTTCTAAAACTAAAATAGCGCTGCCCAGCTAACAGGGTCTGTGGGTTAATCTGATCCACTCGATACTACTCCAAACCACCGCGATAAACTAACGGGGGATGATTTAAAAACAAAAAAGTGGATAAGCAAAACAGCTGTTTCATCATCTTTCAACCTTATTTATAAAGTACCGTAGTAAGGAAGTTAAATTAGGTACTGAGTACGAACGTTATAATAACTCCTACTGTCTCTGTACGTTCTCCCTACCTACCAATTAGACTGTAAGCTCCTCGGGGCAGGGACTCCTCTTCCTTAATGTTACTTTTATGTCTAAAGCACTTATTCCCATGCTCTGTTATTTATATTATCTGTTATTTATTTGATTACCACATGTATTACTACTGTGAAGCGCTATGTACATTAATGGTTCTATATAAATAAAGACATACAATACAATAATGACATAGACATACTGTATCTAGCCCATGTGTGGGCAGCTCTAGTCCTCAAGGGCCACCAACAGGTCAGGTTTTCAGGATACCCCTGCTTCAGCACAGATGGCTCAGCCTTCGACTGAGCCACTGATTGGGCCGCCTGTGCTGAAGCAGGGATATCCTAAAAATCTGACCTGTTGCTGGCCCTTGAGGACTGGAGTTGCCGACCCCCTGATCTAACCCTATTCCTTGTGACCAACAGCTGATGAAAATCAACATTGTTTTAATACGGTTGTGCAGTCCTAAAGCAATTCAGTTGCTATATAAAAGTCAGAACTAGAATGTTACATTTCCAGCCCACTTTTTTACAGCCAAAAGCTTCTTTGTCACTGACCAGAAATATCTTTAAATGAGCCTTCGGTATTTCCCAGAAACGGACAAACAGCGGTTTGTAAAATGTAATGACCAAAAATGCCATTGTTTTATTGCGCTGGAATTAAAGCTAAATACATTAGCAATGGATTTGTGCAGAAACGCATGCAGATGTCCTGGGCTCTCACTGCATTGCACAGTGAAGTTGTCCTCATGGAATCGCATTTCATAATGTGGATTCTTTGACTAAGCTCTAAGCAGTTATATTGTTCATGGACTTCTCTGTGACCCAGGAATTTAATGTTGTTACTGGCATGCAGTGAGATCGCTCTCTCCTGGTGGCGTTCCAAGACCCCTGGCATGCTTTCAGGCATTCCTTCAGATTTGACACAATGGTTTTTTAACCAAAATCCAACATACTTGATTTAATCACCCCATAGCCTGCAGTCTCTCCCTACCTAATATGGGCAACAAAAAAAAGTTAGCAACTCCTTCATTTGGGATGTGATGCAGATGGAGCAGGTTTGCATCCAAAAATAGAATCATCTGTGTTTGTCTTAAGTTCAGCGTTTCCCTGTAGGTGAGCTATCCCACATGCACCTGTTCTGCTGCTCAGAGTCAGGACCGGTGATGATCAGGCGCAGACAACTTTTTGCAAGGAGAGGTTTCTGTTTAGTTTTGTACCTAATAGAAGAATGATAAATTGCTGCACACCATTATAGTAAAACATACTGGACACCTAACAAGCTCCTATTGAACCCCCAAAATAACCACAACATATATCTAAGCATATGAGTGTCACAGAGGAGTGCTACTGAGCATGGCAATATAAATCATTCTTCCTGGTATTGCACAGGTTATTAAGAATTTATATTAGTGTTAGGGACTCCTGGAAACGTGGTTTGCCGTGCAGTGGCTCAGGGGCTTACAACAATTTTGGCCAAAAATGTTAAACTAAAAGACCATTTTATTTAATAGATATTTATACATGTATATTTAGGCACTGTACCGTGTATGAGTTTCACTGGATGTGCACTGAGCTCTGTCTGTGGTTTATGTTCTGTCTCTGGTTTTAAATGCACACTATTATACTCACAAAAAAGGGGATACAACTACCGGTGCTCCTGGTTCAGGATTCTCTATCAATCCAGAGTATAACGAAGGGAAGGAAATCAGGGCTCCACGGATTTGCTCAATAAACTAATTTATTGCCAATAGACTTAACGTTTCGGCCACACAGGCCTTTCTCAAAAGCAGAAATGGCATAATGTGCACAATCACAAACTCAACCCTCTTATGGCCCCAAACCAGGTGTCATGAATAGTCTAACTAGTCCAATTCAGTCCCTCATCATCCAGCGCCGTCGCTCTGTTAGGCCTCGGGCATGGTCAGCGCTTAGGCGCTGACCCGTGCTGAGGCGCGCTGGTGTTTACCAGTGAGCCCCTGCAGCCGCAATGAGAGCGGCTTTAGTAGGGGCTCGCCTACGCTTCTGCAAGCGTGCGGAAGCGTAGGTCTTATCCAAATTTTAGATTTCGCGCTCACGGGAGCGCAGGGCCGGTCACGTGAGCGGTTCGCCCAATGAGGGCGAACCAGCTCTGTGACGTCACTGGCCCGCCCCCCGACACGCCCATGGACGGCGCGCTAACCAAGGCCAGGGAAAGCACCCGCTTTCCCTCAGCCTCAGCGCGCCTCCGTACGGCTGCTGCAACCCTGAACGCAGCCTCCTTCCTTGCTGACATCATGTGTTGGTATATCCTCCAATAGGAATCTTCTCCTGTATTCACGCGAGAGTTCCTGCACCAAATCTCCTCTGGTAAGATGGAGTGGTGTCAAAATGGAACCTCCTCGTCACATGATGTCAGCAAGAAAGGAGACTTTAACACAGCGACGGCGCTGGATGATGAGGGACTGAATTGGACTAATTAGACTATTCATGGCACCTGGTTTGGGGCCATAAGAGGGTTGAGTTTGTGATTGTGCACATTATGCCATTTCTGCTTTTGAGAAAGGCCTGTGTGGCCGAAACGTTAAGTCTATTGGCAATAAATTAGTTTATTGAGCAAATCCGTGGAGCCCTGATTTTCTTCCCTTAGTTTTGTACCTAAAAAATCAGCAACAGACCGTCTGTCTCAGCACATTGTACTAAATCAAGGCATTTCAAATCCTTTTTTTTGTTTGAGTTTACGTTGTAGGAAGAATTGAAAAAGTATGGAACATAGAAGACTTTTTTTTTTTTTTTAATTTGATGAATACACACTTTTAATGCCCATTAATTAAAACGCAAATTGCACAGGACATCAAAGATCCAGATATATTTACTTATAAAAAAAAAAGTGACTAAACATATAGGTAGGTGGGAATGTTGTGTTAAATGTTTTAAATGGATAGGTGGAGAGGAATTATAATCTTCACCTGCAAATGAAATGTGTGCACTGTATAAATATTAATGGGCATCTCTATACACATTTCCTAAGGTTCTATTTCTTAAATACAGCTCAACCCCCGTATAACGCTGGGATTGGGATCCAAAGAATCACATCGCGTTATAAGCGGATCGCGTTGGAAGTAATGTACAATTGTATGCATTGTACAATAAAGTATTTAAGATACCAATAATCGTGTTGTAAATATGAAAATTGGGAGCCACGCGTGCATCGCGTTATAAGCGGATTCGCGTTGTAACAGATCGCGCTATAACGGGGTTGAGCTGTACTTAAAAAATGTAGTCAACATTTACAGAGTACTGTATTACCATGCCTGAAATGTTCATTTGTTCTGGCACATACCCGCTGCCCCCAGTCATAAACAGAAGGAGAATCCTTTGTTTGTGTTGAGAAGGGATACAGGATATTGCGGACCAGCTAGGATTGAAATGAGCCCAGTTCTCCAAGCCGAATAAATTCTGCCTGGTTGGATATATGCTTCGTACAGTATTGCCACATGTTAATCTTTTTAGGTAGGTCCAAAATCGATAATGCACTTTTATACACATTAGGTTTATTACCGTCTACCAAAATGAATTGTACGTAATATGTTGAATTTAAATGGTGGAAAATGACTGTACGGCTAAGCCATGCACGTGACACAGCCCACCAGCTAAGAAATGAAGGAGGGGGAAGAAAAAAAATTCGTTAATCCTTAAATTGGCTTTGAAAATAATGTCAATACATCTAGGTTAGCAGTAATGTCAGCAACAAGGTTTCTGACCCAAAATGATATACTTGTGATCCAAAATTATAGGGTGGTGAGCCACCACAATGTTATAATTAATGGGGAACATAGTGGGTAATGTTCTTGAATAAACATCTTAATATATATGAAAACATTACTCTCCACTGGGCTTAGATCTGGCTGGTGTTTTTGCTGGCTTGGTTTTTTGCTTTTTACAATAATATATGAAATATTTCCATTTTAAGCAAAAGCTACCGTGGAGTATTGTATCTGCAGCATGTGTCATCATTCAAGTAGGGCCTTTTAATGAATTCCTAACATTACAGTGGTATTATCTAGTGTATATTGCTGCACGGTTAATGTTTACCTTGGCATACAGGGTTGTATCAAATATAACTTTGTATCAAGCAATTCAGATGCATATCACACGCATACATTGTAGTGGTGTTTGATTTATTGGTTTACGATGGCAGTCATTTATTTCCCATACCCATCGTACATGTCACCAGGTTTATCTTGCCATATTAGGAACCAAATATGCTGAGCCATTGCAAAACTAGCATCAGAATTTGACCTCCAAGATGGTTGGGGACACCAAGGTTCAAAATCTCCAAATCTTATCTTGGGGCACTAACGTTCTGGGTGGAAATCGCAAATCTGCTAATTAAGGGCCATATTTGCTAAGTGATGCTAAACCAGACAAAACCGTATAGCCTATTCAAGTGAATGGGCTGTAAGATGTGACTTAGGACTGCTTAGTAATTATGCACCTAGGCTTTATGGGTTTATATTACCAAAGGCTGGGGGGTGTGTAATATCAACAAAATACGCTAGAATTGCAATACGGCCATATGCCCTTTTTATATAACACAGATCTGGGGTGCACACCTCCAGTCTTCGAGTTCCCCACCACCACCCAACAGGTCAGGTTTTCATGATATCCCAGCGTCAGCACAGGTGGCTCAATCAGAGGCTCAGTCTTAGACTGCGCCTCTGATTGAGCCACCTTTGCTGAAGCTGGGATATCCTGAAAACCTGACCTGTTGGAGGGGTTGTCGGGGGGGGGTGTGGGGGGGGGGTGGGGGGAGGGGGGCTTGAGGACTGGAGTTGAGCCCTGACATAGAGGATTGTGTATCAAGAAGACTCTTGCAATACTACTGTACTTACCCTGGCAATGGCATATCTCACCCTTTTGCTAGGGATAATATATTATATGCCTTATTTATACAGTAGTTCAGACGTTTTACATTTGTTAGATGTAGAAATGAATGTCAGTCTAGATGCAGAGTAAGTGCCCATGCAAAGACAGCTTGAGATTGACATGTACAATTGCCATATATGTGTTAAGCAAGCAGACTGCTCCGGAGCACGTGCATCCAGCGCCGGTATGGGTCATCACACCCATACTCCTATTTACTCGTTTATTCCTATTCAATTCAATGCAAGTTGACTCCAGAAAAGGCATGCATATGCCCCAAAGAGCCTACTTCAAAGAGTCCCAAAGACTCTGACAATGTGCTGGGGGGTATTTGTTGACAGGCTGCATGACACATCTGTAACAGATTGTGGAGATAATAGAGCAGCTTGACTTGTTAAATACTTTCACATGATGCAGTCTACACTGGTTAATACAAAGGATCTTGTTCTTAAAGCTGCAGTTCAAACAATATCATACACGTGTGTGTTTTTTTTTTAAATTTTAATAAATCAGTTCTGTACTATGAGAAAATACTCGTAGCATTTAATGTATTATAATGTTACACGCATTTTTTGTTCCTATGGCGACTATTTACAAAGTCACATCCCCTTCTTCTTCTGAAACAGGCTCTGGCACACCATTTTTTGGAGCCCAGCCCTCTCTCTAGCAGTGCACCAATTGTATCAAGCGACTGCCTGGTCACATGATCTTCCCCATAGAACTTTGCATTTTGGGTCCTCTTCTGCTGCACTGACAGCCATTTAGTGAACCCTGGAGCCGAATCTTCGCCGATCGATCAAAGGAGAACGGATCGATCGGCAACTTAGCCAATTACTTTAGTTGGCAGTGTGTTTTTTTTTTTTTTTTTTTTAAACGGCAGCTTGAACTGGTGCTTTAAAGCTTCATTGAAAAGTAACATACTTTTTATTTTATTTTATATAATCTACTAGCCCAGTGGAAAAGGCCCTCGTCTACCTGAGGTCTACTGCGTAATTAGTCGGCTCGGCTGCTTTGATCTGTTTTCCAAGGTAAGATTTGCCAGCAATATGATGTGGTTAAGAAATGTCCAATTAACGTAATAAACTCCTTAGTTATTACCATTGTTATTCCTCATTAACCTGCGACGTGGTGAGTTTGTCACGGTTTGTGATTAACTTTGAATGGGCAAATAAAGAATTCAAAATCTATTCTCGCTTCCCCTTACAAACAATTGAGCAAAATCATTGGGTGCGTCAAGGTCAAAATACGGTGGCGAAGGCTGCGGTCCCAGTGCGTTCTACAGCGCACGCCTGGGCGTGCACACAAGCACCGCCCCCCATCACACCGGGCCCAGTACCTACCTCGGCGCACATTTGGCAGCCCCCCGCCCCCTCGCCGGGCGCGCGTGCTACAGTGCTGACTGGGACCGCAGCCTAGGCCATTGGTAGCAGCAGTAAAAGTAAGAAACGATGGCAATCTGATTTATAATGCAAGACAGAGTGGTTTACACCTGCCCGAATATCACACCTTTTCTTATTCTGAATTTAGAATCAGTGTAGCTTGTGACGTTTATTAGTGGGACAACATTATAAGTTTTCACAGGTGAAGTTAGAGTGTACAGGCATACCCCGCATTAACGTACGCAATGGGACCGGAGCATGTATGTAAAGCGAAAATGTACTTAAAGTGAAGCACTCCCTTTTTTCCACTTATTGATGCATGTACAGGACTGCAATCATCATATACGTGCATAACTGATGTAAATAACGCATTTGTAACAGTCTCTATAGTCTCCCCGCTTGCGCACAGCTCCGGTACAGGTAGGGAGCTGGTATTGCTGTTCAAGACATGCTAACAGGCGCATGCGTGAGCTGCCATTTGCCTATTGGGCGATATGTCCTTACTCGCGAGTGTACTTAAAGTGAGTGTCCTTAAACCGGGGTATGCCTGTATAGAGCTTTCGAAACCTCATACTGTAGGTTTCTTCAAGACTACTGTGCACTCTCAGTACTAGAGATGGATGACCCTCCCCAAATCTGTTTCCTGGATTTTCTCGCATTTGGGGTTTCACAAGTTCTGTACTCTTTCTAGTCCATTTATGAAGAATTATAAAACTGGTCCATTAAAAGCATACAAAAAAAAGAAAAAAATACCCAATGCCAAATCCAATGTGCCAAATATATAGTTAAATACTTCAATGTTAGTATTCTCATGTAGCATTGGGTATTTTTGTCTTTTGTTGTACACATTTGGCCACGCTCAGGAGCATTCCTTTTGACATATACTGTATATATATTAAAACAAAAATTATGAAATTAATTTCTGGGGTTAGAGCTTGCTGGAATTGTGTGTATATTAATTTCTGGTCCATTAAAATGTATCATCACAACGTACACTGGACACTACTTTGCACTACATCAATGCTGTTATGACTTTATAATATATCTTTAACCTCAATGGTTATGAAACAGAGGATCTTATTTTTGCAGTTGAAGGAGAATGATTGTGGTTGGTTAATGAGGCTTTGTCACCATGAAATTGTTGCTGTAGGAGAAATGCGGTGCTGTAGTCAGCCGGCATAACTTTAAACCTGACTGTGAGCGGGGGTGGGACACTGGGAACGTTTCCATGGCAACCAAAAAGCAGAATTATCTGCTAAGCGCTGCTTCAATAGTTCTCCAGCTCCTTTTATGGCATGGACATGTTGGACCAGTGTAATTGTTAACCTTGGGGTCACCGTTACAAACCCACATATGATGAGTTCTGGAACTAAATGTATGTGTGTAAAGATAAACAAAATAAAGAAATGATTGAATGCAATAGAGAGCCACTCTATGGGAATTAAAGAACGTTCCAGTTAGCGTGTCAACTTTTAAAGGTGCAGTTCCACTTACAGTATGCGTCTTTACATTCCATCTTGTATCCCGATCACATTCTTCAGTGTAAGTGACCTAGTGGATTTATCTTTGTGAAAACATACAGTACCCCTCAATACTGTACTATCCTTCCATCACTTTTCTATCTCCTGTCCCTATGCTGCTTAAACTACTTCAACCGACATGAAGGAGAAGGAATTTGACAAAGTTTGGCAACTATAATAAAGATTGATTTTTGAATGCAGCTAGGTGCCAATAGAAACAAGAGAGAGAGAGGCTGACTTAGACTCACATGTAATACTCTTGCTTGTCCGTTTTCATACAACCGGTGTTAAATAGCTCTCTTTTCCAGGTCAAACCACTAACCACTTTAATACTTACTTTCAGTTTTCTTTCCTTTTCTTTTATCATTTCATGTTCCATTCTATGTGGGAAAGCCGAGCTCCAGTCTTATTTATGTTGGCCCTTGTTGGGAAAGAAAAGCAGTCTCTTGCATATTAAAGCGTTCCATCTGTTCTCCACGCAGTTTTATTGCCCTTTCCCTAGAATAGAAGAATGTTTAGGTGCAGCTCCTCGCACACAGAATAACCCTCCAACGTATCTCCAAACTATAGACCCAATCTTCTCTGCAGATTTATATGCTGGTCAATGGCTTACAAACTGTCTTGAATGTTGGTAACTTCAGTGACCATTTTTTTTCTTTAGTATATTTAAAGTATATATACTAGGAAGAAAAGGACCCCAATCGGTGAGAGCACTCTATCAAGTGTTGACAGCAAACAAAGGTGGTCTTTGTGGACAACACTTGATAGAGTGTGCACGCCGATTGGGGTTCCCCCTTCCCTTATAGTTCGATATATCTAAAGTAGCAGCGCTATAAAATGCTACGGATTAACTTATTGCCATCATCATCATCAGCAGCATCATCTATTTCTTTAGATAAAAACACGCCTTCACTTAAGGGGGCATCGCAATACTTTTAAACATCTTAAAATGATATCCAATTGTTTTGTTAGACGGGAAAAGTCAGAAGGAAGAGGTAAGTCTTACACCGAGCCCGAAACAGTGGTACAGCAGATACACACCTCTTCAGAGACAATAAATAGATATAGACCAACATAGATACATTTGCAAAGTGGGTTAGGCCGATCTTGTGTATGCTCACAGCTGATGCTCCCTTGGCAATATCCAAAAGAGTGGTTTGTCACATCACTTGTTTATCTACTGGCATTTTAACTCGTATTAAGGAATTAGAAGCAGGCTACATGGTCAACAATGATATTTTATTAGCTGGAGCCAATATTCAGTGTTTGTTTGTCTTGTAGCATGTTACTGCATGTAGAGGGGTGCTAATATGAACTGCTGCTATACATATTTACCAGTGTAATTCAACTAGAAAATAGTCAGCCTTGACTTCTAACCTCTTCAGTGCTGGTGAGGTCAAATATAATAAGAGGAAGCAGGTTCAAGTGCTACAAACGTTTAGTTAATTCAAAACATTCTGTTATCTCCTTAACGAACAGTCACTGACCTGATACATGTGGGACAGGAGGCAAACTGTATGCCTAATTCCCATATAAACTGCACAGCTGGCAGGGTCAAAATACCTAAATAAGTGAGATTGAATGATTCTGGACCAAAAGACAATAGTACTAAAATAATTCCGACTACAATGAGTGAAACGGCATTGAATTGAATGGTTTGGCAGGTCTGTTGATTAGCAATACACGTCATACTTTTAAACCAGAGTACAACGACCTTACATGATGTTTTTCTCATTTTTGTTATTACTGTACAGTGCATCCACCAATTGTGCCGACTGTAGTATGATACAAGGAGTCAAAGTACAGCCATATTGAATCACAAATGAGTTTGGAGCCACAAAAAAAAAATGCTATATCATCTGTATCTGTAGAAGACATGGTCTTGTGTAACATCACTGTCTTTCAAGCAGGACAACATGGTCGGAATGCCATTGTCGGCTCCTTTTCATGTTGGTTATGTCACTTTATATCCCTGTTCTTCATGTATCAAAAAGGAGATTAGGTACGGACTTCTTGTACACCTTACTGATGTATCTCTTTTCTCCCTTATAATTAGATACTGGATGAGGTAGAGAGGAGGCGGGGGATCTCTGCAGCCCTTGTTTATCCCTTTATGCGGAGTTTAATGGAATCGCCTTTTCCTGCGCCTGGGAAGACCATCAGGGTCAAGACCTTTCTGCCCGGCTCTGGAAACGAGGTAAGTAGGCACACGTCACTCAAACATCAGTATGTCTCCAAGTTACCCTCATTAAAATGACCATGGTTCCTTACCACTTTGCTGCCAGACGGACCTGCAGTGCATTGATACAGAACCAAGAGCCTTCTAAGAAGCTTTTGTGATGGAGAACGTTGTCTGTTTTCAGGTGATAGAGCTGCGGCGACCGATGGACTCACGCCTGGAGCACGTTGACTTTGACTGCCTTTTCAAGTGCTTGAGTGTGAGACAAATCGTCCGTATCTTTGCCTCTCTGATACTGGAGCGACGTGTTATCTTTGTAGCAGAAAAACTAAGGTAGGAGCAACTACACGAAATGTGTAATGTACATGTTCAAATGTTTTAACCCCCAGGATATTAAAGGAGCAATCCAAGTCTTATTTAATTTTTTAACATTTATGGGGATTTTTATACATAGGGGGTCTCCAGAGCTGAACCCCATTAGTTTCAGCTGCGTGGATCCCTTGCTTCCGGAGATGCTTACCTCCGTAAGGGGTGCCGGTAGCCGCTCCGGCTGAGCTAGATGGGGTTTAAAGCTCCCGCGTCACGCGGGCCAATAGGAAGCCGAACCTGATGATGTCACCGTTTCCTATTGACCCGCAGGACGCGAGAGCTTTGAAACTCCATTTATACCTGGCAGGTTTCATTGATGCAGACATAAATGATACCCGCGAAGGTGGAATGGATACATCGGATTATTATATTGTAATGGCACACTCTTTTTAAAACCATTCCACAAATGGCTCACGAATACAGGTGCCGCAAAGCACCTTGGAATTGGTATTCTTAACATCAATTTAATATCATAATGCCCATTTGCAACGCTTGATGCTCGGAATATTGGGAAGTTCTCATGCTTGTCTATACTTGTCCTGTCTATGCTTGTTTGCCTGCGTCCATAGGACTGCAGCCGTGCGGAGTCGCGCGGAGGCTGAGGGAATGCGGGTGCTTTCCCTGGCCTTGGTCCGGGGGCGTGTCGGGGGGGGGGGAGGGGGCTGTGACGTCATGGAGCTGGTTCGCCCTCATTGGGCGAACCGCTCACGTGACCAGCTCTGCGCTCCCGTGAGCTCTTGAATTAAAATAAATTCTAAGACTTCCGCTTCCGCAAGCGAGCCCTGCTAAAGCCGCTCTCATTGCGGCTTCAGGGGCTCACTGCCGAGCAGCAGCGTGCCTCAGCCACGGGACCATGCCCGAGGCCTTATACAGAAAAACTTGCTAATAGTTTGACTTACAATATCTGTCAGACTGTTTGGCAAGTAGCTACTGTCCTTCAAAGTCATACAATAAAGAAGTGTCCAGCATGCTGCCTTATATGGAACAGGCCATAAATGCACCAGATATGACTACAACGAAGCCTAAGAAACAAACCCGTAATGTTAAAGAGTGAGACTCCTAGAGACATCATTGGTCGTTTTAAGCAGGGACAGTGGGAGTCACCAACGGCCATCATTGGGAGAGGATTCAAGCCATGCTTTCTGATACAGCTTCTTTACATACCCCTCTTTAGATCACGAGTGGCCAACTCCATCCCTCAAGGGCCACCAACAAGTCAGGCTTTAAGGATATCCCTGGTTCGGCACAGGTGGCTGGATCAGTGGCTCAGTCGTTGACTGAGACACCTGTGCTGAAGCAGGGATATCCTGAAAACCTGACCTGTTGGTGGCCGTTCAGGACTGAAGTTGGCCACTCCTGCTTTAGATGCGTGCAGTCAAAATGCTTTATATTACAGCACACTCATTTCCAGGGTGGGCTGATACCAACGATGAGATGTTCTTTAATACACAAATTAAGTCTGCATTAAAATGCCCCTTTGATGTTAATGGCGTGTGAATCCCCTAATTTATGTACACTGAACCCATAAAGTCGGCTGAAACCATTTTTTTCTCATATGTATAGCTTGAAGTTTGATTCTTCACCTGATTTAGGACACCGTTCAAACAGTTTAGTCTATATGACTACATGATGTAATGTGGAAAATATGCACTGCTGTACATAATTGTCCCTTGCCCCCTTAGTCTGACTTAATCCATGTTTGTTTGGCCTGTGCTTTGATTGGATTGAACTGTTAATATCAGGACCAGAAGTATACAGGAGTTATTCAATACATGTAGGTATCTCTATGCTACGCAGTAAGACCATTCACTTTAAGCAACCATCCTACATCTGGCGTTTTATTTTCCAACATACTGTGAACTGGATAAGTCATCTGGTGCAGGACTACTGTATATAGAGATTTTCTCCGGGAGCCCCGTGGTTCTAGGGATAAATTGATTTAAAAAAATTGGTTACATTGCCTAAAAGTCGTTATAATCACCGGCAGTTTCAGTGGCAAAACCATAACCGTACAGAACGAAGTGTGTATAAATACATTGTGCACCGGCTCGCAAGGGTTCAGAAAGTCTCTGGGACGCTTGTACTGTAGGTTTCAACAATGCAATACTGCGTAGTCTGCAGTAATCACATATCTACTAACTCCAACTCGATCCACTTTAGCTCATCTTAATTAAAGAGTCATAAAGTTCCTTTGTTTTCGGGGTAAGATGTGTCTTGGCGTCATATCATGTTGCTTTTTTTATATATATTAATGATTATTCTTGCTGTTTTACAACAGCACCAGACAACCCCTGCTCTGCTAGAAGCCCAAGCAAGGGGTAAAGTCAATAGTTTTCTTTGGCAGCCTCGGGAGGCGCAGAGTTATCTGCAATCTCAATAGGAAAATGATCTAGAGAATGTTTTGATGAGTCATTAAAATCATAACCTATCTCCCCTTTCATTTATCACCCAATAGGTCATGACTTTTGGATACTAGTTGAATGATACAGAGTTACAGCTATCATTGACCAGCTATTATTTTAACCCCTTTAAACGTGCAGTATCCCATAGGACAACATTGGGCAAATGGCAGTGAAATGCTCAAGCATTAATAGCCAGAAACATCACGTTCCATGTTGCTATCCCTCTGATTTGGAAGGGGTTTACTTTTCCAATGTCCTTGTGACTGGTATTCTCTCTTTGCTTCTGCTTGACCGAGGAGAAACTCACACAAGCCTAGGGCGGCAGTCATAGTGCAATAGGCTAAGGGTAGTAAATGCCAGAAGTGCACCTCAGTCTAAAAAATACTATGGTGTGTCGTTCTACAAAGTGCTGTATGGCTCCAACGCCAATACATTTCTCAGCTGTAAAACATGCAAAGTTGGGATCTTTTGGATCATGTAGCCCTGGTACAGTGTGTCCCTTATATATATGGAATAGCAGTGCAGTGAATAATATCACAAACAACAATATTATGAAGGATCAAAAACTTACTTGCTTGTTAGCAGCTGAGAGATATTATAGTATGCTTTTACAGGCATACCCCGGTTTAAGGACACTCACTTTAAGTACACACGCGAGTAAGGACTTAACGCCCAATAAGCAAACGGCAGCTCGCGCATGCACCTGTCAGCACGTCCTGAGCAGCAATACCGGCTCCCTACCTGTACCGAAGCTGTGCGCAAGCGGGGAGACTATAGAGCCTGTTACACATGCGTTATTTACATCAGTTATGCACGTATATGACGATTGCAGTACAGTACATGCATCGATAAGTGGGAAAAAGGTAGTGCTTCACTTTAAGTACATTTTCGCTTTACATACATGCTCCGGTCCCATTGCATACGTTAATGCGGGGTATGCCTGTAATGCACTTAATTGACATTTATATGTCTAACTACTTCACACTGCGATGTGTAGTCTCTCTGTCAGCATAGGGACATCAGATTAGATATTCCCTGAGTTAGGGATACAAACATTATTAATCAAAATAAAGTAACAAAGGTCATTCTTAGCCAGTGTATACTCAACATTTTGTATATTGTGAGCACTTCATTAGATCTTAATTTAGAGGCAAAATTACATAATATATGCTGTGCATTAACTTTTTGCTGTATAGTTCTGGATTATTAGAATTATTTGGAACACCTGTTACTCATCTCTAATATAAACTTCAATGTGTCTAGACCTCTCATTAGTTCAGCTGCAAGTAGATACGCCCACGCTGATCTTTTTGTGCATGCGTATTATTTTGGATAGTGGGTGTCCTGATTCTGTTTTTTATTGACATTTGGACCACAAGTGAAACCACAAAACCTTGGAACGCTTTGGAATTTATCACATATCAAGTGCTGACCGGGACATAAAACTGGCACTTATAGCCATCATCGTCTACCATTCTCAAGAAAGTGTAAAGAACATTCTTCCCCAATTACTTTATTCATATAGACACTGTGGTAAATTCTTTGAGGATTACTGACTGATGAGGGGGAGGAATAGGTCATGCTTTACATTTCCTAAAACAAACCACAAAATGATCACTCATAATTGTCTGGGCGGGAGGGAGGATGAAATGCAACATGCTCTTCAATATGGGCACTTGTCAATACTGTATGTATATGGTTGAATCTGGATGGCCTTTCTCAGGACGAGGCAGAGTTTTGAACACAATGCAATCCTGTTTATTCCCAAGGCTATCAAGTGCTGGCTAAACCCTTTCGTGTATACTTCCTTGTGAGCTCTTCTGGTGTGTTAGGTAAACCTTTACTTGGCTTTACCTTTACCTTTACCTTTACAATCTTGGCTCCTTCATTGCCAGTTTTAATTTAGTGGGATGTTTTAAAGCTGTAACACACTAATGGAACTGTTAGACCCTCCAAAACTTTGCGCATAAAAATAGGTACCACCGTGGTTTCGCTACTCGTGCTGGATGGAAGTACTTCAGTTTCGATGTAAGTACCCTAATCTACAGCAGGGGAGCAAAATATTTTTTCCCTGCGCCCCCCTACCGTCTGTCCCCCTCTCCTCGCGCCCTCCTGCTTACCTTGGTTCTGATGTCCTGGCGTCATGACGTCATGTTGCCACGGCAACGCGACGTCACATGATCCCACGTCATCAAATATGGTGACGCGTCACCAGGAGCGTCTAAACAAAGGTAAGGAGACGTTTACAGAGGCCTTGCAGCTCCCCCGGCATTAATTTAAATGCCTTCGGGAAACCCCGCGCCCCCCTGCAGTGAATCTCGCGTCCCACCTGGGGGGCGCGCCCCCCACTTTGCGTACCCCTGATCTACAGTATGCAGCTTCCTACATACACTCACACGTGAATGTACATGGTACGAGCTGGTCTTACAGGACGCAAGAACATGTAGTGTACCTGCTAAATAAGCACAGTTGGAGTGTATGCATATTCAGTGCAGAAAGTACTTTATCATACTAAAACTACAGGACAGAGCTCGCCAATGTGAATTTCATCCCAACCCCCTGCTCCGTATTCAACAAAACATTTTCTATTGAAGTGACCATGCTTTTAGAAATCTGCTCATAGAGACTTATGACATCCAAGGTCAGATTCTGATTTCTAGAGGGTAGGATCTGTTGTATTTTGATGGAGCTGCAGATTTTCAATGAAACCTAGTTGTGTGTGTGTGTGTGTGTGTGTGTTTGTGTGTGTGTGTGTGTGTGTGTGTGTTCACTGTGTCAAACGTAGCCACATTTTTTATTATTTTTACTTATGAAATCTTTTAACCACAAATACATTGAGCGTTACTGCTCGTTTTCAAGTATGTCCTGGGCACAGAGTTATGACAATACATGGTTACATTAAATGAGCAGAGGTTATACATTCAATGTACAGACATTTTAGGACATTGGAGAGAATACTGTATATTATTATGGGCGTATGTAACAGTTACAGGCAAGATCAAATGTGAGACAGCTGAAGTCCTGAAATTACTTATACTGGAGGCAGATTTGAGTGGTGGGCAACTCCCGTTCTCAAGGGCCACGAACAGGTCAGGTTTTAAGGATATCCCTGCTTCAACACAGGAGGTTCAATCAGTGGCTCAGTCGAAGAGGTGCACAAGTAAGAGAAGGTGGAGCGACCAGATTCCTCGTTGAACTTTGGGACCGTTAACAGTCTTTGGGAGTCAGGTCTCAGGTGATAAGTGCTGCGTGTGGTGGGGGTGAGGAGCTTGTTTAGAAAGTAGCTTGCCTGGAAACTATTTGAATGTACTTTGCGTCTGGACTCAAGTGATGGCCAATCTGGTTCTTGAAGCATGAAGCATTTCACAGTGATGTGTGTTGTAGTTATATTGTCAGAAAAAACGGCATATTGAGTTGTAGAGGGTGTCTAGTTTGCCAAGGTGAGTTTGGGATGCTGTACCATATACTGTGTCTCCATAGTCTACAATTGGCATTAGCATCTGCTGCACATGCATACCCCGGTTTAAGGACACTCACTTTAAGTACACTCGCGAGTAAGGACATATCGCCCAATAGACAAACGGCAGCTCGCGTAGGCACCTGTCAGCACATCCTGAACAGCAATACCGGCTCCCTACCTGTACCGAAGCTGTGCGCAAGCGGGGAGACTATAGAGCCTGTTACAAATGCGTTATTTGCATCAGTTATGCACTTATATGACGATTGCAGTACAGTACATGCATCGATAAGTGGGAAAAAGGTAGTGCTTCACTTTAAGTACATTTTTTGCTTTACATACATGCTCCGGTCCCATTGCGTACGTTAATGCGGGGTATGCCTGTACTGCTTTCTGATCAGCGTCTTAGGGATGATTTGTTCCTATAAAGTACATCTAGTTTGGCATAGGTTTTGGATGACAGAGTAACAATATGCAACCCAAATGTTAAATGGGAGTCAAGCTATATGCCCAGATACTTAAAACTAGTGACAGGGGCTAGAATTGTGTTAGCGTGGGTTCTGATCTGCAGCTCTGTCATTAGTAGCGTCAGAAATTTAGCTTTTGTCCCAAATACCATTGTTACAGCTTTGTCTGTTTGTTTTAGGAAATTCAATATTCAAGTCTTAAAAAATTAGATTGAAGTACAAGGTCAGAGAGGTTAGGGCTGAGTGTATATAAGATTGTGTCATCCGCCTACAAGTGCATTGAAGCTCCCTTACAAGCTGTAGAATGATCATTTATAAAGACTGAGAAGAGGAGGGCCCCCAAAACAGAGCTTTGCAGGACCCCACAGGTGACATCCAAGGTGTTGGAGTTAGAACCCGAGATCGACCCAAATTGGAATCTACCCGATAGGTAGGAGTCAAATATTTGCAACAGAGAGCCCTGTTTGGCATTTTAAAGTGGTATTGTCATAGGTATGGGTCTGGGTTGAGTTCAATATCCCCTGCTAAAGAGAGTAACAGTAGAAATATACATTTGAATAATTGTTTGCAGGCTGCAAATTTGCAATGTATGCCACGGGTGTTACACAGAGTGGTGCTAGGTGTGCTGGTTTTCAGAGCTCTCCCCCAACATTCAGTAGATAATGCAACACTTTTGAGTAATCCAGGATCTATGATTACATTGGGTGGGGGCCAGGAGGGAGAAGGTTGTATTGGATAGAGAGAGCGTAACATTTACATGGGACCACCGTAAAGAACAGAATAGAGCTAATTAGCAGGTTCGTTATCAGAAAGGTAGATAAAAAGACAAGGTTGCGTGACTTACTTTAGTAGAGTTGAAAGTTGAAATACAGGGTTACCAGGCTGCCAGTAGATTCGCCTTGTTGATGGCAAATTGTTGAATCTGGAACACAAGAACCAATCCCCTTCCAATCTTCTGTACAACTCCTGTACAAATCTTAAACTCCCTTATAAATGTTGCCTTTGAAATGTGCCTACTTTAAATTCAGTGCTTAACCCCTAGCTGTGCTCCCCCTACTACAGCTCAACCCCCTTATAACGCTGTGCTTGGGGTCCAAAGAATCACGTCGCGTTATAAGCGGATCGCGTTAGAAATAATGTACAATTGTATGCATTGTACAGTAAAGTAATAAGATACCAATAATCGTGTTATAAAGTATTCATAAATACGAAAATTGTGAGCCACGCTTGCATCGCGTTATAAGCGGATTCGCGTTGTAACGGATCGCGCTATAACGGGGTTGAACTGTAGTTAGAAACGTATATTAATGTTTTGCATTTCAGGCGTGCTCAAATTCATCTATGTTCATTCAGTCTCTGGACTTGAGACAGAAACCCATGATGTTGCCAGTGTTTGTAAAGGATTTTCTTTTGGGGATTGTAATAATAACTCAATGTATTATATTGTTTGCTAATTGAGGGGTTAGCACCATTTATTTAAACCCCCATGTAAAGTTATACATTCTCTGTCTACACAATAAGCACAAGCAACATTCGGTTGAATAGGATGTACAGTATTTAGAAAAACTCGCGGATGCGGTTTTTACTCTGTGTAAACAACGATAACCCTTTAAATCCTTTTTCTGGTGCTGTTGCTTTTGGCTCTCTGCTGTGTGGTTCTGTTAAAGGCAAACTTCAAAAGATTTCGATTGAGCGTAAGAAATATACTGCTGCTATTAAGTCACTTTAGTTGTTTGTGGACCTGAACCTTTAACATGAGCATCATGTGCCCTGATTAGGAGAACACAGGGGGTAAAGCAAGGTGTTACTTGCCCTCTGTGATAAAGCCTTCCTATAGTTCGACATCACTGTGTTCCATTGTACAGTCTACTGAGGCCAAGTCATGATTGATGACCCAAGGATAGGTTCAAAATATCACCAGTGTGTCACTGCAGACAGGCAACAGCAAACCAGGTATTGCTTAATCCAGAGGTGCTCAATTCCAGTCTTCAAGCCCGCCCTACAGGCAGGGTTGTCCCCACTCCAGTTTTGACCCGGAGATTACGGGTTTCACTAACCTATCGCTGGGCTACGAGTTTAGATTTAAAATCTCCTGACGAGGTCGAAGAAACTGGGGGGTGGGGTGGTGGGGCAGGGGGTAGACGAGGATGGATGACTGCCAGAGCGGCACAGGGCGGCAGTTAGAGGAGTTAGATGGCTGGAGCAAAGCAGGGCGGCAGGGAGGAGCGCGCCCCAGCGTCTCAGACCCGGAAGTCTTCACTGACTTCTTATACGGCATCTCCCTCTGCATGGTCCAAAATGGCTCTGAGACGTGAAATGGCATCGAGTTTCCATGACAACGTGACGCCTCATGGCGCCGTGATGTCTAGTGGTCATGGAAACTCGATGCCATTTCACGTCACAGAGCCATTTTGACGGGACCATGAAGGGGGAGATGGCGCCTGAGAAGTCAGTGAAGACTTGGGGTCGGACCGCTGGAGCACGCTCCTCCCCGGCTGTCTTCCTCTGCCGCCCTGTTTTGCTCCCACCATCTAACTCCTCTGACTGCCGCTCTGCCCTGCTCTGGCGGTCCTCTGTCCTCTTCTCCCACCGCTGTCCTCTACCTCCAACCTTCTCCACTCCCACTGTCCTCCTCTCCCGCGGTCCATTAGCCGTAGTCAGGTAGGCATTGTTGAGGGGGTGAGAGGAGGAGGAGGTGGAGAGGGGTGAGAGGAAATGGGAAAAGTCGTCGGGTTAGCATTCAGCAGAAAGTGGCGACCCTGTCAACAGGTCAGGTTTTCATGATATCCCAGCTTCAGCACAGGTGGCTCCATCAGAGCCTCAGTCTTCGACTATGCTGAAGCAGTGATACCCTGAAAACCTGACCTGTTGTGGAGGAGGAGTGGGGGTGTCTTGAGGACTGGAGTTGAGCACCCCTGGCTTAACCCGTAGAATGGTTAAACGTTGCACCGGAAGGATTGGACAGTTCTGAACCCAGAGCTAGAGGGCTCTGCATTGCTTTGCCAGCCCTACCGTGGGTACTGAAAAGGTTAATGTGCAGTCATTTTTAAGGCCTGTTTATACACCTGGCCCTACATATTTATCTCCTCGTTGAACTGTCACATTGACACAGTCATTTTTAACCACCGCTTTGTGTTCTGCTCTTGCCCCTTCTCGTGTGTGTCCAGTGCTTCACAGCATCCCAGCAGTGAATGTTCGCATTGTTCCTGAGTCGTGTCAGCACATTCCACCACTTCATGCCTTTTTTTTTTTCTCACGGACACAGTTATTTAGTTAGCTTATTTCCCCCCTTATGGTAAATATGATTCAGGGATCTATTGGAATAACTGCGCCAGGAAATCAACGTGAAAAGCTATAAAACATCTCAACTGTGTCATCTGTCTGATGAAGTTTAAAAGCTGTCATCTTTTGAAGTAATGTTACATTTTGTAACCCTTCGGCTACAAGAGGGGCCTGGATTGCATTGCTAAGCAATGCATTGCTTGCCCTGGTAGCAGGCAAGGGGTTAAATGTAATTATGGGATTGAGAGGCACATACGCTTTTGATAACGTTAGGGTTCCATATTGCAGGAGTGGCCAACTCCAGTCCTCAAGGGCCACCAGCAGGTCAGGATTTAAGGATATCCCTGCTTCAGCACAGAGGCTGAGCCACTGATTGAGCCATCTGTGCTGCAGAAGGGATATCTTTAAAACCTGCACCGTTGGTGGCCCTTGAAGACCGGAGTTGGCACAGCCCTGCCATATTGAAACTGGAGTTGGGTGCTTGCAGCTGGCAATATCTTATTCATTATCATGTTCAGTGGCTCGGCCCCTCTCCTGATCAAGTGATGAGAACAGGAGTCCTCCTCTTCCGTTCCACTTCTTGACCGATCGCTTTCCGCGGTCCTGAGCCAGATTCCCCTCCATAGTAAAACGAGTAGTAAGATTATGATGTAGCTACTACGCCATGGGGCACCTGAAAACCTGAATACTGTAAACCAAAAATAAAGAGGGATGGGTAAAATTAGCAGGATTGCTACTTTTATTTATAACCCCCATTTTGGTCACCAAATTTCACGGCAACATTTAAAAAAAAGAAATAAATACTAATGAATAGTTTGCATGTACTGTACTATTTTACCCCCACCCATTTCCCTCTGAATTAATCTTTTCTTAATGAGTGAAGTGTGTTTGAGTTCTGTGCATCAAGCTAAATTTGGCATTCAATTGACACTATAGGGTAAATTCAATATTCTTTAAGCCATTTTCAGTTCTCTTCCAGTCTCTTCCTCACCCCCCCTTGCTTTCACTCACCTGTGGCGCTGGACTGCGCATTGCTTCCCCTCTCCCGCTGGGCTGATGCACATGCTGATTTTTCCCGCCCCTCCCCTTTGCTCTCCCCTTGCCCCTCCCCTTCTCACTGTGTCACAGGGGGGGCTTAGGGGATCCAAAAAAGGGAAGGGGCGGGAAAGTAGTCTGCTCCCTGGGAAAGAAGTCCCGTCCACCCGTCCCTTTGTGTGATAACATGAAAGTAGTATAATTATATTGTATATTGTGTTGTATTTGTTCCCCTTTCAAAAAAATAAGTGTGTGTGTGTGTGTGTGTGTGTGTGTGTGTGTGTGTGTGTGTGTGTGTGTGTGTGTGTGTGTGTGTGTGTGTGTGTGTGTGTGTGTGTGTGTGTGTGTGAAGAACAATAAGCAGTACAATGAACAATTATCAAAAATGTGAACAATAAAACACATTATACTGAATTTGTGAATAAACAATCAATATATAATATATACCGGAGAAGGTGATACCAGTGACTATACTTTCCCTATTCGGTGCTGCCAGTTAGGTCCTCGACCCCACAATTGCCGTGACAATTTGGATGATGGAGATGACCTAGGCACAGAGGAAGGGGAGGGAGAACATAGAGTAGTATGTCTGTATCGGGTCTTCCGTAAAGGGTAAGAGATCAAGCCTTTCTCCAGAGACACTGGATCTGGATCTCTTGACAGGGTTCTGGAACCAGGGATTCCCTTGATCAAGAATGGCACCCTTCTGCAAGATCCCCGTAGTACTTTTGGGATTTTTCCTTCTCCGTTTAGGTTTATATCATATGGGTGAGATAACCATAAATAGCACAAATAGTATAATACTATTTATTAAAAATATATAAAACCTTAAGCATAAGGTAATAAACTCAAACTTAAAATAACATTTGAAAGCAATAGGAGAGTTGATGTGAACTGAGTCTCTCACACTCAATTCCTGTTCAAATCAGCATTTGGTCTGTTACAGCAATACAAGAGTCCCATAAGAACCAAGTCATCTCCACTCTCTAGCTACAGTATATCCCTGTTGTAAGAAAGTTATACCTGGTTTGAATGGCATGCCTCCGTGAGTAAGCCTCCCCGCAGGACTGGCTTATCCTCTCTTCTCTGCCCGCTCCCGCGCTCCTCTGGGTGGTGGGGTTAGGTTGGAGTTCCTCCGTACCTGCCGATACACAACCAGCTTCTCACCTCTCTCTCACCACGTTTGCGTCACGCGGGATGGCCAACTCTCATCTCGCACGATCTGGGATGTATTGCACCGGCCAGGCTCCACTGAGCTCCCGAAGCTCTCACCAATACTGCAACTTCCACTGAACAGCGGGACAAGAGCTGATGATCTCCTTACTGAAACACACACCCTGCGCGTTTCACCGTTAGGCTTCTTCAGGGGTTAATGATTATTTGCTTCTCCCTACCTCCTTATGTAGTCACCTCCTCTTTCACATTGGTTCCCTAATTAGAGTGTCATATCCTTTTCAAGATCTCTATAATGTCCACTTGTAACTTGATTATAAACATAGTAATTAGAAAGTATAAGTGGTCTATGAATAGTTAATAGCATGCTTAAGCAAATACAGATAGTTACACAAATACAGATAGAGTCTATATCAGTATAGAGAGAGCTTTATATTATCATAGTGATACACAATAAACTACTGATTTAACCTATCAGAGGTTATTCCTGGATATATTTGTTTGTTACTCTCTGATGTTAATATACTGTAGATCTTTTATCCAACATGATGTGGTATAATCTCTCTATACTATACTTTTTACATAACCATCCAGTAAACATATACGCAAACATCTCATATGAATACATCCTATATATACAAAAAGATGGAGATTATATGCAAATCCAAACAAATTAGTCATAGAACCTAGGGGGTAATACCCTTCATGTTAACCATAGATACAATTCTAGTATCAATAAATAAGTCTACTTGTTATGACTCTCTGTTGGAAACTTATAACATATGAACATATAATGCACAATATACGCATTAATTAGTTGCTAATTCATCCTTGCTAATGAATTATTTTTTTATTATTGCTATTAGATTTTGTCTTCCTCAATATATATGTCTAGGTTAACTTAATGGTCAATGTCATTTCGGAATAGGATACTAATACCTACTAATTAATTATAGTATTCTGTGATGCATGTGGTTGATTGAGCTAGCATACATTCTCTGTTAGTGAAGTATATCGATCATAATGGTGTCATATGCCATGTGTTCAAACTGGAGTTTATCTCCACCAACTCTCAGATAGAATTTGGTGCGTTTGATTATTGTGTATTTTGTGCATTATATGTTCATGTGTTATACATTTCCAACAGAGAGTCATTCAAGTAGCCTTGCGGGCCATGGTTGGGGTGCCATTGGCTTTTACCCGGGGGAGAGCACGCTGGCAGGGGGTTGGCACTTACCAAGGTTTATTATTTGTGTCAATAAAGCCGTGGCCTTTGTACCTCCAGACCTTTGTTGTGGGTTTATTTATGTGTGTGTTGGGGGAGGGAAGGAGAGGGAGCTTCCTCACAGGCTCCGAGGTCAAGTAAATGGAAGTGAATGGGGCTTAATGCTGCAGTTCAAGCAATATCCTATGTGTGCGCCTTTTTTTAAAAATAAATCCGTTCTGTACTATGAGAAAATACTTTTTTTTTTTTTTAAAAAACAACTCTAAATTACATTTTTAATGTAGTATAATGTAACAAGCATTTTTTGTTTCTATAGCAACCATCTACAAAGTCACATCCCCTTGCTCTTCTGAAACTGGCTCTGTCTGGCACACCTCTTTTTGATCCCTGCCCTCTCTCAAGCAGTGCACCAACTGTATCTAGTGACTGCCTGGTCACATGATCTTCCCCACAGAACTTGACATCTTTGGTCCTCTTCTGCTGCACTGACAGCCATTTAGCGAACCCCCCCAAGCCAAATCTTCTCTGATCGATCAAAGGAGAACGGATCGATCGGCCACTTATCTAATTACTTATCATTGTGTGGATTGTATTGATGCACATATTAAAGGGGGGAACGGCAGCTTGGACTGCTACTTTAAGAGCAGCATTTTAATTCTTTCATCTTCAATATATTAAAGCATCTTGCATTTATTTTGTGCCAGTTTACAAAGTGGCGATGGTTCGTACATGGCAGGCATATTAAAATTGCTGGCCAGATGTGCCAGCAATACAGAGCAAGCATTGCTGTCCCGCCTGGCAACGTAGAGTTAACTTTGGACTTCCCGACCCTATTTTTGATGATTTTAATTATTTTTTTTGCAACTATAATAAAATGAATTGTGATGATGTGAATTAAAATGATTAGTTTCTGGTCACTATGCCCTATAAAATACCTTTGAGTTAAAACATGGATTAGTACCTGGATTAGTACCAAACTAAAGTTGTGTGTGAATGACTTCATTGTCATCACCATTAAATGTTCCAGTGCTGGAGTGGGCAACTCCAGTTCTCAAGGGCCACCAACAGGTCAGGTTTTATCCCTGCTTCAGCACAGGTGGCTCAGGCATTGACTGCGCACCTTATTGAGCCGCCTGTGCTGAAGCAGGAATACCCAAATAACCTGACCTGTCGGTGGCCCTTGAGGACTGGAGTTGCCCACTCCTGTTCTAGTAGAAAGTAGAAAGAGATGGTATATTTTGAAAGCAGGGGAAATATAACTTGCATTTCACCGTACACACGAGTATGTGGATTTAAATACAGCATTCTGCGGACTGTAGGAATAAAAGTGTGGGATTATTATCAGACAATTTCTTTTGCTCCTACAGTAGTTGGCTTCTTATCACTTGCTGTAGGAGACTCAGCCCACTTGTACTATATATGCTGACAGACAGACAACATACTGCCTTCCAATACATTACACTGCCCTCCAGCACTATAGGGGTCAGTGGTAGATGTGTATATATTTCTGGAGAATTGCAGACATGGGACCGTGGGAATAGGACATTTTTAAAGCACGAACGTCACTTACCCTGCACACAAAATAGACTAGTTACAAAACCGGCTTGCTCTGGGCAGTAGCGAAATGGATTCAATTGCTATGGGAAATGTTTGCTTTACAGATTTACTGTATGTGCAAAAGCTACACATGTTTAGTTTTAATGCACCCTGCAGCGTACTCAATAAGCGTTTTGGAATCCTTTTGTTTTGCTACGGTATGGTGGTAAAAAGGTGAGCAAGTGAGAGAGCCTATTGTAGACGCTTGCTGTAGTTATCAACCCCCCAATGATCAACATTATTTGTGATTATTTTATCTTGTCGAATTTAGTAACTGGATCATGTTGTCCTGGCCTGAGCAATAAATGTGTCATCCAAACATTTTTGGGAGGGCAGCTTGGTCGCAGACATTATAGCCAGCTTGCAAATGAAGAAGAGCAATGTTGCATACTGTATGTTTAGACCAATGTTTTTCAACAGGGGTTCCTAGGAACCCTTGAGGTCCCCGGGCATCCCGAAATGGTTCCCTGCAATTTTAAGGTCATTTGAAAATTGTACCAAATACAGAAGAATTTACATTGCATCTGATCTCAGACGCGCTATTGGAGAGGGTTGGGGTTCCTTACAATGCATCTGATCTCAGACGCGCTATTAGAGAGGGTTGGGGTTCCTCACAATACATCTGATCTCAGACGTGCTATTAGAGAGGGTTGGGGGTCCTTACAATGCATCTGATCTCAGACGCGCTATAAGGCCCGGGCCATAGAGGGGTGGGGAGAGCGGAGCCGCGCTAACGCTGAGGCTCGCCTGCTTCAGTCAGCGCGATTGCACGGACTTGCAGGCGAGCCAGCGTGCGCGAAGGGAGCTGGGGGGAGGTGGTTGGAGGCGGGGCAGTGACGTCGCTGGGCCAATCGCCCGCGACGCACTGACGTCAATGTCACGGCACCGACGGCGCCGTGACGTTGACGCTGCTGTGCTGTGATTGGAGGTTTTCAGCTGACAGGGCGCTGAAAAACAGCTTGGCGCTCGGCTGAAACCTCCATCTCGTCAGCACGCCTGCGGACGCTCACGTGAGCCCCCTCTCAAGGCATCCTCATTGAGGATGCAGGGGCTCAGCGCAGAGCGTCCGCACGCCTCAGCACGGCCTGTCCGTCTATGGACTCGGCCTTAGAGAGGGTTGGAGGTTCCTTACAATGCATCTGATCTCAGACGCGCTATTAGAGAGGGTTGGGGTTCCTTACAATGCATCTGATCTCAGGCACACTATTAGAGAGGCTCGGGTTTCCGCAGAATTTAACATCACCACGATAGGGTTCCTTAACAAAAAAAGGTTGGAAACCACGGGTCGCGACTGTTCCACCCTTCTTGATTGGCTTGTTGCAATTATTGCTAGTGGACTTTTTTTTTATTTGTGGATTGAACAGATGAAACAGTTCTTGAACTGTAGATCTGATGTTTGTTAGAATAAAGGGGAAAGAATAAATATAAGCTGTAAATAATAAAATAAATGAACACAGCATGTGTCTGCTTTAGGTACACTGTGTAGCCATTTTCTGCTATGAGTTACACGGGACTAAGACCCACATCTATTGGATAATGCTGAATTTGAGAACATCTGAATAATTATTCAAAAGAGAATGTGTCTGAAGGTGCACTAAGCATTGCTGATGGATGTCGTGATGGGGCAGTTTTGAATGAACAGTTTAAAACCAAGGGCAAGAGTTACAAGTTCACGCGTAGTGAAAACAATGTGTTGGCTGTGACTTTTGATAACAAAATGACACACAGACAAGGTCAACATGGAAAAAAACATTGCACCTTTTCTGGGTCTAAAGGTCCTCTAGGCGGGGGTGCTCAACTCCAGTCCTCAAGAGCCCCCAATAGGTTGGGTTTTAATGTTAGCTTCAGCACAGGTGGATCAAGCAGTGACTCAGTCAAAAACTGCACGACCTGTGCCAAAGCAGGGATATCCTGAAAGGGGGGGGGGGGTCTCTAGGATTGGAGTTGAATACCCCTGCTCTATGCCAGAATATCAATCCCTGCAATAAAAGGGTTTATTCCCAAAGAACCATCGTAGTTAATGTTTGGTCTGTAGGCAGTATGGCTTTTCTAGATCCTCTGCCAGTACAATGAAACACATGGCAAGACTAGGGCTAAAGTAAAGGATGGTTATTAACCATGATTGTAGGGGTTTCATATGTTGTTTTATTGGGACCACAAAAGAGAAGGGTTTTGAATTATCAGATAATTTCAGTGTGGTATAAATCCAGCACAGCAAAATTGTAACCTATTACTTGCAAAGCAGTTACATATGCATTGGTTAGCCCGTGTAGTTTGATGGATTGTTCTTATTGCAATGCTTGGATAAATTATTCATTTTTGGGAACTCCAGCAGTGCAAATGCGGCATATGACAAACTTTTAACATTGATCTCAGCCATACCTGATGAAGCATGGTATCTACAAATGTGGTATAGCCGAGCACAGCACTGGTTACAGATTTATTAGAACTAGGAAAGGCTCTGACTCTGTGAACAGTGACATAGAGTTTGAAGCAGGGGAGCCTGGTTCAATTCGCGGTGTCAGCTCCTTGTGACCTTGGGCAAGTCCCTTTATCTCCCTGTGCCACAGGCACCAAAAAACATAGATTGTAAGCTCACCTGGGCAGGGACTGTGTGTAACAATCCTATGTGCTGTGTATCGCGCACTATACTGTCATTGTGACGCGCTTTGGGTCCCATTTGGAGAAAAGCGCTATATAGTTACATAGTTACATAGTAGATGATGTTGAAAAGGAAGGCAAACAAAAAAAACTCCAGTGAAATTTCATCTAATGATATTTCATAAGGGGAATAATAAATTCCTTCCTGAATCCAAATATTGGCAATCAGATTACTCCCTGGATCAACATCCTTCCCATGTTTACTTATTATATCCCTGTGTATATTTCCTTTGTAAAGAAGATGTCTAACTTTTTTTTTTTAATGATATCTATTGTATCTGCCATCACAGTCTCCATGGGTAATGAATTCCACATTGTAGCTGCCCTTACTGTAAAGAACCCTTTCCTTTGTTGCTGGTGAAATCTCCTTTCCTTTAACCTTAAGGGATGGCCCCGAGTCGTTTGTACTGCCCTTGGGATGAATAGGTTTTTTGTGTGGAAGCTCCTTGTACTGTCCCCAAATATATTTGTATATAGTTATCATATCCCCTCTTACACTCCTCTTTTCTAATGTAAACAAATCTAATTAAGCCAGCCTCTCCTTATAAATCAGATTTGTATCCCCTTTATTAATTTGGTAGCTCTTCTCTGCACTTTTTCTAGTTCCATAATGACTTTTCTATGGTGTCCCACATCTGTACTCTATATTTAAGGTGTGGTCTTACTAATGCTTTATAAAGAGGCATAATTATGTTTACGTCCCTCACCTGCCATTTATCTGCCCAAGTTTCCAGCCTCTCCAAGTCCTTCTGGAGAGAAATTACATCCTGCTCTGATTCTACAACCTTACACAATTTAGTGTCATCAGCGAAGATGGAGACTTTGCTCTCTATGCCAACCTCAAGGTGATTCATAAACAAATTAAAAAGCATATGAAATAAAGTTATTATTGGGAAGTAAGGAAACCTACAAATCCTACTATAAACCAACTCTTCTTACAATGCAAATGGGAAAGTTGGAGAGGAAATGCACTGCCACCTAGGGGCGAAAAAGTTTGTCTATATTATTGATGATGTAATTACTGAAACAAATAGATCAAAAAGTAATCTAAACTATTTACCAACAAGGGTGATCGGGTGCTGACTTTAGTAAAAATTTAAAAAAACAACAACATATTTTAAGCCTTTCAGGGTCAGTCCCAGTTGGTCAGTGTCCATTTTACCTTTATTTTCAGTCAACCTCTTTTAATAAGTGTTTGCAATGAGTAACATTAAAACAAATGGTTGAATAAATTAATAGCACTGTGCCTGGACAAACTATGATAACTACAAATGTGTATTTGCACTCTTTGTCTGTCCTCAGCACCCTGTCCAGCTGCTCTCATGCGGTCGTAGCTTTGCTGTATCCGTTCTCCTGGCAACACACTTTTATACCTGTCCTGCCGTCTTCTATGATTGACATTGTCTGTTGCCCAACGCCATTCCTTGTGGGCCTGCTGTCCAGTTCACTGCCTAAACTGAAGGATCTGCCTGTGGAAGAGGTGAGTATTGGGCAACCTTCTCCCACTGTAAGGCCGAACTCACGGTGGCGGCATAGCTACGTGCGCACGCTTGCATCCGCGCGCACTTCAAGGACTCTTACCTGATTGTCTAAGGTAGTTCCTCAAGTGCCCGCGCGTTGACGCAGCTACATTTTCCCGCCACAACAGAAATTCAAATGGCGGGCCGCAGTCGCGTGACGTCAGCGTCACGGGAGCTGGTTCAGCCAACGAGGGCGAACCAGCTCCGTGACGCGCTCACCGTGCACCCCGCCACGCCCCCGATCGCCGCGACCCATCTCCTGCAGCTAGCGCACGCATCGCTGGGGCTGCAGGAGTTCGCACGGAAGCGCGCGCCCAGGCTACCACCGGGAGCTCGGCCTAAGAGAATCACAATATCCTGAGCTTCAATGCCTTCTGTGTTAGCCTTAGAAGTCCCAGTAGTGAAATAATGAATCCCTTCACTGCCTGGGCGGGAAGGGGTAAGTGTAGCAGAGGTAAATGTACCAGTCTGAAAATAATTATTGTAAATAATTTATATATATATATATATATATATATATATATATATATATATATATATATATGGAAAAAGTGAGGAATAAACCTCCAAGTCCGGTGCTCAATCAATAGCACTGTATGTATTATATAGCAGATATGATGGTAAGATCCTTCGGATGAATCGGTGTACAGGGGACATAATAAAGACTTAATGGCTTGTAGATTATCGCGAGTGTGTTACATTAGACTCAGCCAGGGTGGGGACTAAGGAGCTGTGTGCAGTCCAAAGCAACTATGGGAACACTGCTGCAAGTGCCCCACAGAATACTCACAGGTTCCTCGTAGCTCTCCTCACCACACCCCATGTCTCACACTCAAAGGTCCAGCTGGCCGGAATACAGGATGATGCCTGTCTGTCCGCCTTGATTTCTGGAATGCCCAGACGTCCCCGTAGACCACCGACACTGCGTGCTCCAGCCGTTGTGCAATAGAAAAAACGAAAGTCGGAATAGCGGTCACTGCTCTCTGAACCAGGATACAGAAATCAAGCGCAGTAAAATCAGGTACTTATTTATTCATCCCCATAGGAAGAAAGAACATACACAAGATGTGCACTCTGACGCGTTTCGTCTCCGTAAAGGAAACTTTGATAAAGTTTCCTTTACGGAGACGAAACACGTCAGAGTGCACATCTTGTGTATGTTCTTTCTTCCTATGGGGATGAATAAATAAGTACCTGATTTTACTGCATTTGGTTTCTGTATTCTGGTTCGGAGAGCAGTGACCGCTATTCCGACTTTCGTTTTTATATATATATATACAGTATATGTGGAGGTATCAGTACCGTGTTAGCCGTGCGTCAAAAATCAAAAAATAAATAGATGATACCGTTCTGTGGCTAACGAAATGCTTTTATTTGTGCGAGCTTTCGAGATACACTGATCTCGAAAGCTCGCACAAATAAAAGCATTTTGTTAGCCACAGAACGGTACCATCTATTTATTTTTTGATATATATATATATATATATATATATATATATATATATATATATATATATATATATACACACATTCTATATATATATATATTTTCATTGCTTTAAAAATCCAAATACACAATGAGATTCTGGGATTGACGAACTGTCTGATCACTAAAAGAGGTTCCCTGCAGATTGTAAAAACCCTTCAAAGCATGTGATGGCCACAGCCAAGTATTTAAAAATGCTAATTGTCTGGGGTGTTTTCATCTGCGTTTTAACATATGAAACATCGCACCTAGGTGGGAATGCGGCATTACGTCTCATCTCTGTTAACATCTCTCTAAGACAGGAGTTGCTCAACTTCCGTCCTCAAGCGCAACCCCACCCCCCCCCCCCACCCCCAAACAGGTCAGGTTTCAGGATATTCCTGCTTCAGCACAGGTGGCTCATTCAAGGGCTCAGACGAAGGCTGAAGCAGGGACTGATTGAGTCACCTGTGCTGAAGCAGGGACTGATTGAGCCACCTGTGCCAAAGCAGGGATATTTAGAAAACCTGACCTGTTGAGAGAGGAGGGGGGGGCTTGAGGACTGGAATTGAGCAGCCCTGCTCTAAGTGACCAGATACAGATCAGTTAACACACAGACCTCTTAATTCTGTATTATTTCTCATGAGCCTGTTTATGTCCCCCCATATTTAGGCCTTGTTGGTGGACCTGGGGTCGGATCGGTTTATAAGACAGGTGAGTGGAGGATTTTATTTACCCGCAGGAATTTTTTTTTTTTTAAATGAAATGCTGTTTTCAAGTGTGTGGTCATTAAACGGCGTGATTTATGTGCCCATATTCTGCGGGGCATTGGGTAATGTCTCAAACAGAGCAGCGGTGCTACCATTGTACTTCTAGTATTTAATTACACACTTACCATGAGGATAAAATAGATTTATTCATAGTGTAGATCAAATAAACCGTTTTATCTGCAGAACACTCTGCATACTGGCATCATGTCAATGTATAACCATATGGCTTATTTACAGCAGAATAAAACAGAATTTCACACTGCTTTAACACCTTTTCTTTATACATTATTCATAAAATCCCTTTTCTTTTGTTTGATGTTTTTTTCCCGGGTATGTACTCCCTGTCAAACAAGTCCGGGCCCATCGATTATTTTGTATTTAAAAAGTTTCTAGCTACAGCAGGGGGTTCTCAACGCCCGTTCACAAGCCCTTCCTACCCCCCACCCCAACAGGTCAGGTTGTAAGGATATCGTATCCCTGCTTCAGCACAGGCGGCTCAATCTGTTCCTCCTTCAGCACACACGTGGTGCAATCAGTCCTTGCTTCAGCACAGCTCAATCAGAGGCTCAGTCTTCGATTGAGCCATCTCTGCTGAAGCTGGGATATCCTGTAAACCCGACCTGTTGGAGGGGCTTGAGGACTGGAGGTGAGAACCCCTGAGCTACAGTATTAAGTTGTTTTTTTAACGCTTATTCATGTAAATCTCGAACGCAGTAGGAAACAAGAATACACGCACATACATATCAAACTCTCTATGTCATCATATAAACTGTGGACGTAGCCAGGGTTATCTTATACTGTCGCGCTACGGTAGAATGTGTTGTGACTTTTTGCGTTACCACTGCCATTGAATCCTATGGAGGCTCTGCGATATTCTGCATTATCATAACGCGATATTCTGCGCGGTCAGGAAGTGAGATAAAGCTGGCTACGTCTGCCTTGTGCCAAAACGTGGGCTCACATTTGAGGATCCCTGTTAAATACAAAGCCTAAAGATTTTTCCTTTTGGCGCAGATGGACGATGAAGACGCGCTGTTACCCCGGAAGTTGCAAGCAGCTCTGGAGCAGGCTCTAGAGAGAAAGAATGAACTAATTAATCAGGATTCCGATAGCGATTCGGATGAAGGTACGAGGCTCTTACAAGTGATGTGCAGTAAATGTATCCATTGTGAGTTTTAGCCGGGAATTCTGCACTGACTTGGTTATTACATATCTTATGGCTTACTTCATATCATTCAGTGTCGTTGGGATGACATATAGTAATTAGGGTTTTTTGGCTTGCTATATCATTATTTACCATATTTACTTGGTGGCGTTGTTCAATAAGACGCCTTCTGGCGCTGGGAGACAACTTGCTGGACACTGAAGGGGCAGTTAGGCATGTTCAGGAGTCGGAAGGTGTTTTATGGAAAATCACCACTTGGTGAATATGGGCCTAAATCTTTATACACTGCTTCCGGAGATACTTACTTGCAAATTGGGTGCCGGTAGCTGCTCTTCTGGGCTACCAGGGTTCACAATATATCCTCTGTTCAGAGATCTCAGGTCCTGTGGTCCAAAGAAAAACCGTGACGTCATTGGTGCGGCTTCCTATTGGCCCATGTGACCAGGGCCGCAGACAGATTTCCTGGGGCCCAGGACTAGAGCTTCGCCCTGGCCCCCCATCCCTCTCATGTTGTCGCTGCCTCCCAGTGTCGGCGCCACCCTTCTCCCCCCCATGTCATTGGCCTGGAAAGGCCGCCCCTTTCACATCTGTATTTCTCTTCCCCCTCTGTCACTCTTCCCCACTCTCTCCACCCCTCTCTTCTTACACCCCCTCTCCTCCCCCCCGCTATCACTTAATTACCCCCTCTCACTCAATCCTCCCTTTCTTCACATTCATTTCCCCCTCCTCCCCTGGCCACACACACAATTCCCCCCAATACCCATACCCCCCAGTACACACACAATACCCCATCCCAATACAGACACCACTACCCCCCAGATACAGACACCACCCCCCAACACAATTCCCCATTTCCACAAATACAATTCCCCACCCCCACAAATACACTTACCATCCCCCAACTAATACATTTGCCACCACCCCCCACCCCCACAAATACACTTTACACTTACCTCTGTTTCGCGCTGCCACCGTGCCCCGGCTCTCCCCAGCTGCTGCTTGCTCGTCCCACACCGGGCCTCTCTCCCGCCGGTGCAAGCTGGAGGCTGAGCCTGACTTCCGTGTGCCACCCAGGTTGGAGAGAGAGGTTCGGCGTAGGAAGAGGAAGCACCAGCTGCGGAGAGATGGGGCTCTCAGACGGAGGCAACCAAAAGCCCGGCAGCTGGGCCCGGCCTCTAGTTGCCGCTGCCAGGCCCCGGATCTCCTCGGCTGCTTCCTCGTCCCATGCAAGGCCTCTCTTCCCCAACCGGTGCGTGCCGGAAGCTTGGTGCACCCGGAAGTCAGGCTCAGCTTCCGGCGCGCACCAGTTGGGCAGAGAAAGGCCCGGCATGGGATGAGCTAGCAGCTGTGGAGAGCCGGGAGTCGGCGCCGAGCAGCGGCAGGAAATAGAGGCCCGGCAGCTGGATGCAGAAGTTGGGCCATATCTCTGGCTGGGCCTCAACATTCAGCGCTGGCCAGGCCCTCCGCAGCTATTTTGTTTATTGCATGTTGGTATAAACATATAGAGGGATGGGAGAATTTATCAAATATACAAAACTTTGCATAGTTCCAATAAACAGCGTGGCATTTACTGTCTTACTGCAGTTTTAACATGATATATTCTGCATCTAGGTGTAAAGTAGCATCCATCATATGCAATAAACATGAATAAATATCAACCCTTTGTTCCAGTTAAAGACAGCATCATATAGTACTATACTATGCAGGAATTCATAAAAGTGGTGAATACAAGTAGTAAACCATTAATAAAAGTGGTAAATACAAGAAGTAAACCATTAATAAAAGTGGTGAATACAAGTAGTAAACCATTAATAAAAGTGGTGAATACAAGTAGTAAACCATTAATAAAAGTGGTAAATACAAGTAGTAAACCATTCATAAAAGTCGCAAACTGTAATGTTGCAGCTGGCAGATGTTTTGCTTCAATGAGAGAGAGAGAGAGAGAGAGAGAGAGAGAGAGAGAAAGAGAGGCATGGATTTGCTCACGAACAGCTGGCAAGCATGGATGGTGAAGACGGAGTCCCGTTGTATAGCGAGCTGAATACTCGCAGCCACAATGGCAGCACTGGACACGATCCGGCCCGATCACGTCTCCGCATGATGACGTAATCTTGAGAAACACCGCGTTTTGTTGCTCAAGGCGACTTCATCAGAGGATTATGGGTACAATCAACCGCAGCGCTTCTTGGAGCATAGGCGCAATGTGGTAAACGGCAATAATTTGCATAGTGTGTCATGTAATATTAACCTTGTTCATAACACAGATCCAAGTTCCATGACTATCATGAGACTGGAACAAATATCGCCCCTTACATTAGGAGGTGGTAGATTTAGGATATTATGTAGAAGGGAAACTTTTTGGATCTATCAGTTGGGCACTCTAGCAACTGGTGTATTGAATGAATGCATCGATACCAGTGTGATAGTGTCGTGTGACTTCTTCCTTTGCTGATGTTACCCTCCTCTGCAGCTAGCCTAGCCTAGACTCTTTTTTACAACCGACAGGACACTTCTGGGACTGGTTATTCTATGTTTTGTGTTGTTCATTGATGTGTGTCTATGTTCCATATATCTATATTGGTTTATGTACTAATACAATACTGAATGAATTTATATACATAACAATATATTGTTCCCTCATATATTTATGAGCTTTTGTTAGAATGCCTCAGTTGTTATTTTGCCACATAATTAATTATATTAGGTGGTTATTTATTTACCTATTGGCGCTACTATATTTTCTTCTTTTTTTCTGAGATATATATATATATACCCATTCATACACAAGATAATGTAGAACGGGAAGTGCTGATCTTTTTTTGTGTTAGTTGTGACATCTCTTTTCCTCCACACAGAGTGTAACAGCCTGAATGGATTGGTCTCAGAAGTTTTCATCCGGTTCTTTGTGGAAACCATTGGCCACTATTCTCTTTTCTTGACGCCGAACGACAAAGGAGGGCGAGCCTTTCAAAGGGAAGCCTTCCGCAAGTCTGTGGCCTCCAAGAGTATCCGCCGCTTCCTGGAGGTCTTCATGGAATCACAAATGTTTGCTGGGTTTATTCAGGATAGAGAGCTCAGAAAATGCAGGGCAAAAGGTAAGCTCCTATTTCAATTATTATATAGTACTGTTACATAGTTACATAGTATATGATGTTGAAAAAAGATAAATGTCCATCAATTCCAACCTATGTTAGATGACAGATACTTTATCCTATATTTGTGTTTACATTTATATTGACCCAGAGAAAGGCAAACAAAAAACCCCAGTGAACATTGTCCAGCAATGTCTCATAAGGGGAAAAATGAATTCCTGCCTGACTCCAATAATGGCAATCAGATTTCTCCCTGGATCAACATCTTTCCCATGTTTACTTATTTGATATATCCCTATATTCAACAGTTTAAATGCCCGTAGCACATGGTTTTACATTATCTTACCAATTTAAACATGCATTGTAATAATCTACTTAAAGATGCCATTTGACCTTCTGTTACTCTTTCCCCACCCTCTCTCTCCTCCACTCCTCTCTCTCCCCCACGTCTCTTTTATGTAATGCCTATGATTCTTTCCACCTCTCTCCTCCAGTATCCTTGCTCTACCCTCAAATGTTATCTGACACTTTCTTTCTTTGTCTGCTTTCAGTCTAAACTTTACAACTATCTGACTCTCCATATCTGCCACCAGGCTATGTGCATTATGATATCACCAATGAGCTACATCTCACGAAGGGGCGGACAAAACTTTTTTTTTTATAATATAGTAAGAAACTTGCAGTTGCACATTAGACAGGTTTATGCTTCTATATAGTGGACAACGAAACTTAATGAACATATGCCAGGATGTGGTAAATGTAAAAGATAGTTGGGAAAAAATATGAGGGGACCTTTCACTCAGCAAGAACTGAAGCGCAAACCTCTCCAGGATCATTAAAAAAAAGAAAAAATATACATAGTGCAAAATTGCTGCAAGTGATAAAATGTGCTCAGAATTACTATAAATTGCCCACTCAGGTGGTGTCAGAAAATATGAGGCGTTGTCAGTGATATATTGTGTCTTGGTCTTTTCTTTTAGGACGTGTCTATAAGTGTAAACTCCCAATGTTTATGTGGAGAAAAAAGATGTAGACATCGTGCAAAACAGTTTTATAAAAGTAAAATGTACACAAGAGCAGTGGACAGAGTACCCTCACATGCTCCAGGTATGTAAAAGCAACTGGACAACTCTGGGTCTAAAGACACGCCGTCCTGAACACTCGTTCCTGCAGTTGCCGTCTTCTTCTCACGACCGCACTTCCGGCTAGCTGACGTCACCGGAGGGGAGGATCATGGTGGCTCCGGTTTCTGATTCTACTTGCAGGAGTGGAGGAGAGACGATAGGCACGCAGAAATCCCACCCTACGCATTTCACTCAGTTCTGTGAGCTTCCTCAGGGTTACACAGAACTGAGTGAAACGCGTAGGGTGGGATTTCTGTGTCCCTAGTCTCTCTCCTCCACTCCTGCAAGCAGAAGCCATAACCAGAGCCAGTCTGATTCTCCCCTCCGGTGACGTCCGCTACCCGGAAGTGCGCTCGTGAATCAACAGAGAAGAAGCCGGAAACTGCAGGAATGAGTGTTCGGGGCGGCGCAATCGTTAGATCAAGAGTGGTCCAAATTCTTTTACTTACCTGGAGCATGTGAGTGTACTCTGTCCACTGCTCTTGTGTACATTTTACTTTTATAAAACTGTTTTGCACGATGTATTTTTTTTCTTGTTTATGATCCTGGAGAGGTTTGTGCTTTGGGGACACTGCTGCCTTGCCCTAGTAGATGTGTGGAAGCATCTTCCGAAAGAGCTGCACCTCTTTTCCAGGGTGACACATTTACATTAATTCACTTTAAGGACTCCAAACCCACTTAAGTCTTTTTCACTCACTCAATTGATGTGTATACTCACAACCTTTGATACACTATTATTGGTTCTGTTTGCGCCCGTTTCTCTGTTCTATACAGTAAGAACTGTAAGCAACTTTCTATTTCTTCCAGGTCTGTTTGAGCAAAGGGTTGAACAGTATTTGGAAGAACTCCCAGACACTGAACAAAGCGGAGTTAACAAATTTTTGCGAGGTCTTGGTGAGTTTTCCTTTGTTTGCTAAGAAGACCTGGCTTTATTTCCATTAATCTACAAGAAGCTTGTTCTGGGGAAAGTAGCGGAACTTTGCAATGGCTACGTCTAATGGTAGAGGCTCTCGCACTCGTGCACATACAGGCACACTGGTACAGGTACAGGTACAGGTACAGGAACACGCACAGGAACACGCACACGCACATGCACACGCACAGGCAGCCAGTGCTTTTGTATATTTATTTATTATACTATTTTAACTTGGGGAGGAGGGTCGTTTTTTTTTTAAAGTTTATTTACATGAACCAATTGGTCTTCCTGGAGTAGGGTTGTTGAAGTCCTACACAGTAAACCACCTGGTTCTAATGCCGCCTTCCTCAAAAAGAGGGAACGTTCTCAGGGGGTTACTGCTTTCATCTGTTCTCCATGTAGAATGTAATGCTGGTTCAAAATAAGTGCTTCATACACGTTTGCTAATTGTGTTTGATACAGGAAACAAGATGAAGTTTCTTCACAAGAAAAATTAGACCACTCTACTGACAATTATCAAGTGACTATTTATGGCGCTGTGCACAGAATATGGGCCACCTTTCCAACCCAGAGGACAAGGAGAACACAAATAAGCTGACATTAGCCTGACAATGACTGTAAATGCTGCTTGAAAGAGTGCCATCACAAAGGCTCAGAACGGCTCACTCATGTTCATGATTATGTATTTGTAAATAATATGCTGTAAGCTTTTTTTTTTTTTTTTTAAACTTGTTTTTTTTTTTCTAAAGCAAGGAAAACTGTGGTAAATATCTGTATATTCCTGAGAGTAACGGGTGCTCGTTCTCTTTTCGTATGTTGCTACACGCGGGGCAGATCAATAGCTGTTGACGTGCAGCTGATTTGCTCAACAGAACCACTGTCTTCGGATGGATGTGTGTGAAGAATGGATCTTTTGTGTTGGGGCTGCAAGTGAAAGACACGGGGAATGAAAGCAGTTTGGTCATGTGAGACGTTTAGAGGGGTTGCGTGTGTTCCATAACGTGCTTCAGTTCTCCATTTAATTGCAGTTTTTAAAGGACATTTTCAACTTCATTTTCTGGGAGGTTCTTGTACCAGCGTCAATGTTTTTGCTCTTTTTTTACGGTCAGTAAACTGTATACATTCTGCACTATGACTGCTAAAATGAAGAAGATCTATTGGTATTTTGACCTTCAGGCTGCAAAAATTAGGTACACCCTTTTCATGGTGTATGTATGTCCAATAAACTGTGTAAATACATGATCTCTTGTGTTATTTATCAGATGTTTTCTTCTATTTCAAAGTGTTTATACTGCATATAAAAGCTGTTTTGTAGGGCAGAAATTACCCCTTTGTACCAAACAGTTTGACTAATTGACTACACATCTCTCTCCTAAGTTATGGACTCTATAAGGGCAGCTTATCCCAGATGGTACAGAATTGTAACTAAGACAGGCACTCACAACCTCACATCACACAACTGGCTTTATCCCTTTGTGGCAGCAAAAGGATTAATAAAAGGAAATGTGTACTTCTTATCCTTTGCTGAGTGAAGGGAATTCACTGTATTGCAGAGTTATGGAGGCCTCATTCCAAGCCCTGATGTTGCCCAAGAGGTTACCACTGTGGGCCTGATACATTAAGCTTGGTTAGGCTATGGAGGAGGGGGACTCAACTATTTTAGTAGAGTACCCATTGACTTATTTACTTCCCAAAACGCTCCTCCATACAACATGTGGAGAAATACCTGTGAACACACTTGAGATACCTCCTCCTCCACCACCACCTAAAGAGTCCTTTTTTAGGGTCTACATGGTAGCAAGTCTCAGATGTACTTAACGTCAGGTTATCGGAAGCTAACGCAACCTTGCGCTAGAGTAATGTGATGTTAATCCCGTGCTGCAAAACACCAAATGTAAATCCCCGACATTTAATTGCAATTTGCGAGTACCGTGTTTCCCAGGTGAAGATATTCAGTGTGCCACGTGCCGGACGCACATACTGAACTGCAACAACATAAATAACGGTGCAAATAATTCTGCCGGCTGACCGTAGCCGAGCCGCGGACAACAAAGTGTTCACGCGGCTGTAATCTCGCAGCTTCTCGCGGTCATGGGGACAGTAAGCCTTTCTACATCTGTACAATATACTGCATTGTATATCAAGGTGCGAGTTGCATATCAGGATGTCGATCAGTTCATAATACGTTTGTTCATTTATTTGGACGTGCACCCGAGGCGTTCCCTATGAGCCGGGAGCACGCATCTGTTCTCTATTTCTACATCTGCACAATGGCAGTTGTTTTTGCATATAATTAGTTTTGTGGATATGTACTATCCTCTGAAAATGAACGTCTGTGACTGTTTTAGGTAACGTCACAAGCTATGTCTTGAAGTAACGGAGATGGCCCTATGGATTTCAATCAAAGTTTTTATTATTTCAATGAATTCTCTTATGAATTTAAGTGCAAGAGATACAGGGTCCTATGACCAATGCATTAATGTTTAGGATTGTGCTGAAATTAAATAGGGTAGGATATTTAGCTGAAAATATAATGCAATAAAATGGCACTAAACATTGTGAAGTCATAAAGGAAAACCCGCACTTCATTATTTTTCAAGGTTGCACTGGCATTTATTTACAATGCGTGCTGTGAATTGCATACTGTACACTGAGAAATCTTGCATGACCATAAACCCCTCCAACAAGCTTCAGTTTTAACAAGCTCATTACTGGCTTCATCACAATCATTATACAATAGCATGAACCCAATGTTGAAATGCCTTATCCAGTTGCCCAATGCCTTATCCACTTGCCCCATTGCCTTATCCACTTGCGCACATGAAAAAACACCTCCACTGCGTTCAAATGCTGCTGAATTCATCCCAAGGGCAGTACAGAGGACACAGGGTCATCCCTTAAGTTTGGAGGAAAGGAGATTTCACGGGCAACGAAGGAAAGGGTTCTTTACAGTAAGGGCGGTTACAATTTGGAATTCATTACCCATGGAGTGATGGCAGATACAATAGAAATGTTCAAAAAAAGGTTGGACCTCTTTTTAGAAAGGAAAGGTATACAGGGATATACCAAATAAGTAAACATGGGAAGGATGTTGATCCAGGGAGTAATCTGATTGCCATTATTTGAAGTCAGGAAGGAATGTATTATTCCTCTTATGAGATATCATTGGATGATGTTTCACTGGGGTTTTGTTTGCCTTCCTCTGGATCATAATATTTAAATACAAAAATAGGATAAAGCATCTGTCACCTAAATTTAGCATACATTGAACTGATGGGCATATGTCTTTTTTCAACCTCATCTACTATGTAACTACTGTATGTAACTATGAATAAGAAAAGGGATAAGCTTACTAAATTGCACTGAAACCAGAGACATAACATAAAACACAGACAAAGCTCAGTGCACATCCAGAAAAACTTATATACGGTACAGTGCCTAAATATACATGTATAAATAACTAATAAATAAAATGGTCTTTTAGTTTAACATTTTGGCCAAATTGTTGTAAGCCCTTGAGCCAAACTTCACGGCAGACCACGTTCAAGGGTCCCTACACTAATATAAATTCTTAATAACCTGTGCATTGCCAGGAAGAATGATTTATAATAAATCTGTCAATATAAGTTGCAAAAGTTCTAAGTCTGATTGAAGCTTTTATTAACCTGTACATTACCAGGAAAAGCACTCTGTAATAGATTTGTCACAATCACACTGCATGCAGGCAAGTTCCCCTGATAGTGGGAGATGCCATGGAGTGAGCTTTTAACCATTTAAATGTGGGAGGGAGTGAGCTTCAATTGGATAGGAGGTTGCCACCCTCCAAAACAGCCAAGACTAGCTGCACAAGAATTATAAAACATACAGAACACCTACAAGCTCAAATTGAACCCCCAAAATACCCACAACATATATATAAGCATATAAGTTTCACAGAGGAGTGCTACTGAGCATGGCAATTTATATTTAAAACCAGAGACATAACATAAAACACAGACAAAGCTCAGTGCACATCCAGAAAAACTTATATACGGTACAGTGCCTAAATATACATGTATAAATAACTAATAAATAAAATGGTCTTTTAGTTTAACATTTTGGCCAAATTGTTGTAAGCCCTTGAGCCAAACTTCACGGCAGACCACGTTCAAGGGTCCCTACACTAATATAAATTCTTAATAACCTGTGCATTGCCAGGAAGAATGATTTATAATAAATCTGTCAATATAAGTTGCAAAAGTTCTAAGTCTGATTGAAGCTTTTATTAACCTGTACATTACCAGGAAAAGCACTCTGTAATAGATTTGTCACAATCACACTGCATGCAGGCAAGTTCCCCTGATAGTGGGAGATGCCATGGAGTGAGCTTTTAACCATTTAAATGTGGGAGGGAGTGAGCTTCAATTGGATAGGAGGTTGCCACCCTCCAAAACAGCCAAGACTAGCTGCACAAGAATTATAAAACATACAGAACACCTACAAGCTCAAATTGAACCCCCAAAATACCCACAACATATATATAAGCATATAAGTTTCACAGAGGAGTGCTACTGAGCATGGCAATTTATATTTAAAACCAGAGACATAACATAAAACACAGACAAAGCTCAGTGCACATCCAGAAAAACTTATATACGGTATAGTGCCTAAATATACATGTATAAATAACTAATAAATAAAATGGTCTTTTAGTTTAACATTTTGGCCAAATTGTTGTAGGCCCTTGAGCCAAACTTCTCGGCAGACCACGTTCAAAGGTCCCTACACTAATATAACTCCATGGCATCTCCCACTATCAGGGGAACTTGCCTGCATGCAGTGTGATTGTGACAAATCTATTACAGAGTGCTTTTCCTGGTAATGTACAGGTTAATAAAAGCTTCAATCAGACTTAGAACTTTTGCAACTTATATTGACAGATTTATTATAAATCATTCTTCCTGGCAATGCACAGGTTATTAAGAATTTATATTAGTGTAGGGACCCTTGAACGTGGTCTGCCGTGAAGTTTGGCTCAAGGGCTTACAACAATTTGGCCAAAATGTTAAACTAAAAGACCATTTTATTTATTAGTTATTTATACATGTATATTTAGGCACTGTACCGTATATAAGTTTTTCTGGATGTGCACTGAGCTTTGTCTGTGTTTTATGTTATGTCTCTGGTTTTAAATATAAATTGCCATGCTCAGTAGCACTCCTCTGTGAAACTTATATGCTTATATATATGTTGTGGGTATTTTGGGGGTTCAATTTGAGCTTGTAGGTGTTCTGTATGTTTTATAAATTGCACTGAACTAACATTCTGGGTCTTCCTTGGAACCTGAGAGGAGTTATGTATTGTTTGTTTTGACTTGACATGTTATAATTGGTTATCACTCAAATGTGTTGTTGGTGCTTTAGTCTGGCAACGTATTTGAAATACTGTAATTAGCGATGTGAAAATAATTTTCAAGTCATAAGAATTTAATAGTGAGTCTAAAAAAAAAAATCACCAACATTGAATTACCTTTTTAGAATTTTTTTTATTCCTTTATGCTGCTGGATAGATTTGCAACGCATTGCAGAGCAATATAGTATTGTCTTCTGTGCCAGTGACAGGCCCTTTCAATAAAATCTTATAAATCTTATAAAATCTTAATTCTGGCTATCTCTAGAAAGGACGAATTACAGTGCTCAAATATCAGCGCATTGCCCTTTCATCTATCTCATACTTTTACTACCTCTATGTGACGACCTTTAAACAAAGATGATAAAAGGGTAACTGTAGGAGATGCATGCAAAGGTGAAGACAGGAGACTTGCCTTTGGAAAATAAATGTAGGCTTTTCTCCTTGGTAAGGCACCGCCTAGGGGCGGCAGGTCTCGGGGGGTGGCAAGAGGGAGAGAGCAGTGCTGCTGCTTTCTTTTTTTTATACAATACATGTGGGTTTGAAGCAGGGGGTCTCCGGAGCTGATCCGCATTAATTTCAGCTCTGGGGATCCCCTGCTTCCTGAGATACTTACCTCCTTAGGGGGTGCCGGTATCTCCTGCTCAGGTTTAAAGCCCCTGGTCACATGGGCCAATAGGAAGCCACCTATGATGTCATGGCTTCCTATTGGCCCATGTGATGGGACAGCTCAACCCGAACAGGAGATACCGCACCCCCTAAGGGGGTAAATATTGCAGGAAGCAGGGGGTCCCCGGAGCTGAAATTACTGCGGTCCAGCTCTGGAGACCCCATGCTTCCTACCTAGTGGAATAAAATTGGTTAAAAAAAAAGTTTGGGGCGTCTTTATTAGTGTTTGTCTAAGGCAGTGGTTTTCAACTTTTTTTGGTTGGGGAACACCAGAATTCGATTTTGAAATTCTGAGGAACCCCAACCCTCGCCACCCATCTCTCGCCCCTCTGGGGAACCCCAACCCTCGCCCCATCTCTCGCCCCTCTGGAGAACCCTCGCCCCTCCCCATTGCCCCGTCTCTTGCCCCCCTCCCCATCGCCCCACCTCCCTCCCCCTCACACTCTCCCTCTTGCGTGCACGCACACACACACTCCCACTTACACACACTCTCCCATTTACACACACACACCCACACTCTCCCATCTACACACACCCATTTACACGCACACACCCATTTACACACACACTCTCCCATTTACACACACACAAGCACACACTATCCCCACTTACACACAACAAGGGGCATTTGCAGGAGACAAGTTAAAATATTTCCTCCCCCCCGCGGGAGCCCGAACCTCTCTCTCCCTCTTGTCAGCCGATGCCGACCGGAGCAGGCAGAGAGAGGAAGAATAGCCTCTGCTTAGCTCGGGACCCGCCAGTCACTGCAATGTGGGGATACCGCCGGGTCTAGGACAGCTGGGAGAGTTGTCCCAGCTCTCCCCCCCCGGCGGTCGCAGAACCCCTGAGGGGTGCTTGCGGAACCCTGGTTGAAAACCAATGGTCTAAGCGCAGCACATAACCTAGGGATGGGCCCGAGTGCAGTACCTGCCCGCATATAATTGCTCCTAAAACCTGTAAACTTGGCAAATTCATCACTTCTCCCATGAAGTAGTAAAATCCAAACAGCTGAGAATCCACAATCACTTGTCCTGATAATTTTACTCACTTGACAGGACTCCTGTAGTTAAACATGGGGGAATGTACTGTATTAGGGCATTGTAACCTTACCATCAGTTATGTCCCCCATATGTCACATTATGGTGATGTTACTTGAAGGCAACCCAGGACGCAAATGATCACAGTCATCGTAATGGCATTTGTACAAGTCTTTAGATCCACTGTTAGTGGTATTATTGGCAATGATGAGGTTGATACCACCGATTTATAAATACGGCTCAAAACAATGACATTTCATCTGTCATATTGTCCTTGAACACACAGCCTTGAATGAAAGATTTATAAATTCATTGCAATTCCCCATGTTCTACTGTATAAAATCCACAACCCTTATTCTCTAAATGTGTTTGGAAAAAAACAAACAAAATTTTTTCAAGTGTAACTTTCAGAGCATAACAAAAAAAAGTAAAGCTCGAGTAGATCTCATATATGTACATGGTGGTTTATGACCATGCAAATTCCTCATCAGACAGGAAGTGCACTAACCATCACATATCACACACATTTGACTCCACAGTGTGCAAGCCGCACTGTAGATATGCTGAACACTGAGAGGCTTGACCATCATAACAAGCACAACAACAATCAGGAGCCTGCTGGTTTACACTTCTTAGAGCTCTTATTACCTATGAATTAGCCTTGAGCCATTTCCAACAGGTTCAGTGTGTTATAGGGTTATCGAACGGTCTAGAACATTTGGTCACGGACGTTTTGAAGCGACCAAATCACTGCCAACAGTCAGCCGCCACACCCCTCACTTACAGGACATCTCTCCTCTGGCCGCTTCGCCGCCAAGGTAAGCCCCTAACCTTACACTTGAAACCCCTAATCTAAACCCCTAATACTAGCCATAACCCTTTACCCTAAAAACTTTAACCGCTTACCCTAAAAAACCCTTACCCTAAAACCACATACCCTATAAACCTTACTCTAAAACCCTTACTCCCTTACCCTAAAAAACCCTTACCCTAAAACACTTATCCGCTTACCCTAAAACCCCTTACCCTAAAAAAATTATCCGCTTACCCTAAAACCCCTTACCCTAAAACACTTATCCGCTTACCCTAAAACCCCTTACCCTAAAACACTTATCCCCTTACCCTAAAACCCCTTACCCTAAAACACTTATCCCCTTACCCTAAAACCCCTTACCCTAAAACACTTATCCCCTTACCCTAAAACCCCTTACCCTAAAAACCCCTTACCCTAAAACTCTTATCCTTAACCCCTTACCCTAACTGCTAAAACCCCTTAAATTAACAACATATTGGCGAAACGGCCGGCGGCTGAGTGTCCAGCGGCGGGGCGGCTGTGGCAAAGGTTGCTCGGCGGCCAAACGCCAGCGGAGACTTTGTGGCGGCGAGACGGCCACGCCCAAATGTCCGATTCCGGTTATTGAATGGATCCATTGTCCTAACAGACGAGCTGGTTTGCTTTGGTGATCTTGCCCGCTCAACCAGAACGGTTCCATCGTTCCTCTGTGCAGCAAATGCAACAAGATTACCATTGAACATGCTACAGTTCCAAGTGCTATAACGTGGACTCACAGTGCAGGTGATCTGGATCTGCTGACGAGCTGTTTGATGTGCACTCAAGAACTGCAGTGTCGGGATCCTAGGCTGCTGCCCTGTCTTCATTCATTCTGCAAAGTGTGCCTTGCAGGCCTGATCCAATGTGACCAATACCTCCCCTTAGGGTACGAAGCTACCAAGGAAGGTAAAAACTAAAAAAAAAAACAACGTTCATATTTGTTTTTCTGTAACTGTTGATGCACTTATTGGTACAAGTAAATGAGTTATGTTACAGGTAAAAAGAAAAAGGGTTATGTCTTTATCCTGATGGCATTGGTCTTCAAATAACTGGCGTTGAATCACCGTTTGGAAAATATTTGAAATAAAAAGCCTTAATGTTAAAGGTACAGTACATAATGAGTTCATCTGATGTCTCTAAAGTACATTTCATATGAAATAGTGTAATACTGTGTGTGTGTTTGTGTGTGTGTGTGTGTATTTATATATCTTATATACTATATTAGTGAAAGCACTGTATGCCTGTCTGGATGTCCTGTGTCCCTAGAGGAAATCTCATTGGTCCCTTGGCCCGCGTGCCCCCGCACACCTCTCATTGGCCTGAGGCGGAGTGACGGGCCAAAGGTCCAACACACACACACACACCTCTCTGTCCTCTCCCCCCCCATCACACTCACCTCCCCCCCTCCCCGGTGCTCCTCTCACCTCCCCGCACCTCCCCGCCTCCCCTCCGCTCCACTCTCCCCTCCGCTCCACTCACCTCCCTCCCGCTCCACTCACCTCCCTCCTGCTCCACTCACCTCCCTCCCGCTCCACTCACCTCCCTCCTGCTCCACTCACCTCCCTCCTGCTCCACTCACCTCCCTCCCGCTCCACTCACCTCCCTCCCGCTCCACTCCCTTCCACTCCCTCCCGCTCCACTCACCTCCCTCCCGCTCCACTCACCTCCCTCCCGCTCCACTCACCTCCCGCTCCACTCACCTCCCTCCTGCTCCACTCACCTCCCGCTCCACTCACCTCCCTCCCGCTCCACTCACCTCCCTCCCGCTCCACTCACCTCCATCCCGCTCCACTCACCTCCCTCCCGCTCCACTCACCTCCCTCCCCGGCACGGGGACAGGCAGTGGCCAGGCAGCCTGCAGCTGCCACGCGGCGCCTAAGATGGTGGCGGCCAGAAGGACCCCCTTCCTCCCTTGCGGAGTAACTAAGATGGCGGCAGCCGGAAGGAGAGGTGACGTGTGTGTGTGTGTGTGTCACTGTGTGTGTGTGTGTCACTGTGTGTGTGTGTGACACTGTGTGTTACACTGTGTGTGTGTGTGTGTATGTGACACTGTGTGTGTGTGTGTGTGTGTGTGTGTGTGTGTGACACTGTGTGTGTGTGTGTGTGTGTGTATGTGTGTGTGTGTGTGTGTTTGTGTGTGTGTGACACTGTGTGTGTGTGTGTGTGTGTGTGTGTGTGTGTGTGTGTGTGTGTGTGTGTGTGTGTGTGTGTGTGTGTATGTGTGTGTGTGTGTGTGTTTGTGTGTGTGTGTGACACTGTGTGTGTGTGTGTGTGTGTGTGTGTGTGTGACACAGTGTGTGTGTGTGTGTTCCACTGTCCCGTCCCCTCCTGTCCACTGTCCCGTCCCCTCCTGTCCACTGTCCCGTCCCCTCCACTGTCCCGTCCCCTCCTGTCCACTGTCCCGTCCCCTCCTGTCCACTGTCCCGTCCCCTCCTGTCCACTGTCCCGTCCCCTCCTGTCCACTGTCCCCATCCCCTCCTGTCCACTGTCCCCATCCCCTCCTGTCCACTGTCCCCGTCCCCTCCTGTCCACTGTCCCCGTCCCCTCCTGTCCACTGTCCCCATCCCCTTCTGTCCACTGTCCCCGTCCCCTCCTGTCCACTGTCCCCGTCCCTCCCCTCCTCCTGTCCACTGCTCCTCCCCCATCTCCTGTCCACTGTCCCTCCCCCCACCTTTTCCTAGCGGGAAATTTAACTCACGGGCAACGCCGGGTCTCTCAGCTAGTATCAAATAAAAAGATCACTTGTGAGCATATTCACATGTCTTAGACAGGTCTGCAACCCTGCCTTTCGGCATTATCATCTAGCATACAGTGCTTCCACTGCAGCAAGGTATTCTGGGAAATGACATGCAAATGAGCACACCGTGCCACCTTTTGCCTGAAATCCATTTTTACATGGGACCCTTATAAATGAATGCTTGCTGTTAACACAGCTTTTAAGCACAGCATGGGAATCAGATGTAAAGCCAGAGAAACCACTCACAGACATATTTCAACCTATATATAATTCATGGGGTCTTTCTAAGTTCCTCTATAATTGAGGGTATGAATGGGTTCTATATGCACATATTTCTGATGTTTTTCTCCTTACCACTGTCTTATGTTGCTGTAAATCTTCCTCTACCCATAGCCTGTATATTCATTGAAGCGCCTGCATTAATACTGCTAAAAACTTGCCTTATACCGTATGCTGTAAATTAGGTTACAATTTAGTTATACAATCGATATACAACAAATTCAAGGGCAAAACCATGTAAAACCTAAACAAAGTGGTCATCAAGCACATTTTAAATGCATTTGCAAGATGTGTTGACAGATTTATCGAGCATCTTCCTGTGGTCTCAAAAATGTGCTTGGCGATGTAGAAGTGTTTCATTTAGCTGAATTTGTGGTTGCCGCAGCTTTGAGTTTGATTTTAAAAATAACTACACAGGTGTTATCAGGTTTCAAGAAGGCAAGAAACGCAGCGAACCTTACTGTAGCTGCTGATCACTTTATTATGTATTCATTCAATGACATCGGAACCCTTTGCAGACTCTCTTACAAAATTGAGCTCTACAGGTGCGCCGACGAGTATTCTAAAACTTAAACTTGCCTTGGAAAATCTGGGGCAATCACCAGCAAGACCCAGGTACATGCTGCAACATTTCAGTGACATTTCTGCAGAGACTAATGGCCCATCGGATTAACACAGCAGGGGTCCCTGGCAGTCCCATTCAGTTTGAATGGGACTGCCAGGGACCCCCGTTTTCTTTTCTGTCTGTCTGCAGAAATGTCACTGAAATGTTGCAGCATGTACCCAGCATGTACCCAGCATGTACCTGGGTCTTGCTGGTGATTTCCCCAGATTTGTTTTAGAATACTCGTCGGCACTACAGTAGCTTCACTATATTTGATGAGGCTTCATCGTTGAGCAAAGAGAGGATTTCCAAATATGCATACAATTGTACATTATTCCAAGCGCGATCCGCTTATAACGCGATATGATTCTTTGGACCCCAAGCATAGCGTTATAAGGGGGTTGAGCTGTAATCAGATGTGCAGAGGCCCAAGCAGAAGAGTAAATAGCTCAGTTCATAAAGAAGGGGGACAAAACCTTTTCTGGGTATATAAGTAGAAGGAGGAATAGTTTCTGAAATAAAGAATTGTTAACTATCTAAAGTCCCGCAAGTTACAAGATCCCGGCAGCACCAGTTTACAGAAGCTTACCTAGATTTTAGTAAGGCTTTTGTCGCTTTACCACATAGAAGATTGGTACACAAGTTGCAATGTTTGGGATTGGACTCTAAGGCCTAGGATATAGTGGTCGCGAGCGACGGAGCGCATGACCTCACGTGCGCCTGTCGGCCGAGCGATCTATAGCCTGAGATCCACAGCGACGGGGAGGCATGGTGGAGGCGTGGCTGTGACATCACATGGCTGGTTCGCCCTCATTGGCTGAACCTCAAACGTGACCCGGCTGTTGCGCGACAAAATGTTTTTTTTTCTCCTGGAAAACCTGCCGTGCCGTCGCGCTTCCTCGCGTGCGCGCTCGTGTGCACTATTGCCGGCCCCATAGATCCCCTGCATTTTGGTAGGTCCGCGTGCACCGTCTCACGCGCCGTCCTCACACCGCGGAAATTTTACCACATGTAATTCTTACACGCAGTTGTATGTTTGCAACAGATGTTACACATGTACATGGACAACTGTCCACAGCTATGACCTCCTCATAATCATTTTAGACCAGATGCCAACAGCTCTATAGCACGTATCTCGTAATCAAGTCGTACACCGAGAAATAACATCGGCGCAGCAAGAAAATGTTTACACAGCCAACTTTAAATTGGGCCTTTGTTCACCTCTAATCTCTTTAACTCCATCTTCCAATTTGCAAGTTAGAGCACATGGGACAAAATAGGAGTACAGTATGGTTGTATATATTGGTGTCACGAAATGCCTCCGTTTAACTAAACTGCCATCATACATAGACCTAGTGGAGGGCAAACGCAGATCCTTAATGTACACATTTATGGCACGTTTTATAAAATATACAACAAAAAACAAACAAGCCCAGTGCTACTTCGAATATGACAAAAATACACAGTGAGATACCTATATAGGTAGTCCTCGTTATCCAACGTTTCACTTTACAACGAATGGCATATCCAACGCTTTACAATGCAACCTTAAGGGCTGTTTTTCAACACAGGAATGTGTTACCCAACGCCTGAATGCGTTATCCAATGCTCACCACCACTGATTAACATGGGACTCACTTTACAGCGGTTTTACTATCCAACGCTACTTCCAGAACGGATTCCATTGGATAACCGAGGACTGCCTGTATATTCTCTTGAAAAAGGGTCATTTAGTTTAACCCTTTGGCCAAAGCATTTTAAGCCTGCTGCCACTTTCAAGGGATGACCATTAGCAGGTCCTAACACTACCTGAGTTAAAATTCTTATTTACCTCGATAATTAGAAGAATGATCACATTGGATCTGTCGTAACCCTGCAAAATGAAACTGGCCTGCCAACTTGTAAAATGGGGAGGGGCGAGCTTAAACCCTGGAGGGGAGGAGCCACTAACCTCCAAAAACAGGTGAGACCAGCTGGACATGCCTTGAAAGTGGCAGCAGGCTTAAGACGCTTTGGCCAAAGGGTTAAACTAAATGACCCTTTTCAAGAGAATATATAGGTATTTCACTGTGTATTTTTTTCATATTGGAAGTAGCACTGGGCTTCTTTGTTTTTTGTTTATACATTTAGCCACGCCCAGTAGCACTCCTTTTGACACCTATATACATATATATACAGTATATATATTATGCTGTAATGTTGTGTTTTTTCTAGAGCTTGCTGGGTATCTGTATGTTTTATAAAATGCCAACATTTAAAGTGTAACTGAAGCAAGCACACCAAAACACAGTACATTTGATCATGGAAATGTACTCTGCAGCAAACATACCATATACTGTAGGGCAGGGGTGCTCAACTCCAGTCTTCAAGACCCCCCAAGAGGTTGGGTTTTAAGGATATCCCAGCTTCAGCAGAGGTGGCTCAGTCGAAGACTACACTACCTGTGCTGAAGCTGGAATATCCTTAGAACCCGACCTGTGTGGGGGTCTTGAGGACTGGAGTTTACCACCCCTGCTCTAGGGTACAGTATTTTCCTCTCAATGACTTCTCTGTTCTCTATAATGATACTGAGCATCTAGTTATGCTTCCAGTTCCGATGCTGCTCCTCCTTAGAGAATATAGAACAATAGTTCTTAGCCGGGCCATGGCCATCATTATGTCTATGAGGTGCATATCCCTGATGCCGTCTTATCCAAAAATAACTTGGTGTTGGTGTCTCAGAAAGGCTACATGTATTTTGAGGAACCTTCATATGGACTTCTATTCCGCTCAACATCATAGGCTGATGTAATTCAGTTTGATTTGAGTGCTTCTTAAATGTATGCAAATTACTAAAGGATTGTGTTATGCCGCTGCACTCTTGAAGATCTTTAACAGCTCAGCTATTAAAATCAAGGCATAGTACCTAAGTGATATGTCAATTAGGGACAGATCCATGGGGCTCTATTAAATCAGGGCTCATAACGTCACATTAACTAAATTAGTAATCGACTGTATTTTCCATGAGGTTAACGCATAGTCACAAAGCTGAGTATATGCAAAAACAACAGCTGTTGTTTATCTTATTAGCATACTGTAGCGCCGACGAGTATTCTAAAACAAATCTGGGGCAATCACCAACAAGACCCGGGTACATGCCGGGTACATGCTGGGTACATGCTGCAACATTTCAGTGACATTTCTGCAGACAGACTAATGGCCCATCGGATTAACAGCGGGGGTCCCTGGCAGTCCGATTCAAACCCCTGCTGTGTTAATCCGATGGGCCATTAGTCTCTGCAGAAATGTCACTGAAATGTTGCAGCATTGGGGCGGGAGGGTTCACTACACACTATAGCAGCGGTACTTTTGATACCAAGCAGGGTTGCTATCCCAAGCAAATTGCGAGAGTCTGTAGCAGTGTGCATGCAACTCTTGGTCATGGTACTGGCAGTTGAAGAAGGATCCGCTTCCTTTGGTTTGTGATCTTTAGAGAGAATCAAATCCGAAATTGTGGCCTTGGCGAAGGACATAATAAGCATGTCAATACCCATAGTGGACCCATAGAGAACAGGAACGGACGCTTCAGGTAAAGCGACGAGGTCCAGTAAGGGTGTCTTCGTCTTAGGGAGAGGCCAATTGCCATACAGATCGGGCACTTTGGGCACCGCACAGAGACCTGCGAGTAAGGAGTCTGTTTGAAAGGTGAGAAAACAGATTTTATCCAAAAAACAAGGCAGGCGGTTAAGCGGTGCATCAACCTTAGGGAAAAAAGTCTTGGGGTTAAAGCTGGGTGCCTCCAACACAGAGAAAGAAGACAGAGAACTAGAGCTGGTCCCAGGTACCCAGGTCTCACATGATACTGTGGGAGAAGCAATGCAAATTGTTACTGTTTTAAACATAGGGTTTTTAACATCGGTAGCTCCAGGCACCTTTTTGAGAGGTAACCCTAGTCTTGGGACAGGACAGTCAATAGCAAGTACCCCAAGTATTGTGGAAGACACAGAGAAATATAAGTCCATTTTAAAGACGGTATCTTCTGAAAAAAGGAAAAGTTCCAAATGCGATACCCCTGAGTTCGTGGTAGTAGACATACAGTCAGTAGTGGATACCCCGAATACTGTGGGCGAATCAGCGTGAAACAGTATTATTGCAGGAATGGGCATCCCAGACTTAAAGTCATTTTTGATCATCCCGGAGGCTGTGGCATGATCCGTGAGAGAAACTGGGTAAAACTCTTCAACAGACACAAGGGACACCTTGCTTGTTACAGAATTGGGTCCCTGAGAATCCCTAGTGAGGGCATCAGACTCCATGGGAGACTTAGTGACAGGAGTTTTGGAACTGATAAAAGGAATTGCAGGTATCACAGATTTAATAGGAGAAATACCTTGCAAAACAGAAATTTTAGTAAAGGTGATAGGCATCACAGATAGGACAGACAGAAGTAAGCTAGGCAAGGTTGCTTCTATAACAGAAGATTTGACAGCGGCAAAGCTTAACTCAGCGGCTGCTGGAGAACTTTTAACTACAGTGAGAAGGGACTGCAGATTTACAAAGTCAGGGATAAAGGGAGTCTCAAACTTGAAAGCCTGATCCTTCAAAAAGAAGGGCCCTAACTTTAATGGTACTGAGGGAGCAACAGCAGATACGCTGATCTCAGTAGGGGTCACTTGGAAAGGAGCATAATATGTACTGTTCGCTTTAAACCCTAGGATTTGAGAAAAGGAGAACTCAGACAGTGCAAGTGGGGCAACCACGACTGTGCTGGCCTCTGAAGTGGGTATTTGGGAAAGAGTGTCTGGGACTTCAGAAACGACAACAGATTCCACGAAAAGGGGTCTATGCTCAGAAGCAGGGGTCTCAGCTCTCTGAGTGGCAGACGGGGTGAGTGAAATACCTAGGAGTAGGGATTCTGCGAACAGGTTTAGAGAAACAAACGGCTCCAGAATACTTTTTACTGGAGCCAGTATATTTGCCGAAAGTTCAGGGGGCATAGCCCCGAGAATTTTAGCCGAGTCAGAGGACAAAAGGGGTTGATCCTCTGAGGCTAAGGAGGTGTCCCTGACTGACGAACTAAAGGGATCTACCAAGGAAGGTTCACAGGGCTGACCTGCAGGGGTTAACATAGGAAAAACCCCAAGGGTTAAATTACTCTGTACCTGAGAATCAGAGAAATAGAAGCTAGTCTCCGAGAGTGGGGTCATAGGGGGTTCTGCCTCTTGCCCTAGGGACCTATCATTAGACTGCGGAATACTAGGGTTAGCAGTAGGAACCTCACAGAGCAGACTAGCAGGGGTTAATACAGAAAAAACCTCGGAAACAGAGCTTAGAATTTTTGGTTTAGGAAAAGAGGGCAAACAGGATTCATTCTCTGGTGCTAGGGAAGACACACTGACCTGGGTACTGCAGGGATTTACAGTGGGGAACGCATAAGCCTGACTAGCAGGGGTTAAGACTGAAATAACCTCAGGGACAGAACTTAGGGAGGTTAACTCAGGATTAGGGAGCGTGGCAGCTTCTTCCTTAGCGGGCAGCGACAGAGAAATGGTTTGACCATTCTTAGGAGAGAGAGGTAACCCCACAGGTTTAGTAACAGGACTGGCAGCACAGAGAATCTGCCAAGCAGCAGCATAGCTGGCAAGGAGGGGATCCTGTTCTATTATGTGAGTGTCTAGTGTTGAGGAAAGTACATGGAGTGTATCTTGAGACTGGGCCAACATGAGGAGGGCGCTCTGTTCTACTAGATGAATGTCCAGTGATGAGGCCAGGGCATAGATTGCCTCTTGGGCGTCGGCCAGTTCCATAGAGTTCACATTATCCCAGGTTAAAGGGGAATCAGGGGAGCGAATACATTCGGCTAGAGACTGTTTTAAGTTCAGGATACAGTAAGCCTTAATAAAGAGATCACAACTGCATTGTCTTTGCAAAGGGGTGAAACCTTCATAAGTCCACAGTTCATCAATCAGGGGTAGTACTTCACACAAATACTGGCCTTCATAGTGGGACTGATACGCAGGACGGGACATAACTTCAGTTGGAAAATTGCCATCCCCCGCCACGGCGCGGTCCGGTTTTAACGGGCCGAGCATACTGTTACGCCGATGCTCGCCACAAACCGGGACCGGACCGCGGGGCTGAGGTGGGGTTATATAATCACCGACCTGAGTCCACGCAGACTGATCCGGAGTGCGCAGTTCGTAGTCGTACATCGCAGGGTCAGGATTGGAGAAGGCAGCATCGTCGTTATGGAAGCAGGAGTTCGGCAACAGGTAGTCAGGATTTCCCCGCTTCAGCTTAGGAGCGTGAGCGCGGGGGTGGCTTCTGCGCGAGGAGCGGCCTTGGCCCATGACGCCGATCTCAGCAGGAGGAGACAGCAGGCTGGCCGAAGTTCACCGCAGGGCAGCGTCGGGAAGAACCAACGCTTCAGCGCAGAAGTCCAAGGCAGGTCACTGCAAGAGGATCGCAGCAAGCCGCAGGAAAGGAAGGGTAGCCACTGCTAGGAGGGAATGCAGCAGGTACCGGTGCTGGCAACACGCTTCAGCACAGACGTCCCGGGTAGGCCACTGCAGGAGAATAGCAGCAGGCCAGTGCTGGCATCAACGCTTCAGCACAGACGTCCAGGGCAGGCCACTGCAAGGAGATAGCAGCAGGCCGCAGGAAAGGAAGGGTAGCCACTGCTAGGAGGGAATGCAGCAGTACCAGTGCTGGCATCAACGCTTCAGCACAGACGTCCAGGATAGGCCACTACAGGAGAATAGCGGCAGGCCACAGGACAGGAAGGGTAGCTACTGCTAGGAGGGAATGCAGCAGTTACCAGTGCTGGCATCAACGCTTCAGCACAGACGTCCAGGGTAGGCCACTGCAAGGAGATAGCAGCAGGCCAGTGCTGGCAACAACGCTTCAGCACAGACGTCCAGGACCAGGCCTCTGGATACTCAGGAACTTGGAAGGTAAGAACGCTAGGAGAGAGGCCTGGGGTGGTTTGTGGCAGAGACAGTAACATAGAGGTAGGAATAGTTATGCTCGGCGCTGGTTCAGAGCCAACGCCTAGAATATAAAGGGCGGAGATCCAATCACAGGAGGAGGGTGTGTGAGAATTCCTCCAATGAAAGAACACAGGGCAGAAGCTGCAATGAGAGGCAGCACCTGTGCCATAGATTGCCAGAGGAAGCTTGCAACTGCACAGGTCTGCACGGCAATAGTCAAAGCCAGTAGTGGATTCCTTACAGTAAGTAACACCAAGTTAACTCTGATCTAACTAAGCCAGCGTTACGTCCCTGCATTAACCGTAACAGACCTGTGTGGATATGTGCTGTTAGAGGAATATAATTATTACTAACGGCCGTATAGTTTCCGGGAGACTGAACGTTACACTATTGGCCTTTGAAGATGCAATTTAAGGCACAAAGTGATGGGAATTTAATGGGGCGCTGTGGATCTCGCCCTTAGTTTACTAATCCAGATACAAAACAATATTGAGGCACTACGGTTTTGCAGAAAACAAATTTATTTAGTCAAAAGGAGATACAACATTTAGTCTGTCTAGGCAGCCTTTGTCAAGGACTGCATTAGTGTATTATGAGTATACTCACTGCAGCATTTAATACCGTGGAGCATCGTCTTCTCCTTCACCTTCTCCATACTGTTGGTATTCGTAACAACGCTCTATCCTGGATCTCCTCTTACCTCTCCCATCGTACGTTCAGTGTCTCTCTTGCTAACACCTCCTCCTCTATCGATCTCTCTGTGGGGGTACCCCAGGGCTCTGTTCTGGGACCTCTTCTCTTTTCTTTGTACACACTCTCTCTAGGTGACCTAATCACATCTCTTGGGTTTAAATATCACCTCTATGATGACGACAGACAAATTTACTTTTCAACCCCTGACCTTACACCTGTTGTACAGACCAAAGTTTCTGAATGTCTCTCTGCGATATCATCCTGGATGGCCATCCGCCGCCTTAAACTCAACATGGCTAAAACAGAGCTCCTCATACTTCCTCCCAAACCTGGCCCTACTACCTCCTTCCACATTACTGTTGGGAGTACAATCATTCATCCAATATCCCAAGCACGCTGCCTAGGGGTCACACTCGACTCCTCTCTCACATTCTCCTCTCATATTCAAAATGTATCTAAAACTTGTTGCTTTTTCCTCCGCAATATTACAAAGATACGCCCTTTCCTCTGTTGCTCGACTGCTAAAACTCTCACACAGACCCTCATTCTCTCCCGTCTTGATTACTGTAACCTCCTGCTGTCCGGCCTTCCTGCCTCTCACCTGTCTCCCCTACAATATATCCTAAGCGCTGCTGCCAAAATCACGTACTCTTTCCTAGATCTGTCTCAGCGTCTTCTCTGCTGAAATTACTCTCCTGGCATCCTATCAAATCCCGCATCTCACACTCAATTATCCTCCTAACTTTTAAAGCTTTACACTCTTCAGTCCCGCCTTACATCTCAGCCCAAATTTCTCGCTATGCACCACCCCGACTTGCGTTCTGCTCAAGGATGTCTTCTTTCTACCCCCTTTGTATCTAAAGCCCTCTCTCACCTTAAACCTTTCTCACTGACTGCCCCACACCTCTGGAATGCCCTTCCCCTCAATACCCGACTAGCACCCTCTCTATCCACCTTTAAGACCCACCTTAAGACACACTTGCTTAAAGAAGCATACAGTATGAGTAGCACCGTGGCTAATATTATACACATGATACATAAAGCTTGGCCTCCTGCAGACACACTTACCAGAATGCCCTCCTACTGTCTCTGTAAGTTCTTCCTACCTACCAATTAGATTGTAAGCTCTTCGGAGCAGGGACTCCTTTTCCTAAATGTTACTTTTATGTCTGAAGCACTTATTCCCATGATCTGTTATTTGTATTATTTGTTATTTATATGATTGTCGTGTGTATTACTACTGTGAAGCGCTAAGTACATTAATGGCGCTATATAAATAAAGACATACATACAAACAAGAGAGCAGTTTGCCTTTGTTTTTACTTTCCATTTGGGGCTGAAATGGAAAACTGACAGACTCGCTTCAGTGATCACTTCGCATAGAAAATTGGGTTTTGGGGTCCTTTTTTTTATTTATTTTTTAAACAAGAACAAACTGTAAAAAAAAGAAATCCCCTAAAATGTGTCTGCAGGTCCCATGTTATCTCCTGCAGAGGTACCGCAAGAACCCCCCCCCTACACCCCCCGACATAAACCTGCTCTAAACACAAATCTTCCGCAGATACACACTGAACCCCAGACATATACGCAGAGCGTTCTTTGGTTGTTAATGAACAACATTGACTACTGCAGGGGTTCTCGACTCCAGTCCTCAAGAACCCCCTACAGGTCAGGTTTTCAGGATACCCCTGCTTCAGCACAGGTAGCTCAATCAGTGGCTCAGTCGAAGCCACCTGTGCTGAAGCAGGGATATCCTGAAAAGATCACCTGTTGGCGGGTCTTGAGGTCTGGACTTGAGAACCCCTGGACTCCTGTATCACACTTTAGTGAACAGGTCATGCTTGCTTCCATAGCTGAGTATTATATTGGAAGCAGAAGAATTCACTGCTGAATATAAGTGGATCACAGATTTATATATTTATATTTAGGCCATACTCTTTGGGGGCCTTCACGTGTGCGCTATCTATGGTCTGCTACTGGATATGATTGTATGTGATTTTACACTTTATGCATTAGTCCTGACCAAGCTGCTCTAGCGATTTTATAGAGCCCTAGCTACAGCTGTCATTGATTAACCCACGTAGGAGGTTACATGCTGTACATCTGACCATACTGTGGTTGCATTGGGCCCCCTTATACCTTACCCTGAGCTGTCCATTATCACAGCATTATTTTGGTTTACCATACCTGTGCATGAGATGGTGCAGCCTTTACATAGCTTTTGATTTGTCACTAGCTATATCTTTTGAACACACTTTGTTCATGTTTGCACCGTGACTAAACACATTTGGGGATTTTATCTATGCACTGTTGTGCATTTTTATTGTGTTTCGTCGTTTTTATAGCATACTATTAAAGTTTTTGTTATTTTTGGAGTGTGACCTTTTGGCGGTGTATCCTATGCAAGGATTAGGCAATTATTTAGCCAGCTACTAGTTGACAATATACGATATTTGTCACCTATCTAGAGTGCAACTATAGGGGGCTATTTATAATCCTAGTTGATTATTTGTGTGTAACTATCTGAAGCAGGGATATCCTGAAAAGCTCACCTGTTGGCGGGTCTTGAGGTCTGGACTTGAGAACCCCTGGACTCCTGTATCACACTTTAGTGAACAGACCATGCTTCCTTCCATAGCTGAGTATTATATTGGAAGCAGAAGAATTCACTGCTGAATATAAGTGGATCACAGATTCATTAAGGGGCTGGCATAACGGTTTAGGACAAATCGTTGGGGCCAACTGTAATGGTGACCACATTAAAAGCTTGATAACTGGAGCCTTGCTATTACAAAAACATTGTGCATTCATATCAAACATGGAAGCACTTAGGCCGTGCTTATACTCAAAGCAGCCGGGCGCGCGACGCTGTGTGCCGCCAAAAACAAATACATGTTTTGCACTGAGCACGCGCGACCACGTGCGTGAACCAGACAGTCAAGCGCGCAAATTTAGAGCAGATCCAAGAAATTGATTTTCCCGAGCGATAACCACATCACGGCCGCGTCACGGGAGCGGTTCAGCCAATGAGGACGAACCGCTCACGTGACATCTGTAGCCCTTTTTCTGAACCCTCCAAAAGGAACTACTGGTCACTGTACAACACCTGCGGCTCCAGGAGATCTGAGCCTCCGCTAGCTGGGAGCCTGGGGTAACACTCATACACTTACTTAGCGCAGCGCCTCCACTTACCCAGGATCCCCGTGATGTGAGATTCCCCTGGGCAAGAAACATATACACACACTTATGAATGTAACTGATTTTACTGTATAACGATAACGATAATGCATGGTAACCTTATCACTCTATAATGCAACATATAACCTTAGTGGCCCAGCCACTCTCATCAGGAGTAACGTGTCCGTCCCCTCACCGCGTGCCCCACACACCGTGTCCATGTATAGCAATATTGGTATAGGCTCAGTTCTTTAAGCACTCGCTCAGTGTTCCTAAAGAGTTTAACCTAAGGCGGGATCAGCGCCTGTTGACCGGTGTTGGTGCACTTGATGTTATAGTACCTTCCGGTCACGGCGGTGACCGGCAACAACTTCACAAAGGGTCAGACGCCTCCAACACGTAGCCTCCAGATATCACGGTGTCCAGCCGTCTGGTCCCAGATGACTGCAACCGCCGCAACTCTGTGCGTTGTCCCTTTGTCCCTAGCTGCCTACACAGTAAGGGGTGATCCTCGCTACCACTATAGGCCGTCCCTGCAGCACAGCAACCTATGGTGACTTCAGGGAATACTCCTAGGGCCTGCGGGGTACAACTGTCCTATGCAGGTGGGTCACTGACCCCCTGCACCCACACTACCTCTCCCTTCACCTCCCGGATCCCTTCTCAGTAGCTTCTCCCTAACCTGCAGCAACCCACTGCACTAACTGTACCCGCAGCAACCCACTGCACTAACTGTACCCGCAGCTACACTGCACTCACATCGTACCTGCAGCAAACGCACTATAACCAACCTGGTACCTGCAGCTACACTGCACACACACACTGTGCCTTCTTGTCAGCGCTCACAGCACTGACAGCTGTGCCACTGACAAGACAACACTCCACACCTAAGGGCAGGGTCCTTAACCTAGGGGCCATCCCTCAGTACTTACCACCTACCCTGGTGGGGATTGGGGCCTGCCTGGGATCTGGGGAACCTTACCTGGTGCAGGAGCCACTTGCTCCACACCCTTCCTTCCCCTTCCTGCTCCCAGTTCCAACTGCTGTTGCACTAAGCCCGCGAAATGTATCTATTCCCCTGTCTGGGAATCCTGGGACCTCATTGGCTGCTATGAGGCACCTGGTGCCTGCCTCTCTATCCCTCATGGGACTTGTAGTCCCGTGGAGGCTACCTTTGTATTGGGGCCGTGTGCGCACTTGCCTTGCGCATGCGCGAGTCCCTAATGGCCGCCGCAACTTCTCCCGGGCTGTTCCTGCGCATGCGCAACTTTGTACTGGCTCCTGTGAGCCTGCTGCGCATGCGCGATCAATGCGCATGCGTGAGTACTTGCAATGGCGGCCCCCGCTAGCCGGGTGCGCCGCTGAGGCTCCGAGGACTCGGAGCGCTCCCTGCTCCAGCCCCCACCTTCGTGTTGTGCCGGCGGGTCCGTCGCTGCCTCTGGCGGCACACGTGACTGCTCGGCAATCATGGAGGGGGGGCTCTGGGAGCAAAATAAGACCGAGGCTACACATCGTAGAAAAAATGCTGTATGGTGCTCTAAAACAGTGATCAAGGCTACTGCAAGCCTAAATATATAACTTCTTAACTGTATTTAAATCCTTGGAGTATCACGGAAATAAATAGACCAAAAATCACATGTAGATCACACCTAATTCCACTATAAAACGATGGCCTGGGTAAAGTTCCACTAAGATTAGTAACAACTCCCACTAGCTAGTGTCCAGTCAGATGTATCGTTGTGGAACAGTAAAAAGGTGTATAAGAGTAATTTTACTCACATCTTGATGGTCTTCCATGAACTTCTTCCTCTGGTGTGTGCTTCCTGTTTTCCATGGGTAACAGCAAAGCAGGCAAGGGAAAGTTGGAGCACAACTAGGCACAGAAAAAAGAAAAAACTGCAAGAGTATGTGTCCCATAAAAATATTTAATGGATCAAAACATTAAAAATACAGCGAGCCCACAGGCCCCCACCAACGCGTTTCGAGCAGATTGCTCTTTATCAAGGTGCATAATGATCCCCTCTTACCTAGTCTCTAATATACACTCAGTTTCCCGCCATCCGACTCCATCCGCTCGGCGCCAGACAATGTCACGAATGGCGCGTCATGCGCGTTGCGCAATGGTGACGTCAGCGCGCAAATGCGTGCATACAAATGAACAAACTTTATTAACAATTTACAAAGATAACAACGATCTCTAAATAACCATAGAAATAGAAATAGACCTAGCTTCAAAATGCCTTTATAACACATTTAAAACCATTTAAAAAGAAAGGGAAGAAAAAGATATCCTTCCACAAGTATATTCAACTAAACAGATCAAAAAATAAATTAAGAAAAATAAAGACTAATAAAGAAAATATATATCCTAAAAACAGTAAATTATACACATGCAGTAAGTATGCATACCCACATTCACAATTAGAAAAGCATCCTATAGTGAACCATAGAGCACATTCTCCTTATATGCATAAGCTAAAGGTGCATAAACTAAAATACCAAATTAGTGCTAAAATAATTTTGGTATATGTAAATAATGAATTAATCTACTTTAGATGCAAAAAGGAGAACGTGATTCAATGGTACAGGTCATAAGCCTGCATTTTAATGTTTAAAGGAAACCAAGAAGGAAGTATTTAAAGTTAATCAGACCACAAAATGATGTAACACAATAATGATATACTAAATATAAACATACAATAATATTATTCTTAGGTACAGTTCTATCTTTAATATAAAAATACAAATATAGATATAAAACCTGGCGCATGTGTTAAGTGAGTGTATATAAAGTCCAATAAAGGATATAGCGACTATTGTCCCAATTCTTGCAAGCTTGATTGGTCGGCCGATGATAGATGGATTCAAAATCACAGTTCACAAAGCAAAACAGTCCTCTTCACAGTGTATTGTTAACCTGTAGATGTAAGACATGAAACAGAAAGAGAGGACATTGCGCAGTATTGTTTCACAGCCAATTTTGCCCTTATTTTCTGAACTCAATGAAATGCCTACTTACTAGAAGTAGGTAGATCGCATACAGGGGAGAGAAGCTGTGCTTGGAGCCTTCTGGGTCCCAGGAGCCTTCAGTATGGCACGAACCCCTCGTGATGTCCTCGGCTTCCGTGGATATAGGGAAGGTCTCCCTTTCAGGAAAGATGTCTCCTGGGTCTGTTTTAGGATTCCTGCAAACTTTTTCTCCGGTGAGGGATGAAAGAGGACAGAGGATTGCGCAATAATGAAAAAACTTTAATGACGCCTACCTAAAACAATAAAATACTCACAAAAGAAGGTGAGTGTAAAATCAAAGAAGTGCCCGACCCAGCACACCCAGCAGCCGCGTTCAGTCTCTGAATGTCCTTCCCGGTATCGCGTGTACCTCGCGTGGTTCCGGCGCGGCTTGGATGACGTCACTGTCTCCGTTCTTTGACTGGCAGCTGGAGTGTCTAGGGCAGTACCTCTGGGGAGGGAGGAGCCTAAGCAGTACTGCCCTAGACACTCCAGCTGCCAGTCAAAGAACGGAGACAGTGACGTCATCCAAGCCGCGCCAGAACCACGCGAGGTACACGCGATACCGGGAAGGACATTCAGAGACTGAACGCGGCTGCTGGGTGTGCTGGGTCGGGCACTTCTTTGATTTTACACTCACCTTCTTTTGTGAGTATTTTATTGTTTTAGGTAGGCGTCATTAAAGTTTTTTTATTATTGCGCAATCCTCTGTCCTCTTTCATCCCTCACCGGAGAAAAAGTTTGCAGGAATCCTAAGACAGACCCAGGAGACATCTTTCCTGAAAGGGAGACCTTCCCTATATCCACGGAAGCCGAGGACATCACGAGGGGTTCGTGCCATACTGAAGGCTCCTGGGACCCAGAAGGCTCCAAGCACAGCTTCTCTCCCCTGTATGCGATCTACCTACTTCTAGTAAGTAGCATTTCATTGAGTTCAGAAAATAAGGGCAAAATTGGCTGTGAAACAATACTGCGCAATGTCCTCTCTTTCTGTTTCATGTCTTACATCTACAGGTTAACAATACACTGTGAAGAGGACTGTTTTGCTTTGTGAACTGTGATTTTGAATCCATCTATCATCGGCCGACCAATCAAGCTTGCAAGAATTGGGACAATAGTCACTATACCCTTTATTGGACTTTATATACACTCACTTAACACATGCGCCAGGTTTTATATCTATATTTGTATTTTTATGTCATGTTTTGAGGTTTATTTTGAGATATTCCCCAGTAGATCACCAGGCTGCTTAGTTATTGTGCATTGCACTGTTATAATTTAGGTATAGCGCTTGTTATAGTATATTTGTATTGTTATTAACAGTTCTATCTTTACTTACTATACCATATGTTTATATATACATTCAGATTATGAACGATTGAGAATCATCTACATATGTGAAAACGCCATTATTAATAAACTTTAAATATAACAAGAAGTTTTAACGCAGAAATGGACTAAGATCCCAGTCTGAATTTAGGCCATTGGGTATTCTTGTATTCAGGGTGAAGATCCAATAAAGTTCCCTCTTATCCAATGAATCTAATCTGTTGCCTCCTCTTATAGGTTTAGGTACATGTTCTATACCTCTATATTTCAGATTTTTTATATTTCCCAATCTACAGTTGGTAAAATGTTGGGCAACAGGATGGGTAAGATCTCCCGATTTAATGAGTCTTATGTGTTCCCTCATTCTGACTTTTAGTGCTCTAGTAGTACGCCCTACGTATTGTTTACCACATCCACAGTCCAGAAGATAGACTATGAATGTGGTATCGCAATTAATGAATGATGTTATAGGAAATCGTTGTTCTGTATTGGATGACTCAAATCCCACACATGACTCCATGTGCGCACATGAAACACATTTTAAACATTTAAAACATCCTTTCGGGAGATTCTGACCCTGACATGGTCCGGAAGAGGAAAAAAGACTTCTTGATACATAATTAGCTATTGTCTTTGCTTTTTTAAACACAAAACGTGGTCCTCCTGAATAGACTTTTGTAGACTTGTTGAGAGGGACTTGACCCTGCTCTCTAGGGGATACACATTTGAGTTGTTCCCCCTACGGAGCAGAATCAACAATCTCGACAAGTCAGAAAAGGATGCTTTGCACAAACTTCAAATGAATAAATCCCTAGTCATCAATGGGGCAGATAAAGGGGGAGCCATTGTAGTTCAGAGTACATCACAATATAAGGATGAACCTATTCACCAATTAACTGATACATTATCTTACTCTGTGCTACGTGGTGACCCCACTCTTACATTTTTGAAACAACTTACGTCCCTCCTGGACGAAGGATCCCTACTAGGGGTTCTTGGACAAAAAGAGTGTGAATTTCTTTTTGAGGCTTACCCGGTCATTCCTGTGTTTCACCATCTCCCAAAGGTCCACAAAACGTTGGTCTCCCCTCCAGGGAGGCCAATAGTTGCGAGCATTGGATCTTTGGGAGATGGTGTCTCAAGGTATGTGGATCACTATCTGCAGTCATTTGTGCGGTCCATGTCCTCTTATATCAGGGATAGTGGCGACCTCTTGGAGCAACTCAAGTAGTGGATTGGAAAGGGGATTGCATCTGGGTTACACTATATGTAGCCTCCTTGTATACTATTATTGCACATCACCATGGGATGGCAGCTGTCAGATTTTACTTAGATCACTCAACACTTTTACTTATTCAGAGTAGCTTTATTATGGATTGTATACACTTTTTATTAAATCACAATTACTTTTTGTTTGATGGGACTTTTTATCTCCAGACACGTGGAACTGCTATGGGTACCAGCTTCGCTCCCTCATATGCCAACCTTTTTTTAGGTTGGTGGGAGTTGGTCATAACAATCCCTATCGACAATTTATCACGTTTTATAGGCGCTATATAGATGATTTAATTTTTATATGGGAAGGAGGGGTTGATTCACTTTTATTATTTATTGACTATATTAACAATAACGATTTAAACCTAAAATTCACTTACACTTATGATTTTCATCATATTCAATATTTAGATTTATTATTGTTTATCGATATGGATATGAAAATCAGTTCTGATGTATATAGAAAGCACAATTCACGTAACACTTATTTGAGAGCTGACAGCTGTCATCCCCGGTCTCTTCTTAATTCCATTCCCAAAGGACAATTTATACGACTGAAGCGAATTTGCTCCAACAATGAGGATTTTCTAAAACAATCCCAGGAACTGTTATTGAGGTTTGTAGAAAGAGGTTATCTACACTCCGATTTACAAAGGTCGCTTGATGAGGTAGCTAATGTGAGCAGGGATGACCTTTTGAATAAACAAAGAAAAACAAAAGGTAACTGGGATGAGGTGAATCCAGTCTTTGTAACTCAATACAGTACACAGGCTAACTGTATAAAGAATATTGTTAAGAAACACTGGTCTACCTTATCTGCAGACCCATTACTTAAAAAAGTCTATTCAGGAGGAACACGTTTTGTATTTAAAAAAGCAAAGACAATAGCTAATTATATATCAAGAAGTCTTTTTTCCTCTTCCGGACCATGTCAGGGTCAGAATCTCCCGAAAGGATGTTTTAAATGTTTAAAATGTGTTTCATGTGCACACATGGAGTCATGTGTGGGATTTGAGTCATCCAATACAGGACAACGATTTCCTATAACATCATTCATTAATTGCGATACCACATTCATAGTCTATCTTCTGGACTGTGGATGTGGTAAACAATACGTAGGGCGTACTACTAGAGCACTAAAAGTCAGAAAGAGGGAACACATAAGACTCATTAAATCGGGAGATCTTACCCATCCAGTTGCCCAACATTTTACCAACTGTAGATTGGGAAATATAAAAAATCTGAAATATAGAGGTATAGAACATGTACCTAAAACCTATAAGAGGAGGCAACAGAATAGATTCATTGGATAAGAGGGAACTTTATTGGATCTTCACCATGAATACAAGAATACCCAATGGCCTAAATTCAGACTGGGATCTTAGTCCATTTCTGCGTTAAAACTTCTTGTTATATTTAAAGTTTATTAATAATGGCGTTTTCACATATGTAGATGATTCTCAATCGTTCATAATCTGAATGTATATATAAACATATGGTATAGTAAGTAAAGATAGAACTGTACCTAAGAATAATATTATTGTATGTTTATATTTAGTATATCATTATTGTGTTACATCATTTTGTGGTCTGATTAACTTTAAATACTTCCTTCTCGGTTTCCTTTAAACATTAAAATGCAGGCTTATGATCTGTACCATTGAATCACGTTCTCCTTTTTGCATCTAAAGTAGATTAATTCATTATTTACATATACCAAAATTATTTTAGCACTAATTTGGTATTTTAGTTTATGCACCTTTAGCTTATGCATATAAGGAGAATGTGCTCTATGGTTCACTATAGGATGCTTTTCTAATTGTGAATGTGGGTATGCATACTTACTGCATGTGTATAATTTACTGTTTTTAGGATATATATTTTCTTTATTAGTCTTTATTTTTCTTAATTTATTTTTTGATCTGTTTAGTTGAATATGCTTGTGGAAGGATATCTTTTTCTTCCCTTTCTTTTTAAATGGTTTTAAATGTGTTATAAAGGCATTTTGAAGCTAGGTCTATTTCTATTTCTATGGTTATTTAGAGATCGTTGTTATCTTTGTAAATTGTTAATAAAGTTTGTTCATTTGTATGCACGCATTTGCGCGCTGACGTCACCATTGCGCAACGCGCATGACGCGCCATTCGTGACGCGGTCTGGCGCCGACCGGATGGAGTCGGATGGCGGGAAACTGAGTGTATATTAGAGACTAGGTAAGAGGGGATCATTATGCACCTTGATAAAGAGCAATCTGCTCGAAACGCGTTGGTGGGGGCCTGTGGGCTCGCTGTATTTTTAATGTTTTGATCCATTAAATATTTTTATGGGACACACACTCTTGCAGTTTTTTCTTTTTTCTGTGCCTAGTTGTGCTCCAACTTTCCCTTGCCTGCTTCGTGGCTACACATCATTGCCACGCCTCCGGCACGCCTCCCTGTCGCCTCCCGATGCCGCCTGCCTGCAGTGCAGGTCTCGGGCGTGCCATCGCCCTGAGGGAGCGCGCGCATGCGCCTAGCCGCCGGTAAAATCAAGGCCTTATGTAAACCGAATATCTTTCCATGGCATGCAGCTGAATACAAAAATAAATGAAGCTGGTGAAAGAGAAGCTGTTTTTGAGTATATTCATTTGACTTGAGTACAGCTGCTGTGTAATGAACCTGCGGGATCCTCACGGACAGAGTCCGATTACAACTGATTCCAGCAAAAAAGCGTGACAATAATATCCCAAGAAAACCAAAATGTTGAGAAAAAAATGTTGACCCCAAATTTTATTTGCATAAGACATTTCAATTCCACGGTGCTGGACAATGTTCTACTTTCTATGCAGTTCATGGAATTGGAGACCTCTATGGCAGATTAAAGGTTCATTTTTGTTCATTGATAAAATAAAAAAGCCTTTGAAAATCAATCATATTTATTGAATTTGGAGACTGTATGTTTTGCCTGTTATTTAATTTAATTCGCTTATATTTCCCATCTTAAGCTTCCCTTGCCAACCAATTCTGTTGTTATGACTATTGATGAATTGCCTTTTGTTCTTCTCTTTGTCTTTACCCTATTATGTGTTTCTTTTCCGCGCATACTATTCTATCATTACTGATACAATTATACTCCGTGGGGAAATCAGCTTCCCAGGAGAAGGGGATTTCTACACTTCCCAGATGTTAGGTGGCTGTCAGGCCCTCTTGAAGCTTACACCATATTACAGGGGCCAAGTGATGCAACATGTCGCAATTGGTAACAATTCAAAGAAAACTGCCTTCCTGCCTCTCACCTGTCTCCCCTACAATATATCCTAAACGCTGCTGCCAGAATCACTCTACTCTTTCCTAAATCTGCCCCAGCGTCTCCCCTGCTGAAATCACTGTCCTGGCTTCCTATCAAATCCTGCATCTCACACTCAATTCTTCTCCTCACTTTTAAAGCTTTACACTCTTCTGCCCCTCCTTACATCTCAGCCCTAATTTCTCGCTATGCACCATCCCAACGCTTGCATTCTGCTCAAGGATGTTGTCTCTCTACCTCCACTGTATCTAAAGCCTTAAACCTTTCTCACCTCTGGAATGCCCTTCCCCTCAATACCCGACTAGCACCCACTCTATCCACCTTTAAGACCCACATTAAGACACAAAGTTGCATCCACTAACCCTTTTAACGTACTATAAGTATACATGAACTTAAACTGTAAGTTGAACTCTCCCTATGAATTACAAAGGAATGGAACATTCTAACATTTGTTTCGACAATTAGGAGGGCAGGTAGTTTCAGGTTACTGTATGTTGGTACTATACTGGACACCTAACAAGCTCCTATAGAATCCCCAAAATAACCACAACATATATATAAGCATATGAGTGTCACAGAGGACTGCTACTGAGCATGGCAATATATATTTAAAACCAGAGACAGAACATAAAACACAGACAAAGCTCAGTTTTAGCACATCCAGTGAAACTCATACACGGTACAGTGCCTAAATATATATGTGTAAATATCTATTAAGTAAAATGGTCTTTTAGTTTGACATTTTTGGTCTTAAATACTGTATGTTGGTGTATTTTTCTATTAATAGAGCACCAACAATGTAAAGTACATAGTGCTTTACAAAATAGATAAGAGAATGCAGAAAAATATCATATGATAAGGGCACCAAACATAAGAGCACATAATAGGAAAAAGAAACCCTGTCCCGGATAACTTAACATCTTAGGTGTTAAGCGCCATTTAAACAATACTCTTAACGCGACACTACCTAAAACAGGAGCATGTTCCCTGAGTTAACATGGGATCCTCAAAGATAATTGGATGCAAAAAAATAAAAAATAACGTCCGAACGACATCTCATGAGCATAGGTTTGATGTCACGTTTTTGTAGCTTAGCATCACGTTATTGTAGCATAAGGTTGCTTACTCTTCCAATAACCTGAAATTATGTACGTCTTTGTGTTACTCAGATTCAAACCCTGAGCTAGATCTTTAGCTCAAGTTGAAAGAGAGAGGCGAGGGAAATAACTCTGTTATATAAATCATACCTAACTGTGGTGTTACATCCATCCAGACCCTGTAAAGGCCCTAGTTAAGGGTCTGGATGTGAGTAACAGCAAGTTTATGTATGACCCAAGTAACGTAACGTGACATCCCCTAGTTACCCTTAACAGACTTTAGTGGTTATGGGTTATTATAACATATCATTTGCATGTCATTATAAAAAACGCCCGTTATAGTTAATAGTATGCTCTTTACAGGACAAGACTTTGTAACCCCTTTTTGCTGGAGGGTGCTTTGGTCAAATTGGTCTGGATCTTCTTCCAGAGTGATTGCAGTTCTTGGATCTTATCATCCACTGCAGGGACTCCTGAGAGAGGACTGGAAGAAGGAAGGGGAGCAGGATGGTACCCATAGGCACAAAAGAACGGAGATTCCAGTGTGGAATTGTGCTTCATAAAGTTGCGGGAAAACTCAGCCCACGGGAGCAGATCAACCCAGTCGTCCTGTAATTCAGATACAAAACATTGCAAGAATTGTTCTAAGGACTGATGGCCCTTTCCGTGAGTCCGTTGGAATGGGGATGGTACGAAGAATAAAAATAAAGGGAGATGCCCATTCTTTGAAAAAGGGCCTTCCAAAATCTTGAGACGAATTGGGATCCACGGTCCGAGACTATATCTGTCGGGACTCCATGAAGATGAAACATCTCTTTAATAAAGATTTCAGATAGTTCTGGTAGCTTCTTAAGGGCAACAAAATGGGCTTGGCGTGTGAAGCGATCAACCAGTACTGGTATGGTAGTCATACCCCGGAAGTTGGTTGTTCCACGATAAAATCCATGGATAAGTGGGTCCACGGACATGTGGGAACTGGTAAGCGTTGGAGCAGCCCACAGGGTAACATCATCGGCACCTTAGTCTGGGCGCATGCCTACCAAAAAGCCTACCTAACGCAGGCTACCAAAAAGTCTTTCATATCTTTGCGGATCTCTGGCCACCAAAAGATTAGAGGAAATCACGTCTTCCTTACCCCCCGGTGACCCGCCGTCTTGGAGTTATGACCCCATTGCAACACCTCACTTCGAAATTGGGGTGGAACAAATAGTTTAGAAGAACGAGTGGACGTGGAACTAGGATCCTCTGCCTGAGCCTGTGAAATTTGTTGAAGAAGTGAAGATGATACAGGAGAGAATCTGTGAAGATGGAATGATGGGTCCCTGCTCCAATTGCCTGGATAGCGCATCTGCCTTGACATTCTTGGATCCTGGACGATAAGAGATCAAGTGAAGAAGAGAGCCCACCTTGCCTGACACATCCCAATTCTCTTTGCTCCTTCAAGTCGAGGTTCTTGTGATCTGTAAAGATTGTGATCGGAGAAGTTGACCCCTCAAGCAAATTACTCCATTCTTCTAGGGCCATTTTCATGGCCAGAAGTTCCCGATTCCCAACTGTAACAGGGGACTTATCCCTGTTCACAAATGTGCCTCTAATCCAGCAGTGTGGTGGTTAACTGCTGGTAGGCAATTAACTAACACCACCTGCCTGATTGCTTAGAAAAGCCTGTCTTTTGATACAGGAAGTGAGACTCCTTAGCTGACACCTGAGCTGAACTTGGAGACACTTGTCTTGAGCCCTGCCAGAAGAAACAGCAGAGCTGCTTTCAAGATACAGGGGATACTTCTAAACCTGAATCCTGACAAGCCCTGAAGAAAAGGTAGCAACCAGGGACAGAGAAGATTTTCCCTCCAAACCAAGGAAGGACAAGCTGACCACAAGACAAAGAGGACAAGATTCTAACCTGGAGCCTGACATTTTCTGTGCACACAAGGGCACGGATCCAGGAGAGCAGAGAAGCTTCCCCTACAGCTGCCCAGCTAACAGATAAGACTTTTTCATATAAGACTATTATCTAGGTCTGTGTATTGATAAATGTCTCCATGATTTGGGGCTGGAAAAGAGCCTAGCTAACCAACCCAGTCAGAGAGGGCTGAGCTACATGTGTAGATAGTCTCCAAAGCAGAGATAGGTTTTCCTTGTTTGGCTCACTATTTCGCTTATGTTGTTTTTTTGCTGTGTTTTAAGCGACAGGCACAATAAGCCTTGTTATGATTTCACCTTACAACAGTCTCCATTGTGTACCTCTGCACATGTCCTCCTACATATGGTGTCAGAAGTGGGATGAGAGGTGGCCTTTGAAGTTTAAAGGGCTGGAGATTGCCGGTGGAATTTTATTTTGTGCTTTTGCCTGTACAGTCTTGCAAACAAACCTGAGCAACAAAAACAAAGATTCACCTGCAGCAGAGATCAGAATTAAAGGGATAAACACCCAGGCAGGAAACGTACACTGCACTGAAACCTACAAAACCACAGATGGACTCTTTTCCCCAATCCCAAGAGGAGAGAGACTGCTGAAGCAGCTAAACCTTATTTGCCTATCATAAACTGTAATATGGTCATTGAAATAGGGGTTTTGCTTTCCAGTCATAGTCATGGTTCAAGAAGTGAGTCAGCCCTTAAAAAGGGATAGGTGTTTGTTGTTTTCAAAAGTTTTGCTGAAGCAGTGAATACAGATGGTGAACCACAAGCGGTACTGATTTTGCAAATAAAGTTTGCCACACCGCATAGGGCTACCAGCTGTGAATGGAGTATATGCAGAAAAGTGTGAATGCCATAATACCCAAAGATGAGACTGAAAATTACTGAACTCAAGCAGAAAACCAAATTCTGTTGCTGAAGCGGAGGGATTGCACCTAGCAAGTAAATGGTGTAAAGCAAATAGACGTTTTTACCTAGCAACTGCACATCTTGTATACCTGATCAGAGAAAATGCATGCACAGTACTGCTGATATTGTAAAACTTACCCAAGAAAGAAAAGTCTACAGAGATGCCTGTGAGAGCTATGACCTCTACAAGCAAAATATGCCCACCTGTAGGACTACCACAATTGGGGGTTCTAGCAAATACAGTGGCAACAGCTGCAATAGTGCCTTCTGAGGTCAGGAAGAAAATTACACCTGATAGCCTGAAAATGGAGGACAAGATGCAGCGTTCCTGTAATGAACCCTAACCCACGGAAGGTGGCCCTTCCAGTCCAATAAAGAGGAAGACATCTCTTACGGGGAACCCGAACCGAGTCACACCCACAAAACACCCCAAGAATGGTGGGGGTGCCTGAACTCGGCACGAACCGAAAAGACCGCTCCCTTTGATGACGAATATGATCAGCAGGAGAAAGAGCGGGAGCAGTGGATCACCGAATATTTCCGTCAGATATTACAGTGGCAAGAAAAACCGGGTGGACCGAGTGACGCTGCTAAAATTTCAAATGAAGATGGAGACCCCAGTATCCCTGAAGGGACGGTGTCATCCAAATCAAAAAGGCAGAGAAAGAAAAAGAAAAGCAGTTCTTCACTTACCGTGGAAGGAACAGACACGTCCGCAGATCCTGTGGAGGAAAAGGGGGGCCGAGTTGCCCTGCAGCCTAGAGAAAATGGAGAATTCGTCCCGCGGTTAACCGAATATCCAGAGGGCCCAAGGCAGAAGTCGTGTACCCCAAAGAAGTGTCTGTCCGGTGCCAACAGTGAGGAACCCTCAACCAACCATCCCAGGAGCCAGAACCAGTGAGTGTCGATCCCTTGACCAGCCCTGAGGATGCCCTGAAAAATGCCAGGCGTGACTGTGATATACTCCGTGAACAATTGAAACAAAAGAAAGATGGTTACGCAGAGCTACTGAAAAATAACGTGAAGCTACAGGAACATGTGCTCGCAATGTACTCTGCAGCCAGGACAGAATTGGACGATCTCAAGACTGAGCTAGATACTGCAAATGCTACTATTTCCGCCATGGATGAAAAGCAGAGCCAATCTGATAAAATGATGACTCAGCTGAAGCGGAAGTATGAGGATGCACTAAAGCAGATGACAGTCTTTCAGCAAGAGGTTCACACTCTTCGCGTAGAGCTGAATGCCTCCCAACAGGAGGTCAACAGTGTCCGGACAGAGGTGGACGTATCTCAGAAAGAGGTTCAGACACTCCGCAGAGCACTGGATGCCTCACATCATGAGACCAACAGATGCCGCACAGACCTGGAAGTTTCCAGATAGGAGCTACACAGTCTCACTGAGGAGCTGGACATATCTAAAGAAACGATTGTCAATCTAAAGACAGATCTCAAAGTCTCTCAGAAGGAGCTTCAGACCCTCAACCTAGAGAAGGAAATCTCACACCAGGAGACTGTCATTCTCAAAGCAGATGTGTGTAAATGGAAGGAGGACTGCAAGAAGGCCCTGAATAGTACAGAGACTGAAAAAGGAGAAAATTTAAGATTACAAAGAAAAAACTTAAAACTCAAAGAAGAAAATTTTAATTTGACAAACGACGTCAAGGAAAAAAATGAAAAGCTGCACGAGCTTAAAGAAATAAATAGACTTTTGGAAGGTGAGAAGTTTGAAGCAGAGCACCGACTGCAGAACCAACTGCAAGGTCTGCGTACACACATCGAGAAGGCCGAGGAGAAGCAGAGAACTCTGTAGGAAGACAATCTGCAGGCTGTTAAAGAAATTCAAGTGCTGCAGGAACGTCTGATTACCCAGTATGTCCCCGCAAAGCAGCATGAGAAACTGAAGGCTACCCTGAGCGTCACCAAAGCAACGCTAAAGGCCAAGCTTAGAACCCAGGTGATGTGGCACAAAAGGGAGCACAAGAAGGTCCAGAAACTGAAACAAGTAACTTTGGCCCAAGCAAAGAAGTTCATAGTGCTTCACAATGCACTAAAAATGTGGAAGCAAGCTCAGAGAAAGCAAAGTATGCAGATAAATTCCCTGAGAAGAGACTTGCAAGACGCACTCAAACAGGTTGAGACTCTGCAGACCAGTAACTTACAGATTCCTCCAATACGGAAATAGGTATTGGCTCTGCCCAAGCACCAGTATCCCACAGTAACTAATGCCCGTGAGGACAAGGGTACAGTGAGAGTTGGGGACTCCACGCACCTTCAAAACAAGATTACGAAGTTTGAGCCACCTAAGAAAGCAGTAGCCAAACCTACAGTTGCCCAACAGGCAACAAACAGAGGTAGGAGTGCAGAATCAAAGCCAGAAGAATCCTTAGCTGAGGAAGCTGAAAAGATAGGACGTTCTCTGGAAAGGGCGGTGGAGGTGCAACTCAGTCCCAAAGAAGCTGAACTGGCGACTCCGTTGTGTGGAGGAGGTGCAGAAAGACCGCTTCAAAAGCGGAAAACTCTACGGGCTAGTACTAACTGCTCTACAACTGTTGCCATACAGTTTGTCTACAAAAAGAGGAGTGCCCGACGCAACGGAAATCTCATGACCGCGCACTCTGTAAAAAGACTTTACTTGGAAAAAGTCCTCCTCGAGCGACTGAGGAGTGCTGATCTCAAGCACCTTCGGGAGAAGACAAAAATAAACTGGAGAAAGGGCTCCAATCCCAGCGGGACAGAGGGTTCTCTTCCTCCATCCACTCTCATTCGAGTCACAGAAAGATCTCGAATGAGAGTGGAAGGAAGGGCTTTGGCCGTGGTAAGCCCGAGCTTCCCACAAACAGGGGAGGTATGTAACAGGGGACTTATCCCTGTTCACAAATGTGCCTCTAATCCAGCAGTGTGGTGGTTAACTGCTGGTAGGCAATTAACTAACACCACCTGCCTGATTGCTTAGAAAAGCCTGTCTTTTGAGACAGGAAGTGAGACTCCTTAGCTGACACCTGAGCTGAACTTGGAGACACTTGTCTTGAGCCCTGCCAGAAGAAACAGCAGAGCTGCTTTCAGGATACAGGGGAAACTTCTAAACCTGAATGCTGACAAGCCCTGAAGAAAAGGTAGCAACCAAGGACAGAGAAGATTTTCCCTCCAAACCAAGGAAGGGCAGATGTCTTGAGCGACAAGCTGACCACAAGACAAAGAGGACAAGATTCTAACCTGGAGCCTGACATTTTCTGTGCACACAAGGGTACGGATCCAGGAGAGCAGAGAAGCTTCCCCTACAGCTGCCCAGATAACAGATAAGACTTTTTCATATAAGACTATTATCTAGGTCTGTGTATTGATAAATGTCTCCATGATTTGAGGCTGGAAAAGAGCCTAGCTAACCAACCCAGTCAGAGAGGGCTGAGCTACATGTGTAGATAGTCTCCAAAGCAGAGATAGGGTTTCCTTGTTTGGCTCACTATTTCGCTTATGTTGTTTTTTTGCTGTGTTTTAAGCGACAGGCACAATAAAGCCTTGTTATGATTTCACCTTACAACAGTCTCCATTGTGTACCTCTGCACATGTCCTCCTACATCAACATTATAATTTCTTTCTGCGGCAGAATTTGTTTTGTAAAAGAAAGCACATGGGTGGAGTTTTCCCCTGAAAATCCTTTCTTTGAGAAAGGATGGCTCCGGATGCCAGATCAGATGCGTCTACTTCAAGCATGAAGGGTTTCGAAGGATCTGGATGGATCTGCACAGGTGGGGACAAAAAGGCGGACTTGAGCTTCTCGAAAGCTAGAAGAGCCTCAGAGGGCCATATCTTAGGGTTCGCCCCTTTCTTAGAAATGAGTCGTAATTAGTGCAACCACCTTGGAGAAGTTCTTGATAAAACGTCGGTAGTAGACGGCGAACCCAAGAAATCTTTGAGTTGGTTTAAGGCCTATCTGTAAAGGCCAATCCAGTACTGCCGATACTTTCGCACGATCCATCTCAAACCCATGGGAAAAGATGAAATACCCAAGGAAGGAAATCTTCTTTTGTTCGAACTGACATTTCTCGAGCTTGGCAAAGAGGGAGTGATCCTAAAGTCTTTGGATGACCAATCTAACCTGTGCCCGATGTTCGGACAAAGAATTGGAAAAAATAAGGATATCGTCCAGATAAACTACGAGAAATTGGTCAAGTAAATCCCAGAAGATCTCATTGATAACATTTTGAAATACGTCCGGTGCGTTGCATAGGCCGAATGGTATGACTAGATATTCGTAGTGGCCGTCACGGGTATTAAACGCTGTCTTCCACTCATCACCCTCTCTGATCCGAATTAAATAGTAAGCTCCTCGGAGATCCAGTTTGGTGAAAATCGTGGCCTTGCGTAAGTGATCGAACTGTTCAGGAATGAGGGGTAAAGGATACCGATTTTTTTACGGTGATTTTATTTAGGCCTCTGTAATCGATACACGACATGAAAGAACTGTCTTTTTTGGAAATAAGGAAGAAACCTGCACCAGCGGGAGAGCTTGATTTGCACAATGAAGGTTCTCCGAAATGTATTCCAGCATTGCCTCGATTTCTGGTTCCGAAAGGGGGTAAGTGCGGCCTCTAGGGGGGATGGCCCCTGAAAGTAGGTCGATTGCACAATCATAAGATCGGTGTGGCAGTAACTCCTCTGTCTGTTTTTTGTTGAACACATCTGCAAAGTCCTGGTTAGAAACTGGCAGGCATGACAAGGAAGTCTCTGCAGGTAGCCGGACCTAGGAGATAGTGCGAGACACCGGGAGACAGGATCTATGGCAATGTTGTCCCCAGGCTGTCACTTGATTGGTCGCCCAATCGATCTCAGGGTTGTGGTGCCACAACCTGGGAAGTCCTAGGACCACTGGAGTCGAGGGAGAGCAAATAACATATAATGACAGTGTCTCTTTGTGAAGTGCTCTAACCATAACTAGCAAAAGCTTAGTCTCGAGGGTGATGGTCCCAGGTATCAGAGATCTTCCATCAATGGCCACTACCGGTAACGGAATCTCCCTAATACGGAGAGGACGGGAGTGGAGTTCCGCAAATGCGTTGTCAATGAAATTCCCTGCGACCCCTGAATCCACAAAAGTCTGAGTAAAGATGGAGGCTGGTCCCCAGGAGAATGAAACCGGCAGGAGCAGACGTGGAGGTTGTGACAGAGGAGGAATAGAAGAAATGCCCAGAGAATATTCCTCTATCTTTGCTGGGCACTGGAGTTTCCCGATTTAGGACAATTTTGGGCAAGATGACCTTTGAGTCCACAGTACAGACACAGCCCCCTGACACGTCTCCTAGTTCTCTCCTGTTCAGGTAATTTGGTATCACCTAATTGCATCAGTTCCTTCTCTGAGAGAGGTGTAATAAGAGGAGTCTGAAGGTGGGGGAAAGCCGAATTATTGGGGTTTTTTGAGAGGCGGTCTCGCTCGGTCTGTCGTTCTTGCATCTGGAGATCCATTCGGATACAGAGCAATAAATTCCACCAGGTCCTTGGGGGTGTCCCGGCAAGTCAGTTAGTCCTTCAAACACTCAGAAAGGCCCTGCCAAAATGCTGCCAGCAGAGCTTCATTGTTCCAGCTCGTCTCTGCAGCAAGGGTACGGAATTCAATTGCATTCTGGCCCACAGTACAGATAAGAACAAAGAGTAGAGCGCAAAATACTGAATATAAATAAAACAGATGTACTGTCCTGTGATGGGTGCTGCAGTCGGGTAATTCCTGCCCCTTAAGGAAGTCTATTCAGACGAAATGCCTAAGGCGACACCTATCAAGCAGGAATGAAGCTGACTGAGCAGAGGCAGCTGTGGAGGATCACCAAGGACATCTGGGATGTGCACAAAATCACAATCAATTTATTCATACAAAGTCGCGGTAAATGGCAAAAAGAAACAATGAAGAACAATTAAAAATAAAGAAAAACATAAAATTGGAGTCCTGTCCAATAAGATGTCTTACATAGGACTGATTAGTAAATAATATGAGCCATAGTCTTCTCGATGTAGCTACATCTGGAGACCAGACTTGTGAGAAGAGGAGGAACTAGGTATTTTCGAGCCCGGGGCAAAATCCACCAACTTTAATAGAACAAGGCAAAATAGTCCTGTAATTTTTAACTGTATTTGTGAATCTTTTGTATGCTTTATCTCACCTCCCCTTTCTCTCTCTCCACCACAAACACACTACCCCTTTTGTCTATCTTCCCATTTTCTCCCCCCCCCCCCTCATTCTCTCTCCTCCTTCCTCCCAACAGACTCATTCCCCCAGTCTCACTCCCAAGCCTCTCTTACTCTACCTCTACTCCCAACTCTCTCACTTCCCTTCTGCCTTCCCCACATGTCTATCACTCCCTCCAAGTCTCTCACACTCCCCAAATATCTCACTCCCCCTTACCCAAGTCTCTTACTCCTCCCCTGCCAAGTCTCTCTCACTCCTTCCTTGCCAAGTCTCTCTCACTCTCTCTCCCTCCCTCCACTGCCAAGTCTCTCAATCCCCCCTCCCCAAGTCTCTCACCCCCCGCCAAGTATCTTTCACTCGCCCCTGCCAAGTCTCTCAGCCCCCCTTCCCCAATTCTCTCTTGCTCCTCCTTCCTCAAGTCTCTCTCACTCCCTGCCAAGTCTCTCTCCCTCTCTGGGACTGCCAGGGACCCTTGCTGTTAATCCGATGGGCCATTAGCCTGTCTGCAGAAATGTCACTGAAATGTTGCAGCATGTACCCAGCATGTACCTGGGTCTTGTTGGTGATTGCCCCAGATTTGTTTTAGAATACTCGTCGGCAATACAGTACCATAGTTTGCGCGTTGCCAACGATCCTCCAGTAAACATTGTACAATTATTATACTGCATTGATTGTTGCATTAAAACAAAGTCATGGTCAAAGGAACGTTTCAACAAGGTGTTATTCACGTGTCACAGAGATTGCCCAAAGTGTACTGTACTTCTGGATATACTATATCCAGAGGGAGAAGGAGTGGCTTAATGAGTAAAGACACTGACTGGCACCGAGTTTGGAGCAGGGGAGCCTGTTTCAATTCCCGGTGTCGGCTCCTTGTTGACCTTGGGCAAGTCACTTTATCTCCCTGTGCCTCAGGCACCAAAAAACATTGATTGTAAGCTCCACGGTGCAGGGACTGTGTCTGAAAAATGTCTCTGTAAAGTGCTACGTAAAACTAGCAGCGCTATACAAAAACATGCTATTATTATTACTATTATCCATGCTATCCTGATCTTGCTAGTCTACCCTATTTGAAAGCTTGCACACGACAATTACGTTACTGCATGATGAGAATCCTTTTTACAAACTGAGAATAATCTAATGAGAACATTAGCGTCTTTGCAGACTGAGGAGTCTGCAGCACATTACTTACGGCAGATCCGTGCAATCCCTTCAGTGAGCGCTAAAAAAGTAAGTAATGCTGCCCAAGGCATTACTTGTAGTTTGAGAACCCGCTAAAGGTGCTGAGTCTCTGCACTTATTGAGTTGAGTTTATTCTGCTGTAGGATTTGGGAAATTCAGTGCACTCCTTGGAGATTAACATGATGTAATTTGGCTAGAATGTGCACCAATCTTTTCAGCCTATAACTAAGGTGATTATTACTGTGTTTTCATTGTATGGCGCCAACATATTCTGTAGCGCAGTACAATGTGGCAGGGAGGACAATAACATACAACATGCACAAATAGTACATGTAAAGCAGGTGACACAATATGAGACAATAGGAAAGAAGGTCTCTGCCTAGAAGAGTTTACAATCTAAAAAATGGGGAGGGGGGGAGAGATGGACAGGTATTGACACAAGGGGGGAGGTAACTGCACATGGGTTATAGCTTGGAGTACATTGGTATGGACTGTGTCATGATAATATCATGAGATATTATGTATTTTCGTCAATCTGGTGCTTCGGGGGTTAATGAGCTACAGTTTGAAGTTAAAATACGATTTTTGGGGTTTTCTGACTTGTCATGAATCTGTGGGAGCTTCAAAGGGGCTTCATTGAAGTTGGGTGCTAAAAGTACAAAGAGAGGGGTTATGGTATGTTAACACCTTTTGCAGGCCAAGTGGCAAAAACTGATATCATCTCGAGCTAAGAACATATGTTCTGCCAGTGATGGGTTCCCTGACATAAACAAAAGGTTTTTCAAAGCATTCTCTGGAGGGGGTTTATGTATGGTCAGAGGGTGTGGCTAAGAAAGTATTAAACCAAAGAGTGTCTTTATTAAAAATGAGAATATCATGTGCAGTCATCTCCTCTGCATAATAAGCGTTACAAATCTGTAATCGTGTCACCAAATGCCACGTTTTGACATCACGCACTGTATAGTTAACAGGCACTGGGGGATAGATATTCATTTGTCGATCAGGTTTAGGATTAAGATAGTTATGTTTGGTCTCATTGCGTCCGCCATGAGCGCCTGAATGTATTCATGTAGCTCACGTGTGTCTAAGTATTAGTTAAGGAAAGTTGAGAGTGCATTTAGATATTGAGGTTAGTTTTAATGTAATTTTGTAGGAGGTTTTTTACTCTGTCGTAAAACTGTCAATCTCACAGCTGAATAATGACAGCGGCTGGGTTTATATTTTTTCAATGGGAAAGAATACTACATAAGAGAGCAAAACACGTGAATCTCATGTTCCTGAACCAGTGACCTCTTTGGGGAAAACCTATGGCATAGGGTGTGTTCTGTTTATAGAGGTGGTGTAGTGGTCAGCGCAAGGTGTTGAACTCAGAAAATAAAAGATAGTGAAATACACAGAATCAATGCATGTATTAGATAGACATAGTTGGTCTTAAGGTCAAAGGGGAGGAGGGGGGAGGGGGAAGGGGGAGGGAGGGTAATGGAAGAGAAGGGTGGATGACAGATAGTGGTATTAATAAAATAATAGAAACAATAAACATAAGTTTCAATGACTCACACGGCCTAATGTGAGACTCTTCCCTCAGAGAAGAATGGAGTGGGTGGGATGTTGCATATATCCTCTAAAATGGAGGAATATTAAAGAAGAAAAAACTCACACGGCCTTGTGTGAGCCCCTTCCCTCAGTGAATGGTGTTGTCAATCTGATAGGAATCAGTCTCGTCTTCCTTTCAAATGCTCCCAATGGAGGCAAAGCGTGAATGGCTCCTCTCCCAGGTGCCCATATACCAAGAAATGGGCAAAGCCTGGATTAGTAGCGATAAAGGTTTATTACAACAAGTAAAATGTATAAAAACTATGTAGCACTCACACAAAACAAACAAACAGCCCGATGTCAGCCGTGGGTCTGTCCGGTGGACCCTTTCCTTCCAGTTGAACTCCCGCTAGCGCGTCCGACAGCGGGACCGGGAGGGAGGATCTTTCCGGAAGTCCGGCGGCTGCCTGGGTCCCTCACACAATGAGCTCCGGCAGGGAACTACGCGTTTCGCAATAATGCAGGAACCTGACGAAGCATTATTGCCCCCTTCCCCCTCCCCCTCCTCCCCTTTGACCTTAATACCAACTATGTCTATCTAATACATGCATTGATTCTGTGTATTTCACTATCTTTTATTTTCTGAGTTCAACACCTTGCGCTGACCACTACACCACCTCTATTGCCGCTATAAGAAGATCCCGGGCTTCATCTTCTCCCAGGTCCAGCCGCAGAAACACAACAAGGGCTAGTATACACTCTTTTGTCCTTGGTTTTAGACTAGCCCACAGGCGTTATATTTCTATACGCCATATAAGGTAGGGAGCGCCCCAGTTTCACCTTTTGTGTTCTGTTTATGTTCCTCCTTTTTATTTTGAGAAACTGCTCTGCAATTATTGTAATTGTATGTTCTTGTAACCCTTTTTTCTGTAATCTAAGCACTATATTTTTATATATATTAAAACATAATAAGTGATGCTTTGAGCTCTGAATGAAATGTTGCACGCTCTGGAGAGAGTATTTACATTTTCGGACACATTTTGCTACAACTGTTCTTTTGTGTGTTAACGTACATAGTTTTTTCTATAATAAACAGGGACCTGGGGCCCTGGCAAATATTATTTTGACAGCTAATTTGCATTTTCCGGGTGGTGGCAGTATATAGATATGATTGCAATTGAGTAAGGGGTTAATATTATCTCATTGGAGGTACCTTTGCCAAGGAGAAAGGTGAGTTGGCTAGAGTAGCCGTGTGTATTAACCCTGGTTAAATATCTAAGTCACGTGCCCACTCATGTGCTGTTCATGACAGGTGGTATATTGGGACGGATTTAAGGGAGGTGTTTGCCGAACCTTTGAGAAGGTGAAGAGTGGGGCAGCTTGTGAGCTATGTATTAACCCTTTTCATGTAGAGGAGATATTGTCCATTTGAGAGACCTTTGCAAAGTTGAAAAGTATTTAACTCTTGTCCCGTATTCTGGTCGCGTGCTCTCAGCTGGGCCGTACGTGACAGACTGCAACAAACATCAGCCAAATGGCAGCAGATAGCAAATTCCCCTTGGCAGCCCAGTCATAGCTGCCTTGTGCAGGTCCATGGTGTGGTAAGGAGAGATAGTTCCTTAAACTGACTGAGAGGTAGCTTGGTTGGCGATTGGAGTCTCGCTCTGGCAGCATACGGCAGTAACAATACCTGGCTGGGAAGGCTGCCAAATGCTAGCAGAGTGGGAATTAACCCTTTTCACGTTGGTCCTGTGCAGAAGGGGTGCAGAAGTTTGGGGTCCCTCTCAGGACCACTGCTTTGTGCAGGTTCATGGTGTGGTACGGAGGGAGAGAGTCCCTAAAGTAGGGACAGCTAGGTGCAGCTAGGTTGGTATTTAAAGTTCTCCCCACCCCCAGCACACTGACAGATATACATTTTAAATACTGTACATACACAGATATCCCACTTGTGAGCACATTCACATGTCTCGGACAGGTCTGCAACCCTGCCTTTCCCCATCATCTCTTAGCAAACAGTGCTCCCACTGCAGCCAGGGATTCTGGGTAATGACAAGCAAATGAGCACAGTGTGCCACCCTTTACTTCTCCAAGCTAGTAAAGAGTGACACACTAGGCTCATTTGCATGTCATTACCCAGAATCCCTGGCTGCAGTGGAAGCACTGTTTGCCAAGAGATAATGGAGAAAGACAGGGTTGCAGACCTGTCTGAGACATGTGAACGTGCTCACAAGTGGTATTTGTATTTAAGTTTCATTTAACAATTATGTTTCACTGAGTCATTTAATTAGGAAATAGCCACTATGGTGGTTTTCTAAAAAAAAAGGGCCTTAAAAATCAGACTTGGCCATTTCAAGAAATCATCTCTCTTCTGTACCCAATGCTGCATTCTATTTAATACCAGAATAGTTATTTGTTGAAGTCTGAATGACTTTCTTCAGCATTGATGGTTATACAGGCATACCCCACATTAACGTACGCAATGGGACCGGAGCATGTATGTAAAGCGAAAATGTACTTAAAGTGAAGCACTACCTTTTCCCCACTTATCGATGCATGTACTGTACTGCAATCGTAATATACGTGCATAACTGATGTAAATAACGCATGTGTAACAGGCTCTACAGTCTCCCCGCTTGCGCACAGCTTCGGTACTGGTAAGGAGCCGGTATTAATGTTCAGGACGTGCTGACAGGCGCATGCGTGAGCTGCCGTTTGCCTATTGAGTGAGATGTACTTACTCGCGAGTGTACTTAAAGTGAGTGTACTTAAACCGGGGTATGCCTGTACACTTACAGTAATCACAAGTAGAGAAATGTGAATCAAAGTAACAGCCAACCTTTTTTTTATTCTTGTTTTAAAGGAGCAATCCAGGCGCTTTTTTTTTTTTAAACATTTTTTACGCAGCCCGGGGGTCCCCGGAGCTGAACCCCATTAATGTCAGTTCTGGGGACCCCGATACTTACCTCCGTAGGGGGAGTCGGTATCGTACTGCTTTTTAAAGCACCGCATCGCGTGGGTCAATAGGAAACCGTGCTGGATGACATCACAGGAACTTGAAAAGCGGCCATAATGGGAACCCTGCTACCCAGCCCGAGCAGCTACCGGCACTCCCTAGGGAGGTAAGTATCTCCGGAAGCAGGGTGTCCCCTGAGCTGGAATTAATGGGGGTCAGCTCCAGAGACCCCCTGCTTCAATCCTGTGTAAAAAAAAAATTTTTTTTTAAAAAAGCGCTTGGATTGCCACTTTTAAGAGGAGGTAACAGTAAGCCAAATTATTTTGTTATTGTTACCCTCCCTGCCTGGCTTCTAGGGAGATTACATTGGGGTGTGAGTGCGGCTACTCTGCATGGGATACCTTGACTCAGGGGCCGGATTCAGGCGGCTGGGCGATGAGGTAGCAAAGGTTGTAGAAAACCGGACGCCAGGAACGTTTGTAGCGCCACTGTCATTTATTCGTGTCCCCATGGACAGGGACCGCCCATACAGATGTTAACAACGTTGTATTGTATTTTATAATAGACATACTGTACATGAATATAGTTCTTCCACCAACTCCTCTCCATATATATCAGTTTTGATTTGTCGTTATGTCCCTGTTCGCCTCCTGTTCTGCTTCTCTTCCACCTCTTCTACCATGCATATTCTATCTCTCTCTCTCGCACCTTCTCTCTCTCTCTCGCACCTTCTCTCTCTCGCACCTTCTCTCCCCTTAAGTCAAACCTTAAAACACACCTTCTGAATAAAGCATTTTAATAGCCTGGACTCATGACTTCTTCCCCACACACAGCTGCACTAACTATATGAACCATCAAAGCCAAGCACTGCCATCTACTGCATTTACTCTCTCACCTGCTGTCTCTGTAAATCTCCTTATATGATTGAAATCTCCACTGAGATTGTAAGCTCTCTGCAGCAGGGGTTCCTATAGTCTGATTATAGGCTTGTTCTACTTGTATTATGATTCCCTGTATTGTATTGCCTCTTTTGTAAAGCTCTGCGCACATTGTTGGCGCTGTATAAATTAAAATAAACATACAGTATGTATGCATATGTAACCAGCATCAGTAATGTAACTTACAATGTATGAATGCACTCTAGGAATGCCACTATTTTCTATACTACTTTATTTCTGATATTGTGTACCTCGTATCCCACTCAAGCAATGTCCTTTTAATCATCGGATGAAGTGCCATTAAAAAGTAGTGGTACTGCACTCGATTTTACGATGATAAATATTATAAAGTGTTGCCCTACTTGTTTCTCTAAGGAAGGAAAGGGAAAGAATATGTTTAATAATAATATTTTATAAAGCGCTTACACAGCAGCACATAGAATTTCAAGTCCCTGCCCTGAAGAGCATACGATCTATTTTTGATGCCTGAGGCACTGGGAGATAAGGCCAAAAGGAGAATAACACTGGGATTTAAACCATTTTCGCAGTATTCTTATCACTAAGCCTTTCCTTTCAAATAAATACTCTTTTATTTAATAGTGCAGAGGATCGGCGGGCCAGGTTTGCAAGTAAACAAATGAGTGGCACTCCGTACCGCCACTTAACACATATTATTATGTTATCACTACTACATCCTTTTCAGTAACACTCAAGCATCTTATTGGAATAACGTATCTGCTGCTCCATTTCCATATCATTTTTAAATAAAATGTATTATTATATTATTGTATTTTCTAACACAGGTGTAAGCGGTTTAAAAATACAGTGCCTTTAAATAGAACAAAGCCGAACTTAATAAGTCTAGATCTCTGTCTAACCATAAGGATATAATGGCTAACTGGTGGCATTCAAAGAATATTATGTTTGACAAAATTGCATCACTAACAGCTGTTGCCTGTAACATCTGGCAGAATTGCCCGTCTCCTGTTCTATGCCTCTTACTGCTGGGCCTTTGTTTGACTTGTTAATGCCTATAGCAAATCCCCAGGTATTCAACCTCTGACAATTCCTTCTGGATCGCTATTTAGATACTGTGGTTGCATCATACTGCGTTTCATATAAACAGCTTGTCGCCAGGGACATGCCTGCCAACTAGTCACTTCTTCACCGCTAGCGATGTTATCATCACACCTTCTTGAGGCTCTCTGTGAAGGCTAGATTGCAGTTGCATGTATTCAGAGATAACATTAACAGGGAGGATTCACGCAGAGCCCAGTCTTGTGGTACTTGGAATGCATCCTTATCCGTACAATAGGAAATAACCAAGAGGGGGAAAAAAAGACCTTCAGTGGAAGTTACAGGTAAGAAGATGAACATGTGCTGGAGATATTGGTGTCAAGCGTCTCTTAAGTACTGTATGGTGCAGGCAGGGTTTGTTTCTGTTATGCTAAAGCTGCACTTATGGTTGGTGTATCTCCCCAGTGTTACTGTGTATAATATTCCGACTGGCTGGTTCTTAGAAGTATAGCAGGTGTGTTTGGCCATGGTAAGGTCTCGTATTTTAATTGCAGCCTGCTCTAAAAGTATAACTGTTAAAGTGAGATTATGTTAGTATCATCCATGCAATCTGAATACAAATGTAATATTTATTCTGTATATTATGTTTGTGTGTGTGTATATATACACACACATACAAAGCATAGTATTTATTTACTGACGTATACACATTTTTTCCAGTATTAGCAACACCTTCATTACAGGCGACTCTGGTAGCGAAGGGGTTAAGGGTGATAGCCATCATTAAGATGCTATGTGGTGGTCATATATAAGAAATAATAATGAGATTCAGTGGGCCCAAACCCCTTTCTTTCATTACATAATATTGGATCTTTTTTTGGTCTTGGTAAAAGTAATGGATAGTTTTACGCAGACAACATCAGATCAGCATATACTAGTTTTGCTCGGGGCTGATCATGGTATTTCATAAAAGAGTATATTTTATTTTAAAACCAGAAAAATGTGGTGAATTTCTGTTGAAGGTTTGTTAACTGATTAGCAATGTGAGTGTTTGTTAGTTAGTTACAGAACGTTTATTTGAAATGTACTACTAAATGGTTGTGGCAGTCAAATGTATTTTTAATAGAGGCTAATGTTCACATTTTTTAATTGGATTTTTTTTGCCGTTTTATTATGCCTTTTGTTGGTTCAAGAATAATAATATTCATAGACGTTTTGAGCAGGATTTATGGATGACAAAGGCCTATTTTCAGCATAAAATAAAAACAATCCAGTTTTCTACTGGGCAAATAATGTTGTGGAGACAAAAATTGATATTTGTTTTGTAGTAATGAATACCCAAGTCTTCAAGACAAAATATGCAGGATTGCTGCTCTGCCCAACCAGTCTGGCATCATGTTGTTGGCTGGAATTAGATTTAGTAAGGTAATTACATTGCTGTGATACCTCTCGGTGACTGGTACCACAGACAGCAGCTTTGTAAGAATCAGGCGATTCAGAGCACTGATCTTATGATGCTCCCAGCTGAGGTCAGAAACGCTCCCACCATGTCATTAATTATAACGATTTAAAAACAAAATGTGTGCAGCACAATATTGCATTAAAGGCCAATGATTCTCCCACTTTCTTGAATTCTATGGCAATGCTGCTTGATGATATTTAGTGTATACGTTGTGACACCTTTGCTCACTGAACGTCTTGCTTCTTTATGTCAAAGTTATTTGAAATCATTTTTTTTTTTACATTGTTTGATTTAACTTTAAAGTTTGACTTTGTGCGATCCTTCTCTCTCTTTCTTTTGCTTCAGTAAGTCTTTGTGCTTTTCTGGAATGTATTACACCCAGGCTAAGGATCTCTGTGGGGGGCTCAGCATAGTTAGCAAACTGTTTTCACCCTGTAGCACCTGTATGCTGGCCCTGCAGTCAGAAGTTTTGCTTTTGCTATTTAAAATGTGTTGTCCAGACATGTCACATCACACTGATTCTCTGTGAGTCTCACCAGTGCCGCCAACAGATTTCCAGGATTTTAGCTTTCACCGGGCCCCCCATGTTGGCAGCCTTGTGAGCCACCCCCCCTCACACACCTTGCTCTCTCACCTCCTCTATTCCTCTCCCCTTTTCACACCCCCCCTCTCATTCTCCCTTTTCTCCCGCTCACTGTTCCCCTCTCTCTCCCCACTACGTCTCACTCCTTCTCCCCCGCTCAATCTCCCCATCTCTATCATGTTCCCCCTATTACTGTTCCCTCTCTCATGCACACACCCCCGTCACTCTCCCCACCTCCTCTCTCCCTCCTCCTCTCACTCTCCCCCTCCTCCTCTCACTCTCCCCCTCCTCCTACTCTCACTCAATGCCCCCCTCCTTTCTCACTCAAACCGCCCTCTCCTCTCACACTTAATCCCCCTTCCACAGTCAATACCTTCTGTCCCATCACACTCAACCCCCCCCATCTCCTTCCCCCCCACTCAAAACATATACACATAAATTTTAGCTTGTGAAAGGAGGCCTCTGGCCCTGCGTTGGTGGATGTGGAAGTTAGGCCCAACTTCTCAGCGGGCCCAACTTCCGGCACCGACCGGCAGGGTTGGAGGGATTGGGATGAAGGGGCAGCAGCTGGCGAGAGCTGGATCCCTGCAGCTGGACGAAGAAGTTAGACCCGGCCACTGCCAGGGCCTGGGCCCAACTTCCAGCGTCGGCCAGCTGGGCCACATCACAGCCGTTGGGCCTGGGACAATTGTCCCGGTTTTTCCTCCTGTTGGCGGCCCTGTCTCTCACTGATTTTTGTACAGTATGTGGTTTAATCGACTGGTAAAAATGAGCACTTTTTCATTACTACAATGTTGTTGAGCCCATGAACCCCCAATCTAGTGGATTTTATCTTGCAAGATGACATCTCACTCTTGTTGTCTCCCATCCCATATAAACTGATGTAACTGGTTAACAGGAGTGACTTTTACTAATTACAGTACACCACTCATGTGCTATACATCTCATATGCACTGACCATGGCCCCTTGGAGACGCACTTACCAGAACACCCTCCTGTCTCTGTAACTTCTCCCCACTTACCACTTAGATTGTAAGCTCTTCGGGGCAGGGACTCCTTTTCCTATTGTTTTATGTCTGAAGCGCTTATTCCCATTATGTGTTATAATAATACGTGTATTGTAAATCGCCATGTACCTGGATGGCGCTATATAAATAAAGATATACATACATACACATCTTTTACCCCTACCTCAGGCCTTGCAATATCTAAGGCTACGTCCATAGAGGGGGGAGCCGTGCTGATGCTCCGCGAGGAGCCCCGTCATCCTCAATGAGGATGTCTTTAGAGGGGGCTCCCGCGAGTGTCCGCAGGGGTGCTGAGGCGCTGGGATTTTCAACCGACAGCAGAGCCTGTTTCTCGGCGGAAAACACCCAATCGGCATGAAGCAGCGTCATGACGTCGATGCCGTGACGTTGGCGCTTCGTGGGCTATTGGCCCGGTGATATCACTGCCCCCCTTCCACCTCCCCCCCACCCCCCGATTGCGCACGCTGGCTCGCCTGCCAGTCCATGGAATCGCTCCTGACCGAGCAGGAAAGCCTCAGCATCAGCGCTGCTCAACACGGCTCCCCCCTCTATGGACGTAGCCTTAAGTTGCCTCTGTGACCATGAGACGTAGGAGGCATTTATCTCTCCAGGAAGGCCGAGCCTAAAAGCATGTCATAAGCCAATCAGCAAGTTGAAGCTTCTCAATTCCATGAGAAAACAGTTGCAAACATTAGCAATTGGGCATTAAGTGATGGATTAATTTGCTTCAATAAGACCCTCCAGTGATAGAGAGGCCTGCTGCTTTTCAAAGCATCGCAGACTTCTCTAGCATTGTAGAGGTTAAGACACATTACCTGTGGCCCGTGGCCTCCCTTAAGAGCACACACAGTGCATGTCGTCAGATTGCCTCAGCCAGACAGTCCTGTGAGTGCCTTGTGATATCAGAGGAGTTATGATGCAAGACACTTTGGCAACAGAACCCCAACACCTTCACCTGGAGATTAATCAGCGACAAGCTGCATAATGTCACAAACCGGTTGTCTCTATCCAGTACACCATTTGGACATTATGTACAAGATACGATTACCTTTAAAACCCCGCAACCACTAAGTAACATTTATTAGATTTTGTAGCCAATGATCCAAGCCATGTAATATATCTTTTACCATATTATATTATTATTGAATATATTATATTATGTACATTAACTCCAACTACCAGCGCTTGAATTGCCCTAAGAAATAGTGGTACTAAACATGTGAATGTCAACTAATGAGGCTAAATTCTAATTCTAGAACGTTTTGAACGTTTTATTAAGTGTCCAGGAAATGTAAATTAAGCTGTCCCCAAAGCCCATAGAGGTATACAGTTTACCATGGTAACCACAGAAACTAGAGATTAAGAAATCTTATTTTTTTATTTTTTTTAACACTACAGAAACACTAGAGGGGACATACTGAGGGTGAAAGATACTAACGCTATATGAGTTAACTTAAATAGGCTTATGGGGGGCGTTTGCTGCTTTAAAGAAACATTAAATAGGTTACAAATAGGATGAACTTGCACGAGATGATGCAAGCAGGTATCAGGTGTATGGAGAGGTAGGAAACCCAAGAGGTTGACATCACGTGACTGCCAACTAGCAAACTGAAGCTTACTTAGCAACATCTTGCTTTACCCCTTCCCTGCTGAAGACGCTGTCAAACAACGTTATAAATATATATACTCCGTCGGATGCCATCAGGGAAGAGGTTCTGTGCACTGTGCAGCCTGGAGTTATGCATCAACATTCCCACACCTGTGACTTCAGTTTACTGCAGTACCATATTATTACACCACAAAGCCGATTGATTGAGTGATTTAAATTCCTTAACCGCGCTTCATGGGCACCAATACGTTGACTTTTCCTTTAAACACGGATTTAAAAATGAATGGATCAGTCTCCAGGCTGCCACATTGTTTTCGAAAACCAGCGCAAAAAACAGCGGCATATTTCAAACGCTTCTTCTTATCGCATTCCTTTTCCGTGAGAAATCATGTCCGGTTGTATGCGCCAGCTTTGACGCTCGGATAATTTTGTGAATATACCTCTTTATTTATATTCAGCGCTAAGAGGCCTTGGGGTCATGCTGTATGGTATGTTTAGGGTTTCTAGTTGTAGTAGCGCCGTGACGCAAAACAAAACACCTCTAAATAGCTGCACGCCACCTCCCTTTTATCTAAAACGGAACAAGTAATTAAGCCTAAAGTGTAACTATGCGGTGAGTCTTGGAGCATTACACCACTTGCTAGAAACGTAGGTTATATTTAGAAACCAGTTTCCTCCATCTTCCTGCGTCTTGTTAACTAGTGCTGTGGTTTTCCGTTTAAGTCATAAAATAATTGCTGTATCTTTCGTAAAGCAAAGTTACTGCTTGAACTTAAAAGGACTTTTATTAACATCTGTAGTCCCAAAAGTTGGCCCCTGGCAGACAGACTTACCAGAATACCCTCATTCTGTCTCTAATTTCTCCCCACTTACCACTTAGATTGTAAGCTCTTCGGGGCAGGGACGCCTTTTCCTAATGTTGTATGTCTAAAGCGCGTATTCCCATTATGTGTTATAATGTGTATTGTAAAGTGCTATGTACATGGATGGCGCTATATAAATAAAGATATACAGACATACATAACAATAATATATCATTTTTATTATGGTCCAAGAAAGGTGTGACAAGGCTGATAGATCGAGGCTGGCAGTGCTTGCATCCACCTGTAAGGGAATCGGCACCAATTCCTGGGTTATACTAGTCTCTGGAATAATCATGCACAGCATGAGATGCTGGGAGTTGTAGTTCTGTTCCTGATATAAACTATATTCATATAGTAAATAGTAATAGTAAATTGTCAGTATACTGTCAGAGAACAATACAATCAGATGGAAAAATAAAGATCGGTAGATGAAAAATAGGGGTGCACGGGGAATGAGGACACCCTAAACACAGGCCCAAGTCAAGCAAAATACCAATATGTATCCCATTGGTATTCTATATTCATATAGTAATGATAAGGATTGATGAGCAGTAACCCCCAAATAACCACTCCTTGTTTTGTGAGGAGGAGTTGAAGTAGGGACTTTAACTTACCTGGGACAAGTCAATGCCAATTTATACCTTTCCAGAGAAAAATATGAATATATTATAAAATAAATATTAATATTGTAGTGTTTCAGTAGGATGTTTAGGGTGATTAACACGTTGCAGATTGTCTATGGCTAGTTCCACCAACACGCTATACCTACATGAAAAAAGAGCTACATCTTCAACGCTATATTTAAGTGCATTCTGCAAACACTATATTCATATAAGGACATTTGTCATATTATACGCGCCCAGCAAACACGAAGACACTGCAAAATAAAAATAAAAACAGCACAGTATCATTCAGGGGTTAAAATTCAGCCATGCCAAACTCTCTTGTAATGCTCATGCTTGTCAGATACAACGGATAGGATACCAGTGACTTATTTATGGTAGACCAGGGGTAGCCAACTCCAGTCCTCTTGTGCTGAAGCAGGGAAAACCTGACCTGTTGGTAGCTCTTGAGGACTAGAGTTAGCTACCCCTGTGTTAGACGATCTGCACAGATACATGGGGGAACTCTGTGAATATTGGCGGGCAACCCTAGTAGCAGTTAAAACACCAGTTAAAACACTTTTTTTTGGGAGAATAGGTGATTTCCACCCCCCATTTCTTAAGTGCTGTAAACCTTCTACCAGTGGGAGGGTTAAGGGTGAAAATTAGATACGAATCAACTCTTTCTCAAGTTATTTGCTCTGGAAAAATGTTAGCATCATAGTTTACAGTATAAAGACACATAAACCTTCTAGGAATCTACACAAATGTACATGGTACAGGGGTTTTAAAAACAACATGACTTAAAACAAAATGCATTTCTTAAGTGTGGTTTATGTCATTTCCTGGCTTACACTGCTGAATTCTTTTTTCTTTTTGTAGCTGTAATCTCTTGCCCTGTGTGCAGCCATAAGGTGCCTCACAGGAGATGTTGTTGAAAACATCTTTCTGAAAGACTCTTCTGGAGATAGTTCTACCATGGCAAGGGTAAGTCATCAGGATGTCAACGTTCTATCATTTGAACACGGTTTGTATCTATTCTCCTACTCCTTATCTTATCGGATTTGAATAAAGCATGAGGGCAACAAGGGGTGTGATAGGCAGGTTCCACTAGGTGGATACAGAAAGGTAGAATGTAACCCCTTTGGTGCTGGAGAGGACAGCAATGCTTTGGCCTCTTCAGCCTGGAAGGTAAGTAGATGCTTGGAGTAGAATTTAGGAAACGTTTAAACTTCTACAGTTGAATCAGGGGAAACCTGGTTCAATTCCCGGTGTCGGCTACTCGTGACCTTGGGCAAGTCACTTTATCTCCCTGTGCCTCAGGAACCAAAAACATAGATTGTAAGCACATATGGGCAGGGGCTATGTCTGTAACAATCTTATGTGCTGCGTAATGCACGCTACACTGTAATTGTGAAGCGTTTTGAGTCCCATTGGGAGAAAAGAAATATATGAAATAAAGCTATTGTTATTATAATAGTACATTTTTCACAACTATGAAGCAAGTTATTATACTGAATATTTGGCGTTTGTGGGTCAGCAAATTGTCAGATAAATAGCCAAGTGACCTTGGTGTGAGGTTTGTATTCTGTCGGAGGTACTGACAGGGCCGCCAACAGGGGGGGAACAAAGGGCACTGGCGTCCCGGGCCCCGTGGGTCAGGGGGGCCCGGCCGCCCGTTATTTAAATAAATTTGAAAAAAAAGTTTAAAAAAATGGCGGCGATTCCCCGCGGTCCCGGCGCACATGCGCAGGGCCCGCTCACCCCCCCCCCACCGCGCATGCGCAGGGCAAGCAGGGCCCACTCCCCCACACTCCCAACGTGGGACGGAGGGGGAAGTACCTGCTCCACAGTGTTTAGTTATTTTATGATGTTTATGGATGTTGGTCTTTGTATTAATTTGTATATGTTGTTATGTCTTTGTTCCTCTCTCTTCTCGAGTGCACCCCCTCTCCTCCGTGTTTTCCTTCTCACCGAGGGTTTGTGTTCCAGGGGAGGTTTTTTACCTGGACACAGGTGGGTGGTGCATTTGAGAGTGAGGGCTATAAAGAGCTGAATTAAGACCACTGAAACTACTCTTTGATAAAGCGCCCTTGGCGAGAAACGCGTTAGAGGTTTCTCTTTTTAAACTAGGCATGTTTCAATAAAGTTTTTGTTATTTTTTCTATTGGCCGCCAGTTCCACGATTTTGCTGTGCTCTCAGTTTTCCTTTTTCCTTATCCTCCTGCTGTCCGCTCCCCCCCCTGCTCCCAATGTGGGACGGAGGGGGAAGTACCTGCGGCCTGTTTCTCCTCCCCCCCCCCCCGCTCCCCTCCGCGGCCAGCTTCCCGTGCGCCCCCCGAGCCCACCTCCCGTGCCCCCTCCCTCAAGCCCACCTCCCATCCCGGGCAGCTGCCGCGGGGATATCGGGGGCAGGAGGGGGAAGCGTCTGGCGGCAAGATGCACCCACCCGGTCAAGGTAAGTCACCCCACCCAGTCACTGTCACCCACTGTCACTGTCACCCACTGTCACTGTCACCCACTGTCACCCAGTCACTGTCACTGTCTCACTGTCACCCAGTCACTGTCACCCACTCACTGTGTCCCACCCAGTCACTGTCACCCACTGTCACTGTCACCCACCCAGTCACTGTCACCCACCCAGTCACTGTCACCCACCCAGTCACTGTCACCCACCTAGTCACTGCCACCCAGTCACTGTCTCCCACCCAGTCACTGTCTCCCACCCACCCAGTCACTGTCTCCCACCCACCCAGTCACTGTCACCCACCCAGTCACTGTCTCCCACCCAGTCACTGTCTCCCACCCACCCAGTAACTGTCACCCAGTCACTGACTCCCACCCACCCAGTCACTGTCTCCCATCCAGTCACTGTCTCCCATCCAGTCACTGTCACCCACCCACACTGTCACCCACCCACCCAGTCACTGTCTCCCACCCAGTCACTGTCACCCAGTCACTGTCACCCATCCAGTCACTGTCACCCAGACACCCAGTCACTGTCACCCAGACACTGTCTCCCACCCACCCACTGTCTCCCATCCAGTCACTGTCTCCCACCTCCCAGTCACTGTCTCCCACCCAGTCACCATCTCCCACCCAGTCACCATCTCCCACCCAGTCACCGTCTCCCATCCAGTCACTGTCTCCCACCCACCCAGTCACTGTCACCCACCCAGTCACTGTCTCCCACCCAGTCACTGTCTCCCACCCACCCAGTCACTGTCTCCCACCCACCCAGTCACTGTCTCCCACCCAGTCACTGTCTCCCACCCAGTCACTGTCTCCCACCTAGTCACTGTCACCCACCCAGTCACTGTCACCCAGTCACTCTCTCCCACCCAGTCACTGTCTCCCACCCACCCAGTCACTGTCTCCCACCCAGTCATTGTCTCCCACCCAGTCACTATCTCCCTTCCAGTCACTCTCACCCAGACACCCAGTCACTGTCACCCAGACATTCTCTCCCTCCCAGTCACTGTCACCCAGTCATTCTCTCCCACCCAGTCACTGTCACCTAGTCATTCTCTCCCACCCAGTCACTGTCACCTAGTCATTCTCTCCCACCCAGTCACTGTCACCCAGTCATTCTCTCCCACCCAGTCACTGTCACCTAGTCATTCTCTCCCACCCAGTCACTGTCACCTAGTCATTCTCTCCCACCCAGTCACTGTCACCCAGTCATTCTCTCCCACCCAGTCACTGTCACCTAGTCATTCTCTCCCACCCAGTCACTGTCACCCAGTCACTGTCATCCACCCACCCATTCACCCACCGCCATTCACGCACCCACCCACCGTCATTCACCCACCGTCATTAAAACACCCACCCACCTTCATTCACCTACCCATCGTCATTCACCCACCCATCCACTGTCATTCATTCACCCACCCACCCACTGTCATTCATTCACCCACCCACCCACTGTCATCCACCCACCCACTGTCATCCACCCACCCACTCACCCACCCAGGCAGGCAGTCACATGTCTTTTGTTGAAAATATAAAAATAAACAGGTTGCATTGTAATGTTTTTTTTCTGTATCACAATAAGAAGAAAACAGTTAAGTAAAAGTTACGCGCTAAAAAATATTTTTTCGTGGTAGTTGCGCTGTGTGTTCGGGGGGGGGGGGGAGGGTGCACTATGGGTTTGGGGCGGGGGGGTCTGCTCCTTTCATTTGTCCCGGGCCCCATGATTTCTGTTGGTGGCCCTGAGTGCTGTAGTAGTTTTATTCTGCAATGCAAAAAAAGCATTTTCAAGTGGAAAGAAACCTTTGAAGGTTTTAAAAATCTGTCAAATAAAAGGTAACAGGAACCAAAATGTAAACATTCTAATTTATTGTGAACTGCTGTACCTTCAAAATGTTAAGTGTTACCATGTTTATAGAAAAGAAACGAAATCAGTGACAAGTACACATGTCTATATTGGACGCCTACAACATTTTTGGAAAAGGTCCATGAAGTTAGGTAATAAATGAACAGCTCTTTTTAACTGTTAATTTCACTAATTTAATTAGGTACATTCTGTACAGCAGGTCCCTTTGACAGTAGAAATTGGCATTATTGCAAATCAACATCACTGATAAATTCGACTTGATGAAGCTACTGCTAAAATGAGAGCAAGAGACCCAACTGTTCCCCTGTATTATTATCTTACCTTTGAGTCAATAATTAACTTTGTTTTCTTGACATTCATGGAAAATGTTCTATATTTAGTTCTGAAACTCACCAGACAGTTTATTTGTTACATGATAACCTGTCCCACTGTGCACACATTATTCTTACAGGTATTTTATCAAATATTCCAGATTTGGACAGTGATTTTTTTCTTCCTTTTAAAGAACACGGGGATATTAATTAATTTGCTGTGCAACTGTTTAATGTATAACAGGACTTGAAAATGCACATTTTCTAGGATGTTGAATGCATTCGCAGTTTAATAGAACTGGCCCTAAAGAAGTCCTTAAGTGCCACTCATGTGAACTGAGGCTCACTCATACATTAGATACACTGTCTCTCTTGGCTAGCAACACAATGTATGTATATCTTTATTTATATAGCGCCATCCATGTACATAGCACTTTACAGCAGTGATACACGTGAAATAATGGGAATAAGCGCTTCCTACATAAAAGTAGACATTAGAAAAAGGAGCCCCTGCCCTGAAGAGCTTACAATCCAAGTGGTACGTAGGGACGACTTATAGAGACAGGAGTAGGGTATTCTGGTAAGTGTGTCTGGAAAGGGCTATGGTAAAAGCATATGAGATGTATAGTATCAGCCATGGAGCTGCCCATATGCTACGTTAAAGAGGTGTGTTTTAAGATGGGTCAGGACAGGTTTGAGGTGGGAAGAGGGCTTTAGGTACAAAAGGGGTACATAGAAGACATCCATTAGCAATAACTTCAGAGTCCTCAAACAAAGGTGTACGGTTACTTTTTGGCATACAAGCCCCTAAAAAAAGCTGTTCTTAAGAAGGCAATCCATGCCAGGTTTTCTTTTTCCCCCTTTTATTTTTTTTCATACAGGTTTGAAGCAGGGGGTCTCCGGAGCTGAACCCTTTTAATTTCAGCTTCAGGGACACCCTGCTTCCCAAAATACTTACCTCTGTAGTGGGTGTCGGTTGCTATTAAAGGGGTCCCATTGTCCTGGAACAGGACTGTTATTTTTCTGTTTCCATTTGCAGCTCTGACTGCCAGCCTCATCTATTTTGGTTGTTAGCTTTCCCTGTATCTGTAACTCCCAGTGCATGTGGAAACTGCTAAATTTTTGATACTGTACATTCCCCCCTCCAGACTGCCAATAGCTGGTTGCCCTGACAACCTCTTTAGTCCTCCTAGCTGAGATGGTTTGTCTCAACTCCCCTGTTTGTGTTCAAAGTTAGCACAGTCCAGTCACTTTTCCTGTGTGACAGAAATCACATACTTCCTTTCCATCTAAGCAGGCTGAGTGAGTACACCTATCTTACCTACCCTTTGCAAGCCATCCGTTTTTGACCTTCCCTTAATACAAAAGCATCTTCACAGAGAAGCCCTCTCTCACCACTCATAACACCTACAAGCACCCTTTATTTTGCTGTGACTTTCTCAATAAAGTTAAGAATATACTAAAGGACTTAGGGCCTCATGCAGAGAGCAGCGAATTTAAAAATTGGCGAGTTTAATAAAAAGTAGCTTTTTTGGAGAGTTTTATTCTCCATATGCAGAAATGTGCGAATTCTGCAATGTTTGGCATTAATGCGTGTGGCGAGTTTGAATTGGAGAGATGCGCGCTGCAGAAATGTGTTAAAAAAAAATCGCGCATTTTTTTTCCCCTTTCCTATAGGTGGCGAGCTCCATCTTCTTGCCAACTTTTCTTGGCGCGAACAGCCGCTAGATGCCGTTCGCGGCTCTCTGAATTAGGATATTTTTAAAACTGGCGAGATGTAGGTTCTCGCCAGCCGTGCGGCGAGATTTTGAAATAGAAAAAAATAAATGGCGCGTTTTCTGTAACTTGCCATTTTCGGCAGTTTTCTGCGCGAATTTCCCCCCAAAATGGCGAGATTTGAAATAGCGCTGCTCTCTGCATGAGGCCCTTAGTGTGCTTTCAAAGAGGGATGAGTTCAGCTATCTGGCCATACGTATATCCTGCATATAACCCTGTGGCTGCAGAATACACATTATGGCTTATTTTCTTTAAACTGCAGAAAGCTACAGAGAGATGCCGGCAGAGATACCGTGTTCAGAGCTAACTATCACTGGAAGTCAGGGGGTCCCTGGAACTGAAATTAACGGGGTTCAGCTCTGAAGACACCCTGCTTCAATCCTGTATTAAAAAAAGAAAGAAAAAAAAAACCCCCAGCATGGATTGCTCTTTTAAGTCCGCGCTGTAACATTACATTAACCCTTGCATTGCTGGAGCTGCAAACAAATCCCATTCTCAGAGGCCCACATTAAACTAATGACATTAGTATAACTTTATTCAGTTAAAACTAGGGGGTTTACATCTTAAAATATAAATCAGTATTTTTACATACTTTAAAAAAAAAAAATTAACTCAAATTTGTATTTATTTATTTTGTGGAGGGAAGGTAGGGGGATACAGAAATAAAATAAGGAAGGGTATACGGGGTAATAGATACACAGGAGTAACATAACAGATATACATTTAATTGGTACATGGATGGAGGGCATTGCAACATAGGAATCTGGAGTTCACTGGAGGCACCCCTTGAGTCAGGGTGTCGAAGGCGCCAGGACCCCACACATGTTCAGCAGGACCACTGTAACAATCAATGACCACTCTGAGCGTAGTGGGAATGGCTTGAAATGTGTGTTATGGCATAGCACTATTTAGTGAATGTGTCCTAATGCACACCCACAAAGCATACACAACATACTTACACCAGACAGCATAAAACACAATGGAATCAATCACTGCAGAAAGCAGCAGTGTGCTGCTAAGTGTATTTTTATCATACAAACTGAACACCAGGAATTGCATCTCACGTGGCACCTTGTTTTCTGCTTCTTCCAGAGCTGCTTTGATTGCACAGAGAAGAAACCTGCTCACAGCCTGTGCACGGACTGCAATAAGTGGCTGTGCAGCACCTGTGCCGAGCAGCACAGACACGGCAAGGGCGGCGCCGGAGATCATTTCCAGTCAGCCTCCCAAAGAGCGACTTCAGGTATAAACTTCAATAACGGCTGTTTTCTAAGCTCCTGTCAACAGCTTCGGACAGGCAACTACGCTACGCACAGAATACTGCAAAGCAGGGTCTCCCAGCCCGTGGCAGGAATACCATTGGTAATACATGAAGGCCCATATTGATTAAGCAGTACTATGCCATGTTGGCTTTGAAATAATTTTTATATATATATATACAGCTCAACCCCGTTATAACGCGATCCGCTACAACGCGAATCCGCTTATAACGCGATGTAAGCGTGGCTCCCAATTTTCATATTTATGAATACTTTACAACACGATTGTTGGTGTCTTAAATACTTAATTGCACAACGCATACAAATGTACATTATTTATAACGCGATCCGCTTATAACGCGATGAGATTCTTTGGACCCCAAGCACAGCGTTATAAGGGGGTTGAGCTGTATGTGTATGTGTATATATATGTGTATAGATATATATATATATATAAAATACATAACACATAACAGCTGGCATAGAGAATGAGATAGCACCATCTGACCTGTCTATATTCACTACCAACATAAAACAAAATGACTGACGGGTATTGATAACACCCTTATCTAGTGGTTATATATAGAAAAACATCATTGTAGTTTTTACATATGTTAGTTACTAGGTATAGAGAGACCACCATCCGACCTGTCTCAGTGCTCACACTAGACTCAAAGTCTCTACCTGTCCAGTATCTCAGTCATTCAATTGCCGTTGCGCTCGATCTCCAGCATAACACGCTGTCCTTGATCATTTTAAACAGGGGGGGGGGGGGGGGGTGGCCAACTCCAGTCCTCAAGGGATTCAGGGATCTATTGGAATAACTGCACCAGAAAAATCAACGTGAAAAGCTATAAAACATCTCAACTGTGTCATCCGTCTGATGAAGTTTAAAAGCTGCCATCTTTTGAAGTAATGTTACATTTTGTAACCCTTCGGCTACAAGAGGGGCCTGGATTGCATTGCTAAGCAATGCATTGCTTGCCCTTGTAGCAGGCAAGGGGTTAAATGTAATTATGGGATTGAGAGGCACAAACGCTTTTGATAACGTTAGGGTTTCCATATTCCAGGAGTGGCCAACTCCAGTCCTCAAGGGCCACCAGCAGGTCAGGATTTAAGGATATCCCTGCTTCAGCACAGATGGCTCAGTCAATGACTGATTCAATGACTTCTTTATTATCATTATTTTTGCTAAACTAGTTTGCAATGGGCGTCACTCCTTGCTTCGGAAGCCAAAACAGCTTCAGATTTACATGATGTTATGTCAATTTAATCAATATGACATTTTCCCATTATCCAAAACGAATCGACACATTTTGATAACACAAATCAAACCACTTTTTTTTTTTTTAGTGTTAAACTCTATTTTGATCATCAAGTCTTGGTATTCTCTTCCCTCCATGGCCTTATATCAATGTCTCAATGGGAGTAATGCCAACTTACAGTAAAAGCCCATATTTCAATATTTCAATTATCCTGATATACAGTAACAGGATGTTAAGGCGACGCCAATGAGGTTGAATAGGGACGTTACTTTTGTGTAAATATATTAGTGGATACGATATTACATCAGGAAAAATAATGTCCATTATTTTTTTAGGTAACGTCACGTTAACTCAACGACTTTACTGAACCTAGACTTTTTTTTTTTTAAGTCTTCCTACATGGACCTGTGTTTGTTTTGTTTTTCCTCCGAGATTAATTTACATTTTTCTCTTTCTTTGTGAACCAGGTGGTGGCAGCAGCTCCAGTAACTTCTTGTTTTGTCCACTTCACAATCAAGAATCTCTGAAGTTATTTTGCGAGACATGTGATCTACTTATGTGTCGCCATTGTCTTCTCTTGGAACACAAGGACCACAGGTAGGTATAGAGATGCACTGATGGGTGTTACGGCTGCGTACAGTCGAGGAGACAAACCCACTAGGCAGAGGTGGAGAGTAGAGACCGACCTGTAGCTGGGATCTAAATCCTGAATCAGTGAAAATGATTGGGGGGCGGGAGAGAGACAGGAGTGAGTGAGATAGAGGGGGAAGAGTCACAAGGCTGCTGACAAGGGGAGAGCACCCCCCACCCCACTCAACAGTTAGGATCCTGATCACTCCAACAACGTGGGGCCCGGGTGGAGACTAGTCCTGGGTCCCAGGAGAGTTTTTGGCAACGCTACTCCTAAACATGTCATCCACATATCAATTTCTGTGTTGTATTTGCCCCAATCCACTTTTTCTGAAAAGACATTATCCCTACAGGTATTGCCAACCACATGCTAAAATACAGCACAATTCTGACTTTGTTCGGATGTGTCTCTTTTTCAAGGCACGGTGGTACTGCAGGTCTTGCAACCCGATCCGGCAGTAATTGCCATTCAAGTCGGTTGCACCGGATCAGGGAGTGGGGGGAGGGCGATACTGTACATTTTTTTTTTTTTTACTTTTTATTTAAACATTTTATACATTTGTTACAAAAAGAAAAGAGGGGGGAGGATCAACATACAGAAATATCAGAGTATTTATATATTTTGTACTTTTGTTATTCAAGACTCAAACCATTTCCATCACCATATTGTCCTTATATATTATTAATAGAATTTAGGGCGTATATATGTTTGCCATCTTACTTCGGCTAACCAACGCTCAGGTATCCTACATTATTTGTAGGGTCTAAGTTTGCCTGCTTTTCCATAGGTGACTCGTAACATAGACTTTAATTGTTAGCCAATATGTCTTACACACAGAAAACCTTACACCAGTACATATGTATCTTATTTCCTAGGTTTCGACGTATTGATGAGGCTTTGCAGAACCAAAGAACTCTCTTGGAGAATGTAATTACTCAAGTGCAACAGAAGAAAATAGGGTTGCAGTCAGCAGGCAAACAAATCGAAGATCGGTAAGTGGATACACATTTGATTATCTTTGTAGGGTGGAGTATCTTCTTATGTTACCCCCCCCCCAAACATATTCATCATAGAATGCATGTTAAAGGAGCGATCCAAACCATTGATTTTTTTTTTAGTGTGTAAAGTTTATTATTATTATTTTTTTTTTTACAGAGGATTGAAGCAGGGGGTCTCTGGAGCTAACCCCATTCATTTCAGTTACAAGGATCCCCTGTCTCTGGAGATATTTACCTCCTGAAGGGGGTGACGGTAGCACTCTGATTTTTAAAACTCCCGCGTCACATAGGCCAATAGGAAGCCCCACCGATGACATCACGGCTTCCTATTGGCCCGCAGTGAGCAAGAGTTTTGAAAAGCGGCTTTTACATGGTCCCTGCTAGCCGAACAGAGCGGCTACCGGCACCTACTACGGAGGTAAGTATCTCCGGACGCAGTGGGTCCCCGGAGCTGAAATTAATGGAGTTCTGCTCTGGAGACCGCCGGCTTCGATACAATGCGTTGTTTTTTCCAATCACTGGCTTGGATTGCCGCTTTAAGGTAAGATTAGTGGATTTATGTATAAAAGCAAGGAAGAGTGTACTGGCAGGTGACAATTTAGAAAAATGAAACATTTGTAGTGAAGCTAAGAAAAAGATAAAACTGTAGAATGACAGAGATACTGAACCTGATACATTTTATTACATATACGCCTTCACCCTCCCAGCTCCCGAGATAATAATAATAGCATGTTCGTGTATAGCGACGCTAGTTTTACGTACAAAAAGAAGACATTTTGCAGGCACAGTCCCTGCCCTGTGGAGCTTGCAATCTATGTTTTTGGTGCCTGAGGCACAGGGACTCTGCAACAATAGATAATTTTACCTTAGTAATATAAGAATACATTGTAGCTGCTGAGTTACACTGACTGAAGGATTGATTGAAACTGAAAAGGCAGCCATTTAGTGGACCCTGGGCAGCAGGATCTTTGCTGATCGCTCCAGGAGAACGAAATGATCGGCAGCTTAGGCAATTAGGTAATCAAAAGCTGCATATATTAAAACAAAAAAATATATAAGGAAGAGGCTGTTTTCCTATGTCAAAAGGGCACTTAGCAAGTGAACACCAAACTGCTAGGTTTCCCTTGGATTAGGGGCTTTTGTTCAAACGTTTAAAAAAAAAAAAAAAACAGGGTTTTCTCTGAGATAAATACATTGACGAATTATTTTGCCACTAGAGGGAGTTGTTAAATGTTAATATTCTAGAACTGTGCTCAGTCCCTCTGATTTTACATTGTGTGGGTCCGGTTTGTTGCAAGCTCATGTCACAGAGTGAAAGACTGGGGCAGTATCAGCAGGGGAATGCAATAAAGTGTTCTGTTTAGAGCCCTGTTTTCCTTGGTGTAACTCATTCCATATACTAAATAAAAACACAGTACAAATATGTCTACTAGTGTAATTGCGAGGAAATAATTTTATCACTATTTCTTTTTGTTTCCAGGCTGTTTGAAATAAAGCACATGCACCGAAAAGTAGAAAACCAGATTAAAATGGCAAAGATGGTGATTATCAATGAGCTGAACAAAAGAACTAACACACTACTGGAGCAGCTTGAGGTCAGTGCATCTGTCAAATAAACCAAAAGTGATCTTGTTCCTACTTTCAACAAGTTTTAGCAAGTTATTTCACCTTAAAAGTACACTTCATTGCTTATTGGTTCAGTAGAAATTCAGCAGCGATGTCCCTGGCCTCTGGGAAATTGTAATGTGTGTCAATTGTGTCAAATCCAGCCTGCCAGTGAATGCGGTGAGCCATGGTATGGAACTCAAGATTCCCCTCTCATTGGAAACCGTTGTCAGTGCCCATATTTTGCATTGGGACTTTGCTGGTGATTGTCTTCTGAACAAGAAAGCAATGGGTTCTGCTCTGGTGTATGCCCAGGATCGGCCAATATTTATGTACATTTGGTAGAGATCAAAGTCCTGTTCATTTTCTTGTGACCTACTGTAGAAACCATGTCGACTTTGCGATACTGTGTTTTGATGACGTACAGGTTGTGAGTTGCAATCGGCAATTTATGTTTTCTTCTGCACTACAGAAAATCACAAAGGAAAAGCGGAACAAGTTTGAGCAACAGCTTCAGTCGATATTGGTCTTAAATTGTCAACTTGAACATGTCCAAAACTTTATTAACTGGGCAGTGTATGCCAAGAACAGCCTTCATTTCCTCTTCAGCAAAGAGCTGGTATGTATAACATGCATACTGTATGCAACCGGGTTGGAATTTGTATGAAGACACGAGATTTGTTTTGCTACATCCATTGATGAAAATGGATAATCATATACCGTATTTTCTCAATTCTAAGACGCCATCGATTGTAAGACGCACCATTGATTTAATAACTCTTTTCGGGGGGAGGGGTGGGGGGGAAAGAAACACTACATAAATGTACAGAAAGCATGTTTTTACTTTCAATGCTGCATCATAGTGAAGTCTTTTTTTAAAGTGACAATTAGGGACACCTTCTATGCACATACGCAGGCAGTGACAACTCAAATGAAGGCACCTTCAGCCTGTTATAGGGCAACAGCAACCTCCTGCTCAGCACTACGGTTGGTTCGCTAGTGTTGGCAGCGTTGTGTTCTAGGATTGTTATTCCGCAACTTAAGAGATCACGTGATCCTCAGTTGACTCGCATAAGGGCCATATTGGTACAGGAACCATACCCGTTTTTCAATTCCATCGATTGTAAGACGCATTCCGATTTCAGAAATGATAAAATGTGAAAACAAAGTGCGTCTGAGAATCGAGCAAATACGGTAAAAAACACCAATAACCCCATAATTGGTCATTAGATACCGCTCCTTTAGAAGAAAATCTGATGAATGAAAAAGTGCACCTATGACCCACAACTGTTCTAAAAAAAAAAAAAAAAAATACAAAGGCTCTTCTATTTGCCATTGAGAGCTTTCTCATATTAATTAATGCACCATGCAATATTTCTTTACATTGGTGATCTGCCAAAGTTTAGGCTGACAAACGGCTTAAATGTATTGTAGCTCCCATCCTAAACAACATGGCCTGTTAGAAGGACTAATGGATATGCTGACAGGTTATTAAAATACTCATCTCACTAATCTTCCATAAGACAATGGGGAAGATCTTTGTGGGGTTGTAAAAACATTACTTCCATTTTTACTTAGTCAGATTTCGTGTAGGACTTTACATTCTTATTGCAGTTTGCTGTTGCTTTAATATGAAACTTTTTTTTATGTAGGTTGTTTTCCAGATGCAGCGCCTTCTAGAAACCAGCTGTGGCACTGATTTAGGCCGCCCTTTCAAGATCAGATTCAGTTGGGAGCCATCTCATTGGACAAAGCAAATATCAAACTTGGGTAAGAGGAACATTTTAGTTGATTGATATTGGGATGCACTTGAAGAGAACTAATTGTATTATAGTGTTTTCCTTCAATGGATTTGACCATGTTGCAAAGACTCCTGTTTGTCTCTCTCGCTTTGCTTCCAGGTTGCATATCAACAGAAAGTAGTCACTTGCCTCAGTCAGATGTCCCGGGCTATAGAGCTATGGAAGATGTGCAGTCATCTTATTACCAAGGTCACCACTCACCAAGCACACCCCACCCTGGATCAATAAATCATTCACAAAATGTTGCGTCTTCCATTCAATGCCCGACCCCACTATGTTGTACCCACTGCCACACCATTCCTCCGATTCAGAAAAGTCAACCTGCAAACAATTCAGCGAGCCACCCCCTCAACTTCCCACATCCCGTGGGAATAAAGCAGCAACCAGTCCCGCCCATGCCGTATAACACTGGAAAAGAGCAACGGTGCACCTCTCGACCTTTAAGGTTGGTACAGCCTTGGTTAACTCATCAGCCCTACATGGAACATGAGAACTCATCATGTTGGTTGGAGAATCAGCAGCAGAGACAACAGATGCAGCAAAACATACAAAGCACACCACCAGATTGCTCGGTGACATCGCAGGATTGTAATCAAATGCACAATGTGCATACACTACCAATGAGCACACAAACTTCTCTGCAGGCACCGTCTGTGCAAATGCAACTTGGTTCTGTACACAGCGTCAACCCCTTGCAGCAGCAAAGGCACCAGCATCAGCAATCAACCTTATGCCAAGCTGAAAGCAGCCAGCAAGTCATGCAACAAAGTCTAGATATAATAAACCAACAGTTTGAGCTGGAGCAAATGCAGAAAGGACTGGAGCTTCTTCTCCAGAGCCAGCCTTCAAATGTGCAGCTTAACCAGACGAAACAGCCTCAACATGTGCAACAAACTATAGTTGGGCAAATCAACTATATAGTAAGGCAACCAGTGTCTATGCCTCTACAGACACAAGAGGAAGTTCAACAGGTGAGTCTTCAAGACGAAGGGATTAACTTGTCCAAAAATTGTGTGATCATCTTCAAGATGAGTGCTGTATACAGTATGCAAAGGCTGCGTGGCCAAGTACATTCAATGTAGGAATCAGCATTTCCCATATGCATAGTTTAGTGAATAGTGTAAATTAGGGGAAAAGCTTCATGCTTCACTATAACTGAAATGCATTGGAGTAACAGTCGTTTAATGAATGATGAGACATGTTACTTCAGTTGGATGTACAGTACCAAGTGAACAGATGGTCTTTTGCATTCATGTCAAGGGCATTACATTTATATTGCATGCTGTGGGCTGCAGTATGGAAGATGCTGAAACTGACTTTCAAAAGTAGAGATGTGTGAAGCTTTATAAAATGCGTGGGCAAACGTTTTCATGATTTTTTTTTTTTTTTTTGTAACCAAAATCGATTCCTGGCGAACCAGTTTGCAGACACTTTAATGGCTAAAATGGTGTCAGAAATCACACTTTTCCACCATCAATTTGCTGTTTCGACCAAATGAATCGCAGCTCGGGCACAAGTTGTAGATGATATGCCAAGATTTGTAATTTTGTCTACTAATGCCAATGCGGAAAGAAAAGGCCAATTTCGCATGGTTTGTGCGATAACATCGCTCATCTCTAAAAGCTCAATAGTAATCTACAGAGCAAATGCATCCAAAAGGGTGAATGTGATGCAAATAAGGCGAAGAATGTGAGAAAACAAATGACAGACAGGCGCACTAAGGGACAATGTAACTTTAATATTAAAAATGAACATAAGCATAACACAATAGGGATAAGGCTAAGAATGTGTTTTATTTATTATTTATTTTGAATTTTATTTAACCATTTGGCGTCAGTCATTTTCAGATCCTGTTCTTGTGATTGCAGGTTTGTGATGATGCAATAGCCCCCGACGGTCAGACAGTAGACCTTTCACCCGTCAGCACTAGTTCTCCCCCGACCTTGCAGCCCCAGTCAATAGCCGATGAAATAATTGCTGCGGTGGAAAGCAATGCATGCCACATGAACTCATTTCCTGCGAATCAAGTGAGAAAGGTACTTATTGAAAGCTCTGGAAAGTATATATTTATATGGTATATACAGTTGTGTGAAAAAGAAAGTACGCCCTATGGTTTTACATATCAGGACATAACAACACATGACATATTACACTGTGTCATGATTTATTTAACAAAAATAAAGCCAAAATGGAGAAGCCATGTGTGAAAAACTAAGTACACCTTATGATTCAATAGCTCGTAGAACCACCTTTAGCAGCAATAACTTGAAGTAATCCTTTTCGGTATGATTTTATCAGTCTCTCACATCGTTGTGGAGGAATTTTGGCCCACTCTTCTTTACAACGTTGCTTCAGTTCATTGAGGTTTGTGGATATTTGTTTATGCACAGCTCTCTTAAGGTCCAGCCACAGCATTTCAATCGGGTTGAGGTCTGGACTTTGACTGGGCCATTGCAACACCTTGATTCTTTTATTTTTCAGCCATTCTGTTGTAGATTTGCTGGTGTGCTTGGGATCATTGTCCTGATGCATGACCCAATTTCGGCCAAGCTCTAGCTGTTGGACAGATTGCCTCACATTTGACTCTAGAATACTTTGGTATATGAGGAGTTCATGGTCCACTCAATGACTGCAAGGTTCCCAGGTCCTGTGGCTGCAAAACAAGCCCAAATCATCACCCCTCCACCACCGTGCTTGACAGTTGAGATGAGGTGTTTGTGCTGATATGCTGTGTTTGGTTTTTGCCAAACGTGGCGCTGTGCATTATGGCCAAACATCTCCACTTTGGTCTTGTCTGTCCAAAGGACATTGTTCCAGAAGTCCTGTGGTTTGTTCAGATGCAACTTTGCAAACCTAAGCCATGCTGCCATGTTCTTTTTAGAGAGAAGAGGCTTTCTCCTGGCAACCCTTCCAAACAAACCATACTTGTTCAGTCTTTTTCTAATTGAACTGTCATGAACTTTAACATTTAACATGCTAACTGAGGCCTGTAGAGTCTGAGATGTAACTCTTGTTTTTTTTGCAATTTCTCTGAGCATTGCACGGTCTGACCTTGGGGGGAATTTGCTGGGACGTCCACTCCTGGGAAGATTGGCAACTGTCTTGAATGTTTTCCACTTTTGAATAATCTTTCTCACTGTAGAATGATGGACTTTAAATTGTTTGGAAATGGCCATATAACCATTCCCAGATTGATGGGCAGCAACAATTGCTTCTCTAAGATCATTGCTGATGTCTTTCCTCCTTGGCATTGCGTTAAAACACACCTGAATGCTCCAGACCAGCAAACTGCTAAAACTTCGGCTTTTATAGAGGTGGTTACACTTGCTGATGATCAATTCATCAAGGGCATTTGATTAGCAGCACCTGTCTGCTACTTAGCATCTTAATTCCTATTGAAGCAGTAAGGGTGTACTTAGTTTTTCCACACATAGCTTCTTCATTTTGGCTTTATTTTTGTTAAATAAATCATGACACGGTGTAATATGTCATGTGTTGTTCATCTGAGGTTGTATTTACCTAATTTTAAGACCTGCTAAGGAACAGATGATTGTTATTATGTCCTGATATGTAAAACCATAGATTTCGAAGAGGGTGTACTTTCTTTTTCACACAACTGTATGCTGAAGGTCAAGGTGTTTTCATCCTGAATAGTGTATCTTCCTCTTTATAGTGGTTAGATGGCTTGACCTAGATCTATAGAGGCTTTTGTCCATAGTCAATATTCTGCAAAGCCACTGGCATTTTGACACATTTAATGCCTGTAGAATATGACGCGGGCACCACCACACTAGAACAAAAAAAACAGTTGGATATGCGTAATATATGTTGTTTAACCTCGTGGGGTAACAAGATGCTGTGGGAATTGTTCTACTTAGCAGCAGCTTTTCACTTCTCTGCATAAATTCTGAGGCAGCTAGAGAATAGGAGACTCAGATCTGTAGTTCCAAATGCAGCTTACTGTCGCCTGTCTTCTAACTGTCACACACAGATGCAAAGCGTAACAATAATTAAGGTAAGCATCTCTGTGTCATTGTGAGTAATGAGGGCATGAGAATTTACAGCCTTCTACATGGAGCAGAGCTAGCAATAATCATTTATTTCTTAACATCTTATTTATATTGAAATCTAATTAGATTTGTCTTTGTGTTAAGGAATGCCTGTTTTTCTTCAGCGACGGCTGCTGTAGCTTTGAACTGCTGAAGAAAATGATTGATAGGATGATGATAGATGGCTAGATTGATAGATATAATCAGGTTACTTAAAATAGTAACACTACACCATTCACATTAATGTATATGAAATATCCATAAACTACACACATGTTTAAGTCCCCAAGCTCCAAAACATGTTGACACAGATTTTCCTACACCTGCTTACATCACTGGGCAATTGGAGAGTGATTAAAGGAGCAATTAATGGAGGGGTTATCTTAGTATTATAATGAGATGTATCAACGTTGGTGGCTGCGTTTCCCTATCTATTTGCCCTAATTCAATCTGCCAGCTTTGAGGTCGTCTTGCGCCTAAGAGACGACGTGCTGCTTCAGCAATAACACATGTCGTGCATTTAGTGAAGAAGAATGAAAGAGAAAATCCTCGCACGGCAGCCAAATGCATCATCACATTTGCAACGGTTTGTGTCTCTCCTTTTTCCGTGTTACCCTTCAAATGAAGGTACCCGGCATAGGACAGTGCTATCTATCATCATCTTGACTTCCACTCCGTTCATATTCTTTGTGACTCAGCTGCCTCATTAGCTGTAATGAGACAGGGCCGTTTTTTTGTTGTCCTCTGGAAAAATAAACAGCCTCCCCCTTTTTTTTTTTTAAATTAAATGTGATTAGCATATTGTTTGCTTTCCAGCGTTCCGCCTCAGCGAGCTTCCCTAATACGTCAGACACGGAGCTGCCTTCACCTAGGCTGTCTAGGTCAGTGGATCCTCAAATGCAAGCAGTATCCTGTCAATTCTTTGCCGAGTCCCAGGGCATGCCCTACGCTTCTGACGCGGAGACGGAAAGAATGGCTAGTTACGGCTCCGTCGAAGCAGGTGCTGCAGAAGGCCTACACATAGGATCTGCTCATCACCTAGCGACAGGTGCTGCGCTCCTGGGAAATGCAATATGCAAGGTGAGATTTGTTGACACTCCTGGGTATTGAAGCGTAGATATTAACCGCACAAGCGGGCCACACCTAGCCAGCTTACTCTGCCTGTTTACCTAAGCTGTTGTAAAACCTTGTTTGCAAAGCTTTTAAAGGTGTTTAGGGCAATGTTTACTAAGCAGTGCTAAGCCTTAAAACAACTAACGGCCAATTCGCTAGCATGGGGGGGGAGGAGGGAGGGGGAGGGAGCATCCACATGTTGATAATGTTATGTTTCTACATTTTATGGGAAGATTTTTAGAAATCAGTTTGTATGTGGCTTTTAAAAAAAATTGTTTTCCCGTTTTTCTTGAAAACATGACAGGAGAACGTGATGATTCACACCATGCTGTACCAAGATATAGGAAACTCTGCTAGAACAGTTAAGATGACATAGGGGTTATTCATTAAAGTGCAATAGTGCCGACATGGCACTAGTGCAGAGAAACTTACATTCAAATCAATGGCAGTTTGACGCCCCAACTGAATGATCAGACTTGAATGAATAACCCCCTAAGTATCCCGCGTCACTTCTTCATCCTATTTCCACAGGTCGAGAACGAAGATTTCAGCTGTGGCAGTGCCCCCACTGGAAATGATTTGGACAATGCAAACTCAAATACCCCGAGTGATTTCGTTTTGCCGTTAGGAAATATCTTTGAGGAGCCCATCAATCTCTCCGTTAAGAAAGGCGTTCCTTCTGCGTCCCAAAGGAACGCTACTCAACTGCGGCCAGCTCCTGTCAAAGAGCTGAAAAACGAAGCAGGTATTCATACCGCGTCGCTTTTTTGTTTTCCAGACAATGATTCTGTAACGTTGTTTTATATGATGTTGCTTGTGAAGGTTTCGTGTAAATGTTTGTATTGTTTCTAGGGGCAAGGATGTGTTGTCTATTCAATAGAAATTAATCTGCTTGATGTTCCTTAGCAAACTTGCAATGTGTTGCCGACCCTCCAGTAGGATTAGAGTGGCATCAACTTGCTACTAATGGGACCAGATACACAATGTGATCCTTTCAGGAAAGAGCAGTGTAGCTTCATATTATTTAAATGACCCCTACATGGTCCATTGAAGTCTCCCTGTGATTCAAATCCAATAATTACACCGTAAGATCCTTCATAGAGCCATTCGGTGCGCCAGCAAATTGCGTGGCCTTATCATGTACGCATTCAGCTCTTTCAAAGTATGTGCTGTAATTATTTCGGCGATTGAAATAAGTGTAAATGAAACCATATTATCTGTACAAGAATAATGTAACTGATACGCTGCATTTTGTTTTAGATTCCAATAACTGTTTTCAACAACTTTTTATGTCGGACATCAAGAATATTGAGAACACGGACAGGTAAAAAAAAAAAGCCATTACATTAATTTTGTTGAGTTTGAATTTGGGAATTGGAATAGCCGGGCGTAACAAATCCAAATTCTTTGGTCAATTCTGTGTCAAAGTCGTGCAGTGTCCTTATCCAAAGAAAATGGTATTAAAATACTCTGCAAACTTGAAGTCGTTTTCCGGACGCCAGCATAGATTTATTATTATACGTGTAGTGTCTTTTTATCCCCACTTTACAAAACAGGACTTGGTCTCCACATCTAAACACTATGTAAAACAAATATCTTTGTTGTAGCAAATTCTGCATACTAACATTTATCTAATATTATGTTAGTCGAGTAAAGGGTACTACAACCTGAAAACTCCCAGGTTATCTCCAGGACAAATTGGGTTGCTTTGGAAATCTACATTGTAGAGAATAATTATTATAATTTAGTTTGCAAGTAGGAACAAAATTAATGAGGATAAATGTCTGCAGGCGGTTTCTATTTATAGCTGTCCCACTTAATGTCACTTAACTTGCACTATTCAATTGATATCCCAAAAGCCACATGTGAAATCCCTGTATATTCCATCTTCTATCACAATGCAGTGTTCAGTGTTCGTAGCTTCACACAGATTACATGTAATATGTCGTATTTAGCTGTGATCCTAGTCTAGTTATAAAACTGTAAACGTTATTTAAAACAGCCCCTGGGTGCATTAGAATGTGAACCTCTAATCCACATTGTCCTACTATTAAATGCAGTCAAAATTATAAACGGTTTGGAATGCCTGACTGTCCCAACCAGCTAAAGTTGGCACATTCTCTGCAAATTTGGGACAGTTTGTAACCCTAACAAGAAGAGGGAAGATTAATGCGGTAGCTGACCTAATTTGGCTGCTACCACGTTAAAAACTGAAACTCCTACACCAAATTCTCACTCACAGTTGGAAACTCCACAATCCTGTCGCCTAGGGGTCATCTTTGTCTTTGGCCTCTCTTTCATTTTTCACATTCCTACAAAATATTGCTGGAATATGCAACACGCAAACAAAATTTTTATTTACCCACTCATCGTTTCCCACCAAGACCAGTGCAACCTCCTCCTAGTTGCCATTCTGCTCATCCGACAGTCCCCCTCCAATCTGTTCTAAGTGCTCCTGCTAGGCTCATCCACCTCACTTACATCTGCTGTTCCACTATGCAAATCCCTACTTGGCTCTCATATTCCCATATACTCCAGAATTAAATGTAAAATCCTAGCTCTGCCATATCTCTCAATAATGCTGCCCCCTCTTACATCTCAGCCTCGTCAACAATTGCTCCCCTAAATGCCCCCTCTGTTCTGCCCATGACCTGCACCTTTACTCATCGTACATCATGTCTTCAAGATTTCTCCTGTGCTGCACCTTATATGTAGAATTTCCAACCACACATCATCAGACTCTTCCCCTAGCTTTCAAAAGATCCTTGAAAATGTAGCTTGTTTAGGAAGTCTATCTGACAACCTGACATCCACACCCCCAAACTCCAGTCTCTAGTCTCACAATGAGCTGCCACTTCTACCTTTTGTTTCAACTGTTCCCGTTATTCTAGCTTGTAAACTCTCACAAGCAGAACCCTCAGAACCTTGTTATCGTTTTGAGTTCATTTGTTGCTATTCGGTTTGCCGTTCTGTTTACATAACTACTGCTCCTCCATTGTACCGTGCTGCGGAATATGTTGGTGCTTTGTAAATAAATGATGATATAAATAACAAAATGCCTAGTGGCAATTAACCTTGGCAGTAGTTGTAGTGGAATCTATTATAGACCGACACGAGTGCGAGTAAAAATGGTTTGCCAATAAAATAGTAGTTTATTTGATAAATAAGCATTTATCCCATACTTTATTTTAAATTCCTAAAGACTGTGTCGCCAATCCCAGTCATACGCAGAATACATTGGCACTTTATCACTAAATGTTACCACTACAAATGCAGGTATTTTAGAACCCTTATAGAAGACTGCACACGGTATCATTTCAGGATGGAATCTAAAGAAACTAAGATTCCTTATGTACGCTTGGAACGCCTGAAAATCTGTGCACCAGGATCTGGGGAATTGCCTGTGTTTAAGCTGCAGCCTCCAACCAAAGATGAAGGTGGTTCTGTACGTTTGCTCGTTAAATATGGAGCCCAGTCCAAAAGTATGTCCATAAAGGTACGGTCATGATTAATCTATTCATCTAACACAATAAGAGCTGCGTTACAGAAGCAGCTGGGTAAGCAGGATTGCCACAATTTTTTAATGTGCTATTTTTAGGGGAAACATTACATGACAACTTAGGTCCATTGTTTAAAAGAGCAGTTCCCCCTGTATTTTTTTTTTTTTTTTAGAAGGCAGGTGATCTCCAACCCGCGTTATTTTCAGCTCCAACAAAGTAGAGGTTTAAATCTCCCTCATCACATAGGCCAATAGGACGTTGCGGATTCCTATTGGCATTACCTTCTCCGGTAATTATCTCGAGGCGCAGGAGGTAACTGGAGCTAAAATTAACACCGCTCGGCTGTGGAGAACACCTGCTTCCTGTACATGGTTAAAAAAATAAATGGGGTGTCTGGGAGGAACTTCTTCCTTTTGAGGGAAGTTTAAACTTTGAAGATGGAATGTCGTTAACAGAACAATTAATTAAAAAATTGAAACGTAGACGTTTTAGTTTATAAATGAATAACGAGAGTTATTAACCGAAACCTTTTTTTTAAATAATTAATATTTATAGCGACACAGACATTAGCGTAGTGAAACTTAAGGTTGCAATATTTAAATGTCGTCAAAATACAATATTTATATTTGTACTAAGCATGCATGGACATATCTACAGTAAATGCAGAATTGACTGTTGTTGTTGTTGTTGTTATTCTAGGTTAATCCAGACAGCCCAAATCTTTCACCGCCCTCACCGGATATATTACCACAACTTATATTACCATTTAGGCCAGGATTATTAGATCAGATATCGGCACCTTCACTCTCACAGCAGCCACAGCAATCCATACCTCTCCCAGGGTTCAGTTCCTGTAGTGGAGAATCCCAGGAGCCTACGCACTCACTGGAGGCGCCAATTGGTCCCTTGGATGTTCCTACCAAGATCAATGTTGTAACGCCGACAATGAAAAAGTCTATCCTGTCTGAAGATCCAGATCATATTGAGAATGAGGACTTCTGCGCTGTTTGTTTGAATGGGGGGGAGATGCTCTGTTGTGATCACTGCCCAAAAGTGTTCCACCTCTCATGTCATGTTCCAGCCCTACTCAGCTTCCCAGTGTGAGTACTGAGCCATCAAATAACTTGTATACAGTGGAGGGATGTCATCATTTGAGTGAGAATAAATATTTGTTGTGTGTTAAGACATGAGCTCCGTAACAAATCTAATCCCAACATATTTTCCCAGGTAAACACTAGGAGTCAGTAGTGGGGCAAGGGGTTAACCCCAATCTCTGTTTAACAACTCCAAAAATTCAAAGAAAGCTAGTGTTTCAGTCACATTCATATACAGGTATTATGCAAATAGTGATACTCAGAATTGATTTAAACTTTGTTGTCAAGGGCCAGCGACACAAGGGAATTATATTGATGGCTTCTGGGCAAGAAAACATAATTACAATTAAATAAAAGCATGAAACCCATCACACGCCTCAGGAAATAAATGTAATGTTCTTGTAACTTCATTTTAATGTACCACTCCACTCAAACACTATGGGCCATATTTACTTACCAAGTGGTGCTAAGCCGTAACTACAAATGACGGCACTTAAAATACCCTACAACCCATGTGAGTGAAAGTCTAGGACTGTTTATATCTTAACACATCTTAGTAAATAACTAAATATGCCAGTATATCTTTGACTGAAACTGATGACGTGTTAGGTGAGGGATCCAAGTATGTAGAAAATTTGCCGGGCTGTTTTTTTGCGTTGAAAATAACAAAGTAGTTGTCTATGTATCAACGCAGAGAAAAAAGTGTGTTTTGATGCACGGCTACATTTATTGGAACACAGTTTTGTTGTACATTATATAAGAAGCGATTTCCGACATCTAGTGCAAAATGTTGCATGACTTCAGATCTGGCTGATTGCACCAATAAAACACACAAAGAACGATGCCCAGAGATCCAAAAACGCAATATAATATATTCACTATACCTCCTCCCCATCTCCTACTGGCCATCATACATATACCGCATAAATGATAACTTATAAAGCTCCACATTCAAAATATGAAGCAGCAACACTCATTTTCTAATACGGGGCTATCTATCAGGTGTACCACACATATTAAATAGATAATATTTTATGACTGAAGTGTTGTCCCTAAAACCAACAGATTCCTAGTTGTATTTGTATTTTTTGTGGTTGTGTTGATTTCAACACAACAAAAACCCATAAATAGTGTTGTAAGTCCTAAAATAATAATTTAAAAATAACAATTTAATCTGATGTCATCTGCAGTTAGTTTAGAGTTTTTTTTTCTGGGACCAACACTTATGGTTTTGTGTGCTTCCACACAAATGTGTTTTTTTGTATTTACATTAATATCTAATTATGTATTTGTGTCTAATGTGTATGTATTATTGTGTACCACCACAATTGTATTTTTCTGATGGGCCCAAGTTATCAAATGTTGCTGGAAACTCTACATTGTGGGTCATTGTCAGTGAAACAAGATTGTTGTATTTCTTAACAGTGGTGAATGGGTCTGTACGTTATGTCGTAACCTAACCAAGCCAGAAGTGCACTATGACTGTGACAATACTCGGTATAGCCATGAGAATACAGTGGAAGAGAGAACTTTCCCAGTCCTTGATGTATATGACCAAAAGGTAGGTAAAATGGTCAACGCACATCCTCCCTGTGTGGTCATCGCTATTATTAAATGTACACACGTTTCAATGAAGGGATGTTTTTTAAATTAGGGCAATTTTTTTTATAAATCATAGCTGAAGTGTTTTTAATCATTGGTCTTTATCTAGGGCTTCAATCAATATAATATCAAAGAAGAATCTAGTTGGCTAATACATTTGTTGTCATATCTCGGTATGAGTATTCATTTTCCATGGAAACCCTACTCACTCACACTATGTAGTGTGTAAAGCAACACTCCCTCTTACCTGGTTAGAATTTGTTTTATACTAATTAACTTTACTTCTCCTTTTTATTTTCCTTACATTTTTTTTACTGTGGAATTCTCTAGTACAGTGGTTGCCAACTCCAGTCCTCAACAGTTCAGGATGTAAGGTTACCCCCCTGCTTGAGTACAGGTGGTTTGGTCCAAATGATTGAGCCACCTGTGCTAATGTGAGGATATCCTTAAATCCGGGACTGTTGGGGGTCATTTAGAACTGGAGTTGGGAACCACGGCGCAGTTTTCAAGTTATGGACAAATACTGCTAAAGAAATCATTCGAAGAGAAAAAGGTTTATCAGCAAAGAAAGATGAGGGGGAAAAAAAAGGGAGGAAACTCTTTGGCAGAATTAAATACATCGCTCTTGTTAAAGACTACCAATACACATTTCTAAAAACTACTCTATAACTTCTACATCCCTACTGATAATGCATTGTTAACAAGTAGCCTGCTTCAGCTGCAACACGGGCCTTTTCAGCAACTACAGTACCAGGAAGAGGAGAGGAACCCCTTTGACGTACCATGACAACGATTGTCATAGTGCTGGTTTGATATTTGAGGCCTTATTTGGATGTTTTCCTAAAATCATACCATGAAGAGATTCATAAGATATATTATTCAACATTGAATAGTAGGCTGCACTGATGCTTGTAAGGTACAGTCCAATATGCTCTGATCCCACAAAAAGCACATACTGTAGCATCTACAATTCTTTTATTGTGACCCCCCCCTCCCCCCCAGTAGTTTTCTTCTTCAGAGAAATATTGATATTAGAAACTATTTTGGAGCACTCTTCAATATGATTTCCGCTATAAGTTTTCTAAAAACCACTGCTGACCTTATAGCTTTTTACTGCATTCATGAATCATTATTTTTTCAAGTAGGTGCCCATAACAAACGCAGCCGTTATTTAAGTAATAATCCCCTCAGAACAGGGCATTACTGGGCAACAATGCCCTGTTGTGAGGGGATTATTACTATTATAGGCTAAATGTAGGCTTTTTTCATTACTAATAGACACTTTTGTATAGTTATATAGATTTTTTTATTAAAATAAAATGGTAAATACATTAAAGCACCTCTATATACACTTAGTGCAGCTATCTATATCCACACACTGCCCCCCCTCTGTGTACACACACACAACACACTGCAGTTCGACACACAAACAGCTACACACACACAAATTGCTGCTACACAGAAACTCTGTAGCTACATCCAAACTCTGCTGCTGCTACACACACATACAACACAACAGCACCACACACACTCCAGCTCTACACACACACAAGCTGCAGAAACACACACACAAACTCTGCAGCCACACACACACACACACACACACACACACTGTGCAGCAGACACACTCGCACACACAAACTCTGCAGCTACACACATGCACAAACTCGGCAGCTACACACACACACAAACTCTGCAGAAGACACACACAGACACACCAACTCTGCAGCCACACACAAACTCTGCAGTGACACACACACAAACTCTGCAGAAGACACGCACACACCAACTCTGCAGCCACACACAAACTCTGCAGCAGACACACACACACAAACTCTGCAGCAGACACACACACACAAACTCTGCAGCAGACACACACAAACACACACACACACACACACACACACACACACACACACACAAACAAACTCTTCAGCACACATACACACACAATTCTGCAGCAGACACACACACACACACACATACAAACTGCAGCAGAGTCACACACCCACACACAAACTCTGCAGCAGACACACACACTGCAGCGCGCGCACACACACACACACACACACACACACACACTAGATAGACAGAAGCGGCAGCTACAAACAAACTCTGCAGACAGACACTTACTTTGCAGCTACAAACACACTCTCTCCCTCCTCAACTCAAATGTGTCCGTGGAGCTCTGTTCATGGAGGGAGGGGGAGGAGTCACTGTCTGGCTGCTGTTTCCTGACCAATCCCCTGCCCAGTCTGAGAGCAGTTCCTGCCTTCTGACCAATCCCCTGCCCTGTCTCAGAGCTGTTCTGACAAAAGGAAAATCTAATTGCTAGCAATAAACACTTTGCAAGCTGCCAAAAACTCTGGGCATTACTGAATGAATAATGCCCAGAATTTTAACTAATCAGAGAGCAGGGATTTTAATAATGCCCGGAATTTTACAGCTTTAGCCTATAATGTATATTATACATTAAATAATGTATATTACAGGCTAAAAGTTGTGTGTGTATGTGTCTGCTGCAGAGTGTGTGTGTCTGCTGCACTGCAGAGTTTGTGTGTGTGTGTGTGTGTGTGTTGCAGCAGAGTTTGTGTGTATGTGTAGCTGCAGCTTGTGTGTGTGTAGAGCTGTAGTGTCTGGTGCTGTTGTGTTGTATGTGTGTGTAGCAGCAGCAGCAGAGTTTGGATGTAGCTACAGGGTTTGTGTAGCATAGCTACAGGGTTTGTGTAGCAGCAGTTTGTGTGTTGTGTGTGTATGTGTGTGTACACAGAGGGGGCGGCAGTGTGTGGATATAGATAGCTGCAGTGTAAGTGTACATAGAGGTGTTTTAATGTATTTACCATTTTATTTTAATAAAAAAATCTATATAACTATTCAAAAGTGTCTATTATTTATGAAAAAAGCCTACATTTAGCCTATAATACTAATAATCCCTGAAGAATAGGACATTACTGGCCAATAATGCCCTGGCTGGGTTAAAGTCCCTCGGCTTCGCCTCGGGCCTTCAACTCTTCAAGGGCATTATTGGCCAGTAATGTCCTATTCTTCAGGGATTATTAGTTAATTCTGTGATATTTGTTGTCGTGCTATTCAGATGTAGGCAGCTCAATTATATATTGCAAAGTAGGACACCAACTTGAACTTTCAATGAACTGAATTTTATACCTAACAATTATTGCTTAAAATAATTCTTCATTGTTCTATTTTTTTTTTTTACAGAAGTGTGAAAAGCTCGTGCTTTCGCTGTGTTGCAATAGTCTAAGCCTTCCATTCCAGGAGCCTGTTAGCCCTTTAGTAAGTACTAGCTGATATACCCGGCGTTGCCCGGGCGTGGAAGGGCATGGGGGGGGGCCAAGGGGCGTGGATGGGTGGGGAGGGCAAAGGGCAGGGGGGCAAAGGGCATGGAGGGGCGGGGGGGCAAAGGGCAGGGAGGGGCGGGATGTCGAGGGGCGGGGGTGCCAAAGGGCAGGGAGGGGCGGGGAAGCCAAAGGGCAGGGAGGGGCGGGGGGGCCAAAGGGCAGGGAGGGGCGGGGGGGGGGGCAAAGGGCAGGGAGGGGTGGGGGGGCCAAGGGGCGGGGGGGCCAAAGGGCAGGGAGGGGCGGGGGGGCCAAAGGGCAGGAAGGGGCGGGGGGGCCAAAGAGCAGGGAGGGGCGGGGGGGCCAAAGGGCAGGGAGGGGTGGGGGGGTCTAAGCCCGGGGGGGCAGGGAGGGCAGGGGGGAAGAAGGGCAGGGAGGGAGGGGGGCAAAGGGCAGGGGGGGCAAGAGGGCAGGGAGGGAGGGGGGCAAGAGGGCAGAGAGAGAGGGGGGCAAAGGGCAGGGAGGGAGGGGGACAGGGAGGGAGGGGGGCAAAGGGCAGGGGGGGCAAGAGGGCAGGGAGGGAGGGGGGAAAGAGGGCAGAGAGGGAGGGGGGCAAAGGGCAGGGAGGGAGGGGAGCAGGGGGGGCAAGAGGGCAGGGAGGGAGGGGGGCAAGAGGGCAGGGAGGGAGGGGGCAAGAGGCCAAAGGGCAGAGGGGCAAAGGGCAGAGGGGCAAAGGGCAGGGGGGCAAAGGGGAAAAGGGCAGGGGGAGGGAGGGCAGGGGGGGCAAAGGGCAGGGGGAGGGAGGGCAGGGGGGGCAAAGGGCATTAGGAGGGGGGGCAAAGGGCATTAGGAGGGAGGGCAGGGGGCAAAGGGCATTAGGAGGGAGGGCAGGGGGGCAAAGGGCATTAGGAGGGAGGGCAGGGGGGCAAAGGGCATTGGGAGGGAGGGCAGGGGGCAAAGGGCAGGGGAGGGAGGGCAAAGGGCAGGGGAGGGAGGGCAGGGGGGGCAAAGGGCATTAGGAGGGAGGGCAGGGGGGGCAAAGAGCTGGGGGGGGCAAAGGGCAGGGGGAGGGAGGGCAGGGGGCAAAGGGCAGGGAGGGAGGGGGGCAAGAGGCCAAAGGGCAGGGAGGGGCGGGGAGGCCAAAGGGCGGGGGGGCCAAAGGGCAGGGAGGGGTGGGGGGGGCCAAAGGGCAGGGAGGGGTGGGGGGGACAAAGGGCAGGGAGGGGTGGGGGGGGGCAAAGGGCAGGGAGGGGTGGGGGGGGTCCAAAGGGCAGGGAGGGGCGGGGGGGCCAAAGGGCAGGGAGGGATGGGGGGGCTAAGGGGAGGGAGGGGCAAGAGGGCAGGGGGGCAAGAGGGCAGGGAGGGAGGGGGGCAGGGAGGGAGGGGGGCAAGAGGGCAGGGGAGGCAAGAGGACAGGGAGGGAGGGGGGCAGGGAGGGAGGGGGGTAAGAGGGCAGGGGGGGCAAGAGGGCAGGGAGGGAGGGGGCAAGAGGCCAAAGGGCAGGGTGACAAAGGGCAGGGTGGCAAAGGGCAGAGGGGCAAAGGGCAGGGGGGCAAAGGGGAAAAGGGCAGGGGGAGGGAGGGCAGGGGGCAAAGGGCAGGGGGAGGGAGGGCAGGGGGGGCAAAGGGCATTAGGAGGGAGGGCAGGGGGGGCAAAGGGAAAGGGGAGGGAGGGCAAAGGGCAGGGGGGGCAAAGGGCATTAGGAGGGGGGGCAGGGGGGGCAAAGGGCAGGGGGGGCAAAGGACAGGGTGAGTCAGGGACGCTTTAAATAACCCATTCCCCTGCGTTTACTCACCTTGCACACGGCCACGCTCCTCTTCCTACGGGTACCGGCCGCCCTCCTCCTCCACCTCGGGCTCCTCCGCGGAGAGGCTGAGACGCTCCGGTGAGGAGGTGCTGCGCCTCCCGCGGGGCGAGGTGGAGACAGCCGGAGGAGAGGCGGAGACAGCCGGAGGAGCGGCCTGTATGAGGGGAGAGCCGCGTGCTCTGTGTGTTGGGGGGGAGCGCCTGGTAAGGGGAGAGCCGCGTGCTCTGTGTGTGTGTGTGTGTGTGGGGAGCACCGGGTGAGGGGAGAGCCGCGTGCTCTGTGTGTGTGTGGGGGAGCGGGTGAGCGGGGGGGTGAGCGCCGGGTGAGGGAGTGGCCTATGGGTGGTGAGAGCCGTGGGGAGGTGAGAGTCCCCCGCTGTGTCCCGGGCGCTCGCTCCGCTCCCCCGCTGACTGTAGCGGTGCCGGGGGGGGGGGGGAGGAAAAAGCGCGGGAAAGCGGGAGACCCGGGGAGAGGAGGAGGTGCGCGCGGGTCCCGATGAGCGCCGCGGTGTGTGTGTGTGTGTGTGTTGTCACTCCGCCTCAGGCCAATGAGAGGTGTGCGGGGGCGGGCGGACCAAGGGAGCAATCTCATTGGCCTGGCCCAAGGTCCAATCTGATTGCCGCTAGGGACACAGGGAGACACATACAGACAGACAGGCAACGACACATAGGACACTTTGAGAAATATATAGTAGATAATAAGACTTTTTATTTTTTTGATCATATGGGTATTTAATTGACACTTTACATCACGTGACCCCGGTTGCCATGGCGACGCGTCGCCGAAGACCCATCTGGCAGCATGTAAGTGAGTTCCAGAGGCCTCACGCCTCCCCCAGCATTTTATTTAAATGCCGTGAGAGAGCGCGGGGCCGCTGTAACCGCCCGTGTCCCCCCTAGAAATTCTCCTGCCCGCCCGGGGGTGCGCTCCGCTGCATTAAAGTACGCATAAAAGGCTACAGTTGAGTTATTTTGATGAAACATAAAATATGAATGTTCTCAGTCATTCTTTGAAAGCGTTTCAATTATTTTTTTAATATCAGCTATGGTGGATGCCTAAAACTTATTAATACAGTATATCAGTGACACCACACGGGGTTGACTTATTTATTATTTAGATATACTAGGAAAATGCTATGTTTTATACTGCGTTGTGGGATGAGCGATTAAAACTAATAGGACAAAGATTCATAACGGAATGAAACACGGGCTAAAACAAAATTTGAAACACCGTCAATTTGTGTATTTTGTCCTCAAATTGCCCTAGTATTATCAAACTTCAGTTAAAAACGGTAATGTTTGGGCGATCTAATTCTCAGACTATTGTGTGGAATTTTTCGAGCCTATAAATAAGCCAAGTTTCCACTGAAATGTCAATGAAGTTGTCCAGAAAGGCCTGCTAATGTCTATCACAACGATCAAGCACTGTCTCGAAGTCAAACAAAAATGTAAATACTGAATACCACTTCGACGCTCATGTTATTGCCACTTGAAAATAAATACCTTTAACCAGAGATCTAAAAATTCTGGGAGCCTAAAAGTTCCCCTCTGGCGCCTGTGCTGTGCACAGTGAGGACTGACTTGACAACCAGGAGGGGGACTGGGAGTGGAGAGCAGCTGGCAGAGGCGGTAGGAGGCCTGGGGCGCACCTAGTTGGAGGCTGAGGGCATAGCTGGTTGGAAGGTTTCTCTACTCTGCTCACCCCTTCTCTCAATGCATACTGTGGGAGTGGGGAGAACTGTGTGTGTGTGTGTATGTGAAGCCAGGGTCACTTTCATTGCTCTGCCATCGGTGCCACTGCACCCAGCCCTACTGTTGCAGAGAGCGCGGGGCCTCTGACTCTTATCTTTTCTGGAGCGGCATCTCTGCCTGCCGCGTCACGTTAGTACAGAAGAGGGTCGTATGGGGTTGGTTATTCATTTAACTGCTCTATGGGTGTTTTCAAGCAGTGGTGCCCCAATCGGCACTCTCGCAGTGTAATGACTAACCCACAAAGTACTTCGCAGTCATCAACAAAGCAGAGCAATATTTTTAGTTGCAAGACATGTATGAGATTAACGGGAAACCGTCCATTGATTTATAATGGCAAGCTGAGGTGAAACGCTGGAAGCCTATATCAATGCGATATTACATTACAACAGAAGACTCTTATGTCTTCTCTGATAATTGTCACACTAACCTGCCAATGTCAGCATCCGCCTGTCATAATATGTTACTTTAGCTTCATAATCCATTGTTACTAGATACCACCTCTCTACAATAGTGTTTATAATATTCACCTGAGTGATTCAAACGCTTGTCACATATCAAATATTTGGTCCAATAAAAGGTATCACAGTACTTACCCCTCATTGGCTATTTTACTACACCCAAAATGTTTATAATGCACTTTTTTCTCTAACCCATAGATACAGTCCCCGCAAACCGTGGCACCTATTTACCACTTGTCATAAATCATCCAAGTATAGGACAATAGTAGTGAATTGAACATTATAACCCGGGTTTGTGATAAGAATCTTGCTTGTTGTCTTTGAAGGCACGCCACTATTACCAGATCATAAAACATCCAATGGATCTCGCCATTATTCAACGGAAGCTTCACAAGCAGAACATACCACATTACTGTACACCGGAGGAGTTGGTGTTTGACATAAGGCTTATGTTTTGGAATTGTGCAAAGTTTAATTATGTAAGTATCAATGTATGAATACGCATACAGTTACTTTTTCTCTTGTTTACAGGGGGCTTTAACTCTTCTCTTGAGAAAATACTCTAAATGTGTTGCAAACGTTTTAGGACATACATATATATCACGGGTGGGCAACTCCAGTCCAGAAAGGTCAGGTTTTAAGGATATCCCTGCTTCAGCACAGGTGGCTCAATCAGTGGCTGAGCCATCCGTGCTGAAGCAGGGATATCCTTAAAACCTGACCCGTTGGTGGCCTTTGAGGACTAGTTGCCCACTCCTGAGATATAATTGTGTTAGTCTAGTTGTGTGCAACCTACTATTAAACAGTGCAGTGCAGAGAGCAAAAACAATCATTAAGTCACTAGAAGTTTTCTAAGCTAAAATATATGAAATATAGATGCACCGCACATACTGACTACATTAAAGTCTGCGACTGCTCTTAATAAACATGAACATGGTTAAATATATTTTCCAAATGAGTCTATTCATAGATTCAAAATATTTGTCAAGGCATCTACTGTATCACTTTTAGAACTGCTTTATGCCGATGTATATTAATTACAGTGGAATGCACAACGAATACCTTCATCTTAAATGTGTGCTTCATTAAACAGTGACACAATATGTATTTAATACTGGTTGTAAAAGTAAGTTTAACCAATTTAATGTAATTGATAAAATGTTGCCAATGTATTCTGCGCGGTCTATAATAACAATAAAGGAATAATAAAATCCAACCGAACAAGCAGCTCACAATGATTAATGAATCAGTAACAGAGGAGGTCAATATTTACCAGTGCACGCTACAGAACATTGAGTAATTCAATGTATATCTGAAATGTACTTAATGGGGTTTGTCATCAACCCCAAGGTCACCCAGCTCATCGTCAACGTAACGATCACTCAGTATTCAGGATGTATCTAGTGAACTGTGATATTATGGGGGGATTCACTAAGCTTTGATAAGGGGTATCGGAGCTGGATCCAATAGGACCTGCCATACAAGTCAATAGCAGTTAACGGGAGATTGCGCTCCCGTACCCGTTATCAGAGCTTAGTGAATCCTGGTGTATTATTTATGAAATATGTACACATTACATTGTTCTCAGTGGTATGGTGCTAGCTCTTTGTTTTGAGATATGGAACCCTTCGCAATGTATTAAGTGTAGGTTGTACTGACAAAACACAGAAAGCCCCCATACTACATCCCACATGACAAATCATATAGTTAAATACTTATCTGTTTTTCTCCCGTAAGTGAGGGCCACTTAGTTAAATTCTTTGCCTAAAGCATTTGTATGCTTGCAAACCATGTCAAGGTGTGTCCCCTTTTTATGCAAGTCCTATCTCTGCGAACATTCTCTTTACCTGGTGGAAGAAGTCTTAATAGACTGGTCATTCACAGCTGCATCTCAAGACGTGTACAGTCACTAAGAGTGCATTAGATTTATGTATGGAATTTGAAGTCATATAGTAGGCTGATAATATATAATAATATTGCAATTCTCACTTGCAGGCTGATTCAGAGGTAGCTGAAGCTGGTAGAACCCTTCAGCTATTTTTTGAGGACCTGTTGAAGGAAGCATATCCGGATAAGTTCTTTCCTTTTCCACAAGAAGAGGACTCCGATACCGAGGACATAGACAGTGAAAACTGCTCCATGACCATGAAAGAGTTTCATTGGCCTTCCTACGGACAAGAGTGCGTTCAACCTAAACGGAGGAGACGTCACACTGTCAGCCAGAAAGCAAAAGAATTTAGCCTGTGCTAAAACTTTGGCCTGCTATTCCGACGTTGGAGACAAAATATAGAACGAAGTCAACAAGAACTGTATGTGGAAAGCACCTAGAAGAAAATACACAAAATGTTCACTGATATGATATGATGTGTTTTTTGTTAGTAAATAAATCAAATATGTTGTAAGTAGGGACGAGTAAAACATTTGCATTCAGCTTCAAACCTCAGCTGGTCAAAAAAGTTATGGAAACGGCATACATGGCCAGAAATTGCCACTGGTCAATATTGAAACACGGCCATCACATTTGACCTAAGTTTGCAAATAATTTGGCAAGTTGTGCTGGGGATTTTCGCACAGACTTTTTGGTGAAACTTGCTAATGAGGTCCATGCTTGTGTACGCTGGAAAATGAAAGGCTGAAGAATGCATTTTCACCTTGCGAATGTAAAAAAAAAAAAGAAAGAAATACAAACTTTTTGCTATTTCTCACTAAAATAACATGAACATTCATGAACCGAACTGGCACAAGTTGCCACATCTCTCGCTGTAACTGTCTCTCCTTACCAATTATAACAAAATCTTGTCATATGTTTTGTGGTCTTACCGCATTTATAGCAGGCTCTGATTATTATTCTTTGGGGAAAATGTATGCTTCATAGTTGATGAAATAAAGGGGAATTGCTACTGTAAAAACATGTTTTCTATAGCCTGAGACATGTTTAATGTTATCAGACAGGTATCTATTTGCAGCCAACATTGCTTGTTGCTCCACGTATTGTTGAGATCCGCTTGCAGGGAACTGGAAATATCCTTTTCATTTATTTGTAATACATTTACTGCTAGAAGGGACTTGTAAGTCACGGCAAAGCATGTGTAATGTTTCACTGACTCATCCCCTCTTTCTGCCAATGCTGTTGTGTCAGTGGGTATTTTGTTACACCCAAATTGCCAGGACGAAAGATGTTAAAAAGTTTCTGAATTGGACGTCTCCCAGTACCTAAAAGAAAATGATCCTGTGCTCTAATACACACTGGGGTTATGTAATGTATCACAGACCTTTCCGGCTCTAAAGAATTGGATCCCAGTAATAAACAAAGCGAAACTTCTCCAGGGACACATTCAATGTGCCACCTCCCCATGCTGGAGAAGATGTTAGTCCCATTCATTGGAGTGGAGGTTTACTGTTCCCCAGCACAGGAACGATAGCTTCACTGCATATTGAATATGGGCTATTAGTTTAAATTTTATGGCAGCGGGGATAAAGAGCAGAAGGGAAGCAACCAGGCACTCGGTCTCACAAAAAAAAGTTAATTTATTAGCAAATCCAGTACCAACGTTTCGACTGCATATGCAGTCTTTATCAAGGTGAGGGCTAAATAACATGCACCAAAGTGAAGTCTATATACCCCCAGTACTCACCTGTAACCTCGCTACAGGTGTCCCACGGCGCGAATGCTGCATCACTCCTAACGTCACTGCTCCGACGAGTGTCCACGCATGCGCAGTGTCCATAGCGCGATATGCTAATGGGGGCTCTGGGATCTCTGCGCATGCGTGGACACTCGTCGGAGCAGTGACGTTAGGAGTGATGCAGCATTCGCGCCGTGGGACACCTGTAGCGAGGTTACAGGTGAGTACTGGGGGTATATAGACTTCACTTTGGTGCATGTTATTTAGCCCTCACCTTGATAAAGACTGCGTATGCAGTCGAAACGTTGGTACTGGATTTGCTAATAAAATAACTTTTTTTGTGAGACCGAGTGCCTGGTTGCTTCCCTTCTGCTTCATGACTTCCTTGGGGGCAGTACAGGATCTCCCCCATCTCCATGTGCACCGGCAAATTGCCTTTATTACCGCCTTCAATTGTGTGCCTGTAACCCTCTCTGCGTTAGCGGGGATAAAGAAACAGACCCAAAACACAAGTGTACTGTAAATGTGACCAGAACTGTAAAAATGTGCTCCAAATTGAGTCTGATAGTAGTGTTGGGATAACACCTGTATGTCTATACTCCGTAATAAGAGGAGGGGAGACACGGGTTTCCTTCGTGGAAATAACCTGCAGAGGCAAAGTTTATTTTGGTAACTTTTTGACATTCCTTGTTAGAAACATATTGTAAATGATTTTAAAAAGCACTCACTGTTTCAACATGTAATTTCCAGTTAGCAACAACAGATGCACTTGAAAAAATATCTCCTAAGCTGATCCATATGCTTGCATATGGCTGTGCATTGACTAATACATATTGCACTTTGTAATAGCTTTATAAATATGCTTCACGGTAGCTCACACTTTGCTTGACTTCAGTATGATTTGGTGTTACTTTTATTTCCATAGATCAGTTGTATTAGGATTTATTTAATAGAATTGGTCATTCTGGGATGATCGTTTTTTTTTCATGGCCACTGGACCGGCACCATTAACTGACCTCTCCTTCAACAAATGGGTTCATTGTGTAGCAACGCTGCATGCTTTAATTAGAGAAACAGATCTATTTTCTACATAAACATGTCCCAGAGCACGTAAGTAATATGGAAGCACAAGGAAACTTTTCAATTCAGTCTAAAGGTTAATGGAGGTTATGACTCAGGGTGATGCAGTTTTGCATCTTGAGCAAGTTCAAGAATGTCCCCATTACGGAACCAACACCACGTACACCATCTGAATCACACAAGTAAACATTCCCCACGGGAAAGCGCTTCAGTAAAACTTGAAGGGACCCAAGTTCAGTAACCGCTTATAGTTTATTTCAACAACAACACATCAAACACAGAGACCACCGACGCGTTTTTTTTATCCTTCGTTGCTTTCTCCAGGAGAACCATCTGAATACCTTTACCCCCAAAGGGACTGTTAACGACTTGGCACCATTTCTTTTAATGTGCTTTAGCCATACAAAAGGAAAGCAAATGATATTTGATCAAATGTCAGTGCATTATGAATCGGTGTCTATAAACCTAATTTCCCTAAGCCTGATGTCTATTATAAGGGTAGATGTATGGCCATAGTCAGTCTGTAATGTATATTATTTATTTAGAGAATCAGACATTTCTGTCATGTTTACAAAATAAACTTTTTTACTCTTTAACAACTAATAGTTTGGTGAATTTATTAATGTTTTTTTTTTTTAACCTACCATATCCATATTCCAGAATTGTATTTTGTTTTATATTTTTGTTCATTACGGTATGTAAATAAATGATGCTTTTCAAGATTCTCCTAGGAAATTGGCATTATCACACTTAATGCACAGGATTTAAAATACGTTGTTGAAGGAAACAAGAAGGTTTCAATAAAGCTCCTTTTGTCCTTTCCAACTCTGCTTTTAGTTTTAAAACATGATGCTCAGCTCAGGAGATATAAGCGCTTGAAATAAGGTGTCCGTGAGGTAAAAATGGAACCAGAGATTAAGAAGATCATGCTCATGGGGCACGAAAGTAACATTATTTGAGTTAAATTCATATAGGCTTCTGGGGGAATTGTTGATTTAATGGAAGTTGAAGTAGAAAATGGTGTAAAACAACACACATCATTTTGACTTTCATGCCAACGCCACCTTCAAAGTCAAGTTGAGTCATACAACAGTGCAGTTGACATGCAAGCTTGCATTCGTGTTAAAGCTCCAGTTCAAGCGATATCCTACTGTACATGTGTTTTTTTTAATAAATCAGTTCTGTACCACGAGAAAATACTTATAGCATTTAAAAAATGTAGTGATTGCCTGGTCACATGACCTTCCCCACAGAACTTTGCATCTTGGGCCCTCTTCTGCTGCACTGACAGCCATTTAGTGAACCCCCGAGCTGAATCTTCGCCGATTGATCACAGGAGAACGGGCCGATCAGCAAATTAGCTAATAACTTAGCATTGTGTGGATTGTATTGATGCATTGATTGAATGGGGAAATATATATATATTCTTTAAAACGGCACCTTGAACTGCTGCTTTAAGGGTATTGCACTGATACACAGGGACGCCGACAGGGGGAACAGCTAGGACTTCTGTCCCGTGCCCGGTGAGTAAAGGGGACAGGGCCCCCTGCCGGCAAAGCTAAGCTGGCCTGATTCGCAGAGGTGACCTGCTGGAAGATGTCTGTGGGGGTGCCTGTCCAGGCAGCATGCTGTAGACTGGTAGAAGGGAGGCACCTTCCAGCAGGCAGCTCGCCAGGCTCCATCCACAGGCCTCTAACTCTATCCTCCAGGGCAGCCGGTAGGAAGTGGGGCATACTCAGATCCTCTCCTTTCTTCCAATATCCCTGTTCTTTCTCTCCTCTCTTCCAATATCCCTGTCCTGTCTCTCCTCTCTCTTCCATCGTCTCTCGCTTCCACCACTCTCTCTTTCTCTCCCATCTCTTTCCTTCCTCTCTCTTTCCTTCTCCACTCTCTCTCCTTCCCCCTCTCTTTCCTTCCCCTCTCTCTCTTTGCACACCCCTCTATTTCCTTCCCCCCTCTCTGTTCCCCCCACTCTTGCTTCCAATTCTCCTCTCCTCCTTCCCCCTTTCTCTCCCCTCTGTCTATCCCCATATCTCATTCTCCCACCCCTAAGGAACACACAATACGCTGTGGGGATTCATGGGGGTGGGGGGTGAGATGTGGGGGATTAATCAGGGGGGGGCCTTGCTCCTTTAATTTGTCCTGTTCGGCAAACTGGCATCGTTACGTTAACTATACTAATGGGGATTTTTGTTGAGCAGAGACGCGTTAAACAATACACAGCACACGTGCATTGGAAAAACTATATTATTCGTTCCAATTAACGCACATGCGTAAGGCCGAGTCCATAGAAGGACAGGCCGTGCTGAGGCGTGCGGACGCTCCGCGCTGAGCTCCTGCATCCTCAATGAGGATGCCTTGAGAGGGGGCTCACGCGAGCGTCCGCAGGCGTGCTGACAAGATGGAGGTTTCAGCCGAGCGCCAAGCTGTTTTTCAGCGCGCTGTCGGCTGAAAACCTCCAATCCCAGCACAGCAGTGTCGACATCACGACGTCAGTGCCCCGCCTCCAACCACCTCCCCCCGGCTCCGATCGCGCCCGCTGGCTCGCCTGTATGGGCATTAAACCACCCAGATTTCAGCAGGCGAGCCTCAGCGTCAGCGTGGTTCGGATTGCCTCACCCCTCTATGGCCCGGGCCTTACAAGACGGCGTAGTGAGCCTGGCAGCTCTGCTCCAAAAAAAGAAGAGGAGATGATTTCTTGTACATAGTTTTGATGATATTTCCCCTTACCATTATTTCTGAATTTATTTTTCACACAGTGAATTAACGATATGTGAATAAAAGTTTTGTTCACAACTTCTGTCTCTTGATAATTATTGTTATAATATGAAGGCGCATTATTGTACACCCATACTTCATAGTCAAGAGGACATACCATATTAGGTGAGACAAACATACGGCATCTTACATTCACTTTGATCACTAAAACCCATGGTATACTTTATTACATGAACTTCATGAGACATTATCAGATGCATCTGTTCATGTGTTTCAGACATTTGTATGATCCATAATATATTATCGTAACGTTACTAACATGCGCTAACATTAACGGGGGTTTTGTGGATATGCCATGTTAGGTTAATGGCTCATTATCATATGATTTGCATATCAGTAAGTGTAACGGGCAAAGCCTGTTTACTTTGGCTAGAGCTTTTGGGTGTCGGCCAGGCAGTGGTTTATCCCTGCCAGGAGGAAGGCAGGACTGCTAATGAGCCCAGCAGAGTCTAGAATGGGGTTTAAAGGCAGGAAAGGGAACTCACGCAACGCCTACAGTAAGCCAGTTCAAAAAGTTAGCTATCTGGTACGCGAGGGCATCGTAACGCTAACCACCTTTGTGGATATGCGTTAGGACTATCGATATGTTAAAAGGGGGTAACGTCACAATAAAACAGTTATGGACATCTGAGGATCTACCCCTAAATGTTTTCCTTCTGGCCCCTTTGGAAAACTAGTTAAAGAGCGCTGCCCCTCACATTCCTAAGCAGGAACGAATTCTGCATTGACAATTCCCAAACAGAGAATACAGTTTGTCACTAGGTGGCAGCATTGCTGTTTACAATATAGTCTGCGCTGTGTGTTCAAACTAGTAAGAGCAAAAGTAAGGTTATCTACCTGACACAAATCCTACTTGATCTATATGAATGAGCCGTGGGAGAATTGGGTTGAGCCTGTTTGCCAAGATCTTGCTATAGAGTTTTAGATCGGTATTCAGAAGGGAGATTGGCCTATAGTTGCCAGAAAGGAGAGGGTCTCTACCCTCCTTGTGGATAATTGCCAGGTTTGCCGCGGTGATTGTAGAGGGGATCGGTTCCCCTTGCAGGAAAGAGTTGAACACATCTAAGAGGTAGTGGGAGAGAATCGACAAGAATGTTTTATAATAAGCGTTGGTGAAACCATCCGGGCCGGGCGTTTTGGCTAATTTAAGGGAACCAATGGCTCCCGATAGTTCCTCCTGGGAGATTTCTTTGTTTAGGTTATCTAGTTCCTCATTCGAAAGGGATGGGAGGTTACAGTGCTCCAGGTATTGTGTAATTGTCTCGGGGGACGTCGGGTCATGGTTAGGGGGGTGTAGGTTGTAGAGGTCAGAGTAAAAATCCGCAAATTCCTGAGCTATCTCTTTCGCCATATATGAAATTTGACCGTTTTTAGTGCAGATTTGGGATTTGACTCGGGTGCCTCTGAGTTTAGTGGCCAAGAGCTTATCGGCCTTGTTGCCCTTGTCATAAATTTTTTGTCTGGACCAGCTCAGTGCTCTCTCTACCTCTTCGAGTTGGGTGTGTTTGAGGGCTACTCTAGTTTGGTTTAGTTGTTTGAATATTTTTTTGGAGGCTGTGTGCTTATGCTGTTGTTCAAGTTGCGCAATCTTATCTGTAAGGTCTTTTTGAAGCTTGAGTTTCTGTTTTTTCTTATGGGCCGCGACTGAGATTAGGTCGCCCCTGATTGAGGCCTTATGGGCCTCCCACAGCATTACAGGGGCCGAGACTGACCCCTTATTAATTTGAAAAAAGATAGAGTTTTTCTCTGACTAACATCTCTGTTTCTGGGCAGTGGAGCAGGGAGTCGTTTAGCTTCCACTTGTCTGGGTTATTCTTTACGAAGGGCAGAGAGAGAGTGAGTTCAATGGGGGCGAGGTCAGACCAGGTGATTGGGCCTATATTTGAGTGGGAGGATGCCTGGAGGATGTTGCTGGTGCCTAGAAAGTAGTCGATCCTCGAGTAGGACTGATGGGGGGAGGAGAAGAAGGTATAGTCCCTTTGACAAGTACAAAAAAAGTGATAGTGCGCATCTAATAACATGGTCTAATGGTATAGTACACAAAAAAGTGAATACAATTTCTAATAAACAATAATGATGACCTAATAGGTATAAGTGCACAATAAACAATAAAGGTGACCTTATAGGTGTAGGAATAGTGCGTCTGCAGCCTTTCTTGGGGGGTGGCTCGACACCCCTAGAACTAGAGAAACAGAGAAAGAACAAGGCGCACAACACACATAGTGAAATACTGTTTAAAAAGTTAATTTTACTAGAAAATAATAAGTTCTGCGTACATCAAAGTGTATAAAATCAAGCATTTGGATAAGTGGGGTTACCACACAGGGAGACAGCTGGACTCGTCAGACTTCATCTGCTATCAGGAGAGGAACAGGAAACCCACGATCATCCGACCAGGTAGGGGGTGGCCCTCTGGATCCGAAGAGGGCACTCACTCCGTTCCTGGATACTGAGGTGTTGAATCCGCAGTGTGAATGATCACCCAAGTCCCAAGATCAGTCGTCTCTGCTGGTGCCTTCCGCTGCTGCACGCCGACAGAACGCCGTTGCGTGGGACGCCCGCTGATGACGTCACTGGTTGCTCCTTCAGTGCAGAGCCCAGGGCAAAGTTCACAGTGTCCACAGCATTAGCGCAAAGTGCTGATCAGCAAACCCGGGTTTAGGGGAGGGGGGGAGATCAGCAGAGCAATGAGATATAAGCAATGCTCTGCTGATCTTTGATGTACACAGAACTTATTATTTTCTAGTTAAATTAACTTTTTAAACAGTATTTCACTATGTGCGTTGTGCGCCTTGTTCTTTCTCTGTTTCTATAGTCCCTTTGACCCTGGTGCTGAGCCCTCCATATGTCTGTGAGGGAGAATTCTGCCATTATGTCCCTAAATTTTTTGGCTTTCTTTTGGGCTTGAGTAATGTGGGATGTAGCTGGAGCAGGGGGAGGAATGCTAGGGGTTGTTGACCTATCCTGCGTGTGGGAGGCCACCATGTTAAAGTCCCCTCCGATAATTAGGGAAGAGATGGCCTGTTGCTCCAATGAGTCAAGTAGTTTCTGGAGGAACAAGGGTTGGCGACAACACCCGCAAAATTGTGGATATAATAGACCATGTGCACCTCACAGGAACCAGAGCGATGATTCTTAGCCTCGACGCAGAAAAAGCGTTTGACAGAATCAAATGGTCCTTCCTAGATCAAACAATGCTGAAATTTGGATTCAGTGGCCCCTTCCTGCAGGGGGTTAGAGCCCTCTACCAAAACCCAACAGCATACGTAAAAATTTCAGGTGGCTACTCGGACCCAATTAAGATCAGAAATGGGACCAGGCAGGGTTCGCCCCTATTCGCCCTGACAATCGAACCATTAGCGGCCACAGTTAGAGAAGATCAGAGCATTAAGGGTATTCGGATTGGTGAAACAGAATACAAAATCTCTTTATTTGCTGATGATGTGATCCTGGCCCTCGCGGACCCCCACATCTCCCTCCCCAATCTCCAAAGATTGCTATCCCAATTCGGCACAGTATCTGACTACAAAGTCAATATGGACAAGTCAGAAGCTCTAAACGTATCCCTATTAGACCAGGAATGGAGACTCCTACAAGCTAACTATAAATATCGATGGAGCACTACCCATATTAAATACCTCGGAATCAGAATCTCAAGCACCTATAGCTCCCTATACCAATTCAACGACCCCCCCGTTTGACCAAATCAAAAAAAATCTGGAAAAATGGAAAAAGTTCCAAATTTCCTGGTTTGGAAGAATTATCTCAATAAAAATGAACGTCCTGCCGAGACTTCTTTATTTCTTCCAAACACTCCCTGTCCCCGTCCCAATCGCAGCCCTGAAACATATCCAGGCCCTTATGTTCCAATTCATCTGGAATGATAAACGGCCAAGAGTGCCAAGGTCTGTGATGTTGTCCCCCAAAACAAGAGGAGGTGTGGGAGTCCCCGACGTGATTAGATACTATTCGGCGGCCCAGTTGAAGCAGGCTGTAGTTTGGAATTACGACCCGGCCTCCACCTGTTGCTAGCGCTCGAATCACATCATGCTGCACCTGCCACCCTCCAGGTCCACCTCTGGTCTCCTGCAGGAAGGGAGGGAGGACCACGGCGATTTGCTCTGGGGGCAATGAGATGCACATGGGATGTCTGGCTCAAGAACAGAGGGAAATACGGCCTGCTAGCTACCCCATCCCAACGTACCCCCATCTTTGGAAACCCACACTTCCCGCCTGGGTGTTCCAAAAAACAATTCAACCAATTCCAAGGTCTAGGAATAAGGCTGATTGCCGATCTGCTGAAAAATGAGGAGATCCTCTCCTTCCAGGAACTCCGCGACAAACATAAACACCAGGGTCTCCAGCTGGTCAAGTTCCTGCAAATTAGGCACTTCCTTTTATCCCTAGCCCCAAACGCTAAATTCCCCCCATAAACCAGGTTTGAATCCATTTGTATCAAAGGCTCCGACCAGAGAGGTTTGATCTCAGAGATCTATAGGGGGATGGAGTCGGCAACCAGCCCCCCATCCCACCAGTATATGCAAAAATGGTCCGAGGACCTCAATGTACAGATTTATTTATTTATTTATAAAATATTTTACCAGGAAGTAATACATTGAGAGTTACCTCTCGTTTTCAAGTATGTCCTGGGCACAGAGTAAAACAAATAATACATGGTTACAGTTACATAAATGAACAGGGTATACATTATATACAAGACATTGCATGCACAGTTAAAGAAAATATATATTATGAGCGTATGAAACAGTTACAGGCCAGGTTAAAATGTGAGACAGATAGATATGGACGGGTGGGAGGATATCTGGGAGTTGGCTACAAAGACCTCAATCTGTACAGTGACAAAAGAGAACATATATAAAATACTATTCCAGTGGTACCTGACCCTGGCTAGGCTGAGCCAGATCTTCCCCGGCACTCCTGACCTGTGCTGGAGGGGATGTGGCCAAAAGGGAGACACGGCCCACATTTGGTGGTCATGTCCGGAGATTCAGAGGTACTGGACCAAGATCCAGAAGCTCCTACAAGAGACTACGGGGCTTCTTTCCCCCCTGGACCCCTTGACCTTTGTGCTGAGCAAACCCATAAATTACCTGTCCCCCCCTTGAGTAGACAAGTATCAGCTATCCTAACCGCAGCCAGATGCTCAATAGCGGCGGCGTGGAAACACACCAAAGCCCCAGCGAGAAACACGGTGTTGAGAAGAATAGACAAAGTCATGGCCATGGATAAACTTACAGCTATGCTCAATAAAAAAATGCCACAGTTTCGGGATACCTGGGACCCCTGGGGCGGCCCGCTAGGACTAGGCCTGCATTAGGCCGTTCGTGAACAGATGGAAAAGGAGGAAAGAAACAGAGATCCCCCCTCCCCCCAAACCCTTTCCAGTATGTCTTCCCTCCCCCCCTTAGACCTTTCCCCCCCCCCCCCCCACCAATTGAAAAACACCTATTGTGGGACAACATGTTGTTTAACTCAGTTGAAAAGTCATGTCATGTGCCTATGACATTGTCGTTATCATTTGGATGTATGTTGTTCTCAATAAAAAAAAAAAGTGATACAAAAAAAGTAAGGTTATCCAGCCGACACCTATGCGGTAAATGGAGAAAGCTATTGCGATTGTTAAGAGCATGTATGAAAAATATTTATAACCAAGGTTGTGCTCTTGCATTCTTTATGTTTGATGTCTTATAACAGGGGCGATCAGGCATCTTCGACTGTCTTGCGCTCTGCGAGAGGCTGAATAGTGATTCGCTCATATACTCTTGAATGTCACATACTGTAGTGATGATAAATGTATGAAAAGTCCATCCAACTATAAAATACTCAAGACGGATTCTGGTGGAAGATATGGAATAATATTACCTCCTATTGTAAACCCGAAATTGATAGTGCTTAGGTGGTAATCCGCGCAGTGGTGTCTGCTTGCTCTGCAGCGGTCTGGACTCCTCGTGATATCCCCGATTGCATGCGTCTTGGATAAATAACGACGTGAATAAACAAGGAAGAGAATCCGGAGCAACAGCAGTAGGAAGCAAGTAAAAATTAGCACGGGAACCCAGGTAAGTGACAAAAATCTAAAAAGCTTTATTCGGATATACACATGTGGTCTCAAAAAGAGAAAAAACTCCCACGCGTTCTGCACCTAAGTGGCGCTTTCTCACCTTGACTTGCTTCATACTGCAATTGCTCCGGAATCTCTTCCTTGTTCATCTTTGACTGAGCCCCTGATTGAGCCACTTGTGCAGAACAAGGGACTGATTGAGAAACTTGTGCTGAAGCAAGGATATCCTGAAAACCTGACCTGTTGGACGCTGGTACTCACCTCTCACGGGGCCCAGCACTAGAGTGCCCACTGGCTCTGCAGCCTTGCGAGACCCCATCTCTGTCTCCTCCCCCCCCCCCACACATCTCTCTCTCATCCTCCCACCTCTTTCTCTCGCACCCCCCACTTCTTTCACTTTCACCCCTGCACCTCTTTCCCACCCATCATCTCCCCACCTCTCTTTCTCTCTGACCCTCACCTCTCTTTCTCTCTGACCCTCACCTCTCTTTCACTCATCCCCATCTATCTTTCTTTCCCACCCCACCTCTCTTTCTCTCCTGCCCCTCACCTCCCCACCTCTCTTTCCCTCCCACCCCCCCAACTCTTTCTCTCCCACCCCCACCTTTCTCACCTTCCCCCACCTCTCTTTCCCTCCCCCACCTCTCTTTCTCTCCCACCACCCTACCTTTATTTCTCTCCTACCCCCCACCTCTCTTTCTCTACCCCCATCTGTCTCTCTCCCACCCACCCCCACCCACCTCTCTCTCCCCCCACCACCTTTCTCTCCACCCCCCCACCTCTGTCTCTCCAACACTCAATAACCCCCCTCCCCAATTCACATTAACCCCCAATACACAATAACCCCCAAAACACAACCGACCTCCCCCAATAACTAACACGCATTTATTGTAGAAACCTGTTGCTTGACACATATGCCTAAACTTTTCTGTTCTCTACTGACTCATTCTATTAATACAGCCATTACCAGCTTCAGAAAATAAATGGATGCTTATTATTCTGCCAATAGCTTCTTCATTACAAACTACATTACTAATGGGAAGATTTACTGTTAATAGATGTAAAAGCTATGTGTATTAAAATAAAAATTATTAATATATAATAATATAATGTATTAATATATATATATATATATATATATATATATATATATATATATATATATAAACAGTGCTTCCCCCACCCTGTGGGAGATTCTTCCATTACTACGTATGTGGTGCATGATACCTGCTGGTAACAGGAGGGCTGAGCTGTACGCCGATGGTAGTGGGGACACAGGATAAGGTTTATGGGGTGCATTAACCACGTGGTTCTCTAGCAGTACAGCGCCTCCATCTGCTGTAGGCTCCAGGTAGGGGAGATGATCTCCTACAGTAGAACTATCACCTCTCCCCCCAGTAAGATCACACACTAGGCGGGAGTATAACAACAGGAACGATTTATTCTCTCACTCTGTGCAGCATAGTACACGGCAGTGCAGCAACTGTCAGCTACTCACTAATGGATGGTCCCTGGACCTTCACTACAGGCCAAGGGCACCCGCAGCAGTCCCAGCTCTTCCCTGCCCCTCTAACAGGGACAGAGGTATGGTACACACTCACTTTCCCCCCGAGGGGAAGAGGCCCAATTATCAGGCTCTTGGCTGTGTGACCTGCCCATCTCAAGTAGGTAGAGGCTAAATTTAGGGCGGCACTGCCCTTAAGAACAGCTAGGAGGGCACCAGGACTGTTCCAAGATTGGACATGCTCAGGCCGGGTGTCACCACCTCCCACTGTCACTCAAGTGCATCACCAGTGAGTGTGGAAAACCCATATTGACTACTGTCTAGCAGGACTTAATGCCAGGAGTAGGGCAGGTTAGTAGCCATTGGTGGCATGGCTACATATATACTGCTGCGGCACAGTTTATTCGAGCATTTGCCCGTTCTGTGCCGCAGCAGTAGCCTGGCGCGCGCCCGAGTGTGACGGGCGCGCGCCGAAGCAGCGGAAGAGCGCCCTCCGATCGGGGCGCTCTCCCTCCCGCTGCCGGGTCCGCCGGGTCCCCCGGAACCCCCTGCCGCCGTCCCGCAGATCGCGGGACACCAGGGCTCCCTCAGGGAGCCCTGGACGCGCGTGCAGGGGGCGCAGGCTCCCGAAGACGCGTGACCGCGCGTCTATGACGCGCGGCACGCCGAGGGGCGGCCACTAGCAAGCCGGGAAATCTCCCGGCTTGCGGATCTGGCCGCACTGCGATAAAGTGTGTCGCCAGTGTATACTTAGACATTATTGAAAGCTTCTTGCAGAGGAAGAGCAGAAAAAGAGGGTGGCGTTAGGGGTTGTTCCCCCTAACACACACACACTTCCCCCCTCTAAGGCCAAGCTCACGGTGGTGGCGCCGCTAAGTGCGTCCGCACGCACTTCAAGGACTCTTACCTGATTGTCTAAGGTAGTTCCTCAAGTGCCCGCGGCGACGCAGCTACATTTTTCTGCCACAGCAGAACATGAAATTGCGGGCTGCAGTCGCATGACGTCAGCGTCACGTGAGCTGGTTCAGCCAATGAGGGCGAACCAGCTCTGTGACGCATCCGTGACGTGGTTGCCACGCCCCGACACGCCCCTGATTGCCGCGACCCATCTCCTGCAGCTAGCGCACGCATCGTGGCTGCAGGAGTGCGCGCGGAAGCGCTCACGCCACCACCGTGAGCTCGGCCTAAGAATTATACCTGGGGCGGGGAGGTGGGGGGGATAGGACTGCTCTAGTCTGTTTGGAGCTGCTCTGCAGAGCTCAGCTATGTGGGGGGGCAGGGAAGGGGATTGGCTGTGTGCAGTGATGGCCCCGCCTCCTCAGCATGCAGGAAAAAAACCTGCAGCAGCGGAAACAGACATGCTGTCACTGAGTTCCTGACAGTAGCATCACAAAAAAAGCCCTGGTATATTATATATTAACCTCCTATGTGCCAGAAACGTCTGAAACTCATTGCGCTGCAGGGCTGCAACAGAGACAAATCTAATTGGGGCCGACGAACTATAAGGTGGATATTCTATATTCACTGAAGCTGCTATTTGGTTGGTTTCCAGCCGAAAATTCCCATTCATTTCAATGGGGATTTTCAGCTGAAAATGGCATTAACTGCTATTCCGGGCTACATACAGTACTGTAGAATTAACCCTCGAAACGGGATACAGGTTTGCTAAAATCACCAAGACCATATCGTTGTTGTAGAGGTAAAACTGATTAAATGCACTTTTGGCAAAAACACACTAAATGCACTTCCAGACTTGGAATGTCTTGTTATTTCTATTGAAAGAAAAATTAAGTGCCTATTTAGTCCTAGTTCCAAGTTACCAAAACATAAAATTCATTAAGTATGATTTTGAAATAATGTCAAAAAGAACATTTAATCGTCTTTTCCTCAGTACTCAAAGAATTTAGTTAATGACTTTTACCACTACAATGACGATATTTTCTTTTAAATAATAAAAATGCCACTTGTGAGCACATTCACGTCTCAAACCTGCCTTTCCCTACAGTATAATATCTTAGCATACAATGCTTCCACTGCAGCCAGGGTTTCTGGGTAATGACATGCAAATGAGCCCTCACAGTGTGTCACTTTACAGCCATTCTCCACAGATCCTTCATCCCAATGCACGTCAATCTTAAAATAAAGAGCTCTCCCTCATTTTCCTCCCTCAAATCTCCCTGAATGGAGTGCTCACCCTTAGCCAGTTAGTCCGATGTGGGCGTCCGGGCCTCTTTTAACCAAAAATTCCTATTGAAATCAATGGAGATTTTCACCCGAAAATAGCCCAAACTGCCGCATCGGACTATATACAGATGTAGCTAACCTTACTGTCTCCGGTGCCACTGCTACCCACGGTCAAGCGACTGCTGTACTCGTGGCATTGGGGGTCCCACTTTGAAGCATGGAGCCCTAGCAGCGCGATCGCTGCAGGCCCTGTCTCAGGCACCGCAGACTTCTGCTTCTTCGACCATGGCGCCGGGTACAATGTGTCTTACTACATCTGCAGAATTATACCTGCTCTGACGGGGGCGGCAGCACGGTCCGGTGACACCATCCTCACTGTAAGGAATCCACTATCGGCTTTGACTATAGCCTTGCAGACCTATGCAGTTGCAAGCTTTCTCTGGCAATCAATGGCAAAGTGCTGCCTCTCATTGCAGCTTCTGACCTGTGCTCCATCATTGGAGGAATACTCACACACCCTCCTCCTGTGATTGGATCTCCGCCCTTTATATCCTGGGCGTTGGCACTGAACCAGTGCTGAGCATAACTCCTACCTTGGACGTTACCGTCTCTGCCACAAACCGTCCAGGCCTCTCTCCTAGTGTTCTAACCTTCCTAGTTTCTGAGTATCCAGAGGCCTGTTCCTGTCTCCTGTGCTGAAGCGTGGTTAGCCAGCACTGGTACCTGCTGCATTCTCTCCTAGCAGTGGTTACCCTTAATTTCCTGGTACCTGCTGCATTCTCTCCTAGCAGTGGTTACCCTTAATTTCCTGAGGCCTGCTGCTAATCTCCATGCAGTGGCCTGCCTTGGACTTCTGCGCTGAAGCGTTGGTTTCCCCGACGCTGCCCTGCGGTGTACTTCGGCCAGCCTGCTGTCTCCCCCTGCTGAGACCGGCGTCATGGGCCGAGGCCGCTCCTCTCGCAGAGGCCGCTCACGCTCCTAAGCTGAAGCGGGGAACTCCTGTCTGCCTGTTGCCGATTCCTTGCTACGACTACGACCACCCAGATGTCTTCTATCCTGACCCAGCTTCGGCCATCGATTGTCCTGTCTTCTCCTACCCCGACTTTGGCTTCAATAACGACGATGCTGCCTTCTCCAATCCTGACCCTGCGATGTACGACTACGAACTGCGCACTCCGGATCAGTCTGCGCGGACTAAGGTCGGTGATTATATTACCCCACCCCAGCCCCGCGGTCCGGTCCCGGTTTGTGGCGAGCATCGACGTAACACTCACGATGTAAACTGCAGGCAGGAGACAAGCAGAGGAGACGGAGGCATGGCGGAGGCGTGGCCGTGAGAAGTTCACCCTCATTGGCTGAACCGCTCACGTGACGCGGCCATCGCCTGAATTACACACATTTTCAAGTCTGCTCACCAGTCTGCCGCTTTGCAGTTTGACGCTGCGCGTGCCTCGCGCGCAGTATGTTTGCTTGAATTGGATTTCTGTATTTTGTTTTTCAGCCGGGCGGCCGATTTTGGTATAATCACGGCCTAAGTCTCATAAAACGTGCCACAGTACCACTGATGGTTGAAGACATAGAAGATTTGATATCAACTTCCAAATCAGTGCAATCTGAGGCATCTAGACCCCAAAATGTAAATTTTCTGGGGCAAAACTACTTCAATGAGTTAAAGTCTATCCCCTCTCCTCAATATGGCCCATAGTTTGCGTAGCTAATGATGCAGTGACATCTGTTCGCTGGAACGGAATTGTATGCATTGTTTACTGCGCGTTACTTTCATTTTCATAAGAAATGGGGATCCGTGAAAATGAGGATGCTAAATAGGAGTGAGACCGACTCCAAATAACTTTGGCTATAAATAAGTCAGACTTGGAATATAGCTACTTTTTTAATTTACAAAATGACAGCTCCATTTTTCCTTTTTTTGCAAAAGGGATTTATTTTAGAAAGAGATTCTTTACCTTAACAACAGCATTAAGGATTATAGCGGCTGTCTTACACATCTTCCAAATAAAACAAGTAACACCCCCCCCCAAGAAAAGCTCTGTAGAAAATCATAGCTGATTTTATTAATGCATATCTCCTTCTCTCAGCAGAGCAATCCATGCCCCATCATGCAATGGATATAAAACACAATTCTGTAATCAATAATAATTCAAATGATGCTGCATCTCACTAAACCACTTAATAAAAAACAATATAACCCACTTTTACTCTAATTACAAACCCCCTTGAAAATATATAGATGGCAATTACAGCCAATGGTAATCAAGGCTTGCAATGGGCACCTCGCTAACGTCTTAGTCACATTTATATCAATATGGTTGATACAATACAGTATCAGGATGATTACTTAACCTGTCCGCACTGTTCATCATGCACCAGCAGACACCTTTCAGCGTAAGTGATAGAGTTCAGGCAGCAAGTGCAGAAAACAGAGAACAGGTGTCATGTGGCAAGAACGGGTCTGGTTAAGTAACAACCTGGCCGCAGTCGTCTGCACAAACTGCAGGCGACGCAGATCTTTCCCCGGAAGACCAAGGACCGAATTGTCCTAGAAATACTGTTTTTAAACTTTTTTTTTTTTTACCATGACATGCCCCCTCTGTGTATATTTACAGGACTGGACACTGTTAGTAAAACTACAGGCATACCCCGGTTTAAGGACACTCACTTTAAGTACACTCGCGAGTAAGGACATATCGCCCAATAGGCAAACGGCAGCTCGCGCATGCGCCTGTCAGCACGTCCTGATCAGCAATACTGGCTCCCTACCTGTACCGAAGCTGTGCGCAAGCGGGGAGACTATAGAGCCTGTTACACATGCCTTATTTACATCAGTTATGCACGTATATGACGATTGCAGTACAGTCCATGCATCGATAAGTGGGAAAAAGGGAGTGCTTCACTTTAAGTACATTTTCGCTTTACATACATGCTCTGGACCCATTGTGTACGTTAATGCGGGGTATGCCTGTATCCCCAAATATCCTGGTCTTGATCCTGCCCCATTGGAGTAATTTAGGGAATCTCTTCGGCATTCACTTTTTCCACCACCAAGAATGCAGACTCCACTTTTTTTTTTTTAACTTATTTGTTGTTATAATGCATCATGGGTTAAGGTGTATTGCTGTACTGGACACAACCGTCCCACTTAAAACTCTTCACCTCTAGTCTGTTATTCCAGAACATCCCACACGACCCCTCAGGTCACGTGCCCGCTTTGAGGATCGGTCACGTGATCGCTCTGTCCCTGGTGATGCAACGTAAGGGGAGGAGTCATCCCCGTTCCGTCCGCGATCTGCTGTAGCAAAACTTGCAGGATTTTGGGAGCCTACTGGGTTCAAATCTCACCTTTCTCTCTATATATTTACCGATTATTTTAAAGGTTCGATGGTGAGAATTTTCACACCATAAAGCGAACTTTAAAAAAAAAAATTAAAAAAAAAAAAACGTCAACAAAATAGAGACGTGGTTGGGATTGCAAGGATTGTGCATGTTTTTCGCATTTATTTTTGCAGGTTACTGAAGAATTTGAAAAGTTAGTAAAATATTTTGCGATAAGTTCGCCCATCATTCATGGCGACCACTGAGAGGGGGGGAGGAGAGGGGGAGGGGGGAAGGCGGGGAGGGGGGGAGCGGGATGGGAGGGGGGGAAGGGGGATGGGGTGGGAGGAGAGGGGGGAGGGGGTTTATGATTCCTTTCTAAGAATGTTTGAGCCGCCTGTGAGAGGCTGATCTGCTGCTGCAGTACACTTGTAGATTCTTGTCAGAGTTCAGCTGTGGAGAAGCCGCGTGTCTGCCTCTGCTTTGTTGCTTCTCAGCTTTTATATTCACTCAAGTTCTGGTGAGTTTCTGATGGTGCGGAGGGGAGAATATTATGTGTAAAAAAACCCCCAACACATATATTGTCACGCTGTGCAGCCCATAGACCAGGCCAGTCCCCTGTACTGAGGTGGGATGTTGAATATACACACCGACAGCAGAGGGAGCGGGTCCGGGATGTGGTTGTAGCGTGGCCAGGCCTGGGTTAAGATTTAGAATAGTCGTTGTACTTGCCGAGTTCAGGAGTATAGAGAGTTCCGTAGTTTAAATCCGTTTCCGTGTCCAAGGGTCTGAGAGGTAAGAATCGTGATGGGTAAGCTGAAGTCGGGAGCCAGAGGGGTAAGTCAGACAAGCCGGTTCAAATCTGTAGGAGAAAAGACAAACAGGAGCACGACACAGTTTCCAGGCTACACAGGAAGCAAGGAGCTATGCAGAGCAAGGAAGTGAAGTCACAGCCGGATATTTAAAGCGACAGTGACCAATCCGGACGAGGGGCATGGCGGAGGCGTGTCGAGGAGCTGCTCGTGAGTGGCTGAGAGACCAGGAAATAGTAGAGCCCAGCTGAGGGTCTGTAACACCAGTGCCAGAATCCAAGATGGCGACGGCAGAGTTCAAGGTATGCACTGGACGGCGGCATGGGTAGCGACGGGGGGCAGGGGCAGCAGCCGCTGCAGTACTGGTAGTGGGTAAGGAGGGGTCACGCCGCAAGGGACGTGGCCCCCGATTCCTTACAGTACCCCCCCTTCAGGATCGACCTCAGGACGATCCATCCAAGGCTTCTGCGGAAATTTCTTGTGGAAGCGGTCCAAGAGAACTGGAGCATGGATGTCCTCCTTGGGTACCCAAGAGCGTTCCTCTGGACCATAACCCTTCCAGTGAACAAGGAATTGTATCTTTCCTCTGGATACACGAGAATCCATGATTGTCTGGATTTCGAATTCAGGTTGTCCTTGGACCGTGACTGGTTTGGGTCTTTGGGTCTTAGCAGGGAACCGTTTGCTCTGGACGAATGGCTTGAGCAGGGAAACATGGAATACGTTTGGAATCCTCATGGAAGACGGAAGTTGCAGACGAAATGCCACAGGATTGATTTGTTCCTGGATCAGAAAAGGCCCTAAGAATCGAGGTGCTAATTTCGGGGTCGGAGACTTCAACTTGATATTTTTAGACGAAAGCCAAACTCGGTCCCCTGGCTTGTAATTAGGGGCCTGTTGACGACGGTGGTCTGCCTGAGACTTGAATTTCTGAGCGGCGCTAAGAAGCGCGGACTGAATCTTGATCCATGACTTCTGAAGAGTAGTTACCCGTTCATCAGCCGCCGGCACTCCTATCGGAATGTTTGAGATTGGCAGTCGACTTGGGTGGAAACCATAATTCACGAAGAATGGGTGTTTCATGCGTGGATTCATTACGAAGTGAATTGGTTGCAAATTCTGCCCAAGGTAGCAGGTCAACCCAATTATCCTGGGAATCGGAAATAAAACACCGCAGGTATTGTTCCAGCGTTTGATTAAGTCTTTCTGTTTGCCCATTAGTTTGGGGGTGATAGCCTGATGAGAAGGATAGCGCCATGCCAAGCCTCTTGGAGAAAGCCCGCCAAAATTTCGATATAAATTGTGTGCCTCGGTCCGAGACTATGGATGTAGGTATCCCATGGATGCGAAACACCTCCTTGGTGAAGATACACTGGCGACACACTTTATTCGAGCTTGGCTAGTCCCACGAATTCGGGTATACCCGGGTGTATTGAGGTTTGTGACTGTTTTCTGCCCGAGTGCATTGAGTTATTTTCCAAGCAGGGATTGAAGCATTTTATTCCCTCTGGCTGCAATACTGCACAGTATATATATATATACTGCATTACAATTCAGGAATTTATGCCATCTGGTAGACACGCGAAGCATTGCAGCCTATTAAATCCTAATCATTATCATTTAACAGATCAGCCGCCCGTCAGCCAGGCATGAACCCAGGCTGGGAAGGCAAATGCAACGGGGCTTGTCAGAGGTGAGGAGCGGCGCATTCCAGGTATCTGCCAGGTACATACCGGGTATTTGCTCGAATAAAGTGTGTCGGTGCAGTATCAGCTAGGGTGGGCGAGGAGGGAAGTCCTTTGAGTGGAACAAAGTGGGCCTGTTTTGAAAAACGGTCAACGATGACCAAAATGGTATTCATCCCTCTGGAGGGGGGTAGATCCACAATGAAATCCATTGAAATATGTGACCATGGACGTTCGGGTACTGGCAAGGGCATGAGCAAGCCTGAGGGTCTTTGATGAAGAGTCTTGTTTTGTGCGCATACTGGACAAGCACTAGTAAACTCATGAACCATCTTTGCCATATTAGGCCACCAAAAAGTACGTTTGATAAGATCCAAAGTTCTTTTGAAACCGGGATGGCCGGCTGAACGGACAGAGTGACCCCATTCTAATATCTTTTGATGAAACCTGGGTGCGGCATAAAGAGTTCCCTCCGGTACCTCTAGACCACTCGGAATTTGTGTTTGAGCTTCAACGATCTTTTCGAGAATGTCAAATGAGTTGGCGGAAATTATAAACTTAGAGGGTACGATAGTTTCAGGGGTTTCTTTTTCCTCCGGAGAAAATTGTCGGGACAAGGCATCAGCTTTTGTGTTTTTAGAACCAGGAATATAGGACAGAGTATAATTAAATCTTGAGAAAAATAGTGCCCAGCGAGCTTGACGAGACCCCAGACGACGTGCATTTTCGATATACAGAAGGTTTTTATGGTCGGTCAATATAGAAATAGGTTCGCGGGAACCCTCCAGGAGATGTCCTGTAAGGCCATCTTGATAGCCAAGAGCTCTCTATTGCCAACATCATAGTTCTTTTCAGCGGGCGAAAACTTCTTTGAAAAAAAACCGCATGGATGAAGCTTATCTTGAGGGAAGAATCTCTGGGACAGGATGGCGCCTGCACCACAATCAGACGCATCAACTTCTAAAGTAAAAGGAAGACTAACATCGGGATGTCGCAGGATGGGTGCCGAGACGAAAGCTTGTTTCAGGGTTTCGTGGGGTCCGTCGGCGGTGCACTGCTGTAGTAGATAGTGGGGGCTGCACACCAATTCCAATAAAAACTGCTTTATTAGGTGGTCATCAAAGGTATAATACAAACACTCTGACGCGTCAGTCCTGAAACGCATCAGAGTGTTTGTATTATACCTTTGATGACCACCTAATAAAGCAGTTTTTATTGGAATTGGTGTGCAGCCCCCATTATCTACTACAGCAGTGCACCGCCGACGGACCCCACGGGACCACCCCCCACTTACCTGAGATGCAGGCGTGATGCACGCACTACTCTGAGTCTGAGCAGCTGTTCCATTGAGGCTCCATCAAGCATTTATGGGTATGTACTTAGGTTTTCTGGGGATGTAGACAGTGCCTTTATGGTATATATAGAGTTCTGTGTTTGTCCTCCAGCTATACCTGTACACCTATTATTGTATTATACTATATAGAGCCTCATACAGCTTAATACATGCTCCCATGACCAGATATATGCCTATTGAGACTTCAATCAAGTCATTTCCACACACAGCTGAGCCCTGAGGATTGGGATTATTTCCCTTACATACAACTTGTTTCAGGGTTTCGAAGGACGAGACGGCCTGCGGAGGCCATACAGACGGGTCAGCTCCCTTCTTGGTAAGGGCCGTAATGGGAGCCACAGTGGTGGAAAAATTTCGGTTGAATTTCCTATAGTAATTGGAGAAGCCCAAAAAACGCTGGATGGCTTTGAGAGAGTTGGGCTGAGGCCAATCCAAAACATTCTTAAGTTTTTCAGGGTCCATTGAAAATCCTTTATCAGAAATTATATAGCCTAAGAAGGCAGTAGAGGTTTGATGAAAAAGACATTTCTCGAGCTTAGCGTAGAGATTATTGACACGAAGGCGAGCGAGAACGAGCCTGGTATGCTGGACATGATCTTGAAGATTTTTAGAAAAAATTAGGATATCGTCCAGATAGACGATTACGAAAGAATTGAGAACATCACGGAAGACATCATTCATGAAATCCTGAAAAACAGCAGGAGCATTGCATAAGCCGAAGGGCATTACAAGATACTCGTAGTGGCCGCTTCTGGTATTGAAGGCAGTCTTCCATTCATCGCCTTCTCGGATGCGAACAAGATTGTAAGCTCCTCGGAGGTCTAGCTTGGAAAAAATCTTTGCCCCTTGAAGCCTATCAAAAAGTTCGGAGATCAGCGGAAGGGGGTATCGATTCTTGACTGTGATGAGATTGAGCCCTCGGTAATCAATGCATGGTCTCAGGGATCCATCTTTCTTTTTGACAAAAAAGAAACCGGCACCAGCGGGGGACGAAGAATTACGGATGAATCCTTTTTCAAGGTTTTCTTTGATGTATGCTGCCATGGCTTCAGTTTCAGGGAGAGACAAGGGGTAGGACTTACATTTTGGAAGAACAGCGCCGGGAACCAGATTAATGGGGCAATCATAAGGTCTGTGAGGAGGTAGAACCTCCGATTGTGTCTTGCTAAACACGTCGATGAAATCCGCATATGCTTCAGGAAGACCGGAATCATTAGCCGGGGGCGTTTCCACTCCCGCGAGGACTGTGGTAGGAGAAATGACCGGCAATGGTGAGGCGTCTGACTCTGGCTCCCACTGAATTGTCTTGCCATCCCTCCAATCAATGCGTGGGTTGTGCTGCTGTAGCCAGGGTAATCCTAGGATAACTGGAACGGCAGGAGAGTGCATCACGTCAAAGGATATGATTTCGGTATGAGTACCGGCAGAAAGGGTGAGAGGAAGAGTCTCTAACGTGATGAAGGCAGGTTGCAAAGGGCGACCATCAATAGCCTCGAGGCCAATCGGTGATTTCTTAGCGATGAGCGGAATCTTGTTAAGAGTAGCAAAATCTTGATCCACAAAGTTACCACCGGATCCTGAATCAAGAAAAGCGGCTGTGGTTACGCGAAAATTCGGACCCTCAAGCGAGACTGGAAGCATAATTCTCTTAGGGAGTTCCTCTTCAGAGATAGGGTGAGAAGATATTGACCCCAAAATGAGTCCCTCTTGCCCCGTTGGTCGTGTTTGTTCTTTGGGCCTTAAAGGACAAAAACGTACCGTATGTTCAGGAGATCCACAATAGTAGCAAAGGCCCTCATTCCGGCGACGAGCCCTTTCGGCAGTCCGGTCAGGAGTTCTATCGGCAGTCCTGTCGGTATTACGGAACTCTTGACTGGCAATCTGCATGGGTTCCACAGTGTCTAGAACAGAACGAATAGCTGGGAAGGATCTGGGGAGAATAGGGTCAGAAGAGAAAATTCTGGGACGCTGGCGTTCATGACGGCGCTGTTGAAGGCGCTGATCCACTCGTATGCATTGTGCGATCAATTCGTCCAATTCCTGGGGCCTGGGCTGAACTGCAAGTTCATCCTTTACAGAGTCGGACAAACCTTGCCAAAACACAGCAATAAGGGCTTCTTGGTTCCAATGCGTCTCCGCCGCGACAGTCCGGAATTCCAATGCATATTTGGCTACGGCCCTACGACCTTGAGACAATTGAACAAGAGAAGCAGCGGCAGTATCACTGCGGGCGGGAATATCAAATACCTGCTGGAATTCTTGGCGGAAGAGCTGGTAATCCTGGGTGGTTTCTGCACGCAACTCCCAGATGGGAGAGGCCCACGCCAAGGCGTCCCCTGTTAAAAGAGAGTAAACATAGGCTACCTTGGTGCGTCCGGGGGGGAACAGGCTGGGAGAAATCTCAAATTGTATTTCACATTGATTCAAAAAACCACGACAGGCTAGAGGGTCACCCGCATATGCTTTAGGCGTAGGAATCCTGAGTTCTGATGGCCGGTCGCCACCCTGCGCGGCTGGGGCCGGAATAGGCTGTAGTGAAAGCTGGGAAAGCTGTTGTACCAGGCTTGTGATCTGAGTTCCCAAAGTACCAATGCATTGCGCAAGTCCCCTGATTATTTGGCCCACCTCAGTCATTTCTGTTGGGCTCTGCATAATGTCACGCTGTGCAGCCCATAGACCAGGCCAGTCCCCTGTACTGAGGTGGGATGTTGAATATACACACCGACAGCAGAGGGAGTGGGTCCGGGATGTGGTTGTAGCGTGGCCAGGCCTGGGTTAAGATTTAGAATAGTCGTTGTACTTGCCGAGTTCAGGAGTATAGAGAGTTCCGTAGTTTAAATCCGTTTCCGTGTCCAAGGACAGTCACATTTTTTAGGGCACTGTCATAACTTTTTCGGCTGCTGTCCTGGTTTTCTGGACCCCTGGCGAGCGCCAACTGCGCATGCGTGATCGGCAATTGACGACTACTCTTGCGCATGTGCGATCAGCATTTGCCGGCTGCTCGTGCGCATACGCAACCGGCAAGCTCTGATCGCGCATGAGTAACCAATAAACGACTTCGCATGCGTGACATTTTGTCCCAGTTTTTGCCGGGACAAATATGGTTACTCTAGCCAGGAGGGAGAGATCTGAGGGAGATGTGAGAGGGACTGGTGGAGTTTTGAGAGGGACTGGGGGAGGTGTGAGAGGGATTCTCTCTGCCCTCCCTGGTCTGTCTCTGCCCTGGACAAAAGAAACGGTATAATGACAATCAAGTAGCAATATGTAAATATTTTACGAAAGGCAAATAATTAATTTATTTCAATCAAATATTGTTGTTTTTCATTTTTCACTATAAAAGGGCGGTGCAGTCTCTCTTCTTCCCCCTCCCCCCATCCCCGTTCCACCCTTGCCATTCACTGTCTCTCTCCCCCCATTCTCTGTGTGTCTCTCCCCCCCATTCTCTGTATCTCCCTATCCCCAATTCTCTGTCTCCCTCATTCTGTGTCTCTCTCTGTCCCCATGCTGTGTCCCTCTCTCTGTCCCCATGCTGTCTCTCTCCCCACGCTGTCTCTCTCTCCCCACGCAGTCTCTCTCCCCCCATGCTGTCTCTTTCTCTCCCCCCATGCTGTGTCACTCTCCCCATGCTGTCTCTCTCCCAGTGCTGTCTCTCCCCATGCTGTCTCTCCCCCCGTGCTGTCTCCCTCTCCCCCATGCTGTCTCTCCCCCGTGCTGTGTCACTCTCTCCCCATGCTGCGTATGTCTCTCTGTCTCTCCCCATGCTGTGTCACTCTCCATGCTGTGTGTGTTTGTCTCTCCCCATGCTGTGTGTGTTTGTCTCTCCCCATGCTGTGTGTGTGTTTGTCTCTCCCCATGCTGTGTGTCTGTCTCTCCCCATGCTGTGTGTGTCTGTCTCTCCCCATGCTGTGTCTCTCTCTCTCTCTCCCCATGCTGTCTCTCTCTCTCCCGATGCTGTGTCTCACTCTCTCTCCCCATGCTGGATGTCTCTCTCTCCCCATGCTGTGTGTCTCTCTCTCCTGATGCTGTCTCTCTCCCCCATGCTGTGTCACTCTCTCCCCATGCTGTGTCACAAACTCATTAAAAGTGGCATTAAGAGTTGAATAATAAAAATTAAAAAATACAGCAAGTATTATCTAATACTACAGAACTGATTTATTTAAAAAAACATAAGATTTCACATGGAAACAAACGCATTAGTAAAATGTTTACCATTTTGTTCTACTGATTTGGGACGGCCCTTTTAACCAGCGAAACCCCCTTTTTGTGCGATGACATTCTGCATTGGAAACCACTTTATTAGCAGTGTATAAGTGCATCTGGGTTTGGCGATGCTCAGCAGTTGCCGCCGGCCCCGCTGCAGGCACTTTTCTCACCATGCTGCTCCCGTGCTTCCCTCTCACACCGAGCAGCGGTTTCTTTTGTGTTTTTTTTTTTTTACATTAACTGCCCAATGATAGCGAGAGGTGTGACCGGCGGCCAATGAGCGTGCACAAACCCACAGGCCAATCACAGGGGGCACAAACATACAGACATACATTTTTTAACATATATATAGATTCATGAATTACGGAGAAGTATATGGCTACATTTAAGCTAAAGTGATCAGACCATGTTGATACATACACTCATTGAGTGGTGTGCATCTTTAACACATTTGCTGGTCATTTTGTTGCAATTTATATCGCTGCTACATTTCTGGAGAAGTCTCCCTTATAGTATCTATCTGTGAGATATTTTAAGCCAATACAAAGGCTTCGTTTTGTGACTTGAGAAAGGGCATACTGCCAAAACGCGTTGGTGGACCCCTGTTGTGACCTAAGGGGGGACTTTTGATCCACTTAACATGGAATAAACACTTTTTTGATGTTGCATGCCGTGAGCCTCCTTCTATTCCTTTTGGCAGTGCACTGCCTTATCTTTTACCTGTTCGTTTTGTGACTGTTTGCTATTCACTCTATAGCGATATCTACAATTTAATCAATATACTGCTGCTAAGTAATGAGTATACATATACTTTTCTAAAAGGTAACATTGAACCAGCACTCTAAGATTGAGGTTACTATATACAGGCATACCCCGCATTAACATAGGCAATGGGACCGGAGCATGAATGTAAAGCGAAAATGTACTTAAAGTGAAGCACTCCCTTTTTTCCACTTATCGATGCATGTACTGTACTGTAATCGTCATATACGTGCATAACTGATGTAAATAATGCATGTGTAACAGGCTATATAGTATCCCCGCTTGCGCACAGCTTCAGTACAGGTAGGGAGCAGGTATTCCTGTTCAGGACGTGCTGACAGGCGCATGCGTGAGCTGCCATTTGCCTAGTGAGCGATATGTACTTACTCGCGAGTGTACTTAAAGTGAGTGTCCTTAAACCGGGGTATGCCTGTACATGCTACCTATATGGTACAACAGCGCACCTAGTTAGCTGTTTTATTCTTTTTCTATATGAGTTTGTCCGGTCCTCACCACTGGGGTTTTAATATTCACACACTGTAAATAATGTACACATTATAAGTCAAGTATATATGTTACTCAAATTTGATTCTTTTTTTATTACCCCCTTAGAGGTAGTTATCATGACCGGTCTCTTATTGGCCCTAATATAGCCCATGGTAGATGTTTACGTTCTGAATAAGACACCAATACCAGGTTTGTTTAAGACTTTAATAGGTTGAGTGCAGCATTTGGGTACCTTTTTTCTGATCTTCTCTGATCAGACTCTGCAGTTGGAAAATAGCAATCTGATGGTAGTCTAGGACATTTGACTCCGCTGGTGTTTTACCACGACCTCGCCGCAGCTCCACCTAATGGCTGGAGGAGAAGTTGTCAGACCCTGCTTTTCTCTCTGCATTCGGCAAAACCGGGAGATAGAAGAAGACAGGTAGGATGACCTGATATCCCAGTTTAGCCTGGACAGTCACAGTTTTTAGGGCTCTGTCCTAACTTTTTCGGCTGCTGTCCTGGTTTTCTGGACCCCTGGCGAGCGCCAACTGCGCATGCGTGATCGGCAATTGACGACTACTCTTGCGCATGTGCGATCAGCATTTGCCGGCTGCTCGTGCGCATACGCAACCGGCAAGCTCTGATCGCGCATGAGTAACCAATAAATGACTTCGCATGCGTGACATTTTGTCCCAGTTTTTGTCGGGACAAATATGGTTACCCTAGCCAGGAGGGAGAGATCTGAGGGAGATGTGAGAGGGACTGGTGGAGTTTTGAGAGTGACTGGGGGAGGTGTGAGAGGGATTCTCTCTGCCCTCCCTGGTCTGTCTCTGCCCTCCCTGGTCTGTCTCTGCCCTGGACAAAAGAAACGGTATAATGACAATCAAGTAGCAATATGTAAATATTTTACGAAAGGCAAATAAATAATTTATTTCAATCAAATATTGTTGTTTTTCATTTTTCACTATAAAAGGGCGGTGCGGTCTCTCTTTTTCCCCCTCCCCCCATCCCCGTTCCACCCTTGCCATTCACTGTCTCTCTCCCCCCCATTCTCTGTGTCTCTCCCCCCATTCTCTGTATCTCCCTATCCCCCATTCTCTGTGTCTCCCTCATTCTGTGTCTCTCTCTGTCCCCATGCTGTGTCACTCTCTCTGTCCCCATGCTGTCTCTCTCCCTACGCTGTCTCTCTCTCCCCACGCTGTCTCTCTCTCCCCACGCTGTCTTTCTCTCCCCACGCAGTCTCTCTCCCCACGCAGTCTCTCTCCCCCCATGTCTCTCTTTCTCTCCCCCCATGCTGTCTCTCTCTCTCCCCCAATGCTGTGTCACTCACCCCATGCTGTCACTCTCCCCATGCTGTGTCACTCTCCCCATGCTGTGTCACTCTCTCCATGCTGTCTCTCTCTCCCCGTGCTGTCTTTCCCCCCTGTGCTGTGTCTCCCTCTCCCCCGTGCTGTGTCTCCCTCTCCCCCGTGCTGTCACTCTCTCCCCATGCTGCGTATGTCTCTCTGTCTCTCCCCATGCTGTGTCACTCCCCATGCTGTCTCTCACCATGCTGTCTCTCCCCATGCTGTGTCTCTCTCTGTCTCTCCCCATGCTGTGTGTGTTTCTCTCCCCATGCTGTCTCTCTCCCCATGCTGTGTGTGTTTGTCTCTCCCCATGCTGTGTGTTTGTCTTTCCCCAAGCTGTGTATGTTTGTCTCTCCCCATGCTGTGTGTGTCTGTCTCTCCCCATGCTGTCTCTCTCCCTCTCCCCATGCTGTGTCTCTCTCTCTCTCTTCATGCTGTGTCTCTCTCTCCCGATGCTGTGTCTCACTATCTCTCCCCATGCTGTGTGTCTCTCTCTCTCCCCATGCTGTGTGTCTCTCTCTCCCGATGCTGTCTCTCTCCCCCATGCTGTGTCTCTCTCTCTCCATGCTGTGTCACAAACTCATTAAAAGTGGCATTAAGAGTTGAATAATAAAAATTAAAAAATACAGCAAGTATTATCTAATACTACAGAACTGATTTATTTAAAAAAACATATAAGATTTCACATGGAAACAAACGCATTAGTAAAATGTTTACCATTTTGTTCTACTGATTTGGGACGGCCCTTTTAACCAGCGAAACCCCCTTTTTGTGCGATGACGTTCTCCATTGGAAACCACTTTATTAGCAGTGTATAAGTTAAGTATCATTTCTCCTGCGTTACCTCATGTTCTTGCAGTCTCCCTCCCGATGTGTCCCAAGCCGAAGACGCCGTTATATAACCCAGCCTACCTCGGGCACTCGTGCACTAGCCCGCATGCCAGCCAAGCTGCTCAGTGAGTCACAGAGATGGAAAGATCTTAACCTTGTCAATGCTGCAAGACACCTCCTGTAAAGTGTTGCCTTTGTACAGTAGCCACCCAGTAATGAAGGAAGTAACCCTCCCACTTGGCATCTATTATCTCATGCTAAAAAAAATACAAATGCATTAGTTATATCTTAAGAATAAAAGGATGCATTTCAATATTTGTGTCTCAAAAAAAAAAACTTAAAGGAAAGAGATTTTATGACACGATCACATGCTGAGATGTTGACTATTTCTTATCGATTGATTTGGATCACTGAAGGCAGGGGTGCGCAAACTGGGGGGCATGTTCTTTGGGGGGCGCCATTCAGAGGCCCTGTGCTCTTCCCTACAACATTTTAATTTGATTGCCGGTGGAAAGCGCAGGGTGTCTGTAACGACCTCTTAGGCTGCGATTATACCCAGAAACGCTTGTGGTGTCACCCGTAGAGACCCCGCGTGGCGCAAGCTTCATACACACATGATAAGTGGCTATACCAAATTCAACTGTCTCCCCGCTTGCTACTGCAAAGTGGGAGACAGTTGATGCGTTTTGGCGACACCACTGGCGTTTTGGGGTATAATCGCAGCATTACTCTCTATCCTCCTGCATCTTCTGATAGCGACAATGCGTCGCCATGACAACGCAGCATCGTAAAGGAGGAGAGGGAGCAGCTAACATGTCGGGGGGGGGGTCACAACATAAAAGGTTTGTGTACCCCTGAGTTAATGGACTTAAGGTCGTTATGAGGCTTCATACACATGTCGCATAATTCGTTGTTTGAAGTGAATTTTGACGCATTGCGTCATGTTGAATACCTGATTTATACAATTTAAATTAAATGTAGAATATTGTGGAGTATTTTAGTTTATTTATAACTAATGTTAATACATATTATATTAGTAAAATATTATTTATATTAGCCATATTGTAATAATATTACTTTTTATTACCCTATATAATGAAACATCTGTACTGCGTCAAAAACATTTTAGGTTGATACATAGCATTGTAACTTTATAAACAGACTTTTTAGGGTTTACCCTATGTTGAACTTGGCAGATAATTTTGACGCACTTTATACTTTTTTTGCCACAGGGAAGCTTTCTTTTTCAATACATATTTGCATATGTACAATTTCTATGCGGTAAATAATTGAAATAACATGCTGATGGTGCAAATGTAGAAGTATCAGGTCAGTACAGAGACGCACATAAGCACAATCTAAAATGAGATTTCTATACATCAATATTACGTCCAAAAAGCTACTTGCAGCGCTCAATACATAAGAATTAACAGGTTAAATTGTCACATTGCTGAAATAAAGCATTAAATTAAGCGTTCCAATAGCCTGGACTCATGGCTCCTGTCCCACACCCACAGTCACTCATACCAACCATTGTGGCCAAGCGCTGTCATCTACTGTACTTATTCCCTCACCTGCTGTCTCTGCAAGTCTCCCAATATTCCACTTAGATTGTAAGCTCTCCGGGGCAGGGATTTCCTTTCCTATTGTCTAATCTTGTTTGTTGCACTTATTGTATTATTATACTTCTCTGTACTGTATTGTCTCTTTTGTAAAACTGTGAGCACTATATAAATAAAAATATACATACATACGGGTTGTATATATATAAAATATACATACATACCTTTGGGTTCACTGCATACTGATTGTATTCTAACAATGAGCGATGCCATAAAAAGATTTATACATTGAAGCAATAAAGCTTGAGAGCCTTAATTAGTAAGTAAAACATAAGCAGAGGAGAAAAACGTTCAAGAATAAATATTTGACTTTACAGTATAAGGTTTTATTTTATTTACAATGTAATGTCAACAGATTTCCACCAGGGGGCGATATTGTGCAGTAACTGCAAACAATACCCTTATCTCTGCCTTATGATTTATAGGGTGTATAGTGCTAGGGCCTTATTATTTATAGGGTGTATAGTGCTAGGGCCTTATGATTTATAGGGTGTATAGTGCTAGGGCCTTATTATTTATAGGGTGTATAGTGCTAGGGCCTTATTATTTATAGGGTTTATAGTGCTAGGGCTTTATTATTTATAGGGTGTATAGTGCTAGGGCATTATTATTTATAGGGTTTATAGTGCTAGGGCCTTATGATTTATAGGGTGTATAGTGCTATGGCCATGCAGATTCTGCCATATTGTGTGTGGTCCTTGTTTACAATATTCAAATCTTAAAAACTCTCCCTGGTCATACCCAAAGAGGGCTTTTCTTTTCAGCTGAGATCGCGATTTGGACGAGGAGGATTCGTCTTCTCGTTTCCCAGGTCAATGGTCGTGGCTGTCACGTGACTGCTTTCAAGAGCGCTCAACGGATTAATATCATCACTCAATAGGGGGTCAAAATGATGCAATTCTCGGGAACAAATAAACTGCACCTGATATCAACGACAAAAAATCCTATTGATTTTTAATAAGATATTTTTTTTCCCTTTGCCTGGATGTCACAGAATTGCCCCTTTGCCTTGATACCTGTACATACTCTGGGCCCCAATGTCCTCATCCCCAAGGTGAGTGGAAGGTGAAAGATGTCATCAAAGCCCCGCCCCGTCTCCTTTAGCCCCGCCCACACCCAAACCCAAGCCCCTCCCGCCCTGACACCCTGCAGATATCGTGTTTAAAGAAGCAGGCGGAGCGGTTTGGAGGAGGAGGACTCTTGAGCCATCGCGCCACCCGTAGCTTCGCCAGTTTCTCTCTCTGCACGGTGCTAAACTTTTCACCAAGTAGTGCCTGAGACCGGCGGCGGAAGGCGGGGACTGGGAGAGCTCACGCTGCGGGTCACGGAGGACAGGCACGGGGGGCTGGCAGCACCTGGGAGAGCGACGGTAAGCGGTGAGAGTGGGAGGCCGGGGAGAAGCGGGCCGGCTGAGTTGTCACGTTGCTATGGTAACCGTGCGCAGCCCTGCTCTGCATGGGGGGCTCGGTGCAACTTTCCAGGCGGGATCCCAACATCCTCTCTCCCTGAGCCAGCTGTGCACCACAGCAATATATATAATATATATATAACACACACACGATTAATTTATGCTACTACCCATGTATGTTTAAATAATGACATCTGTATGTACACACGTACACTGCACAGGATATGTGTTTGAATGTATTCTCACTCCTTAAGGCTGGGGCCATGGTGCCTTCGCCCGTGCGGATGCTGGTCAGTGAGCAGGCGCTTACCTGGCCATGGTGGGCTAGCTGTGGGGGGCGTGCTTGGGGGCGTCACGGAGAGGGAGAACCGCTCACGTGACCGGCTTGTCGCGCCAAGAAATCAGTTTAAATGAATTTCTTGCGCAACGCGTGCCGCTTCTCCGCCTGCGCACACGCCGCATGTACGCAAACACCACCTTAAGGCAGTCTGTTTGCTCGGCGTGCGTACGTCTCTGCATGGTCTGCGGTACCATGGCCCCAGCCTTAAGGAGTTAAGACTACTTTCGACGTGTATAGGGAATAAACCCAGACCAGCGCTCTGAATGAATGATAACCACGCATGGATGTAATACATGAATAAAACTGTACTCGCAGTCCTGGAGGTACAGGACTTTTTTTTTCTTTTAATATACACATTCATTCGTATGCAATTTTTGTAGATCAACAGGAGGGCATAGAGCCAACAGTGGTTGTTTGTTTGTACATGAATCGGAATAGCAAATAAAAATCAGGTTTTATGTCCTTCCTATGACTAACTATTTTTAACCACTGCACAGTTTTATTAGGAATTCATTTTAGCCCTTGGTTAAAAGAAGCCGGTTATGTGAAATGAAACCTTTTCAATCAACCGCATATATTGTTTATAAGATTGCATATAGATATATTTTACTGCAATATTTCTTGCGCGCTTTCGCATAAGTGTGGGTAATGACGTCTGCTACATCTGTATAGAATTGTGTTGCATAAATGTCAAAGATGAAAGGAGCACTGCAATACTCCGTTGATCCTGGCACAGGTGCACATCAGTCCAAGCATACGATTGGTGAAGTACATTCAATCACAGAAAAAACAGTGAACTTTTGTAGCAAAATATATTGCGTGGTTACAGAGAAAATCAACGTTTCGGTCCCTGCATGAACCTTTGAAAAGGTACATTTAATTATTTTTCCGTAAGACCACTGGGTTGCTGGTTTTCTGTGATTTGAATTTCTATAATTTATGCTGGTCATGAAAACTGTCTATGTGAGATTGATATCACACAACAATCAGACTCAGCCGTCAATCCTTATCGCGCTGACTCGTATTACTGTATGTTCTGTACGTGACGTGCACCCTGTGGCTTTCTTGATATTTGCTTTGTACGGTAAACATATTTAATGGGGCAGGACATGTATTGGATATCAGTGACCTTCTGTGATAGCGGAAAGTCTTCTAATGTACACAGGTTTTAGTTACCTTTAATTATAGAATAGAAAATAAACGTTAATCCTTATCAAGAATGCTAACGCTGATCAGTAAGTGACATACATTTAATCTATGAATGTAAACATATACATTTTAGACAAGTATCGGTTATCTGATGTGTAACTTAAGAGTTATTAGGCCGTTGGTTGTCTTCAGTTTAGTCTGTGGCATTATAGTGACAGTATTTGAAGTCGCTATTACATTAATTCTTCATTTCAATTCCCTAGTGCTGAGATCTATATTGTATGTCTTTATTTATATAGCGGAAAAAGAAGTGTTACTGTGTGGCGCCTGGTCTGTTATTATACTTTGCGTGATTGCAAAGTGTAACAAATAAACCAATCATATAGTAAATACAGCCATAAGCAATGTCCTTTTGTAATCAATCCAAATTAGTCCAATGCTGATTTGGGGATCCAGATTGAATTAAGAGGCAAGTAGGTAATGCGCATAGAATGATATTTTTCACAGGGAGCTGCCTTTCTTCGCCAATGACCACCTCTGGAGTCCTAATGACTTCTCCTCCAGACCCGCTGGGGTGCGTTGATCCTCCGCTGGTAGTTAGACTGCTTACTCTGCTCCTTTACCCTTCTACTTGTGTCGGAGCCTCAGCTATCCTGGACGCTCGCGTTCTCGCCAGCGCCAATGATGAAGATAGGCCGGTTCCCGGGTATGCTGTAATTGGCTCTGAGTCACTCTTTATGGGGAATGAGTGCACGTCCTTTCTCCTGCGTAAGGATTAAGTAACTCCGCCCTACGCGTTTCACAGATTTACTCCGCTTCGTATGGGGCATTTAAAAAAAAAAAAAAAACACACCCCCAAAACCCAATTTTCTATGCAAAGTGATCACTGAAGTGAGTCTGTAAGATTTTCATTTGAGCCCCAAGTGGAAAGTAAAAACAAAGGCAAACTGCTCTCTTGTATGTATGTCTTTTTATTTATATAGCGAAATTAATGTACATAGCGCTTCACAGTAGTAATACGCGACAATCATATAAATAACAGGTCATGGGAATAAGTGCTTCAGACATAAAAGTAACATTTAGGAAGAGGAGTCCCTGCCCCGAAGAGCTTACAATCGAATTGGTAGGTAGGAAGAATGTACAGAGACAGTGGGAGGGCATTCTGGTAAGTGCGTCTGCAGGGGGCCAAGCTTTATGTATCGTATAGTATTATATAGTATTGGCCACGGTATATCTTAATAAATGCATCTAACTAGTGTGCTGCTTGGTGTTGGCTGATCTTGATTTACAGCTTTTATTCCACATTTCTAACTCTCTTAATATCTCTTTTACCTTCCCATTTACTGTCTTGCATGAGATCATTCTTACCTGGATTTTAGAGTCATTTTAGGATGCCTGCAGAATCAGGAATTTTAACAATAATCTCACTAACTATGCACCTTAATCATATACATCGAAGTAGGGTAAAGTTGAATAGTTTTAATGATGTGTCCATTACACCATGCTGTTTAAGCGTTAAGCATTTACATATCTTCAAATCCCCCTACAGTACAAACCTTTCCTGTGTTATTGCAGTGGGAAGGCAAAAATGATGTATAAGTGCGCATTCATTCAAAAAGTCCTACAAGATAAGCTAAAAATCCTATTCAAATTGGTTGTAAATTACCTTTTCACACTAATGTGGTTAAAGGTACATTTTAATATGTAGCTTTATTTTAAGTAGAGCAAAGTGAATGGGACAGTGGGATTATTTCCAGAATTTACAAAGCACATGCAAGATGCAGAAAGAGCGGAATTTGGGAGAAGATGATGATAAAGAGATTGTATCTTAAATTACAGAAGCAATAAACAGGATCAGGTTGGTGAATGGCAGAATGCTAAACATTATCAAACAACTGGTGATTTCTGGCTTGTTGGTTAATATAAGTCTAATTCTTGTAGTCGTGCGTTCTGTACAAGATGGCTGTTCTAATAGGCCAGGTTATTAACAAACTCCAGAGCTCTGGAATAGGGAAACATGCTTTAAACTGGTTTCAGTCCTACCTATCAGGAAGATCCCAACATGTGTCCATCTCAGGCTCTAACTCCAACCCCCTGGATATCACCTGTGGTGTCCCGCAAGGTTCTGTTCTGGGGCCCCTACTCTTCTCAGTGTTCATTAATGATCTTCCCACAGCTTGTAAGGAAGCCTCAATACACATGTATGCAGATGACACAATCCTATATGCACACAGCCATAGCCTCTCTGACCTTCAACACATATTCAGTCTGACTTTTTGAGGCTCGAAAACTGGATTTCCCAAAACAAACTGTTTTTAAACACTGACAAGACTGTAACAATGGTATTTGGGACCAAGACTAAATTTGTAAAGCTTCCAGTGACTGAGCTCCTGATTAGAACCAACGCTAACACCTGTCACTAGTTTTAAATACCTGGGCTTATGGTTTGACTCCCACTTAACATTCGGGATGCACATTGATACCCTGACAACCAAGACCTATGCCAAACTAAGGGTACTTTACAGGAACAAATCCTCCCTAAGTCTGCTGGTCAGAAAGCGTATCGCACAGCAGATGCTAATGCCAATTATTGGCTATGGAGACATAGTATATGGCTCGGCTCCTCAAACCCACCTTAGCAAACTTGACACCCTCTACAATTCAATTTGTCGTTTTGTTCTCCAATGCAACTACAACACACATCACTGCGAAATGCTCAAAGAACTAGATTGGTCAACACTAGAGTCTAGGCGCAAAGTTCACCTTTCCTGTCTTGCCTTTAAATTCTTTATGGGCAAGCTACCTAGCTACCTGAACAAGCTCCTCACCCCTACCACTTGCAGCACTTATCACCTGAGATCAGACTCCAAAAGACTATTCATGGTCCCAAGGCTCAACAAAGTATCCGGACGTTCCTCCTTCTCCTTCCGTGCACCCCATAACTGGAACAACCTACCAGAGACTCTCACATCCACCACCAGTTTAAGTTCTTTCAAATCTAAGGCTGTCTCACATTTTAACCTGGTCTGTAACTGTTTCATACGCTCATAATATATATTTTCTTTAACTGTGCACGCAATGTCTTGTATATAATGTATACCTTGTTCATTTATGTAACTGTACTTGTAACCATGTATTATTTGTTTTACTCTGTGCCCAGGACATACTTGAAACCGAGAGGTAACTCTCAATGTATTACTTCCTGGTAAAATATTTTATAAATAAATAATTGTGAGCTTCCACCTCGGGTTACATGTGATTCGTTTGACTTGCTTTTAGGTATTTTATTTGGCTTCTTTTCAGAGAACCGCTTGGTTAATTAATCTTTGGCTAGAATTGTCTGTCTGGATTTTCATGTGTTGATCTACGAAGTGTTGGGGAATGTTAATTACGCCAAGTCTGACAGCTAAAGTACATAGCGATACTGTTTATCAACTTGTACCTGGATTGTTTTTGGCTCTATGTGAAACACAGGATTTACTGGACATACTGCATTCATTTATGGACAAACAAAACAGTACTATGAGAATCTATTTAAAATGGTCTGCTTAATTAAAAGGGAATAGGAGGTTTCTCTCAGAACAGGTAATGGATATTGGGGGAGGGGGTCATATTAATGTTTCACCCAGTTACAGTACATGGGTTACCAAGGATGAATGGAAAACATTACGATGTAGCATTCAGTTTATCTCCTCCCCCCCCCCCCCCCTATTGTATATTCGGATGTACACCAGGTCTTCTTTGTTTCTGTTTTCTAGATGGATGTAAATGTCAATGGAATCTTCTAAGAAAAGTTTGACCCTTTCTTTTCTTTTTTTTTTCTTTTTCTCTTTCAATGGCTGAATTGTCAATTAAATGCCATTTTCCATTAAAAACAAATTATTTTAGCTGTATTGGTCCCTTTTTTATTTTGTGTGTGGTGGAGGGCAGGTAATATGTAGTATAATACCTTTCATTGGACTGATGATGGTTTACAGTGTTCAAGCTTTCAAACCTCACAGGGATAGCAGCTGTACATCAAGTTGGGTATTATATGCAGTTTGTAGTGTGACGGTTTATGGCGGGAGTTGGGAGAGGATTTGCAACTGAGGTACATTTTGTTGGTAGATCTGTGTCAGGAGAAGAAGTGACTACTATACTTGTAATGACACTACAGAGGAACTGGAGTCTAGATTGGCAGGAATCATCTGTATACCGTATTCGGAGCCTCGCATGTAAATGTCCCTTGGATTTTGAGTGGCTTGTTTTGAGGTATTACATTCCTGAGATAACATGGAGTCTTATTCGGTAACCTGCTATGTCTCGCCGATGCAGCAGTAGGCCCTGTTTATGCCAATGGAGCTTTCCTTGCAATAGTGCCGATCCGACGCTAATCGCAGCTCGCTGAATTACTCACTTACCTGATCTCTGGCGACAGTTGGTCACGTGATGCCAGTTTGCCATGGCAACGTTCAGAAGACACCGGGACAAAATGAGAGCAGGCAGGGGGGCGCAGACTAAAACGTTTGCGCACCCCTGTATAAGACACTGTTTTTGTATGCCAACATTGTCTGCCAAGTTGAACCTGGCATAAACCCTAAAAAGTCTGTTTATACTGTTGTCGCACAATTAAGTTGCTATGTAACCAAAAATTGTATTTGCAGCACAGCCTTTTCTTTCTTAGGTTAAGAAAACGTGTTTTCATGGTATGGCTATTCTAGATGGTATTACAGTCATCACTTATAACCGAACCATGTATCATGTATTAAGTCAGATAACGCCCTTCAGACATACAAAGCACATTTTTATGAAGGTTTTACTCCTTAAGATAGTCATGCTAAAGATTGGCACCCTTTTTGCAGATCTGGGCCGAAGTAGATTTGCATATCGTCGTTTTGTAGAGCTAAAACTCATTAATTGCATTTTTGGCAAAAACGTACCAAATGCACTTACTGACTTGGCATTTCTTTATTTCTATTGAGAAACTCATTAAAGACACCTCCTCTTCAGAACTTGTCATATCAAAATACCTTCCTTTTTAAATACAGAATTGTTCCTGTCAAAAAGAACATTTAATTGCCTTTTCCGCTACTCAATGAATGTAGTTAATTACTTTCACCCCCTACAACGACGATATGTCCTCCTTTCTGTATAAATACCACAGAGCCAGAATGAAAATGACGACATGTTATGGGGATTTATACAAAGTAGCACCTAACATGTTTAAAACGTGTTCACTTGTGTGCGTTTATCTAGAACAGAGGTGCGCAAACTTTTAAGTTCGCGTTCCCCTTTGCCTACGCCCCGCCCCTCCTTACCTGCTCTCTGGCTCCACGCGTCATATGACGTCACGGCGTCATGTGATGCGTTGCCATTTGAAATCACGCCGCGTTATCATGGCGACGCGTCCGGGAGAGCAGGTAAGTGAAGTTGCAGAGGCCTCGCACCTCCCCCGGCATTTAATTTACATGCCTGAGGGAGAAGCGCCAGGGCCCTGCAACCGCGCGCTCCCCCTTTAGAAAATCCCACGCCCCCCAGTTTGCGCACCGCTGACCTAGAACAAAGTGCCCTTGGTGTGGCAATATTGTAAACAATATTCATCATGAATTTGTAAGAACAATGTGTGGTTTTGATTTTTCTCCCAGCTGGCATGTCTTCTTAATCAAATCTGTCCAATTATCAGAAGACCTTTTTGCACATGTTGGACTGCTCCTTGGCTTATCTAGACACTTGTGAGTTAGACCTGCATACCAATATGAAAATAAATTCCACATTTAAAGTTGACAACATGGATTTGTAATAATGTGGAGACATTCAAACATGTCACATCTTGTTTAATTAATTTAGGCATTTTTAAATGTAGTCTTAAAGCCTAACTGCAAAAAAAAAAAATATCGCTGTCCACTGGATATACAGTATATCCTGTTTTCCATATTGAGTAGCCCTGCCTTGCGGATAGTTTTTATTTTTGTATGGGGCAAGTGGCAATATATGCCGGGCAAATCATACAGGGACATCGGCAGTGGTGGGGGTCCACCCTAGCGATCCGAAGCCGGAAGTTAGGCCTGTCGAGGAAACCTCGGCTGCTGCACCACTCAAATGAACACATCCACAGCCAACTTGGCATTAATATGGAGGGCTTATTAACGCAGAGTGATGATGCAGTGGCACAATGTTTCGGGACATCCCTTTGTCGTGCTCATCTTCTGCCCAGGTGAAGCCCCCCACCCTGCCACCGACTAGGGTCTGGAACCCTGCTTAACATGTAGGGCTTGGGGAAGGGGTGGAGGAGGTATTGGCAGAGAGAGAAGAGGAGGAGGGGGGGGGGGGCTGTTGAGGGAGGCTTATGGGTAATATTGAAATGACTGAATATCTCTAGGTATCCAGAGGTGGCCTGGTACACCACTTTTTTTTTTTTTTTTAATTATTTTGGTACTTCTTCAGCCACGCAGAGTAGCCTAATTTCACAGTGTGATGGGTGTCACGGGAGACCAGTACTTTTAACACCTTTTACCTTCCGGGACCAATTCACTAGGCAGGACACAATAGTGGAATAAGATGGGGTTTATTCTGGTAAAACCAGCAGGCATACAATAGAACACAAAATACAGGGAATACACGCTTAACTGGGTCTGGGGGGAGTCTCTAGCCTCACTAGGTGCAGGGCGCCTGCTTCAGGAAGGCTTACCCTGTCCGCTCCACATCCAGGAACACCACGGTACTATCCATGGGATAGCTACCTGGCTTACCCTGCTGACCGGGTCCTCGTTCGTATCAGACCTTGGCCGCGTTCCTAGCACTTGTCCTAAGCTTGGATAGCCTTATCAATGCCCAGTGCTCTGCTATTGCGAGCAAAGCCCCTTTGAAAAGCCCGTCACTGCTTCGCCGGACCAAGCCTAGGAATAATCAAGATGGTCTGGTTCTATGATCGGGCAGTCCCCCTACAAAGGGCACCGAGGTCTATATCTAACATGGAACAGCTGACCAACCAGCGCACGGACCACTCAAGCGGAAGGCTCGGTTGATTGCACTCGTCAGAGGAGAGGGCGTAACGAGGGGCTCAGGTAGCTGGTGATCGGGAAATTCGAACTGGCCAATGGGAACCGTAACATTTACTGTACATTGCAAACCATGATGGAGCGCACTGTGCAGTTAAGTTTGTTTATAGAGTCCGATTCATCACACCAACCCTGTGGTGTAGCAGCTAGAGAATCGCAGGTCTGCGGTTTAGAACATGTGGGTTCATGTCATTTCATATATTGTTAAGATTACTTGAACACTTACGTTGTGCATAATGTGGGTTTTAAAAAGGCTTTATCTGTTTCTGTTGATACATCACAAAGCCTAGCCTTCAGAAACGGGCCTTCATGGCCTGGTTTCCACTGTAAAAGTGTACATGTATTGGCAATTTAGTTTGAAGCAGCAGTCCAGTCATTTTGGAGTACTTGATGTTTAAAGCTACATTACTTTTGTGTATCCAGGGATGTGCCTTTGCATCCTCATCTAGACTCAAATGTTTTACATCCGGCAGAATGAAATGAAAATAATGTAAGCCAGGGGGGCGCAATTCTTCCTCTTCCTCCCCCCCCCCCCCCGTCTTACCTTGATTGAGGCGTGATGTTGTCATGGCAACGTGAGGTCACATGACCCTGCGACATCATTTGACGCCGCGTTGCCATGGCGATGCGTCAACAGGAGCGTTTGAATCAAGGTAAGTAAGGTTTACAGAGGCCCTTCTGCTCCCCCGGCATTAATTTAAATGTATTCGGGAAGCGTGCGGGAGGCCTCTGTAAACCCAGCAGCGAGTCGGGAGGGGGGCGTGCCACACTTTGCGCACCGCTGATGTAAGCAACCAGCAAAAGTAAAATAAGTAATTTGGAAATGCCAAAAATTCAAAATACAACTTTGATTACTGAGGGCACGCACTGTACCATTGAAACTTGTATCTGTGGATTGGAGGCCAACCATTCTTTTGCTTCTATAAAGCAATACATTGCGTGTTCTGGTCCATTTTAGTTGATGTGGTTCATTAACCACCTGTCTATAGCTAGAGTTGAAAAACCTGTATTGCTTTTATTTATTTTTTTCTTTTACATCTGGCCCAGCGTGGACTTGAAAAACTATGATCACGTTACCTTTGATAATATTGATAAAATATTTTTGTTGCTATATGTATGCTTGTTGCCTAGTTCTTTGACCAGTGTTTTGGATTCCTACCGTTCATTGCAACCCCCATGAAAAGGCTTTCTCCGTACATGTGAAGTCGCACAGGGATTTTTGTTCTTTGCTGTGTAATCGCCTTCTGCAAATCTTTGTTTCATCTCTCTAGTCGTAGGCGCTTTTCCTTTTCTTCCTTCGCTACATTCAGTATTTGCGGTCGTTGTATATACTGTGTGCATGTCACGCATCAATTTAATGTTACACCTGTGGTGGGCAAAGTAGGAAAATGAGAGAGCCACGTGCTTTGGTGACATCTCAAAGCTATGAAACATTAACGGATATATCCAGTAAAGTGTGACTTCTTCCTTAACGGTAGTACACTTGAATGATTATTATTTTTTAATGAGATACACACCCATAAGAATGTAGCAGTCTATCTTTCATTGTTTTAAATCAAACTTTTTTGAAGTCGGGCTGTTTATTAAACTGCATACTGCCGATCGGGGTACTATCGCATGGAAACGCCCATTGACTTCAGTGCATTGATTGGCACTATTCCAGTTTAGCAAATTACCCTCATCGCATTACATTGTAAACATGTGCAATTGGGCATTTATGAACAAGAATACCAGCGGGTCCATCTATACGAGTATACGTTAACACTGATCTTTTGCTACTCTATACTAGTGTCTTTTTACTGTTTTTCAGCATTTCGCTGCACTGTGGAATATGTCGGCTCCTTTAAATCTAAAAGTTTAAACAGGCTAAAGTTTGTAGGTCATCGGATCATGGAATCCAAAAAAGAGCTAGAAACCCAATATAGCACTCAATTCCCTAAGCTGAATGGTTTGTGAGTAGTATTAAAAATAATGGTTTATTTCTTTATTCATCATAGTTTAAAAGAATGGGGATTAAAATCCAATTAAAGGACACACACATAACAATCGTATGTTGAATGCTGTGCGCACTCTGGATTGATAATGAACAAAACAATTGAGTGGTATTGGATCATTGTTTCGAAAAAGGGGCTGGTATACAGTACAGCTGACCTAATAAAGAGGTGTTACTTCAACAGTGATGTGTGGGTTTAGACTGAATGAAACATGCAGCAGCCTATGTAGTATGGTTTGGCCCCTAGGGCTATGTGACACCCAGTAAAAGGGGGGAGGGGGAATTAACCCTCCAGTATTGGTAACCAATAATGTAGTATAAACTATGTTAGAGCTAGAACAAGTGGATACTCTAACTAACATAGCAACTTAACTGCACCAGTGTAATCAATTACACAGAAGTAAGGTACAGAAAATGTAGTGGTATAGGCCAGGGGTCTCCAAACCTGTCCTCAAGAGCCGCACACAGGCCAGCTTTTATGGATATCGCTGTTTCGGCACAGGTGGCTCAATCAGTGCCTCAGTGCTTGACTGGGCCACTGATTGAGCCACCTGCGCTGAAACAGGGATATCCATAAAAGCCGGCCTGTGTGCGGCTCTTGAGGACAGGTCTGGAGACCCCTGGTATAGGCAAAAGTGATGTTATAGGGGATCCTATCGTCGGGCCGATCAAGATGAAATGACTCGGCTATAGCTGTTGACAGATACCAAGATGCGGTGTGGCTGTATGAATGCCTGTGTCCATATTGATGAATGGACTAAACCGTTGGTATTCTGCTTAGCAGATAGAACAGCAAGGATGACCCTTTGATCAATTGATGCCACTAACAGAGCTGGTATACTACAAAACAGACTGGCTGTAATGTCACGGTTTGGTTGCGGGTATGCCGATGTCAATATTAATAAATGGACTCAACCGTACAGTGACAGGGGTACATGAATCAACAGACTGGTGCACACTTACTATGAAGAGAATGAACACCTATGCTCCTACTCGAGTGAGTATTTGCAGTTGCGAGGTCTGGCAGCTGATCGCTATGCGATGTTGAATGCTGCCACGTCAATGCTGACCGTGCACGTGAATGGCCGACGCTCGCGTTTCGCGTGAGAAACGCTTTCTCAGGGCAGTAATCGGAGGTCATTGGATCAAACTGCCATTACCACATTGTATTTTTTTTTCTTCTTTTCTTATACAAAAATGAGTACAATTTAATAAATGGCTGTTATGGTCCACATGAAGGTGCATATTGTGTCTAGAAAACGTGTACTTCAAATGAGCGAATGATCAGTAGTTGGAAAATGTACAGAAACTTACACTTGCCAAATGGAGTTAGAAAAAGGAAAAGTGGATATGTAGGCCTATGTGTTTCCTCCATATTTAAAAAAAAATAATATAGATATAGATATAGACCTATAGATAGATATCTCTTCTCAAATGAAAATATTACTGCATTTGCATGTCTTAGAGAGGTCTGCAACCTTGCCTCTCATCATTATTGAACCAGCATACAGTGCTTCCACTACAGCAAGGGATTCTGGGAAATGACATGCAAATGAGCACACAGTGCCACCTTTTGCTTTAAATCCATTTTGACATGGACCCCTATAAGCTTATGCTTGCTGCATTGCACAGCTTTTCAGCACAGCCTGGGTTAAGATGCCTAGCCAGCAAACCTACCCACAGGCAGCCGTTTCGACATTTTGGGTCTCATCAGTGTGAGGCTGGTTATAATGGCTTTGCAATTTGAAGCTTGGATAGGTATCCACCACACATTAGCTACGTTATGGTGGGTAAAAAAAAGTGATCGAGAGATAGATACTGTAGATCTCTATATCTCCTTCTTTTTATTTATTTATTTAAATTGTACAATCGAATTTCACTGTAGTAGGGTATAACTACTTATACATAGTGCTGCAGCAGGTAACGTGGACAATAAAAAGCTGTGCTTATTACAAGAAGCCATTAAATGCTAGATGCAGTGGGTACAGAGCATATTCCTTGATGTCGTCGTCATCGCAAAGACTTTCAGACCTAAAGACAAGGCCCATTGTGGTCACTACAGTATATGAACTGGCGAATAGCATTGTAAGCTGTACATGTTGGCTTAATGAGTCATTAAAAACAGGAGCAGCAATTACCCTGGCAAATTCCTGTACTGTAGGCACAGGGGCACAGTACAAACCTTTAGAAAGATATTGTACATATGGTAACAGTGTCTTCCCACTGTGTGTTTGGTATTTAGAGTTCTTTTATACAGGAACACTTTGCTAATGGATTTGTTTTGTATGTTAATAGCCACTAAGTATTGTGTTTCTTTGCAGACTCCTACACGTGTCTTTTGTTGGTCACTAGTGAAGCGTTGTGCTCACTGCATCCCTTTTTAAAACCTCACGTTTTTAAGCGAGGATTGTGGAACAATGTTTTGATTTTGAATAGATCTGTAAGAAAATACTCACTACAGCACTTTCCATTTTATAATCGAAGAGTAGGACTGTTGCTAAAACTGGGGATTAAAGACCCTCTTGGACTGAAGAGGTAACACAAATTTATAATAGCATTACTTCCACTTTAAACAGATTAGTATAACAAATCTTAATCACAATTGTGCACATGAATACTAAAGGAGTATTGCTTTTTATGCTATGGAATTGGGACATTCTAACTTTGTGTGTCCTGTAAAAGAATGTTGTTGGGTTTCTTTATATTGTTCCAGCCTATCACTGTTTCATCCTCTCGTAGAATATTTTACACTGGCAGAAAGTGGTTGGACGGCATAGCCAGCCAGTCCGTGGAACAGCAAACTTTTTAATTCTACCCAATGAGAAAAGATTATATGTATAAACCATTTTTTTTTTTAAATAAACGAAAAACAAGTTGTAGTATACTGTAAAACAAAGTAAAGTGCACTTAATCAGGGAGAAGGTAAAAAAAAAAAATCAATGGTGAGGGTCACCAAGCAGAGCACCCTACCTGACACCCACCGGGAGACAAATTCGAAGACTGTACCAGTGTACTCGGCGTGGGTGTACTCTGCCCGGATACAGGAGTGCACCACTGCCTGAACCAGTCATTTTCAACCATTTTTTTTTGGTTAAGGAACCCTGTGAAATTCTGAGGAACCACAACCCTCTCTAAGGGTGGGGCCATAGAGGGGTGAGGAGTTCGGAGCCACGCTGACGCTGAGGCTCGCCTGCTGAAATCTGTGCGATTCCATGCCCATGCAGGCGAGCCAGCGGACGCGATCGGAGGCGGGGGGAGACTGAGGGAGGTGGGGCAGTGATGTCACTGGGCCAAATCGCCCGCGACGCACCGACGTCAACGTCACGGCGCCGACGTGACGTTGACGCTGCTCCGCGCTGATTGGATGTTTTCAGCCGACAGCGCGCTGAAAAACAGCTTGGCTGTCGGATGAAAAATTCAGCGCCTGCGGATGCTCGCGTGAGCCCCCTCTCAAGGCATCCTCATTGAGGATGCAGGGGCTCAGCGCGGAGTGTCTGCACGGCTTAGCGTGGCCTGTCCTTCTATGGACTCGGCCTAATAGTGCTTCTGAATTGCTTCTGAGATAAGATGCGTTGTAAAGAACCCCAACCCTCTCTAATAGTCGATCTGAGATCAGATGCATTGTAAGCACAACCCCGGAAAAAGTCCTGACCTATTACAAAGCAAACATATATGGTATTTTAAACCCCCAACTTGTTGCACCTTTAACCCCTGAAGCACCAGATGGATTAAAATGCATAATTTCTCAAAATATTATCAAAAAAAACTGAAAGCTACCACTGTGCTTATTTGCATGTCATTACCCAGAATCATTGGCTGCAGTGGGAGCAGTGTGTGATAATGGAGAAAGACAGCTCAAGTTCTATTTTTATTTAGTGTACATTCCCTTTTGCAAATCCAGATTCTGTTTCAGGGGTGGCCAACTCCAGTCCTCAAGGCCACCAACAGGTCAGGTTTTCAGGATTATCCCTGCTTCAGTCAATGATTGAGCCACCTGTTCTGAAGCAGGGACTCACAGGAGACCAGTACTTTTTTTTTTTTTTTTTTTTTTTACACCTTTACCACCGGGATCACCATCACCAGATGGGACAAAAGTTGAATAAAATGGGGTTTATTCTGACAAGCCAGCAGACAGAAGAAATGCAAGATACAATACCAACTAGGGGCCTGGGGAGCCGACTCTAGCCTGGACTAGGTGCAGACGCCTGCTTCAGGTAGGCCTACCCTGTCCACTTCTCGTCCTAGTTCTCCAAAGTGCTATCCACACAATAGCAGCTTTGAAAACCCCGCCAGCTGGATCACCGTCAAACTCCAAACACTGGTACTCTGATCGGCAGCGCTCCTTACATAGCCCTCGTGGCTATCTTTGCTATGGAGAAGGTGCTGCCGACCAACCAGAGCACAGATTGACTGCACCATCTCAATGTCAGAGGAGTGGTCGTGCGGAGGCACTCAAGACCGTCCTGTCGCGACGGAGCTGCTGGGAAGTGGGAAATTCGAACTGGGCAATGAGAACCGTGCCTAGGGGCTCCTACCCGGCAACGGCTCCTGTTGGGTAGGCTCCTCAGTCTGCGGGGAACAAAGGCTCTGAAAGCCCATCCCCAGGAACAGTGCCACCCATCCCCACTCACCAAATGTCTTAACACCTCGCCACTCCCAGCCTTTGTCTCAATCCATCATTTCTATGCAGGCATTTCACCTGATCTAATCAGAGTCTTCCCTCGTAGAAATGAATCCACATTACCTGCAATAAAAGTCTGCTAGCTGGGGGTAAATACAGGCTTGGCAGGAATAAAAGTACTAGATACATTATATACATGTCCCGGTACCTTTCTCCCCCCTCCCCAATCCTCTCCCCCCCAATATATACATTATTAATCCCATTCCTGAGTTCGCAGTTCTGAGGCTCTTTTTCATTAGAGGTCAAAACATGCAAAATGTATGCACCATGCAAGCGCACATAGGCGGCCAAAAACGCACGGTTATAGGGGTAGCTAGCCGGGGTTTCACCTTTATTATTTGAGACCAGCTGCCCCTAACGTTACACTGACCTGTTGGTGGCCTTTGAGAACTGAAGTTGGCCACCCCTGTCATATTTGCAAATAAAGGATGCTAACATCACATCTTTCATTAACTTTCCCCCTCTCTGACTTATTGTAATGGACTTTTGAACTCGCTCAGCTTGATGGTTAACCCCTCCATCCACACATGTTGCCAGAGGGGATAGCACCACATTGCAGAGTCTCCTAGTATTGTGCTCATTCTTAACTAGGGATTGAATTCTGCAGCAACTGCAAAGCTAAATTGGCTATCAAGGGTTAAGAAAATAAACTACACAGGCCCATGAGGACGATGTCGAATAATATTCTTGGGCACTCAACATTTCCCCAAGCTAGAAGACTGCTGAATAACGATCATGGTGAATAGTGAGGTTGCGTTTTTTTTGTAAAGTTAAAAATGTCTTAGTAACCTTATAGTTGCAGAAGAACTACACACTGAGCATAAAATGGGAGGTTTTGGAAGCTCTGCACATACAATTATACCTTTTTGAAGCACTATCTTGTTGAGCCATTAAAATGTATTCCAACAAGCTATGAATTGAAAGGAGAATAATGGACGTATTATTGTAATGCACCTTTTAATCCCCCTCACAGCCTCATGCAGTAAAGGGGGTTAACTTGATTTGCTAATGTGCAGTGTAGAGCTGTAGACTTTTGTCTGAGATGTGAACTTGCTCTCAGGTTTTCATGTGTTAGCTATTTGTTTTTGTTGTTTTTTTTTTTTTTTTTTAGGGCTGAGACGAGTGCTTAAGTAAACTAAATAAATTGGCTGGGGTTTAAAATGTGTTGAATTCTGTCTCTAAGCAACAGCTCGGAGGCAGCTGTAAATAAGTACTTGACATTCACCTTGTTTTTGGCAAAATTGTGGTTCCCATGCGTGACAATTGCATTGCAAGGTGCGTTAAAAAAAGCGTGTTCTGCAGATCAATGCTTTAACATCACTGTTCGACCAAAATGGGGAGAAAAAAAAGACTGGGTGTGTGCCGAGCACGTGCGGACTAAGTGAAACTTCTTTGTGTTTTGTCACTGAAATTGTATTTTGATTGTTGTGAGGTTTGCTTATAAAAGTACTGGTACTGTGGCAGGTTTGCCTATAAAAGTACTGGTATTGTGGCAGCTTTGCTTATAAAAGTACTGGTACTGTGGCAGCTTTGCTTATAAAAGTGCTGGTACTGTGGCAGCTTTGCTTATAAAAGTGCTGGTACTGTGTCAGGTTTGCTTATAAAAGTGCTGTTTGCTTGCCTGACTGCATTTTCGTCTGCATGAAGGACTTTCAGTGCTGTGGGAATTTTGAGCCATCGGGGGCTCGTGCATGCGCCTGATCGCTTTTTCGTCTCCATCGACTTTCAGTGCGGTGACAATTTAGAGCAAGCTGGGGCGCACGCACCTGATCGTGACTTTTTCGTCTACACGAAGGAGTTTTAGTTCTATGAGAATTTATATAGGTGCCAGCAAAGAAGTTTTCACTTAACAAAATACTCTACATAGCTGGATTTTGTTATTTGATTTGTAATTTTGCTTTTCACCGTCTCTGGACCTCCGGCATAATTTGTGTATTTCAGTTTACTTGTAAGTTATACAGTAAATATGGATGCCATAAAATTGTAAAGAAAGTGTCATCAACCTCCTGAGACTGAGGCTCCGCTGCCTCAGTCAGCGCGCTCGCACTGCATGCAGGCGGCGCATTGAGAGGCAATTGACCGCTACCTTCGGGGGGGGGGGGCGTGGTTTGAGTGGAGGGCTGCAGCGGGGGTCTCCCGGGCTGCAAGAGGGTGAAGCGAGCCCCCACCCATGCCCTCTGCTGTGAGCCCCCCCAGTCGGTCCATTCGCCCCCCCCGGTCCATCCGTCCTCCCACACACAACACAACACACATACACACATACACACATATACACACACACACACACACACACACACACACACTTCCCCCCCCCCCCCCTACCTTTTTGGATTTGGGGGAAGCTCCGACACTCCAGCCCCCGGCGCTGGTAGGCTCACCAGCGCACCACGTGACGCGTCACCGCTCGGGATCGCAATCCTCTTGCTTCCCCTGGCGGCTGACGTGTCACAGCGCGTAGTGAGCCTCGCCGGAAGGAGGCAGCGGGGACAGATGGGCAGGAGGTAAGGGGCTGGTGGCACGCGCGCACCCGGCCGTCTGCAGCGGGTCCTCAGCTTTAGGCCTGGGACATAGTGCCCTTAGACAGTGCTGAGGCGCGCTGAGGCTCAGGGAAAGCGGTGCTTTCCCTGGCCTTACACAGCGCGCCATCAGGGGGCGGGCCAGTGACGTCACGGAGCTGGTTTGCCCTCATTGGGCAAACCGCTCACGTGACCGGCCCTGCGCTCCGGCAAGCGGGGAAAATTCAAAACGCAGTCAGACACACGCTTCCCCAAGCGTGCTGACGCGTGCGCGAGCCCCTACTAAAGCCGCTCTCATTGCGGCTGCAGGGGCTCAGTGCCGAGCAGCAGCACGGGTCAGCGCATAAGCGCTGACCATGTCCCAGGCCTTAGGCTGGCAATTTCAAGTCTCAGACAGTGTAATCAGTGTATTCTAATTACAAACCATTGGGCTTGCAAGGCAACAAATTAAAAACCCTCAAATACCAACAAATGAAATGTAAGATTTTGTACATGGAATATAACTGGTGGGTCATTGAGTTGTGTATCTGCCAACCACCTGAAATACCTAATGGTATCTGTGAACTCCTGAAAAGAATGTGTATCCTTTTTAAGCTAAAATAAATTATTCGTTGCATATCGTAAAAGTACCTTTATGTTATGTAGTCGGGTTGGAACAGTGAATTCATTCTTCATGTACAATTGCTATGGTAGGCTCCATTTGTTTTGTATGTATTGTAAACGTTTTATAACCAACTTTTTTAATGACGTGCAGTACTGTACATGTTCGTATTTACAAGTGTAAGATATCCGTTCTCAAGCCTTGTTAATGCTGTTGGAACGATCCTTTGTGGGAGGTAAAATAATTATTACATAATTTACGATTGTTATTGGCCCTAACTTAGGTGCTCCTTGTAACATACCTTTTTCAAGTAGTGTCTCTTACAATTAGAGTTAGAGTTTCAACACAGAGCTACTGTAGGGCCTTGATTGTTAATACATGCCAGTAATCTTATGAGGTGTTGCTGCCTCTACAAATATTACATCCTATTTCCACACCCTCCTTTTTGTGTTTTATTCAAACATTAAAAGTCAAGTTAGGGAAAGAAATACCTAGTTAAAAGTGTAACAATGGCAGATATCAAAGGATAGTAACACAAATACTAAGAAAACCGAATGTTGGACTGGGTCCTTCATCTGTTCAGTGCGATTTTAAGCCATCCATGAGGGAAAATTGAATAGAGCATGATGTTTTAATAAGTTGAATTTTGGTGAAGATTTTTATTTTTTTTCCTGTGTAGATCCCAGGAAGATGCAACAAAAATCACTGGAACAGTCATTTAACAAACCGTAGTGACTACTTAATTTCTAGTATCTGAGATTACCGGTGGGCTCTGGAGGGATATCCAATTTATTCTCCTAGACACTTTATTTATACTGCTCAGATCTGAACAAAGGACAAGAAGTTACATTAATTAAAAATTATTATTTTTTTGCAGAAAAGTGGCGGCAGTCTGTGCTGATCTAAATATTGTCAGGCCATCGGAGACACTAGTGTACTGCCATGCTAAACCACATTTAATAAAAATGCTATATAGGTTTATTTGTTTAGCCATCAGTCTTATCCTAAAGTGTTATTAATCTGGCACCATTATTAAGTAAAATGTTCATGTATACTTAAGACCAGCAAATGTCACATTGTGCAAACTATTTTCTCTTGGGGTACCCAGGCTGCACATCTTGTTTCACATCATAAGGTTTGGTCCCCTGTGGCCACGGCTCTGCGCGCCACACGCAAGACACGATTTTTGTCTCTTGGTGCGGCGGCTGAGCATTGTCCACGTCATGGAGGCGATTCAGCCAATGAGGGTGGGCACCAGCCACGTGACATCATGGCTGCGCCCCCGCCACGCTCCCCACCCCCCCCCCATCTGATCTCCTGGTCTAAACTGCAAGCACAACCGGAGACTACAGGTTGCGGCTGAAACGGGTGCACGCGCGCCAGCAGACGCTCCGGCGTGCTTCCAGCCATGACCACTGGGGTCGTCGCCTCAGAAGGTTGAGAGTGCGTTTTTTTCACACTAGAGACCTAAAAGGCCAAAACTGTATTTTTTTTTTTAGTGAGCATGCCTACTGTATATACCATTACTTCCCTTCTCTCCTCCTGCTAAGGGTTTGCATTTTTAGAGTAATCATTGCTACCTAACTTCAACTTTAAATGGGATGTTGGGCGTTTGTACTCCTTGGCACTAGTGTGGTATAAAGGCAAGTCAAATGTAATTTGCGGTCTTGATTTTAAGATTGTTACACAAAGCAAGGTCGCCCTTATTCAATTTACTTGTGCATGTTACATAAGCATGTGTGTGTCGGTACATGAATAGCTTTTGTAACTTTGTGTTTATAGCAGAAAGAATTAAGTATTTTAATCAATCTGGCACACAAGGTTAACGTTGGTTACAAATTGTCTTAAAAATACATGAATTGTTTTACGGCAGGACCAAACACATTATTATTATTATTATTACAATTTTTTTTTCTTGCTTATCCAAGGATAAAGGATTCCTGGTTTTGCAGGTGGGGGGTTGAAATATGGCTGTCCTGCCACTAGAATAGACGTACATCTTTTAAATGTAACTTGAAATAGATGACTTTGTTTACTGCGGAAACTATCAGGGGTGTGGCCAAGATGATGGCGTAAAGCAGGCATGTCAAACATGCGGCCCGCGGGCCGCATGCGGCCCGCAACGGATATTTTTGCGGCCCGCTCACAACCAGCACGGCGGTCGTGTGTGTCGGCGAGCGCGTGTCGGCGGTAAAAAGTTTTGGCCGCGGGAGAAGCGAGCGCGGGTGTGGGGGAAGCGAGTAGCACGGGCGGAAGTAAAATCTGTCCTGCAGCGGCTGGAGGCGTACGGTGGCCGGGTGCAGTCAATCTGCACTCGTGCCGTGTGTGGGAGGACACGGGGGCGGAGTCAAAACCCCAACGGAGAGACTGCATTCTCCCTGAAGCCTGGTAAACCAGAGAGATCATGGCCGCCCCCCTCCATGAGGTGCAGAGAGTTCAGCAGTTCAGTGGAGAGCCCACGGACAGGGGTATGTCTTCACAGCAGCCCCCCTCCCCCCTGTCAAATCTCTGTGTGAGCTGCACGTGCAGAAGGAGATCTGTGTGTGCATCTCTATATCTGTGTGTGTGTGTGTGTGTGTGTGTGTGTGTGTGTGTCTGTCTGAGTGTGTGTCTGTCTGAGTGTGTGTCTGTCTGAGTGTGTGTCTGTCTGAGTGTGTGTCTGTCTGAGTGTGTGTCTGTCTGAGTGTGTGTCTGTCTGAGTGTGTGTCTGTCTGAGTGTGTGTCTGTCTGTGTGTGTGTCTGTCTGTGTGTGTGTCTGAGTGTGTGTGTCTGTGTGTGTGTGTGTGTGTGTGTGTGTCTGTGTCTGAGTGTGTCTGTGTCTGAGAGAGAGAGAGTGCCTGTGTCCCTGTGCCCCTGTCCCTGTGCCCCTGTCCCTGTGCCCCTGTCCCTGTGCCCCTGTCCCTGTGCCTCTGTCTCTGTCCCTCTGTCCCTGTCCCTCTGTCCCTGTCCCTCTGTCCCTGTCCCTCTGTCCCTGTCCCTCTGTCCCTGTGCCTCTGTCCCTGTCCCTCTGTCCCTGTCCCTCTGTCCCTGTGCCTCTGTCCCTGTGCCTCTGTCCCTCTGTGCCTCTGCCCCCGTGCCCCTGTGCCCCTGTGTCCCTGTGTCCCTGTCCCCCTGTGTCCCTGCCCCTGTGCCTGTGTCCCTGTGCCTGTGTCCCTGTGCCCCTGTCCCTGTGTCCCTGTGTCCCTGTGTCCCTGTGTCCCTGTGCCCCTGTCCCTGTGTCCCTGTCCCTGTGTGCCTGTGTCCCTGTCCCTGTGTGCCTGTGTCCCTGTCCCTGTGTGCCTGTGTCCCTGTGTCCCTGTCCCTGTGTGCCTGTGTCCGTGTCCCTGTGTCCCTGTCCCTGTGTCCCTGTGTCCCTGTGTCCCTGTGTCCCTGTGCCCCTGTGTCCCTGTGTCCCTGTGCCCCTGTGTCCCTGTGTCCCTGTGCCCCTGTGTCCCTGTCCCCCTGCGTCCCTGTCCCTGTGTCCCTGTGTCCCTGTCCCTGTGTCCCTGTGTCCCTGTGTCCCTGTCCCTGTGTCCCTGTGTCCCTGTGTCCCTGTCCGGTCCCTGTGTCCCTGTCCCTGTGCCTCTCTGTCTCCCTCTCTCTCTCTCTGACTCTCTCTCTCTGACTCTCTCTCTCTGACTCTCTCTCTCTGACTCTCTCTCTCTGACTCTCTCTCTCTGACTCTCTCTCTCTCCCTCTCCCTCTCCCTCTCCCTCTCCCTCTCCTCCCTCTCCCTCTCCCTCTCCCTCTCTCCCTCTCTCTCTCTCTCTCTCTCTCTCTGCGCCTCACTCTCTCTCTCTGCGCCTCTCTCTCTGCCTCTCTCTCTGCCTCTGCCTCTCTCTCTGCCTCTCTCTCTCTGCGCCTCTCTCTCTGCCTCTCTCTCTGCCTCTCTCTCTCTCTCTGCGCCTCTCTCTGCGCCTCTCTCTCTGCCTCTCTCTCTCTCTCTGCGCCTCTCTCTGCGCCTCTCTCTCTGCGCCTCTCTCTGCGCCTCTCTCTGCGCCTCTCTCTGCGCCTCTCTCTCTCTGCCTCTCTCTCTCTGCCTCTCTCTCTCTGCCTCTCTCTCTCTGCCTCTCTCTCTCTGCCTCTCTCTCTCTGCCTCTCTCTCTCTGCCTCTCTCTCTCTGCCTCTCTCTCTCTCTCTCTCTCTGCCTCTCTCTCTGTCTCTCTGTCTCTCGTTTTTATCTTAACTGCCCTATACCTACACCGAAATAACCTATTCTGCTTTCTTCCGGATCTGACTCAAGTTTCTCACGGGGGACATCGGAAGACAGGTAGGAAACATCTCCCCTCCAGTATAGTACCTTGTGGGACTACGGATCAGGTAAGATTCCAGGCGGGATTGCTGCTTTGGAAATCAAGAGGGGCATCCTTACACTGGTTAATGGGTTCAGAAGTCATTCACATCTGGCTTTTTTAGTTTTTATTTTCGTTTTGTGAGACACACACACACACACACACACACACACACACACACACACACACACACACACACACACACACACACACACACACACACACACACACACACACACACACACACACACACACACACACACACACACACTACTTTTCGAAATAAACCTACGTTTCTATGAAAATTTAAGTTTTTTTTTTTTTGCGGCCCACCTAGACTTAAACCTTGTTTATTTGGCCCTTGTTAGCATTTGAGTTTGACATGCTTGGCGTAAAGCTTTGTGTAAATGTTATTAAATATGAAGTCCTGGGCCTGACCGCAATTCCCAAGAATAATAAATAGATATTTGTAACCGTTGCGGTTAAATGTATCAAATTATACAAAAATAAATAAATGGGATTTATATGTATAATCTCTCATGCAAAAATAGTTATACTGTCATACTGCATATCCAGGCGAGTATATTAAGTACACAGACGCAACAGTGAAAAGTGTTTGTCTAAGTACTATAGAGACACAGTTATGACGTCTTTTATATATTGAGGCAAAGTTTTTAAACCAGGGGAGCAAAAACCTTTGCTGATGTGCCCCCGTCTTGCCTGCCCCGGTGCTCGCACCCCCCCCCTACCATGCAGCTGCGTCAAAGGTCTGTTGACACGTGTTGCCATGGCGACGCGTTATACAGCCACCTGAATCACAGAAAGTTGAGTGTTGCAGAGGCCTCACGCGATCCCCAGGCATTTAATTTAAATACCTTGTGGAAGAGCGCAGAGTCTCTGCAACTGCTGCGCCCCCCCAGAAAAATCTCCAGCCCCCCCTCTGGGGGGCGCGCATCCCTGGTTAAAACATTAAAAGATTTTTTTTTTCCCTTCGGCGGAAATATGTCAGCTAGAGAGAGATGAAAAGGGGCAAACTTATGTTCTCAATGAAGGGAATTTATAATACAAACTCTGCATTTTAATTATGAAGTAGAATTTAAGCAGAGGAGTATCTGATGTTAATAAGATATGTGAATCATCGTATTCCATTCCATGACCTCTTTGGGAAAAGATCTGATCAAGGTTAGGCGATAACATGAGTTTGATTATGTTTTTAAGAAACCGTCTTAATTTTATACTGTATATTTTGTAGTAATCGTTCTGTAGCCTAAACACTGTACTTTTGTATATTAAATCTAAACTTTAATAACTAATACTTTGGGCTCTAATTGAACTGTTGCATGCTTTGTAGAGCGTAAACTACATTTTTGGACACTTTTTGCTACAACAGATTTGTGTATTAAGTGCATAGTTTTCTTAAACCAGGACCAGAGATTCTGCAAATTTAAATATTTAGATAATTTCTTTGGTGGTGGAAGCTGATTAAAGATATATATATATATATTGTGACAGATTAAAGTGAGGATATTATTCATTTGATTGACTTTTTTCACCTTCCACAAAAGGTCCGTCAGCTAGATGTATGTGGGAAAGGGTTCATATACACAGCCATGTCACATGCTCACAGTTGTGCCATATGTGTCACTTTTTGTATTGTGATCTATATTCCCCATCCAGTTTAGGCCTTCATTCGGTAAACTGTGAAGTAGCCTTTCCTATCTATGAATGAGGAGAAGTTTTGTCGCATTCATTTGAATGGTGCTAATCTCTCCCTTTTTTAAAATTTTATTTTTTATTTTATAGCTTGCGGAAGACATATTTGCGGCATAATTAATGGGGGACCTGGCAAGAAGTGTGGGTAACACATGTAACAGTGTTTATCCCACCCAATCGCAGATAGGGGCCATTACCGCCGATGGTAGTGGGGACACAGGAACAGGCATCTGGGGTTCATACCCCATATATTTACTTAGCAGTGCAGCGCCTCTATCTGCTGTGGACTCCAGGAACGGAAGGTAATCTTCCACGGTATAACTTATTACCTCTCCACCCAGTAAGGTCACGCACCAGGCAGGAGGTATATTGCAAAACCGGAACGGGTTTATTACTACACTCTGCAGTAACAGTTACACAGCAGTCTTCTGCCGGGTACAGTCTCAGGTTATCTATCACTGAAGATGGTCCCTGGACCGTCACTACAGGCCAAGGGCTCCCGCAGACGTCCTAGCTCTTCCCTACCTCCCTAGCGTTGGCAGAGGTATGGTCTACACTCACTCTCCCCAGCAGGGAAGAGCACATGGGAAGGCCCCAATCTCGGACTCTCAATTTTGTGACCTGCCTTCCTCAGAGGGAAGGAACAACCACTAACTTTAGGGCGGTCCTGCCCTTAAGTACAGCCAAAAGCCCGGCACCCCGTTGTCCCAGTTACAACAGGATGTACCACCCCCTGCTGTCACTCAAGTGTAGTACCAAAGGTGAGGGGGAAACCCCCATACCAACTACTGGCAACCTGATAGTACCAGGGTTTACTGCCAGCCCATTGGGTAGAATAGTAGCCAGAGGGTACCCCGCTACATACATTATAAATGATGCATTACCATCCGTTCATTTGAACAGTTGTTTGTGCATTTTTAACGGTTACCCCACTTTCCACTATATTGAATAGGTACCATTGAGAAAAAGTAATGTCTTGGAGTGAAGGTAAAATCCCTATACAAAATGTTGCAGTATATTAAATGCAGAATGAGAATTTACAGTAAGACTTGGACACGCACAAATATTTCTGCACGTAATGGTCATTTTGGCAGGTGTTGCATTCATATGTCTAAATTGTATACCACAATTGTATCTATGTTGGAGCTCTTTCCAAAAGTTTATAGAGCATATTGTGGGGGCATTACCTAAACTATTACATCAAAACGTGATGTTAAGCTACAGTAACATTATATACAGACTAAGAAATTAGTTTAGTGAATATCCTATTAGCACACTTTTATTTAAAAATAAGTAAAATGTTGCGTTCTCTTCAAAAAACATACTATTCCTGTAAGTCGTGAGGGTACTCCTATCCAGACCCTGAAATTGAGGGAGGGGGAGGAAAGGCGATAGGGAAATGTTGTTGAAATCATACCGAATTCCCGTGCTGCATCCATCCAGGAAATTCCCCTTTTAGGGCCTGGATGGCTCCACATTTAGCTATGACTCTAATAACATTGTTATTTCCCTGTGCTGAAGAAGGGATATCCTGAGACCTGTCCTGTTGGTAGCTCCTTGGAGTTGCCTACCCCTGCTTTAGACTGAGTTTAGCGAACCTGGGCCATATCTCCAACTATTATACTGTACACGATTTCAAAGAATACATTAGTTTGTATTATTTAAAGTTCTTCAACTTGCAAGGAGCTAAATGAATCAGCAAAGCGTTAAAGTATGTTGGTACTCTTGCTTAACGTAGATTTAAATCGGGAGATACTGTATGCAGAGCTCTCTGCTCAATGGAATGCAACATTCGGGGCAAAGAAAAAAAAACAGAAGAATAACAAATAGGTTTAAATAAGTAATCTGGGTTTATGGAGTACAAGTTCTAGAGTTGCTTTCCCGTCTTGTATTTAAATTGGGGTGCTATGGTATCAGACACCAACAAAGGCAACAGCAGAACAGCACTGCAAAAAAAAGAGAAGGTAATTTAAGACCTCTTGCAAAGAGTGACGTCCGTCAGTGAACTGGATTTTTCTTGTATCTGGTTTACTCGACTTGGATTTGTCACATCTTTATGCACAACTGATCAGAAAGGACATTTTCCTCCACTTGGAGGAATTTTAAGGCTATATTTTTGTATGCTGGCATAAAATAGGCCAGTAAAATGTTGTTCAGTTATCGCTGCATCGGTGTATTGGATTGAACCCATCCTAGTTTTATTTTGGGGTGTGATTGCTATTCTGACATTTGGGTCAAATGTGCTTCTTAAAAAAAAAAAAAAAAAGTGTGTGTATTTAACCTTTCAATAACAAAAAACCCTCAACAGTGACCTGGGCTTGAGCTGAAGGACACAGGTTGGGTACTGAATGGTTGATTCCGTAATCATTGGCAATGTTGTAACTTGAAGAGTTCTTCATATATGTTTTTTAAACCTGTGAGTTTTGAAATGCACCGTGCAGACTATAGCCACAAAGACCTCTCTTGATGGCCCATAAAAAGTTATCACGGTTGTCATGGGAGACCAGGACTAATACCAGGGATCAATATCGCCAGACAGAACACGAGAGTTTATAAAATTAATTTATTGGAAAAACATATCCACGACTATACAAAAGACACAAACATCACACATACCCAACTGGGGAAACTGGGGAATACCCTGCCTAACTAGTGGCAGGGACCTACTTGCAGAGATTTCCCCTGTTCTCTCTTTGCCCTACAGGCCTGAGACCAGCACTGGATTGGACACTGCAGTTTCTCCCTGTTACAGCAACACCTCTGTAACTCTCTGCAGGCTCTGTCTGCTAGGTGTCTCCCTCCCCACCTTTTTATACACTTTAAACCATAATATTGCAACACTCAGGGCCAGGAGCTGCCTACATGCCCAGACCCTGGTTGGTGGGTAGGAAGGTGCTGCCTACATGCCAGGCCCTGATTGGTGGGTAGGAAGGTGCTGCCTACATGCCCAGGCCCTGATTGGTGGGTAGGAAGGTGCTGCCTACATGCCCAGACCCTGATTGGTGGGTAGGAAGGTGCTGCCTACATGCCCAGGCCCTGATTGGTGGGTAGGAAGGTGCTGCCTACATGCCCAGACCCTGATTGGTGGGTAGGAAGGTGCTGCCTACATGCCCAGACCCTGATTGGTAGGTAGGAAGGTGCTGCCTACATGCCCAGACCCTGATTGGTGGGTAGGAAGGTGCTGCCTACATGGCCAGACCCTGATTGGTGGGTAGAACTGCAACATAACATTTGTAACAATTCTACTGCAAACATATTAACCCCTGATTCCTGAGGTGCTGGAACCAATCAAAGACATACATATATACATTACATATATAATACAATACCAATGTATTACTGACAGGTAGGGGTAATGGCAGACTTAACCTTTATTAACAGCATCCATATTCCCCCCTACCGTCACAACGGCATGCAACAAATCTATACTACTTCTGGTCCAAAACAGCTACAGTACTAAAAGTTTGCATTATATCGAATTTATTATATGGATAGTCCCACCTAATGACAGTAAGTAGCTTGTAATAAATGTCAGGTAAATATATTTTTCTGTCACAGCTGTTCATTTGGGTTCATTTGGGGTGATTCCTTGGCAAAAATCAGCCTCTACATTGGCCTTCTAATCATATTATGCGTAAAAGTGCAGTCTGACTTTTTTATTTTGGTAAAATACCGTGAGGATTCGTTGTCCCGGCGTTCAAGGATCATCTCCTCACCTTACTGGCCCTCCGGTGACAAACACTCAAGATGCGCATCCTGTTGGTCCTGTGACGCTCGCGGACCTTGCGCAGTCTGCTCCGGCATCTGCGGATCCTGATCCCGCCCCTCGCCTGGGTGTACGATGCGGGCGCTCATCCAGCCTTCCCGCTGACCCGCGCGGTAAACTCGGCCCCCGCTCTGTTGATCAACAGAACCAGCGTGGCAGTGACGCGCGCTCTAGGCTCCGCCCCCGCTCTGTCGTCTCGCAGAGCCGGCGTGGGAGTAACACTCTCTAAACCCTGCCCTCTGAAATCTGTGACGCGTGGGCTGCAAGCAACCTCCTACCTGATCAGGCTGCGTCATCGGCACACCTGCGTGCACCAGCAGCCTATGAGCTTTCACTTCCTTGTTAGTCCCGTGCTTGCTATTGGAGCCCCCTGCTTTATATACCCTTCACTTACAGCTTACCTTCGCTGAGCATAGTCGTTGTGACGCCATGCCTTGCCACTTCTAGTTCCTGAACTTGTCTTGCCTGACCTTGTTGCTGTTAACCTCTTGTTGCCTGAACCCTGCTTGGACTCCGACTCTCTGTACTACTGATCCGGCTTGTTGACCTTTTTCTCCTGGCTCCTGTCCTGACCTTGGCTGAAGTACTCCTACGATCCGACCATCTCCTATCCTGCACCTGGCTACGTACCCCGACCATCCGATACTCTCCTATCCTGAACCTGGCTACGCACACTGACGATCCGCAACTCTCCACTCCTGAACCTGGCAAGTACCTCAACTACTCTACTATCTATAATCCTGAACTGGCCGGAACGACTACTCTACACTTTAGGCGCGCCCGCGTGGCTGTGGGTCAGCGTATCTCAATTCCCTGCCTCAGCAGCGCGGTCGCACTTCGTTTGTGGTGAGCCTAGCGTTACTAATACTGTAGTGTGTTTTTATAGCATTGAAAGGAGATTTATCGTTAAAATGTGTGGTTTTTTTTTTGGTAATTTTATGCTTGTCTAACGTAATCTTACGTGCGCCTGTAATATGTGTTTTTAATAGAAAAGGCGTTGGGTATCAGTGGTCGTACAATGTAGTAAACAGCTGCTTATTGACAGTCCTGGAATTCAGAACTTTATGAATCTCATTTTTATTATTTTAATGGGTCAGATTACTGGAGACGTATTACCTTCTTTTTATTTTTTGCGCAACTGTACATTGCGGGCTGGTAGTTTAGTTAACTATGGATATATCAAAGCACAACAATCCATTAAGCAAAGTATACTGTAACTTTCTCTGTACCATTGCCCCAATTCACTAGTTTGGTAAACAGACCCTCCATGCTATACTTGGCTAAGTGAATGTAATGAAATGCCATCAATGTTGGTCAGTCCCTGTGAAAAAGCATGTGCCTGTATAACATGCAGTATAAACGATAGAACGGTGATGCCACCTTGTGGGAGAAACACATACTGTATTATAGTGGCATAACCTTCTTATGTTTTAAAGCTGCAGTTCAAGCTGGCGTTTTTAAAAATAAATGTTTTTTCCCATTCAACATGTGCATCAATACAACCTGCACACTGACAAATGATTAGCTAAGCTGCAGATTGATCCTTTCTCCTGTAATCGACTGTAAATAGATTGCTTGCTCAGGGTTCTTTAATTCAGTTCTTGCACAGCATTTTGGGCAATGTAGTTCCTACAATATGATTGACTGGGCAGTTACTAGATACAATTGGTGCACTGCTAGAGAGAGGGCGGGGCTCAAGAGACAGAGCCTATCAGAAGGGGAAGGGGGCTGTCACTTTGGAAATGCTTCCTACATTAGAAACATTAAAACTTTCATTATTATTATTATTTTTTTATATAACTTTTTTTTTTTTAATTGAATTTCTGAACAATGAGTACATGACGTTCCATTTAATCCTATTTAGTAACATATGATGGTAAACAAAGCAAATACAAATCATAAGGAAAGGAGGGGAGGGGGTATATTGAAGGTCTTTTTTCTGTCTCTTTTGATGTCTTCCAGGATATGACCCTTTCATTTTGTTGCAGTCTACCTACTCTAACTCCTGTGAGCGAATATCCTTCAGCACCACCGGCACTGGAAGAGTTTGGAATAAATAGAGAATCCGAGGGAGTAGTTTCATCTTGGTACAGTATATCCTGCCAAACCAAGAAACACTGTACGATGACCACCGTACGATATCTCCTTTCAGCGTTTGTAACAATCTAGGGTAATTCGCTCTGTACAGAGTCCTAAAGCTATTGGTGATGTGGACGCATAGATACTTAATGGCTGAGGGTTGGCAGTTAAAATTGAAATTTTCTAGAGATCAGTTTTTCCATTTCTCTAGGTAGGCTCACATAAGAAACTAAATAGATTGGGTAGGGAGGTTAGGGGTAGCTGTATATGCTGATGCTATTTTATGCGTTTTGGTTGTTAATTTGGATGCCAGATATATCCGGATTCTTCCAAATTTGAGCTGCTAGTGGCTCCATACACAAGGCAAATAACAAGGGCGAAAGTGGGCAACCCTGTCTAGAACTACTCTTAATTTGGAAGATATCAGATGGGAAGCCCTGATGGGTTACCTTTGCTGCCGGATTAGTATATAGTGTTGTGATTGCCTTTAAAATTCTACCCCCAAAACCAAATGCTCAGTGTGGCCTTTAGGTATGGCCAATCTATCCTATCAAAGGCCTTTTCGGCAACCAGACTTAACACCATTACCGGAATCTTTTTGCTGTTGGCCAATTCAAACAAATCAATTATGCGTCTGGTGTTATCTGCCGCCTGCCTATTTTTTATGAATCCCACTTGGTCCCGATGGACCAATCTAGGTAAGATATGACCCAGCCTATTCGCTAGTAATTTTGAATAAATGTCAATGTCTGAATTTATTAGTGAGATTGGTCTGTAGCTTTTACAATTTGTTGGGTCCTTACCCTCCTTAAAGATTTAAAGAGGAATGAGGCACCTGCCAGCACTGCATTATACATTCGTAGCAAATGGGGGGCCTAATAATGTGGCATTTTTTTTTGTAATCTAAATTGGAAAAACCATCAGGGCCTGGAGCTTTAGAGGGTTTCAGATGCTTAATTACTTGCAACACCTCTTCAATAGAGAAGTCCCTTTTTGAAGCTGTTCTCTCTCTCCTCCCCATTCAACCTAGGGAGTCCAGAAACTCCATCAAGGCCTGATTAGTTTTGCCATTGTGTGAGACCTTCTCTCTGTTATAAAGATCCTTGTAGTACCTTTTGAACTCTTCTACAATAAATTTAGGATTGGAGGTCAACGCCTCCATCTTTCTACAAATTGTACTATTGTTGACGTGTCTATTTCTAATTTTGTGTGCTAGCATGGTATCTGGCTTGTTTGCTTTTTCAAAAAACTTCCTCTTTGACCAGCTCAGGGAATTCTTGGCCTGGGAGGTAAGAATAATATTAAGCTCTATCTATCCTAACATCTTCTAACTCCTTTAGAGTGTCTGCTGTCTTGGTTCGTCTATGTAGGGCAGAGAGCTCTTGTAACTTAGCCTGCAATTTCGCTACTTTTGCATCTCTCTCCTTTTTTGCACCCTGCAGCTACATTAATGTGTACCCCTGAGCGTTGCTTTGAGCTTCCCATAGGGTCAATCGTGACTCCAGACTGCCCTCGTTTATTCTAAAGAATTGGTCTATCTCCACATTGAGAGTCTGGAGTACCTCTGGGATTTTAATAATTGATTTGTTCAACTTCCAGTGTGCTCCTGGCCTGTCTAGATTAATTTGAGAGCACCGTAGTTCAATTGGTGCATGATCTGATCTTATCATGAAATATCATGGATCTGTGTTTCGGAGATCTTTGGGACCGGTCTGCTAGAAACAAAGAAGTAATCTATTCTGCTAGAGTGTGGGTGGGAATAAAATGTGAATCCCTTGTCCGTAGGATACTGTACAGCTCCCTCCAAAGATTAGATAATTGATTGTCTAACAATCCGTGTAGGAGTACGTCTGTGCTTTTTCTCTTTGCCCTTTTGGACTGGGCCGGATTATCTAGCTCCGGATCTAGTACTAAATTGAAGTCCCCTGCCAAGATTGTGTATCCTTTTGAGACTTTGCCTAATATGCTGAAAAAGGAAGCAAAAAATGTTGGATTGTGCTCACAGGGAGCATAAACTGAAGCTACTGATACATATTGGCCCTGGAGCTAGCCCACTAGAATTAGGAACCTTCCATCCCTATCTTAACCTGTTCAATCAATAAAGGAAATCTGTTATGGAGCAATATTGCTACTCCTCTCTTTTTGACGTTGGCTGAGGAGAGATAGCACTGTATACTATTTATCAAAATATTTTGGGTGGCTGGATATGCTAAAATGTGTCTCTTGTAGGAGGATGACATCCGCTTTTTTTCCTCTTGAAATCTGTTAATGTCAACCTCCTCTTGCATGGGTTACTAAGGCCTTTTCACTTTGTGATACAACTGTTATAGACATGGGTGCGTGTGTTTTTGCTTATCACTGCTGCATCAAAGATAAGACCGCATAGGAGCCTCCGCGACCGTTGAAGACCTATTTTTTTTCCTGACCTTCAAGACAAACCGTGGGGCACCAAACAGATAGAAAGAATTGGGAAACAGAAAAACTCCAACCGAGTCAATGAAGGTCAAAGGTGACCTAGACTCGTTTGCCCTTTGGTAAAGACACCCCCTTGCCCCCCAGGCCTGACATAATAAGGCTCAGGGTTGAGGACATCCGGCGTCCCAACGGACTTTGTTGGTGCCATGGGTACTCCCCATATCACCAAGAGAATGGGGCATGGAGGCAACCTGGGCAGGGCAGCTCCCGCTCCAATCCCAGCCATGTTTCACAAATCTCTTATGTTATCAAGACTGACAATATGTAAATACAGGGTCTAAAGAAAACCACAACAGTGATAATAAAAAACCTTTTCCAAGATTGTGAACAATCCCCGAGATAGGAAACATCATGTCAGCCAGAATTACCACTCTGTGTCCATTTCACTTTCTGCCCCAGGGATTAATCCGGTACCTTTCTTGGAACACCTCCTTGATAATTAATGCATTCTATTCCCTGACTTATTCAAAGTGTATATACAGTGGTGTGTGGCCTGTTAACCTCACGTTACCCAATGATCACAATGTCCCTCTAACTTAACCCATAACTTACCCTATGTTAAGAAGCTTACTTAACCAAGCAATAGGTGAATCACCTGAATCAAAAAACCTAACTGTTATAGAGCCAAAGTTGCATCTCCCACCATTATTTCTCTTTTTCTTTTGCCCTTCATCGAATTCATGCCGGGGGTCTCCGGAGCTGATACCCATGAATACCAGCACCGGAGACCCCGGCATGAATTCGATGCATGAAAAGTGCATTTACAGGCAACTTCATTACCTTAGCGTCTAACTACTAAGGCAACGAAGGGGTTAATCACCAGTGCCATGCTTATTGTGGGTAGCGGGGGTGGGTGAAGGTGGTATTTTGCCCTTGGGCTGTGTTTTGGCCTTGCGGGGGGGCTTGCGGGTGGACTTAACCCCCATCATTACATTAGCGGTTTATACCGCTAATGTAATGAAGGGGTTATCCCCTCCCGCTACCCACCCGGTGGGCCTAAACACCCCTCCTTGGGGCTAATACCCCTTTCATCCACCACCGCTACCCACAATAAAAAAAAAAAATACACCCAACAGCCCTACTACCCACCTCCTAGGCCACCTGTGCCCCCACATAAAACCATTATTTATTTTTTTTAGACATAGGATTAATACCACAGGCTGGCGGGGGGTATTCTGATTGGCTGGCTTCACATCCTTTACATGACGTCACATCCTAAAAAAAAAAAAAGGCACATGATTCTCGGCCGTGGGAAGCATTTGCCAATCAAATGAGACGTGTCGGGCCATATTCAAGGCCGTGACGGCTCATTTGAGCTCAAGAAGCTGACGGGTCAAGATCGTGGATTTAACATGGAGTTATTGGATTAACAGATGAAGAAAGAAGATAAAAGCCAGAAGATAAAGAAATAATCACAGATGTAGAAAGAAGATTTTGGTTACCTGTTCCTGATCTTCACCGTGGATGGCATTGGAATGTGTTTCGTTACGTCACCGGACGAGAGATTCCTGATTCCCCGGGATTCGGAGGGCCAACTCTTCTAAAGGTAAGAGAAATATTGAATGTATGTACTTTTATTTTTACATGTTTTTTGATTGGATTTTTAAAATGTTATTTTAATGTTTCATTGCCCATTGGCTGCTAATGCATTAATCTGTGCCTTTTTAGGGTACAGATGAATATAGGAAAAGCCCATGCATTTCTTCTCTTGACTGTTATATGTTCTATTTCTTTTTATTGTTTAGATTAAATTGTTTTGAATTGTGATGGCTTGAATGTTTTATTTTCAGATTGTTTTGCGTTTTTTATTTCATGATGTATTTTGTTGGCTATTACATTTATTTTTGGGCTAGAAGTGTTATTGATTTATTTAATTTAATATATATTTTCTTTAACTGTGCACGCAATGTCTTGTATATAATGTATACCTTGTTCATTTATGTAACTGTACTTGTAACCATGTATTATTTGTTTTTCTCTGTGCCCAGGACATACTTGAAAACGAGAGGTAACTCTCAATGTATTACTTCCTGGTAAAATATTTTATAAATAAATAATTGATTTGTTAGTGGTTTTATGTATTTAATTGATTGGCTAGTGGTTTTATTTAGTTAATTGCTTGGTTGGCTAGTGCGTTTCATTTTTGTTTCTGGGTGTTTAGGTGCTTGTTGCATCTGTTTTTTATTATTGTGCATTTTGGACATTCATGCTTTTGTATTAGGGTGTCCATTGACTGCTATAGTAGCTTATCATGCCCATATTATATGGCACTATGCCACTCAATGGGTACAGGGTGGGTATATTGGGTCCGGGGTGGGTGGTTAGGCCTCCGGGGTGGGTAATGGGGAGGATGGGTAAACCCACTTAATTACTTTAGCGGTTATTAACCACTAAGGTGATTAAAGGGTTAGGGGCCATTAGATTGTATTTTTTTAATGTATTCTTTCTGGCAACGGAGGACATGGCCCTGCAGTATGCAGATGAGGACGCCCTTCATATTGACAGAGGTAAGTAGAACGGTTTTTATTTACTTTATTTGCCCATTATTAAACAACATTACCCAGCCAGCATAAATAATCTGTTATCCATATCTGGATTATAGTTATTTGGCATATTACTGTACTGTATGTGTTTGGGCGGGCGGGGGGGGGGGGGATGGAGGAGGTGTATTTATTGAAATGTAGGCCATATTTATTTATTTTAAATACAGGAATGGTACTGCAGGCGAGCGGGGACCACCTGAGGCCCCACAGGTACCACTGGAGGACCCACTGACACCTGCGGGTGGACCCCTGTGGGATCCGCGGGGACCACCTGAGGGACCCAGACATCTGTGGGAACCACCCAAGGGAACCCAGACACCCGTGTGGATGACGCAGGGACCACCCACGTTGGGACCTGCGGACACCCGAGGGGACCACCTGGGGATCCCCCCCAGTCTGTGGTATTAATTCTGTGTATAAAAAAAAATGAATGGTTTTATGTGGGGGCACAGGGGTTAGGTTGTGTATTGGCAGGGGTCTCCGGAGCAGAACCTTGTTGATTTGAGATCCGGGACCCCCTGCTTCCGAGATACAGACCTCGTTATGGGGTGCTGGTATCTCCTATGCATGTAAATATCCCGGTCACGTGACCTGAAATCAATGCGGTTCTGCTCCGGAGACCCCCTGCTCATCTACACTAGTAATAATAAAATGTATATTAAAAAACATTTATTTCGGGCGAGATTTGCGCTGGGAGAGGAGGCTCTCTCTGAGCAGCTCTCTCTGTAGCAGAAAGAAATCACCGGGTAAGGTCTTTTCAGAGAGGCGATCTTCACGCCACCGGCAACTCACCCGTTTTGTGAATTTTGCTATCACAGGTTATCGACGCTTTCTGAATACCGTGATGGCACCGCTCCAAAAAACAGCGATTTAAATGGCCCGGTGTTTTTTTTATTTTTATATTATGAACCTGTAGTGTATAGGCCCCTAAGTATTCGATCCTCAAATAAGGAGAACAATCCAGTTTCTCTGAGGTGATTTCCTGGTACTAGAAGATAGATGGGACTGTCCGTATACCAAACGGACTATTAATGCTGCATTAAAGATTAGTCAATTACAAACCCTCATCCATCTCGCCGTTCGTCACAGAAGAAGTTTTTGTTTGCTTATACTTTTGGATCTAAAAATAAAAAGCCTGTTTGGGGTGAAGATAATTCCATCTTTACAGGTAATACAAATACACCGTATAGCTCTTAACACGTTATGAGCTAAATGACTCTTACTTTCTCTTACTAGAGGAGCAAAGTGATTTTACAAATCTAAAGCATTTTTTTATTTTTTTTACATTTTTTTTTTAAAGAAATGTGTTTTGATATTTAAAATTGCATGGAAATGGCACATAGAGCCTAAGGCCTCGGCCAGGCTCCCAGCTGGCGTGCTGAGGCGCAGGGAAAGCAGGTGCTTTCCCTGGCCTTGCGGTTGCTTACCGCACGCGCTGTCAGTGGGCCGTCAGGGGGCGGGCGCGTCACTGGGCGAGCCAGTGACGTCACGGAGCTGGTTCGCCCTCATTGGGTGAACCGCTCACGTGACCGGCCTGTTGCGCCGGCAAGCGGGGGAATTTTAAATTCCCCTAAGATCTGCGCTTCCGCGCGCTTGCGGAAGCGCAGGTGAGCCTCCACTAAAGCCGCTCTAATTGCGGCTGTAGGGGCTCAGTGGTGAGCGGGAGCGCGTCAGCACGCTTCAGCAAGCAAGCGCTAAACATGGCCGAGGCCTTATACTCAAACTGCATGAATATCTGAGTTATTGGTTCTTTTAGAGAAGGGCAGGGAGAAAATAGAAAGTATGATTTAGTTCTGTTTAGTATGTTGTAGCCTGGTTTGTGTGTGGTCTAGTGCATAAATGACACACCTTATTAGTCTACTGTAAACCTCTTCAGATGCTTACGCATAAATGTATGTTTGGGGAATGTGAATTATAAGGTGAACTACTATTAAATGTAATTACCTTTCCCTGTAATGGGACAATATAAATAGTAGGGGAAACAGGTGAATTACTTTTTTACAGTCTTAAGAAAATGAAATGCCTTGAAATAATCTCACAACATGTTGTGACAAGCTTGCTAGACAGCACTTTGTCAACATGTATTGCTTAATGGAGTTGACCAGTTTTCTCTGGATGGATATTGAGTCCCGGTTGCTGAAATTTGACTTTAAGGTCAAATTAACTCTTTGAACCAGAACTACTGTATGACCGTTCGTCAACCTTACGTCAATTAAAACAGGCAAGTTAAAGTATGCTGCTTTTTTAGACCTGTTCTACACATTATTGGCCCTCATTATTTGCCTTGGCATCAAGGAGAAAGTCATTCATCTTTGCTTTATTTCCCTTGAGAAAGGAAGACCTTGATTTTAACCGCAACTTAGTCATGTTCACAAAACCGTATATGCTCTCAACACAGCACAGGGGTTCTCAACTCCAGGCCACAAGCATCCCCCCCCTCCCAACAGGTAAGGTTTTCATGAAATCCCTGCTTCAGCACAGGTGGCTCAGTCTTCGATTGAGCCTATGATTGGGCCACGTGCTGAAGCTGGGATATCCTGAAAACCTGACCTATTGGGGGGGGGGGGGGGGGCGCGGAGTCTTGAAGACTGGAGTTGAGCTCCCCCTGTCTTAACCCATTCTCACACTGAGACAGGAAAACCAATGAATTAACTAATACAATTTAATTTAAGGAGCCTTGTGGGCTTGCTAATACAGTGGTACCATATTAAAACCTCCCAGAGAGAACTAAAATCTACATTGTTACAAAAGCACACTACACCAATATGTTTTGGATGATCTACTCTATTTCTAATTTATTTTATTGTTCTAGTATACAGCTCAACCCCCTTATAATGCTGTGCTTGGGGTCCAAAGAATCACATCACGTTATAAGCGGATCGCGTTGGAAGTAATGTACAATTGTAGGCATTGTACAATAAAGTATTTAAGATACCAATAATCGTGTTGTGAAGTATTCATAAATACGAAAATTGGGAGCCACGCGTGCATCGCGTTCTTAGCAGATTCGCATTGTAACGGATCGCGCTATAACGGGGTTGAGCTGTATAATGCTGAATAGTTTTACCAGAAGTTTGCAGCATAGCAGGTTTATACAATCAAATGTTAAACAATCTTCTTATAAGTGTCCATACAGTAGTTGCATAGTAGATGAGATTGAAAAAATACATATGTCCAAGATCCACCTATGTTACATTTAAACGACAGAAACGTATCCTATATGTGTATTTGCAGAAGTTTAATCCAGAAGAAGGCAAAAAAAATAAAATAAACTCCAGTGAAACTTTATCCAATGATGTCTGATAAGGGTGGAAAATAAATGTATTCTGGACTCCAATAATATCAATCAGATTTCTCCCTGGATCAATATCCTTCCCATGTTTTACGTTTTTGATATATTCTTGTATACCTTTCCTGTCTAAAAAGATGTCCAACCTTTTTTTTGGAGATATCAATTGTATCTGCCATCAGTCTCCATGGCTAATGAATTCCACATTTCAACTGCCCTTTCGATCAATGTTTCCAGTATCCTTGATTTTGCTGTTGTTGCAGTATTGCCATTAACCATTGTTAGGCCATATTTACTGAGCTGTGCCATTGTACAATATAGCTTCCAGCACCATAGGACACCTTGGGCCGCAGCCCCAGAAACTTCTACAGCACACGTGTGTTTAAGCTCTGCCCCCCAGTCAGTCCGGTCCCAGTTACTGCCCTGTCACACACATTTCCCCAACGGTGCACGACAGGTTTTCCCTGAGGCAGGGGAATTTAACCTCAGAGTTTGCGATGGAGGCGTGTCCACGCCCCCGCCGGCGGTTCAGCCAATGAGGGTGAACCAGCAGCGTGAGGTCATGGCCATGCCCCTGCAAACCCCCTCCGCCACACCCCCTCCCGTCGCAAACTCTCCCTCTGTCACAAGACCACAGATCACGGTGCAGCGCTGTGCACGCGCCGCCCCCCGCCGGGTGCGCGTGCTCCAGTGCTGACTGGGACCGCAGCCTTAGGGCTAATTCCACTGTCTTTTCACGTGGATAGGCTCTTTTCATCCATGCTGCAACATGTCTTATGGAATAGAACTGCTTAGTATATATTGCCATTTATGTAGTAAGGTAGACAATATTTCTTGCAGAGGGAATCCCTTGGACCTTCTCTCGGTCCACCATGATCTGCTGAGGCTTCTTACTATTGCCAAGCTGATAGTCTTTTTGAAGTCTGTAGTGCATCTGCTCGCTTGGTAATTATTGCATAGTGGGAGGGCTCTTCTCTTTTACTTGAAAGGACATGTTGGTTCTAGACTGGTATATCAATATTCCTGTGTGCACATTCTATTTTTCCGTATCCTTGTTTTTGCAGACGATATTGCCATTAACTATTATACCATTGAATGAGTAAGGCATATTTTCACTTCAGTTCTTCTATAAATGGAACAAGACAAATTTAAACAGCGCTCCTTTTAGTAATACAATGAATAACCCGTGGAGGGAAAAAATGTGATACATTATCCAATGAAATGGTGCTCTTAAAGTGATAAATGTATTCACGGTGATAAGTGCAGTGTTAAAATAAAAGTGAATACATTTGTGACTCCAAAACCCATATTAGAACCGTCCAAGTAGTTCTCCTTTGAAAAAGTCCTCTTGTTTGGGGACGTGAGATCTCCATCTAGATGTCTATCTCGTATACAGTTCCAATTCAATATTACAATAAGGACTATACTATATTGGTTTCCTTGTTTTTTTATTATTTTTGTTTTTCCGGGTTGGAACTTTGCGCTCTCTTCATGTTTTAAGAGACTTCTATAAATGAAACCTGAACAGTCATTTTAGATCTATTCAAGGATAAGCGTATACTTTTGTATTGTACAATATGTACCAGAAGGTGTTACAGCGGTTATTTGTATGGAGTACGGTTGCCACATGGTATGTAGCTATTGCTTTTTTTTTTTCAACCAAAAGTTTTTTATTTTTGTTGAGTGCATGGTACAATAATCACATTTTCTTCCAACCCATTGTCTTATACAAATGTATCCACAACAACTCATATTATAATTATACTTACAAAAGACATACTGGGGAGACTAACAGACCAACAAGACGTACCGACATACTACACCAGGGGGGGGAAGGTAGGAAGGGGGGGGCGGGGAGGGGGTTGCCATCGAACGATTCCAGTTCGTAGCTATTGCTTTTTTTATGGCTGAAGTTTAGGTGACTTTGTTATGACAATTAAAAGTATTGGAAAGAGAATTTTCCCCAAGAAACAGATTTGTTTGTATTTGTACCTCACTTTCTGTTTCTATAAACCATATCTTGTTTTGTCTGTTTTCTGTAAAGAAACAGCCACTCCAGAACTCTGGTTGCAGTACATCAAGCAAAAATGAAAAAGCCACTGCGAATCCCAGATTAAATACACTGTTCCAAATGTTGCCAGATGACAGGACAGAAATGGGCTGCGCTTATAGTGATGGCGACGCGACGTCGCGTCAAAAACAAATGCATTGTCGGCGCTTATAGTGCACGCAACGTCGTGACCAAGCGACAGCGCCAACAAAAATGTGGCAGTCGGTGTTATTTGATTTTTTTTTCGGCGTCTGTCTCTCCTTGTGGCCAATCAGAGAGCTTCTCCGTCCCTATGCCTTTCCCTTTTATGACGTCACTGGCCTTCTAGCCAGCGACGTTGCCTAAACTTGAATTGCAACTATTGCGACGGGTGACATCATCGGTCACTTTGCCGTCGCGGGCACTATAATCGCAGCCCTAGGCTATGATTATACCAGATGCCGTTGAGCGGCAGCGCTATCCGGTGACGTCACCGTGCGCTGCCACCGAGCGGCATCTTGATTATACAGGGGAGAGAAGAGTAGCAGAGGAGGCATGGCTGTGAGCAGTTCACCCTCATTGGCTGAACTGCTCACGTGACGTGGCCATCGCCAGCCAGAAACAAATTCCAAAGACTTCAGGAGCCTGCCGCCCTGCAGCTCCAGACGGCACGCACGCCACTACAGGTATGGTTACTTTCATTGTGTGTTGTTTTTTTCGGCCGCTTGCAGGCGATTTTAGGTATCATCATGGCCTTGTTATTTAGTCCTGGTGTCTGAAAAGCTGCTCAAGCTGGCCTTTTACTTTTGGGAGTAGGCATGCATGCATTTGTGATGTCACGATGTGGAGGAAGTAAGGTGCAGATTGCTTGAGGTGTGGGCAAAAACATAGTTATGTACTTAACATTTTGTGTTGCAGGATTATTCATTGAGCAGAATAGTACCAGACACAAGCTTACCCAGGTATCGGGTTATATATACTGTAGGTGTAATTATCTTCGTATTTCTTTTTTTTCAAATCTGCATTCTCGCGTAACTCTGGGTAATGGGAAAACAATAATTACCATTCCTAGCAAGTTAATGAAACTTCAGTAGATCTCAATCCTGGGGATGTGCAGACATGGTTCTTAATAAGTAACTTTTATAGCTGCTCCAGAAATATTTTATGGTCCTCAGACCAAGTCTAAACAAGACTCTCTACTTCAGACTTAAAGTCTTTGTCTTTATGTAATAATCGATTGTGCTTGCATTGCATTACTACCTTTTTTTTAATTAAAAGGCAAACTACAGACTTAACCCTTTGGCTGCAGTGAGTGGAGTGGAGTTGCAGTGAGTGGGGTAATTAGGGCCTGGGCCCAGCTGTGAAGCATAATAAATATACACTCAGATGTTTCAGTCTTTACACCTTGATAAAGGTTCATGTAAAGGACTGGAATGTTGATCTACTGCAAGGGTGCGCAAAGTGGGGGCGCGCTCCCGGGGGATGGGGGGGGGGGGCGGCGTTGGATTTTCTGGGGTGGGACACAGCTGTTACAGAGGCCCTGCGCTTCGCCGGGGATTGTGTGAGGCCTCTGTAACTTTTATTTACCTTCCAGCGATGCGTCTCCATGGCAACCCGGGGGTCACTTGATGCCATGGCAACGTGGCGTCACATGACCCTTTGACGCTGGGGCCGTGCAGGGAGAGGGGGGTGGGTGGGGTCGCGAGCCGGAGGGGGAGTGGAGACCTGCAGAGTGCCTGCAATTGTTTTAAAGAAAAATCATCATTAATGATATACAGTATGGAGCACCCAGCCAGACATTCCTTTGATTCACAAGAATGTGCCTGTATTTTTCCCTAAGTTGAATTAATACAACCCAGTGACATTCCTAAATACAGTACCACTTCAGACCAGGTTGCACTAATAACCATAATTCTTTAAAGTAACCAATCCAATAACTACTATTTAATAAATTGACGTGTCTGTTAAATTCAATTGTTACAGAACCTCAAAGTATCCGCTCGTGATTAAAAAACAAACAAAAAAAACATGCTATGTAAACTAGATACTTAATTTGAGGGTTGATATTGTTTTTAAGATGCTGAAATCAGAAGGGATAGATGCTGGTCGAAAAATGACATCGCAATGGCCCCGCAGTAACAGTGCAGAGAACAAAATTCCCCATACACGAATGGACGATGAAGCTGCAATCCAGGTATGCCACTGTTCTCATTGACTCTCCGGCCCATGCCTCCATGTTAAACCACATGCTTTGATTTACAGGTAATCCAAACATCTTAAAATGTGTTTAAAAAAATAAATAAATATATGCAGCTTTTTATTGAAAACGAATTGCCTAAACTGCCGATCGATTTGGTTCTCCCGTGATTGATCAGCAAAGATCCTGCTTCCCAGGGTTCCCCAGATGGCTGCCTTTCAGTTTAAACTAATCCTTCAGTCAGTGTAACTCAACAGCTACAATGTATTCTTATAGTAATAAGGTAACATTATCTATTGTTACAGTTTGCAGCTCAAACTGCTGGGAACATTGTAACACTTTCCTGTATATGATCATTTGTTCCCAAAGCTCTTGCACTGCTGGGGCGGTGTGCTAAAACCTACTATACAAATCAAAAGATGCTCCGTATATTAAAACTCATTAAAAATAACAGCGTTGAATAATAATAATTAAAAAAAAAAAAAAAAAGTACGAAGTATTATCTAATACTACAGATTTGATTTATTAAAAAAAATGTAGGATATTGCTTGGATTGCTCCTATAATATATGGAATTAATCTGTAATGCAAATATTTGCAACAGGACTTGCACAGTGTAATACGATATACAGCTAAACCCCGTTATAACGCGGTCCTCGGGGTCCACCCCGAGACCACCGCGTTAGTAACGGGGTCGCGCTAATTTTTTTTTTTAAATGGCCGCCGCGCGCCTGATCGGGAGGGAGGGAGTTAATTAAATAAATAAATAAAAAAAAGTTTAAAAAAAATGGCGGCGATTCATCCCTCCTCCCTCTCCCTCTCCCTCTCAGCCCCCTCCCTCCCTCTCAACTCCCCCCCCACCCCCGAGGTATGCCCCCGCAGGGCAGTGCCCCTCTCTGGGTGCAGGAGGGTGGGTTACATGTCAGCCGCACGTTGTACTCACGGTCACAAGTACAACGCTGCAGAGGCTGCAAAATGGAGACGGAGCCCCCAGGAGGAAAGCTGGGACCGGAGCCAGATGCTGCTAGAAGCAAAGCATTCTGGGAGTGGACGGGGCTGCCTCTGTCCAGCCTCATCTGCCCCTCACAGGGAGGGGGGATCCCCCATAGAGACCTGCCCCCCTCACTCCCAGCCAGGGCACAGGGGTGACCCCAAAACAGAGACCTGCCCCCCTCCCTCTCCCTCTCAGCCCCCCTCCCTCTCAGCCCCCCTCCCTCTCAGCCCCCCTCCCTCTCAGCCCCCCTCCCTCTCAGCCCCCCTCCCTCTTCCTCCCAGCCTCCTGGTTTTGCGGTGCGTGGTGTGTCTGTGTCCTCCCAGCCAGATCTGCTGCTGCTGCTGCTGCTGCTGCTGCTGCTGCTGCTGCAAGAGGGAGGGGGGGGGGGTTGGGCTGCTGACATGTGAGTGCTGCTGACATGTGAGGGGGGGGTGGGCTGCTGACATGTGAGGGGGGGGGTGGGCTGCTGACATGTGAGGGGGGGGGGGTGGGCTGCTGACATGTGAGGGGGGGGTGGGCTGCTGACATGTGAGGGGGGGCTGCTGACATGTGAGGGGGGGGTGGGCTGCTGACATGTGAGGGTGGGGTGGGCTGCTGACATGTGAGTGTATTGTGAGGGCTGTGTGCAGTGAGTGTGTGCAGTGTGTGTCAGTGTGAGCAGTGTGTGTGCAGTGTGTGCAGTGTGAGCAATGAGCAGTGTGTGTCAGTGTGAGCAATGAGCAGTGTGTGCAGTGTGCAGTGTGAGCAATGAGCAGTGTGTGCAGTGTGAGCAATGAGCAGAGTGTGAGCAATGTGCAGTGTGTGTCAGTGTGAGCAGTGTGTGCAGTGTGCAGTGTGAGCAATGAGCAGTGTGTCAGTGTGTGCAGTGTGAGCAATGAGCAGTGTGTGTGCAGTGTGAGCAATGAGCAGTGTGTCAGTGTATGCAGTGTGAGCAATGAGCAGTGTGTCAGTGTGAGCAATGAGCAGTGTGTGTGCAGTGTGAGCAATGAGCAGTGTGTCAGTGTGTGCAGTGTGAGCAATGAGCAGTGTGTCAGTGTGTGCAGTGTGAGCAATGAGCAGTGTGTGTGCAGTGTGAGCAATGAGCAGTGTGTGTGCAGTGTGTCAGTGTGTGCAGTGTGAGCAATGAGCAGTGTGTGTGCAGTGTGTGCGCAGTGTGTCAGTGTGTGCAATGAGCAGTGTGTGTGCAGTGTGCAGTGTGTGTGCAGTGTGAGCAATGAGCAGAGTGTGTGCAGTGTGTGCAGTGTGTGCAGTGTGCAAAAAAAAAAAAAATGTTTAAATGTAAATTTTTTTTTTTTTTTTTAAAAACGGGAGCCACGGGAAAACCACGTTATAACCGAATCGCGGTATAGCGAGGCGCGTTATAACGGGGTTTAGCTGTATACAGTAGCTGGGGTGGGCAAACCGTCTTCAAGAGCCACTTGCAGGTCAGGTTTTAAGGCTATATCTGTTTCCAACATAGGTGATTTATCAAAATGACTTGGCTACTTGTTTTCAAGCAGGGATATCGTTTAATACCTGGCCTGTTGGCGACTCTTGAGGACTGAGTTTGGCCACCCCTGATATAAAATGTATGCGCTATACATCTTTCTATGTCACCTTAATTTGCAGTACCTTTTAATTTCAACACAAAATCTACCCATTTGTTGCTCTAGACATTATATATTTTTGTATACCTTTTTTAAATTCCATCCAATTCAAACCCCCTTTCCCCCACCTCCCCAAACTAATTGACCTCTGTGTAGGGTAAATGTCTCCAACACGTCTGATATTAAAGCTGCAGACCAAGCAATATCCTACATGTTTTTTTTTTTTTAATCAGTTCTGTACTATGAGAACACTTGTAAAATCAAGTTACACTTGTAAAATCCACTCTGAATTACATTTTTAATGTATTATAATGTAACAAGCATTTTTGTTTCAATAGCATCCATTTACAAAGTCACATCCCCTTCCTCTTCTGAAACAGGTGCAGGCTCACCCCTTTTTGAGCCCTGCCCTCTCTAGCAGTGCACCAATTCTATCTACTGAGTGCCTGGTCACATGATCTTCTCCACAGAACTTTGCATCTTTGGTCCTCTTTTGCTGGACTGACAGCCATTTGGTGAACCCCCAAGCCGAATCTTTGCCGATCGATCAGAGGAGAACGGATCTATCGGCAACTTGGCTAATTACTTATCATTGTGTGTATTTTATTCATGCACATATTAAAGCAGGGGGGGGGGGGGGGAACAGTAACTCTTATTGCTGCTTTAATATTCTCTGTCTAAACCAGTGGCGTGACATTTGAATACAAATATATATGCGGATAATTTTATTTTATTTTCTATGTAGAACATACAGGACGCCTATAAGCTCACATTGAACCCCCAAAATAACCACAACATATATATAAGCATATAAGTGTCACAGAGGAGTGCTACTGAGCATGGCAATATATATTTAAAACCAGAGACAGAACATGAAACACAGACAGAGCTCAGTGCACATTCCAGTGAAATTTATACATGGTACAGTGCCTAAATATATATGTATAAATATCTATTAAATAAAATGGTCTTTTATTTTAACATTTTGGCCAAAGTGTTGTAAGCCCCTTAGCCACTACACGGCAGACCATGTTCTGTCTCTGGTTTTAAATATATTTTCTATGTAGGCCTATAATATTTTTTAAATATGTATCATTTTTTATTATAAATAGCCCATAATTGTCCAGTCATTTCTTTAAATCTTGTTTTTGTTTACCATGCATTAAAAAATCAAAAAATCAAAAAATCAAAAAATCAAAAAATCAAAAAAACAAAAAAACAAAAACAAAGCTATAGTTTGCAGTTATGGGTTCCAGCAGTTTTGAAAAGAAAAAATTTGAGCTCTTTTCATACTGTAATTCAATTGAACATTATATAAAGTTACTGTGAATACTATTCCAATCTCTCTGGTGGATTATGAAGGTACAATTAGGGATGCGATAGAAGAAATAAGTAAAACTAGGAGACTCTCTGACACGTAACTGGTGTCCATTGACCTATAACTGATCATTTCCTATCTTGGTAACTAGAAACTTTCTTCTGGCATGTAGTTGAATATATTCCCAGAGATATACTGCAAAAACTTGTAATGGTTTACAACAGACAGTTGTCAGACAATTGTACCTACTGTATAATCTGGCCACATTCCTCATCTACGGAAATGAGACCTGATTACAGGTTAGAACCGAAACAAAACAATTTCTTTTGTCCTTTCCAACTAACATCGAAACTCTTGATGGTACCAGATAAAAGGTAATGGGTTCATTTGATTAAGTTCAGTACAGAATGATGGAAGAGGTTTAGCCAATTAAAGATAATGAAGGTAACAATGGGCAAATTATCATGGTTTTATTGTCCTACTTCACTGTTTGCTAGATACATTGAAGAAAGGCCTGTGGCTAATTATTATTATTTTATTTATTTATTTATTTTAACCTTTCTTGAATGACATCCTGGAATAAATCCTTTGTCTATGCGTTGTAGTTTAGGCAGAAAAATCATTAGACTTCGGTGTTTTTTTTTTTAAAGGGCCATGCTTGTCAGAGTAGTTCAACACCAGCCCATTCTGTTGAGTAGAATTGTACCATCACACAAGCTGTCTTAATCAAACATGTGGAATGCGACAACAGTGCTTTTGGGACAGTCCTCTGGATGGCCTCATTTTGCAAGCTGCTCTAAAATTGATGCTGTTGAAGCAATTGGCTAAGATAAGAAAACAATTTTGTGCTGAAAAATCTTTACCTGAGGTTTACATAAGTCAGAAATGTGGAAAATGGTCCTGTTTTGTGACCTGTGGTTACATTTAGCCACCACACTACTACAGTAGGTGGTTGTGTCTTACATTACAAAAAGTCCATCAGCCAAGTAGTAACGAAACCGGTGTCGGGTCACAAGTTTTCATGGACCATCTCCGGTTAAGTGTATGATAAGGAAACATTTGTATGTCTATTCAAAACGATTACTAAGGTCAGTACCTAATATATGCAAAAGGTAAGTAGTTGTAGCGCTACTCTACAGCAACAATCTACAAGGGAATATCTAATCTGAAGAATTTTATCAATTTATCTAAAGTGATAATTATACAAAATCGAAATATAATTACATTTCAAAGTGCAAACAATCTCAAATATTATGTATAATAAACCATATCTATCCCTAAACACCACCACTGATGCAGACCTCCAAATTTGCCCTCCAATTGAGCAAACAATGTCTAGTCCCTACCGTTCCACAGTGTGCTACTCTGCAGCAATACCAGACATACAAGACCGAACAACGCATAAACTACATAAAACATTGAAACAAAAAATACAAAGGGGGAGAAAAAAAAAACTGCAATTCTTTAAGAAAAGGTATCTCACTCGCAAACAAACTTCAAATATAGGCATAGCAATGAACAGCCGCGTAAAGTTGTGAATCCTTCCATTCACGTTTGAATATACTTGGCGGATGTGCTAGGCAGATAACTCTGCTGCTCCAAACTGCAGTTTGGCTTCCCCGTGGCATCTACTCATTCTGCGCCCTCCAACTGGGGATGTGCAGCCAGCTTTACTGGCGAAACACGTTGAAAGGAAAAGGTGGAGCGCTGACCAGCGAGCAATGGGAGGACCATTTCAGTAATGCACAGAGCGGACATCAAATTCAGAGGCTTGGAGCGCAGGTCCAGTGAGACGCACACTACACACCCCCAGTTGAAGGGGGTGGAGTGAGTAGACGCGTTGCTGGAGAATGAGCAAACAGCCTCTGGTTATCTGCCCAACACGTGCGCCAAGTATATTCTAACGTGAACGGAGGCATTTGCGATTCTACGGGGCCCTTCATTGCTATGCCTATATTTCAACTTTGTTTGGGAGGGAGATACCTTTTGCTACCAATATGCCCTTTTTTTAATTCACGAATTACACTATTGTTTTTTTCTTTCTTTTCTCCCCGTCTACTCTTTATGCCATACTGTATATAGCTTTAGTTCTTGTTGGCTTTGCCTGGTATTGCTGCAGAGTAGCACTCTCTGGGACCGGCACATTTTTAGAAAGTGTTTTAGTTTCAGTGTTGAAATGTTCTTTAGTTTCTGACATAACTTCTATTTTCCAGCAAATCTATACTTTTGGAAAGAAGCTCGGACAAGGCAGCTTTGGAGTTGTGATTGAAGCGACCCACAAGGAAACTGACAAGAAATGGGCAATTAAAAAAGTGAACAGAGAAAAGGTTAATACTTTGGGATTTAAATACAATTCCTGTTTCTTTAAAGAATGAATGTCTGTATTTTACTTGCCTTTGCCAATATAAATACAATGTCTATCCACACTTGCCAGGTTAAGTTGCTAAGCATGGAATGATTTTTTTTTTTTTTAAAGCAACCCAATGTTAGGGTCGCATACTTAGCTGCGTGCTGTCCAGGAGAAAGACCTGCTAGGCAGAGGTGGAGAGTAGAGTACCTGGGATCTGAATCCCAAAGGGTAGAATAGTGCGGTCGGGACAGGAGAAGGCAGGACAATTGTGGTCACTGTTCCGGGCTGGAGAAGGCACAATAGTAGGGGTCACAGTTCCGAGGTCAGGGCTGAAGAAGGCAGGGTAGAACGGCACTAAGTAGGGCAGGACATGGCTTCAGCAGGAGTCCAGGAAAACTGAACCTTGTACGGGCAAGGAAGAGAGGGGAATTAAGCCTTATAAAGGGAGAAGGCAGGTGAAGGCAATAGATGTCGAAGGAGGTTGACTTCCTGCCTCGCTTGCATGTTGGTAGAGGCAGACGTCCTGCCTCGGCAGCCATGTTGGGAGATCCTTATACCCAATACCTCTGGTACTCCAAACGTGTAAGAACTATGTGCTCCAATAAAAGCAGAATGTCAAACGACCAATTTACAGTATTGCCATTCTCCTTTGTCACTACTTTATTGCTGAATTCTGAATGTTGTAGGGACAGTACCTGTAAGTTTTTGTCTGACGTACGTTTTTATGTCTAAAACAAAGGCTGGAAGCTCGGCAGTGAAGCTGCTGGAACGAGAAGTTACTATCCTTAAACGAGTGAACCACGAACATATCATCCATTTAGAGGAAGTGTTTGAAACTCCCAAGGTAAGGCATGTGTTTTTCTTTTTGTTGCTCTTTTCCTATGTTCACTTAAACTAGCATCTACACTAGTGGGACCTGCAGCACCAGATATCGTAGGCCCCTGAGAGCATGAAAAGTGTGTCTTTCCCTAAAAGTGGATTCGCTTTTGCAGTTCATTGCCAGATAGTGTGGTAACTTATTTTTTTATTATTATTTTACTTTATACAATTATCACTATATAATTCTTGACTGAATTTGCTAATTAAAATTGTTTTTTTTGTTTTTTTTTATTAGAAAATATTCACGCTCCAAAACAAACCTGAACAGAGTAAATGATTCTTCTTTGTTTACCTAGCGCATGTATCTTGTAATGGAGCTGTGTGAAGGCGGTGAACTGAAAGAAATTCTACAGAGGAGAAAACGTTTATCAGAAATGGAGACCAGGCACATTATCCACAGTCTGGCTTCTGCAATAGCATACCTTCACAAAAAAGGTAATGTTTCCTACCGCAGACCAATAGTAACATCATTAGTCATTTGTTTGTTGATCTATTAAGTAGATCAGTTTGTGCAGTGCAAGTAAATACTTTGGCAAAATGTAAGGGAATAATTGTAACTATCTCACAGATGAATGTGTGTGTGCACCAATTTACAGACAAATAATTAGCAGTGTTGTAACCATGTTAATATTGGAAATTATTAAGAATCTTCACAGATTGTGATCCTTAAAAATATAAAAAAAGTGTTTTGTTTTTTTAAATTTGTAAAAACATAAAATTTGGATGCTGTGCAGGATCTTGCAAAACCTTACATGTGTAACGATGCTGGTTCTCATAGCAGGAAGCAGGCACGCAAGGCTGAGGATATAAATTCACCTGATCTGAACCGCGAGAAACAGAGTCCTGAATGAGTATACTGGAGTTAGGGGGCAGAGGTCAAGGCTGGATGCAAGAAAACAGGAACAAGCTGTAGACTCACAGGAGCAAACATGAACCTTCCAAGGAACCAATTACCGGATCTTGCCACGACGGCTCCAGGAGGCCAAAATGCATTGCATCTCGAATTCCTCCCGACATTCCACCATGACGGAACTAGGAGGAGATAAAGAAAAAGAAAAATAATTTTGAATGTAGGGTTGAGGAGAGTCATGGGGGGAAAAATGGGGGGTATTCTTAGGCTGAACGGAAGCTCCAACGTAAAAGGTACTGGATTAATTTGCCTCAATTTTGTAAGGCCTGGTGTACTTATGACAATTGTCCTGCTGTTTGGACACAGCGAATATACTGCTCCAATGACTTGTTGATCCTCTCTATAATGCATTAGTGAGGGTAGTAAGCTGTGGAGAAGTGGAGATAAATTCTCATTCTGTTACAAAACGCTCTCCATAATTTCGACATAAATTGTGTACCGCCGTCAGACAATCTCCGAAGGTACTCCATGTAAACCAAAGATTTCTTTGAAGATTTTGGAACATTCCGAGGCGGAAACTCATTTTTTTTAAAAGAGGAATGAAGTGAACTTGTTTTGTGACGCGATTAACCACTACTTGTGAGGATCTGTCGCAGGTTCCACCCCCGCTAAGCTCCAGTCGCCTCATTGGTTTCAGTCCTGTTCCTATCTGCGGTGCAGCTCTGCGCCTGAATGGTTAACCCTGCTATTTAGGCTCAGCCTCTTCCACCAAGAAGTTGGGTGAGCATGGTCTCACTTGACGTGTACTGGTTCAAAGCAGTTCTGCCTTGCCTTGACTCCGCTGCATTCTCCAACCCTCGACTCGGCTAGTGACCTCTTATGATCCGCACCTCTTTACTCTTCGACCTTGGCTTGTCCTTCTACTACTCCTCTGCTCTCTTTCCCTGACCCGGCTACCCACGACGACGAGCCCCGCATCCGGATGCTGCTTTGCGGCTCCAGGCCAGTGTATTACTATCATCGACAGTGGTAAAGGTACCTGAGGAGGAACTGCCAGCTTGAAGAATCTTCAAAAGGGAAGATGACTCAGGAGATGATGCAGGAAGGACGATTGTGTCTTTATTGGTCTCTAAAGTCTCTTCCATCGAACTATATATAGGAGGCATCGCCTTGGTAATCTTTGACTCAGGACGAAAATAGATGATAATAGAACCGGGTGAACAAGGCCCAACTGGCCTGATCGGTCCCAAGTCTCCCGGCTTCTTCGATGTAATCTGTGACGTTGTTCCATCTAAATGATGACGCCATTTTGATGGTGGGGAACTCCCGGTTCCCGATGTTGTAGTTACTCTCCACAGAAGAAACATTTTATTGGAAAAGAAGGTGCAGGGTGTAGTCTCCCATGAACAAATGGGTTGGCTGCCTTTTAAGTATTACCCTGAAGGATCCATTGCCCTTACAAAGTAGATGAACTTTTAACAGTATAACCGTTTGAGCATAGAAAGCTTGGGGTTTTTTTCTCTCTGAAGTTTTAGCTCTCCTAGAGTCCACAGTTTGTTTCGGGACAGAAAGGCCTCGGAGAGGTGCACTCTTACTATTACAATTTAAGGCCGCGGATATTGTAGGCGCATGCGATCCGTGGCCTTTGCGATGGGGAGGCGTGGCCATGATGTCACGAAGCTGATTCGCCGTCGGTGACCGAGTCGCTCACGTGACCAGGCCGTCGCACGACCAAAAGAAAATCTTTTGTCTGCTTGAAAATCGGCCGCACTGTCGCCGGCAATATAGCCTGCCTCATAGAGGCAAGGCCTTTTGTTTGCATCGTGCGGAGTATGGGTGTGGCCTAACAGTGCCACCTGGCGATTAACCAAAGAAGTGGAGTTTCCCTCAGACAAAATATTCGATCTGTCCTATTGTTGCTATAGGAAGAACCTTGAAGCACGGACAAATTCCTAATCTCCACTGCTTGCAGAATGTCTCTGTTGGTGCATGAACAGAAAGTTATTATAGCAGACAATCTGTTTGTGTCTCTATTAAGGCAAATCATGCACTTTACTCCTGCAGTGAATATTCTGCTTATCTAGGACACGAGGTGAGTTCAGTGACGTATTCCTGCCACACAATGAAGCATTTTATTAAAATTAGAATGATTCACATTGCCTTGTGCTTTACAGCAGGGGTGCGCAAACTGGGGTGCAACCTCTACTTACCGAGGTTCAGCCGACTCAGGAGGCGTCCCCATGGCAATGCGGTGTCGAATGACGCCACAGGTCATGTGACGTCGCATGACCCCGCTGCGTCATTTGACACCGCGTTGCCATGGGGACGTGACGTCAAATGACGCCGCGGGTCACGACGTCACACGACCCCACAACGTCATTTGACGCCAAACTGAGGTAAGGGAGGGGGTGTAAGAGCGGAGGAGAGCAGGCAGGAGGGTGCAGCAAGAAAAGTTTGCGCACCCCTGCTTTACAGTATTCCTTTATTCTTAAAAGGTTACAGGTGGCTGAAGATTCAAAGAGATTTACCTTGAATACTGCAACAACAATAATATAATAATCTTATTCTAGGCCCTTATGGCAGGTATTCATTCCCTGTCATGTGTAATGATTTCAATATTTACTGGCCATCTAGAAGATCCGGACAGCTCAGGCAGAATTTGGCCGTACAGGCAAGGAACTGCTGCATTTATCAAAACAAAAACGGGCAAGTGGAAAGGCTGCTTTGAAACTGGAGTATCTGTTAGGAATATACTTAGGCAAGATATATTACACATGCTTCCAAGAAGTACTTATCTGTGTATTACCTTGTGCTATGGTAAATTGTTACATTTAAAAAAAAAATTGTTTGAGAACGGTCAAGCACAATTGCAATATCTTCATATGTATTTTTAATAAGAAACCTATGCGGTTTTGAAAGCTTTGTACACCACAATTTAATCTACGAAGAACCCTGTGGTTGGTCCTCCAAAATGATTTGCAAGCAACATCTTCATACTGTATGTACCGGAATCTGACATTTTGGCCACGGCCGTTTTGCTGTGACCACGTCGATGCCGTTCAAGGACCCTTAACTGCATCCGTTCTGCCGCTGGACACGCCGGCCGTTTCGCCAATGAGGTAAGTTAAATGAAGGGTGTTAGCGGTTAGGGTAGAGGTTTAAGGATAGGGTTTTTAGGGTAGTGGTTAGTGTTAGTATTAGGAGTTAAGATTAGTGGTTTTTAGGGTAAGGTTAGGGGCTTACCTTGGCAGCGAAGCGGCCTGAGGAGAAATGTCCCGGCAGTAAGGTGAGTGCCGGCTATACGTTAGTGGTTTTTAAAAAAAAATTAAATTTTTTTTTTTTTTTTTAAATCGCGGCAAAATAGAGCGACCAAATTTCCTACACCGGTATGTACTGCATGAAAATGCTAGAATTGCAAATAGTTTTAGCCATTTTTTGTGCTCCTAAATAACAGTCCTTAAAGTGAACAAAAACGGTCATATTTATGTTGGAAATTGCAAGTAGTTTATGTAAAAACAAAAAACAAACAAAAAAAAAAAGTATTTGTATTCGATTTTAGGACTTGTTTTACTTCTCCTAATATTGGGTACACTCCTTTCTATAAGAAATAAGTGCTGCATTTGAAAGCTGCAAACATACTTATCACAGCAGTGTACAGAGAACGGCATACCAAACTGTAATAGAGTTAATGCTTAAGTCTTAAAATAATTTTATTCATCGGCGTTTTGCTGTCACAATCCTGTTATCCTAATATTACCCAGATGCCAAACATGGCATCAATGTTATACAGTGCTATACAATGTATTTCAAACTCCTAAACTGGGCAAAATAATGTGGGGAGTGCTATTCTTTCTCTACCAGATTCGATTCCCTTGTTTTAACAAGAAAATTATTGCAGATCCTACCATAAAAACGGTTATACATTTGAACCTTTTTGCTGCCCGAACTGCTTGAAAAGCACCCCTGGCAAGTAAGGGGTTAAAACTGTTTATTGTGTGGGAAATTTAGCGTTTTGTTTTTTTCTCACACTTAAAATGGGAAGCTCTCATATACTTAAAGCCGCTTCTTCATACAGAACATTGATTTGAAAGTTGCTCCGATATAACCGCCGTTGGAGTATGGATTTGTGGGTCGTGAGCACTGCTAGTTTCCTGTAATCTGCTTTATTTGATGACTTTGTTTGAGTTTACCTCCCAGAACTAAATCCCTTACTCCTGTTACACAGAATAAAGGGCGCAGGGAGCAGGAAAGGGGTTGGCAGCGGTCATTATTGAAAACAAAACATGTTAATATTTCTATTGGGCAAAAAGGTAGGGGCTTGCAAATGTTTTTTTTTTTTTTTTTTTAAAAGTCTTCACATGTATGGGTCATAAACAGAAAGAAAGGAACAAATGAATATCCATGTCACTTAGATCCAAGCAGTTGTGTCATCTGTGCCTTCTGTGCTTTTGCAGATATAGTCCACAGGGATTTGAAACTGGAAAACATTTTGGTGAAAAGCATCAACAGCATAAACCTAGATGAAATGATATTAAACATTAAGGTAAGACATAAGAATTTTGTAACATCCTGTCTGAAATGGCAGGTGTATTCTACATAGGAGCATGCTCACTTTTTTTGTGTGTGCTGCGATCGCTGACGGCATTGTATAGAAGACTCTGTGAAGAGAGCACTCACGTGGACTTGCTTCAAAACGGAATAAAAGTTTATTATTTACAAATCAACTTTTTGGTCCAATCCATGGAGAACGAGTGCTCTGTTCTGTTCAGTAAATGTAAAACAAATATACATATTCACTGCGCTTCTCGGTGTAAGGAGCATGCTGCGTGTGAAAAGATTGGCCATACATATGTGAAAAAACAAAGTGAATCCCTGCGTGTCTCCCATTGGGCTAATAATAAATGGGGAAATAAATATACATAGTGAAACCCAAGTCTGTAAGACAAAGGAGACTTTTGGTTACATCCTTTGATCAAATAATGTTAAGCCCGATAGCGTTTTGTCATCTGAGAGACTTGCATATCTTGAGACGAGGTGACGGCATAGTCACTGGCTAAGGAAAGTTGTAGACGGCGCCTTGAATCTCCACTAAATATGGAGAAACCCGATCGAGGTTATAAATGAAAGTGCAATAGTGCACTACTGCATGGACACTCTCATTCAGGTCAGTGTTACTTGCAGCAATACTCGATCGTCGGTATTGCTCTTAAATTTATAATGACCTACATCTAATTTAGGTGTTAGAAAGCAGTTTTCTATCTGTAAATTGCATTCTTTCATCTTCCAAATGGGATGAACCTTTAATGAAAACAATCTAAATCTTGTACAACAGCAATTCTAACACACAGTGTCTCTGGTGCTTCTAATGTGTCAAAATAGTGGGGGACCAAAAAATAAATAAATGTGCAATAAATCCTTTATTTGAGTACCTGTTGTTGATTACTTTATTTTTACTGCAATTTTTTTTATAAAGCATCCAAATCCTTCTGTGTTTTGCTGAAAGTTGTTAAGTTAAATAATTTCATTTTTTTTTTTTAAATATTAGAATGATAAACTAAAAGATTTATGGGCCTAATCTGTAAGCCTCGATAACCCACTTATCGAGGCCTTTTCGGCCAAAAGGCCTGCTGATATTTGTTAAGCCTCGATAAGTGGGTGATTAAAGGCATAAATCGCCCATTTTTGCAGCCGTCAAAAAAAGATCACATAGTGAGCGGCGATAAGCCACTTATCAGCAGGTTCTGAAACTCGTGCAATTCTAGTAGCCTCGACTAGCTTATCGAGGCTAATCGTGGCGAGTTTCTCCCAAAATACTCAGGCCAGGAAAAGTGGACGTGAAGCTGGGGAGAACCTGCAGAGAAGGCCGCGAGAGAGGACTTAGGAAAAAAAGAGTGCATTTTTTCCTGCATCGGATTGATGCCGGGAGTCTCCGGAGCTGATACCCATTAATATCGGCACTGGAGACTCCCGGCATGAATCCCATGCAATAAAAATGCATATGCTTTTACAGGCAACTTCATTACCTTAGTGGCTAACTTCTAAGGCAATGAACGGGTTAACCACCAGTGCCATGTTTATTGCGGGTAGCGGGGGTGGGTGAAGGGGGTATTTGGCCCTTGGTGGGTGTTTAGGCCTTGCGTGTTGAGTTAACCCTTCATTACCTTAGCAGTTAATACTGCTAAGGTAACGAAGGGGTTAACCCCTCCTGCTACCACCCGGTAGGGCTAAACATTCATCCTTGGGGCTACTACCCACTTCACCCAATCCCTCTACCCACAATAACAAAAATACACACAACAACCCTACTACCCACCTCCTCTACCCCCAACAACCCCCCACAACACATACTGTACATTAATGGGCAAAATTACTATTATCCAGATATGGATAATAGCTCATTTGCCCATTATAAAATCAAACATTAGCCAGTGTAACACTTGCGCTACCCACAAGCAAGACAAGAAGGGGAACCCAGGAGTGAGGTGAGGAGGCCGCATGAGATAAGAGAAAGTTGCTGGGGAGCGGTGCACGTCATCACGTGAACGCGCGCGAGAGAAGCTCGGCGCGTCCGAGGAGTGAAGCCGGGCTCCGTAGCACAGCTGCAAGTACGCGTGAGCACTGTTAGCAGAGCGGAGGTGTGCGTACTCTCACGCGCATGTGCGGGGGTCTTGCTGTGCCACAGGTGAGGAGGTGAGTGTCAAGAGCGCAAGGCTACAATTAGTGGAATGCTTCCAGAAGGACGACCAGCCTCCTTAAAGGCAGAGAGCCAGTAACTGAAGAGAAAAGCAGTACTAAATTCAAAGTAAGGTTTCTTTAGTTAAATGCTTTGGCCAAAGTATTATAAGCCTGCTACCACGTCAAGGTAAACCCTATTCAGCATGTCCTACACTACCCGCAACGGTAAACTATACCTCAGTAAAGGAAAGAATAATGCCCCAGTCTTCCGGAAAGCTAAAGGAAGAAAGTAGAGGTCCCAAAGGAAATCCAGGCAGGAACAGCATGCTAAGGAACACAAGAGGCATAGAGTACTAGAGTAGTACCTTGCATGACCCAGGGCAGGTAGTAACTGTCTGTATTTAAAGGGCAGCGGCAGCTGTTGGTAATGATTCAGTGAGGCTTACTTCCTGTCAGGAGGAAGAGGGCAGGGTTTGCCAGAAAGCAAGATGGCGTCGCTTGTTTCAGTATGCTTGAATTCACTTCCTGTTGAAGAGATAAGGTAGGAGGCGTGGGCGGAGGCGCAGCCTCTGTAAGCAAGGAAGGGTTCAGGAAACAGACAGACATTATATAGTCTCGACTCGCAGCTGGAGAGCGGTGCACGCCATCACGTGTACACGCCGCGCATGAGGTGCGCGTGGCCGGGCTCTGTGGCACAAGTAGAAGAACCGCGGGTGCGTGCGTACTCTCTAATGAGCGGGGATCTGAGTTGCGGCAGGTAAGGAGGGAACACGCCGCAGCCAGCATAAATAAAGTAAATAAAAAAACGTTCAACATACTCCTGCCATCATGAAGGGCGTCATCATCAGCATACTGCAGGTCCATGTCCTCCGTAGCCAGCAAGAGTACATAAAAAATACAATCTACTGGCCCTTAATCACCGTAGCGATTTAATAACTGCTAGAGTAAAGGGGCACAGATTAATACATTATCAGTCAATGGGCGACTGTCCTGTCTTTCTCTCTCACTTTGAATCCTGGCTCCCCTTCTTTCTCTCCTCCGACTCCCCTGCTCTTCTCCTTGTGGACTTCAACTGCCATATTGATGAACCCTCTCTCCCTTGGGCTTACCGCTTTCTCTGACCTTTTCTTTTGGCCTTCACCAATGAACTGCAGCCAACACCCACAAGAATGGCCACTATGTATACCTGGTTTTCAGAAAAAAAATTCTGATTTCTCCATTTCACCCTTTCCTCTTTGACCATCTCATCTTCTCTCACTTCTCCCCTTCTCTACCTCCATCTACCCTTCATTTCTGCAGAGCCTGTGCCTCTATTAACCTGCCAGCTCTTTATTCCACTTTGCATTCCTCCCTCTCCTCGCTCTGCTCCAGACTCTAACATCCTGGTCATGAACTACAACGCTGCCTTATCCTCTTCTCTTGATCGACATGCCCTTCTTTTTGTCTGACTTTTGTCACCCTTCTCACCCCCAGACCCTGACTAAACTGCCACACACACATTCTGCGATCCTTTGCTCGTTCCTCTAGAAGAAATCTCATGCTCTCGCAGATTTCCTTCACTACAAATGTATCCTATCCTGTTTCAACTCTGCCCTCTCCCAGGCTAAACAAACCTACTCTTTGACACTAATCAACACTCGCAAATCTACCTCGCGCCACCTCTTCTCTGTTTTTGACTGTCTACTCAGACCACCGTCTGTTACCTATTGTTCTTCTTCCATTTCACCTGAGGTCTTTGCTGACTATTTCTAGACAAAATTGGATTCCATTCGTCAAGACCACCTCTGTATCCTCCTCCACATTCCACACCTCTTCCTAACTCTCCTTCTGCCTTCCTCAACTCCTTTTTTTTTTTTTTTTGTCACAGAGGATGTCACTGCTGTTTTCCTCTTCTCCCTCTACCACTTGCCCTCTTGACCCCATTCCCTTCCATCTCCTCAAGTTTCCTACATATTTGCAACTCCTCCCTCTGCTCTGTTGCATGTTTGAAGGAGGAGGGAGAGGTACCAGTTATACCCTTACTCAAAAACAGCAAGCTTGACCCTACCGGTCTCTCTAATTATCGTACTGTCTCCCTCCTGATTTTTGCTACTGAGCATCTTGAATTCTCTAGCTTGCTCCATTTTCTCACTGCCTGCTCTCTCAATCTGGCTTCCGCACTACTCACTCAACTGAAACAGCCCTCACTATGACCTCCATGCTGCCAGAGACAAAGGTTATTACACTCTGCTCATATTGCTTGACCTTTCTGCCACCTTTGATACTGTTGGCCACCCTCTTTTCCTTCACATTCTCCCTACGTAACAGAGCTCCATCCTGGATTTCCTCTTGCCTCTCCCATCGTACTTTCAGTGTCTTGTTTGCCAACACCACCTCCTCCTCCTCCTTGGTCGATCTCTCTGTGGGTGTATCCTTGGGGTCTGTCCTGGGACTTCTCTTTTTGCTTTACACACTCTCTAGGATACCTTATCACATCTCTTGGGTTCAAATATCACCTCTATGCTGATGACACACAAATGTTACCTTTCAAGCCCTGACCTTACACCTGCTGTACAGACCAAAGTCTCTGAATGTCTCTCCATTATATCATCTGGGATGGCCCTCTGCCGACTCAAACTTAAAATGTCAGGCTGAGACCCTCATACTTCCTCCCAAACCTGCTCCTACTGCCCCCTTCTACATTACTGTTGACAGTACTAACATACACCCACTATCACAAGCACGCTATCTACTGTACTGTAGGTGTCATTTGACTCCTCCCTCACATTCTCCTCTCACATTCACAATGTAGATAAAACCTGTAGTTTTTTCTTCCGCAACATTGCAAAGATACGCCCTTTCCTCTGTCCCTCTAATGCTAAAGCTCTAGCGCAGGCCCTCATTCTCCCTGTCTATTGTAATCTTTTTTGTAATCTGCTCAAGGATGTCTTCGTTCTACCCCTTTTTGTATCTAAAGCTGTCTCCCACCTAAAACCTTTCTCACTCGCTGCCCCACACCTCTGGAATGTCATTCTCCTCAATATTCGACTGGCACTCTCTCCACCTTTAAGATCCACCTTAAAACACCTCTTTAATGAAGTATATGGGTAGCTCCGTGGCTGATACTATACACTTCATACTTCGACCTTGACCCCTTGCAGATGCACTTACCAGAACATAGTCGTACTGTCTCTATGTTCTTGCTACTTGCCACTTAGATTGTTGGCTCTTCTGGGCAGGGACTCATTTTCCTAATGTTACTTGTATGTCAAGTGCTTATTCCCATTATGTGTTATTTGACGTGTATTACTGCTGTGAAGCGCTATGTAAATAAAGACTGGTACATACAGTATATATATATCTATATATCTATATATATCTATATATCTATATATCTATATATCCCTATACCATGCCAGAAGACATAAGTCTCTTCTTGTCCTATTTTAGTTTGACCCAAGACATGGGTCATGGGAAAAAAAAACATCAGCTATGCTTTGAATACATTGATATCATTTAATTGTGTCGTTTTGTAAATGCCTCTCGCTTTGTACCCCGTTTTTTTTCTCCCCTGCAGGTAACCGATTTTGGTTTAGCCGTGCAAAAGGGGGGAGTTGGCAGTGAAAACATGTTACAGTCCACCTGTGGTACCCCTATATACATGGGTAAGAGCACGCTCAAATGTTTCTGTAACAAAATCTTTGCATATAGGATTAACCGCCTTTAACTCTTTAACCCACTTATTGTTATAAGGATCCAGGATTTGTAAGTGTTTATTAGGGTGCTTCCATTTCGGTTTCTTTTTACAAAATGCCTTTATATTTCTCTTACATTCATCATATTCCTCATTTATAGATACATACTTTTTTAATTTTATTATTATTTAATGTCTTTGCTCAGCAGGCATTTAACATTTCTCCCCCCCCCCCCTGCCCCCATGCTTGATCTCTTCCATAATGACATCACCATGGACTGGAAGTACAACCGTTTAATTTTAAAAACAGACCTCTTGCAAGTAATTTTGCCCAGACGCCTCAATTTACATTGAATAGATGTCAGAAAGGGGTTATTTTTGCAAGGAGCTCTTATTTTACGCTTCGTTCCAGGGTTTTGTTTTTGTTTTTTTTAATTTTTTTTAATTTTAGACAGCACTTTAAAGTACCAATTTATGATGATGACAAACGCCAACTTAGAAGTATGTATGTTCCTGAAAGCTGCTGCAACATCAGCTGAACAAGTCAAAACTTTAGGAGATATTTGAAATCCTGGAGTATTTTTACTCCATCTGCTTCCACACTTGCTTCTAACAATTAAAAAGTCACCGATCATCTCGTTATTCAGCTAGTCATCATTTCTTAGAGAGGACAACATGAATTGCTAAAGCCTTTACATAATTCATTTAAACATCTGCTGTTCTCTTTTTCTCATCAGGGAATAAATTATACTACATCAGCACATTCATTGTGATGTGTGTTTAAGCATTTATAAGTGTTTTTGTGTATTATTAATATTACTGTTTTCTGCTTGGTTTGCAGCCCCTGAAGTTATCAATGCTCATGACTACAGCCAGCAGTGCGACATTTGGAGCATAGGTGTCATTATGTACATGCTGTAAGTAGCCTGTCTGTCCAAAATCCATTCTTCTTTATAGAAAAATATAAAAACCCAGAAGGATTACAGGTGACTACCTTTTTTTTAAAAAGCATTATCCACACAGAAACTTAATGGGATGCCTGTGTTCTCTTGAATGTACATATTATATCTGACAAATGCATATTAAATGATGCGCTTTCATAGAAATAGTTGATTCATGTATATATTTGCATGTGGAAATTAGACTTTTTCTTCATGTTAAAGGCTCTGCAAATAAGAATAATATAACTGCCGTCTCTAGTTTAATTTGAGATCACTCTGTTGTGTAATTTCCATATATGCGGGTTCAATTAAAATCAGCCTGATAGGACTAATAGCTTACACATGTAATTGAAGAGAGATTATTTTAGCATCCAGATCATGAAGTGGAACAAAGCTAACATATACATCAGTACACATTTTTTTTTGTCCTTTCAAGTGATGAGTTGGGATTTTTTTCATTATTCAGACTATAATATCTTTATACGTTTGCAAAACAAACACCGGAATTAGCATTTTGATGACCATCATTATGTCAGCTGATGACAGTTGTGAAAATGTGGGCTACGCCGAAGAGAAAAATTACATTTTTGAACTCGTATTTACAAGTAAAATAAAAATGCTAATCAAAACCACAATGGTACCACCTACAGACTTTATTTGAAATGCTCCTGTGGGGGGAAAAACTAATATTCCTGTCTATGAAAAGCAGTATTTTTTTGTTTTTAAATTCCCACTGTCTGTGTCGGCTTCATTGCCAACTTGCAACAGAATGTAGTGGAAAACAGATCAGCCATATTGATAACATTTAATTTGTCTTCCTACTATACTGGGTCCAAAGCAATGCAATTCTCTGGTAGGTTGGATTGCAGTATAACAAACAAGTGAGGAAAAAGTTAAAAAAATACCTGTGCATTATGGTTTGCATGCAGGAAAACTGGGGAAAAACAGCAACTGATTTATCAAGAAAAAATAAATAGATCAGTGACCTGTTTTATTTTTGCTAAATATAATAATATTATTAACAACTTGATTTTTACATACCGCTTTTCTCCCAATGAGACTCAAAGCACTTCAGTTAAAAAAAAGGGGGAAAAAGAAGAAGGCATTTAAGTTGTAAAGAATACAAAACACAAGGAAAGATACAATACAGAATGGGACGTTACTGTAGCGATTTAAATGTTGGATAGGTTGTGGTTCATTAATTAAACGCCTGGCTTAACCGGTAGGTCTTAAGCCTGCTTTTATAGATTTCCGGAGAGATGGTGTCTCAAACTGTACGAGGCAGACCCTCCCATAGGGTGAAAGCAGCGTGGCTAAAAGCTCTGGTCCAAAAGGAAGTCAAGGAAATTCTGGAAACTGTTAGGAGTCCTTCACCTGCAGATGGAAGTGAGCGAATGGAAGTGTAGGAAGCTATAAGCTCTTTCAGATAGCTGGTACCTTGGCCATGTTATGCGTTTTAATGTCAACAAGCCAATCTTGAAATAAATTTGCCATTTTACAGGCAGCCAGTGCAGAGAACGGAGAACAGGTGTCATGTGGCAAGAACGGGTCTGGTTAGGTAACAACCTGGCCGCAGTCGTCTGCACCAGCTGCAGGCGACGCAGATCTTTTCCCAGAAGACCCAATTGTCCTGGAAATACTGGTTTTAAACTTTATTGCACTATTTGTATTCTGTTTATTTGTACATATACTTGGAGGATTTGTTTCCTGTTCTACGTCTGCATAGCTTCCTAAGACCTATTTGGAAAGTTTTGAAACTGGAGCAACATTCCGCTGGGGTTTTATATAGAGTGGTGTGAAAAAGAAAGTACACCCACTTTGAATTGTATGGTTTTACATATCAGGACATAACAATCTGTTCCTTAGTAGGTCTTAAAATTAGATAAATACAACCTCAGATGAACAACAACACATGACATTACACCGTGTCATGATTTATTTAACAAAAATAAAGCCAAAATGGAGAAGCCATGTGTGAAAAACTATAGTATACCTTATGATTCAATAGCTTGTAGAACCACCTTTAGCAGCAATAACGTGAAGTAATCGTTTTCTGTATGACTTTATCAGTCTCTCACATCGTTGTGGAGGAATTTTGGCCCACTCTTCTTTACAACGTTGCTTCAGTTCATTGAGGTTTGTGGGCATTTGTTTATGCACAGCTCTCCTAAGGTCCTGCCACAGAATTTCAATCGGGTTGAGGTCTGGACTTTAACTGGGCCATTGAAACACCTTGATTCTTTACTTTTTCAGCCATTCTGTTGTAGATTTGCTGGTGTGCTTGGGATCATTGTCATGTTGCATGACCCAATTTCAGCCAAGCTTTAGCTGTCGAACAGATGGCCTCACATTTGACTCTAGAATACATTGGTATACAGAGGAGTGCATGGTCGTCTCAATGACTGCAAAGTTCCCAGGTCCTGTGGCTGCAAAACAAGCCCAAATCATCACCCCTCCACCACCGTGCTTGACAGTTGGTATGAAGTGTTTGTGCTGATATGCTGTGTTTGGTTTTCGCCAAACGTGGCGCTGTGCATTATGGCCAAACATCTCCACTTTGGTCTCGTCTGTTCAAAGGACATTGTTCCAGAAGTCTTACAGGTTTGTTCAGATGCAACATTGCAAACCTAAGCCGTGCTGCCATGTTCTTTTTAGAGAGAATAGGCTTTCTCCTGGCAACCCTTCCAAACAAACCATACTTGTTCAGTCTTTTTCTAATTGTAATGTTATTAACTTTAACATTTAACATGCTAACTGAGGCCTGTAGAGTCTGAGATGTAACTCTTGTTTTTTTGCAATTTCTCTGAGCATTGCATGACCTTGGGGTGAATTTGGGAAGATTGGCAACTGTCTCGAATGTTTTCCACTTTTGAATAATCTTTCTCACTGTAGAATGATGGACTTTAAATTGTTTGGAAATGGCCTTATAACCCTTCCCGGATTGATGGGCAGCAACAATTGCTTATCTAAGATCATTGCTGATGTCTTTCCTCCTTGGCATTGTGTTAACACACACCTGAATGCTCCAGACCACCAAACTGCTAAAACTTTGGCTTTTATAGAGGTGGTCACACTTGCTGATGATCAATTGATCAAGGGCATTTGATTAGCAGCACCTGTCTGCTACTTAGCATCTTAATTGCTATGGAAGCAGTAAGGGTGTACTTAGTTTTTCACATATAGCTTCTCCATTTTGGCTTTATTTTTGTTAAATAAATCATGACATGGTGTAATATGTCATGTGTTGTTCATCTGAGGTTGTATTTACCTAATTTTAAGACCTGCTAAGGAACAGATGATTGTTATTATGTCCTGATATGTAAAACCATAGAATTCAAAGAGGGTGTACTTTCTTTTTCACACAACTGAAGGTGCCGCTACCAGAGTTCACAATATTTCTGCTATTTAACGATCTCGGGCCAATAGGAAGCAGGGACCACATCAGTGTGGCTTCCTATTGGCCTATGTGACGCGGGAGCTTTAAAGTCCTGTTTGCTCAGCCGGAGCGGCTACTGGCACCTACTTTTGGAGGTCTGTATCTCTGGAAGTAGGGGGTCCCTGGAGCTGAAATTAATGTGGTTCAGCTCCAGAGATCTCCTGCATCAATGCTAAATAAACATATTTTTTTTAATTTGCCCAAAAAAATTGCTCTTTTGGATTGCTCCTTTTTAAAGTGGCAATTCCAACTTCTCATCATTGTACTGAAAATGATGTGCTTCTATCTCTGGAGGGACCTCCGGTTTAAATACTGTACAAAAGGAATGTCAATTTTCCTCTGTTCCTCCTTACATCTCAGCCCTGATTTCTCACTATACACCATCCCAACTCTTGCGTTCTGCTCATGGATGTCGTCTCTCTACCCCTTTTTGTATCTAAAGCCCTCTCCCGCCTTTAATCCTTTCTCACTGACTGCCCCACACCTCTGGAATGTTATTCCTCTCAACATCCAACTAGCATCCTCTCTTATCAACCTTTAAGACCCAACTCAAAACACGCCTGCTTAAGGAAGCATACAGTATGAGTAGCTCTATGATAGTTTTACACCGTATGCATAAACCTTGGCCCCTTGCAGACACACTTACCAGAATGCCCTCCTACTGTTTATACGGTCTTCCTACCAACTAATTAGATTGTAAGCTCTTCAGAGCAGGATCTCCCTTTCCAAAATGTTACTGTTATGTCTGAAGCACTTCTCCCCTTTTATGTGTTATTTATATTATTTGTTATCTATATCAACGGTGAGCAAACTGATTGTCTGCGGGGGGCGGGGGGCTTACAGAGGCCCCGCGCGCTTCCCGAAGGCACTTAAATTAAGTGTCGGAAGCGGCGAAGGCCTCTGAAAACTGCACTTACCTTTGCTCCGTCGGCTTCTTAGATGCGTGACCATGGCAACGCGGCCGACGTTGCGGGGTCGTGGCGCTATGTACATTAATGGCGCTATATAAATAAAGGCATACAATACAATTTTGGGCAGGGTTGCTGCTTTAAATGTTTGAACCTGTATTTGTCACAATAATACAACATATTTGCATGTCTTTGTGGTACCCCATACATATTGTAAACAACCGAGGTCCTGTTTTCTATGCATGCCTAAGAATGCTCCATTTTGTTTTATTCTTAGACTATGTGGGGATCCACCGTTCATGGGAAGCTCTGAAGAAAAACTCTTTGAATTAATAAAGAAGGGAGATCTGAACTTTTCAAATTTAGTGTGGCAAGCCGTTAGTGACTTTGGTAAGTGCTTGGAATGAATTTAAAAGAAACTGTTTTGTGTACTTTTCAGATAAATTGTTAGGGCTAGAAACAGCAGGTAAGCCTGAAAGCGGCTTTTAACATCAGTAGCAATAACTGTGCTACAATGTGCCCTAGGGACAACTGAATCACTGCATAATAAAAGGCCCTTTGCCAGTCACGCTATGATAGTAAATGCTATTGTTTTGGTTAAAAAGAAATGTTGCTTAGAAAAGGGTCCGATATTGATTGACTGCATTAGTTAAGTCTCCGTACAAAGATGAATGGTCTAGCTCAGGGGTGGTCAACTGCAGTCTTCAAGGGCCACCAACAGGTCAGATGTAAGGAGATCCCTGCTTCCGCACAAGAGGCTTGGTCAGAAACTGAGCCACTGATTGAACCCCCTGTGCTGAAGCTGAGATCCTGAAAACGTGACCTGTTGGTGGACTTTGAGGACTGCTGTTGGCTAGCCCTGCTGTAACTCATTTGCTGTCTAATATCATTATGAAACCTGTAGAGATTGCTGCATTAACTAAATGTTAAAAATCATGTCACCACACTCAAAGTGAAATGCACTTAATAGAGGAGAGCTTGACATGTTGATAGAACCGAGATGTTTAAGGCCAGGGTTTTGAATATTCATAGTTCAAATTATACGCATGCAGCATTGAGTGATTGCATGTTTATTTTATTTATTTTGTGTTTTTTTGTTTTTGTTTTTTTAATTGTGAAGAATATAACGTGCTCTCCCCATGAACATGCTGATGCTGAGCATTTCTACACCCCTACGACTACTCAAAGCTCCTTTCTTTTAAGAGAATAATAAAGGCACTGAACACGTGAATCCTTGAAGTGAATAGGCTTTCTGTTTGCTTCAGCTAGGGTGGCCTTCTGAAAAATGCAGTGCAGTAAGCAAGAAGTAGCAGACTATGCCAGCATTTAAAGAGTGAAGAAGGCTTTGAAACCGTTCCATACATTAAACAAGTTTGGAATAACATTTGTAAGAGATGTATGGCACTGGTCTGCAGACGTACTTATATCAGAGAGAGTAGACGCACGGTTATCTCCCAGGCTACCACAGTAACAAGGGTACATCCATGAATAAAGAAATGGGTTATAAAGAAAAGTGTCACAGTCACATTGCCGATTTTTAATGCACATTTTTCTATAGCCAAAGATACACTGCAGCGGCTTATGAAAGTGGATCCTGCTCACAGAATCACTGCTAATGAGCTGCTTGACAACCCTTGGATAACAGTAGGTTTCCTTATATTGATCACTCTTTTTGTAAATTCACATTTCAGAAACCTGCATGCATGGCTATTCAAAGCATGTTAACAAATGGGTTCTGAAACGCGGGATGATAAAAAGTTAGATAGCAAGTGTGTCCATTTGGTACAGGATAGAAGTATTTTTCGGAGAGCGCACCTCTAGACTAAGAGCTCATGCATTGAAACTGGTGAATGGTAGGTGTGGGGAAAACAGAAACATTAGACGCTCTCTTGGTGGTGGAATTCACATACAACCAAAGTGAATCTATTAATAGTGGTTAAATAGAGTGCTCGTATTATCAAAATACATAGAGGTGTGTATGAAATGTGTAGATGAATGAATATAATGATACGCTGCTCAACCAGAGAGAATTGTCCTTCGATCCTTGCAGGAATTGGATTTGTGTTGTTAGGGAGCGCAGAATAAGATGTGGAAATAAAAAAGAAGTAACAACGTGATTGGTGAAGAAACTGGCGCTAATTAAGTGCTAGTGATCACTTAAAATACAGTGAATATATATAACACGTATATAGTGATATAAAATAAAATCGTGACTCAAAATAGTGCAGTAGTGAAAATATAATAAATGGTGTAACCCCCCTGCTCAAACCCTCTGGAAGGGACTGTCTTGGCTGGTCCCAGAAGATCAAACGATATTTTCTCAACCCAGGGGGAGCATGTAGGAGAAAACACAACAGACAAAACACACTAAGTGCAGACTATATGGTTCAGGTGTGAGGTAATAATGATGCTTGGCCTCTATGTGCTGCCTACTCACAGGATGTAGGTAGGATAAGTACAGTGGCGTGATCAGTAGAAAGTGGTGGGTCTCTCTAACCATACACAGGAAGCAGCTGGGACTGAGGTATCAGTAGCAGGTGTACATGTAAAGATAAAGACAGACCTCCATGGTGCAGATCAATGGTAAACAGATAAACTTTATGAAATATTATAAAATGTGCGCTCGCAATATATAAAATCAAAATAAGCGTTTTTTCACTATATACGTGATAGGAGAGTGGTTGCCGCAGCTCACCGCACCGCCGATATCCCGGACTGTTCACCTCTGCAGGCTCCCTGTGCTTCTCTCACAACACCATGACAGTATGGGGATCTCCTGCTATTTGAAATAAAAAAGAAGAACACAGTGCAGGATTGTTAAAAATCCAATTCAATCTTCAGAAAAATAGTTTTTTGAAAGTGGCTCATGTCACAACTCGCAAGGGCAGATGGCACTAAGCGGCATCTTTGCAGGTTTCTTCCTGTCAGCCTCTGTCCCCCCTGGATCCCATGTCAATGGAAAATCCGACAGCCCTCGCAGATCCTTGTGTTGTACAGTCTTCACAAATAGTGATGGGATGCAGCCCTCGCAGAGGAAAGTATTACACCAAGATGTGTGTAAAAAAGGTTTATATAGTAAAATGATGAAAACAAAAGAAACAGCGCACAACGCCAAATAGTGAAGCAAGTAAATGCAAATATATATTGATAAAATGGGTAATTATTCTGCGTACATCATATAGGTGAAAAAAGTGCATTTAGTGTGTATAACACTTGTTACCACTCGTCAGCTGTTGGCATGGAGGTCTGATGCTTGCTTCTCTCAACGGGAACTGCGGTGATAGCACACGGTTATGTAATATTTTCTACATTTTCTTTCACTGTGGTTTTTTGGGTTCTATGTGCCACGTATTTTAAAGGGTTTCAGTCACAGCACTGTATCATTTATATACTTTTAGGCTTAAATAGTAGCGCACAGTATTATTTTTGTTTTATATAGTAAAACCATTGAAAACAAATGCACCCTTGCATATTAGTGTGCGGCAGCTCGAACAGAGTGAACATTCGGCATGGACGGCACAGCGTCTTCTGAAGCACTGTTTCAGCGCGTTTCGCCAAAATCGCTTCCGGTTTCCTGAGGAAAACATTGAAACCGTGCGTCAGTTTCAGGCAGCAGACGTAGGACGATTGTATGTGGGTTCTCGATCAGCTGCCACTGCGACCTGCAAGTCGGGTCCGGAAGTGAGAGCTGTAGGCACCGGGAAGACGCTGCGCCGTCCACGCTGAATGTTCACTCTGTTCGAGCTGTCGCACACTATCTAATATGTAAGTGTGCATTTGTTTTTAGTTCTTTTACTATATAAACCTTTTTGACACGCATCTCATTGTGTAATACTTACCTCTGTGAGGGCTGTCAGATTTTTCATCGTCATGGGACCCAGGGGGGACTGAGGCTGACGGGGAGACACCCGCAAAGATATCTCTTGGTGCCATCTGTCCTTTCTGGGCCATGTAAGGTGTGGGGATAGTAAGAATAACACTTTTTTTGAAAGGAGGTTCATGCATGGAACAGTCTCCAATCAGTGATGATAGAGGCTAATCAAGTAATGGAATCAAAACCATCTTGCAGCAAGAACAAGGATATTCTAAACATGCAAAAGAACCGGCATCCTTTAAGAAAATGAACAGACACAAAGTATGACAGAGTTCATTTTTTATTTTATATTTGGGCCATGTACTCCAGTAATCAATAAGCATTGTTTTTTTAGGGGGAAACCAACACTGTACAAAGACCATCCAATGTCTTGGAGATGATGAAGGAATGGAAGAACAACCTGGATACTGACGAAGGGGACAATGTGTTTGAAGACCCTACTGACTTGTCTGTTACACAAACCAATAACTTGCACATGACACAGGAACGGGCAAGTCCAATAAGCAGTAATGGGATTTCTGAGCTGGGTCTAGACACTGAAACTGATAGTAGCAGCAAACCGTCTACACCAACAAAACAGGTAAAAATGGTAGCTTCCAAAATTTTAACAGGGTTGTTTAAATGTGTGAAATCTTCCAATCTATTGCTCTGCTTATTTGGGATTTTTGGTACAAGCCTAGCCTCTCTCCTTGATCAACTTTTTTTTAAGATCTTAGACTGCTAAAAAAAAACCCCACCTTTTTCTTGATTGTTTCACAGCTATTAGTTTGTGCCGTTTAATGGATAATATAATAGCTTTAAGATGTCTATTGGATATACAGTGCATTTAAATGTCTAAAGACATTTGACTGTAAATGTCACGCTCTACCTAAAGGATTAAGGTGTGTAGTACATCACAAATTTTTCATTTAGTAATTGCATGTGGGTTAATGTTTTGTCCTTTAGGGAGCACTGTAACATTGCATACATTGACTTGTAGATGAAATTCACACCAAAATAATTGTCAAAGTTTACAAATCCTCTTTTTTTTTTTTTTTTTTTGTATGTTACAGGTAAACAAGAAGAAAATGCTTTCCTGTTCTCTACCTAATGGCTCAGTTAAAAAGAAAGGTGTAAGTCTCAAGCCATCTAGTGCTGTAAGTTTGCACCTAGGTATAATTTACTGAATTGCATCAATTATACTGGAGAAGCATAAACAAAAAAAATAAATAAAGTGTGTGTATGTGTCGATGGGAGATCACAGAAACAATTAGTTTATCAGATAGCATTTATCATGACCACCCTAAGATAATGGTGGGATGCTATAAAAAATATAGCAGAGCTGTTGACGACTAAAGGAATTAAAAATATTTAAAATCGATCTAACAGCAAATAAAGAAGTCATGCTTACAGGGCCATATTTAGTGGGGCAATGCAAACTCTCACCAGGGTGTCGTATGATGTCACGAGGAGACCTTTGGCTCGGGAAATAGGAAACATAGGCGCATATTTACGAAGTGGTGTTATGCAGTGAAGCACCTTACGGTGATGGAAGACCCCTTATGGTCCATTCACTTGAATCCCCCTTTATACTTTTAAGAGCATTAATCCACTTCTCCCCTCTACTTCAAGGAAAGGCTCTGAATCATTTCAGACAATGCCAAAGCAGTGGCCTACCTAAAACAAGGAGACTGGGAATTCAAAGGCATTGAAAAGTTTCAACGTTTTTGTCTTGGGCAGAAAATTGTGTCCTCGCATAAAGGCACTAGACATATTGTGGGAAATCACTGACCTCTGCAGATTTCTTAAGTAGTCAGAGTCCACACAGGAGAGTGGTCCCTGACACTAGAGGTGTTCAATCAAGTGACTTCTAGTTGGGAAGTCCCAACTATAGACCTGATGGCAACAGGAGAAAATACAAAACCTCCAGGTATTTTGTTCTCAGAATCTCGATCGAGAAGCAACTTTTACAGAAACAATATTGCTGGTGTGCAACTTCCCACTAGTATGTTTTTCCTCCTGCCCATGATTTGGAGAGTTTTGGAGGAAAAAAAATCAGACGGGAAAGGGGAGACTATTGTTATAGCCCCATTCTGGCAAAAAAGGCCATATTTTGTGGACCTACTGTACTAAAGATGTTCATAACATCTCCCTGGAGGTTACCTCCCTTACCGGATCTCCTCACACAGGGACCATTAAGGCATCCATATCCAGCATTCCTCACCTTGACGACATAGATTGAGAGGTAGCACTTAAAGAACAATGGACTGTCGGACAAAGTAGTTCAGACTAGGCTCTGCACTAGGAAGCAATCTACTAAAATATACCATCAAGTATGGAACATTTTCCAATTGTTGTGCCTCACTAGACTTAGACCCAATGAAAGCTACAGTAAGTCACCTCATGTACTTTTTTTTTTTTTTTTTGAGTGGATATAAGACCTTAGCCTTAATTGTCTAAAGGTCCAAGTGACAACTTTGGGGGCATTTGAAAAAATGAAAACATCTTTGTCATTAGCTATTCGAGAAACTCATACATTGTCTCCGTCCCCTTGTGCCTGCTTAGTATTTCAATATTGTTTTGGAAGCATTATCTAACGCTCATTTTTGAACCATTCCAGATTTTGCCTAAATGGCTTACTCTTAAGGCCGTATTCCTAACAGCAATTTCTTCAGTTAGAAGAAGTGGGGAATTGCAGGCCTTGTCTTGTAAAGCACCTTATTTTAGAGTTCTCAGGATAAAATAGTTATGCGGCCTGTAGCTCAGTTCCGACATAACGTGGTCTTGGCTTTTCATACTGCACCGACACACTTTATTCGAGCAAATACCCGGTATGTACCTGGCAGATACCTGGAATGCGCCGCTCCTCACCTCTGACAAGCCCCGTTGCATTTGCCTTCCCAGCCTGGGTTCATGCCTGGCTGATGGGCGGCTGATCTGTTAAATGATAATGATTAGGATTTAATAGGCTGCAATGCTTCGCGTGTCTACCAGATGGCATAAATTCATGAATTGTAATGCAGTATATATATATATGTACTGTGCAGTATTGCAGCCAACGGGAATAAAATGCTTCAATCCCTGCCGGAAAATAACTCAATGCACTCGGGCAGAAAACAGTCACAAACCTCAATACACCCGGGTATACCCGAATTCGTGGGACTAGCCGAGCTTGAATAAAGTGTGTCGCCAGTGTATGAATCGAGATATAGTGGTTCCTTTATTCTGTTCAAACCTCAAGGGTAAAAAGGAGCATTTGCATTGCATGCGGTTAGAACCTTCCCATTATGTTAAATCACAAAGGTTATGGAAATTCAGACCAGTTGTTTGTATTGTTCTTCGGTACCAGAAGAGGCTGCCCTGCCTCTATTTCTTCCATCGCTAGATGGATCAAACCATGTATACAAGAGGCCTAGAAGTTTAATCAGTTAGACTGGGCCTTAATCCTTAATAAACATTTGACACGGGCAATAGTTATTCCATGGGCCAACAAGCCCCTGGCTTAATCAGAAGACCTATCTAAAGCTGTTACGTAGTTTTCACAGAATATATTTATGAGACCGTATAAGTTGGAGATATTGACCTCGATTCTAGATTTAGCAAGCCATCATTCTAGACTCTTCCCATCCTTCATTTTAACTGCTTTGTTACATCCCCATCGTGTGTACCGTCATGGGGGACGATGACTGTAAGAAATGTATACCTTCTGAGTCCAACAACAGTATACAGACTTCCCCCCCATACCAAAGAGTTATTTGTGAGGACAGTATTTGAGCTCTATGATGTAATAGAGTTTGAGGAAAGTCGTTGCAGCTTTTTAAACCCAATCGTGTGTACTGCCATGGGACTCTGAGATATATAGGTATACATTTATTACCATTATTTATCAATATCATGTATGTATTCAAACATCTAGTAAGTGGCATCATTTAAACTGCTCTTCAAGAAATGTATTGAGAACAAAGGTCATACGCTATGTTCACTACATTATTTTTAACATGGAATGAGATGAGAGTTCTTGTTACTACTGTATGTACTGTCTTTCCAAACAAGTTTGAACCGATAGGTCCATTTTGACCCAGTAAGTTTATTGCTTGTGATCTTGAATTATTATATGCATTTGAACATGTTTACCTTTAACCTTTCTCCCCACTCCACCTCACCCCCCTGCAAACGTAGCCCCCAGCGGGCGGAAAAGGATCACCACTGTCAAATCTCAGACGGACCCAGGACAATCAAGATCATTCTGTGGCACCCATCACTCATACATTCAAACAAGCTTCAGCTGCTGGGAAGTGTGAGACGGGCAAACCTTTGGTGCCCACAAGCCATGGACTTGGACACAAATTTACGCACAGACAGTCTGCCACCTCAAGAACCAAAAAGACAATCTAGAGATGGCGTCCTCTGCAGAGAGTAACACACAGATGGGACTTTATAATTGTGCCAAAATGAGGGGACCGATCCCAAAATGGGAAGTGCACGCAGAAGATTGTAAATTATCTTCTAAGCTGTGTATTTAGAGTACTTCATATTTATTTTTACACTGAAGAAACAAACCAGTGAGTGCAAATGGCGAAAGACCTCATCTAACATGTACCTATTTAATGGATTTTCATTTTCTGAAGGCATGTTCCAATGACCACCTTGGTTCCCTTGACTTGGATTTGACCAAGGTTGTGTTTTCTTTTAGTTAGTCACAGACGCATAACAGAAGTAAATCAAAAGACCAAACTGGTGTACATTACTGATTGTGGTAGCACATAGTTACCATGAAAACCTGTTATTCTTATTTATATTTTCCTTAGCAGATGCCTTAAGGGAGTTAGACATACAGGGAGCCTACAGCCCTATAATCTATGTTTGGAAAATTAAAATGGAAACGCCAATTGTATTTTCTTTTAGGAGAAGAGCAGTGGGCATATTGTTACTTACTAAAGGTTGTCCACTTCCTGTCTTCGTGCCTACTAGTTGAGTTACAGGTCTAATTACAACTTCTTACAATTCCATTATGGTATAAGTAAGAGGGCACCTTTGTGTTCTTATCAGATAACTCGGCAGTTAATTCACTCCGACATTCCTACCTGATATATCAGCCCTGACGTTTATTGGATACTTTGGTATTTTTTTGATATTTTGATTATTCATGTCCATGCATATTTTCCATTTCTCCTTATGTACAATTTGGTTTTGATCTAAACTACGCTTCTGGGGAAAAAAATATTGAGGCATTTCTGCTGTTTTGCAATGTTTTTACTGCAAATATATAATTACTGTGCAGTGTGTTCGTACAGTATGCTGCTAAAATTATTAGCTCAAGTTGGAATCCATATATGATTTATTAAACGTCATCACAGTATGAGTAGAGTATGTTTGAACTCTGATTTAGGGTTAAACTTTTCATGGTATTTATTCTAATCCGTTTTATATGACTGCTTTTTAAGTTTTCCCATTAAAGACCTGAGATTTTACTGCAACTCATTTATAATCGGTATAAGTGTTTTGTTAGTATCTGAAATATTTCACAATGTTTGGACGAGGATTAAATATACCCATTATTTTCTCACGTGATACATTTCCTTGTAATGTTTAAAACATGGATGTCAAGGCAAGTTACTTTCAAAAGCATTAAAAGAGAGAATAATTTGTATACTTTTGAACTTCTAACTGTTTTTAAGGCATTGAGAATTTGACCTCCATCTAGTTTTCAATTCCAAACTATGCACTTGTTAATTAGAAATAATGAATATAACACTAGTCGTTGTGAATCGAGTCTTCAAAGAGACACAATAACTGGCTAACTGATTTTGTTTTAAAAGATTTCAGTTCTATTTTAGACATATCTTCAGATATGCGTTATAAGAAAAGATAAAAAATCTGAAACTAACATTTTTACCAATATATTTGATTTTTACTGTGGGGTTTCTTAATAAACTGTGTTCTCTGGTGCTTAATACATCACTTTTTTTTATTTGATTTTGATTGGAAAAAGATAAAGCATCATCCCTTGAGCAACATTTGAAATGTTAAATATATAGTTCACACCCTCTCCAGTGTCCAAAAAGCTAGTGACACGTCTCTTCTACAAGGCAAGTCCTGTACTGCCTTGTAATAGGTCCATGAAGGTGAAATGGAATTATTCATTTAGTTGGTCTTGTGAGCATAATTGTGTCCCGTCCATTATGATTTGAGGAAACCAGAGATGGATTACAAAACCTGCTACAATAACTCTATAGTAAATGTTTAATTGTTGCACACGGCTGTACATTCTTGGCTGTGACAGATCGTTAATGAATCTTGGAAAGATTGCTAATGAAGCCCCCACAGCCCTGGTACAGATGAGCATAAAATACTGCTCATGGGAGATAATCACCATTTTGTTTCCCCTAGAGAGGACTGAAATGCCAGTACTGTTTTAACTTGACGCTAGTTACATGGCGCTGCCAAAGTGTGTTTACCCTGGATGCCTCCTTTTTCTATCTGTTCCAGAGTATCCCATTACCAGGGATCACTGCTTCTTTGTCCACAGTTCACTTTTCCAGTTCACCTCTAGTCCCCGAGTCCAATAATGAACAACTGTGTAGCCCTAATCGGCATCAGTTTAAATAGTTTCCGGGCTTCCATCTGAAAACATGGAGAACCGGGTGCTGGCCAAGCAGCTCAAACCTTACCTCCGCTGAGCCAATCGGGAGCTAGGGCCTTGCTCAGGAGGGACCAATAGGGGTTGTGGGTGACGCCAGTGTTTAAAGACTGCCTTTTTGGGACAGCTTGGGAGCATGGGAAATTGGAACTGAACAGTGACAATCGGCCAACAGGGTTAATACCTAGGCTTCTGATTTACAGATTTCTGCTCCCAGGGTGTACCCTGCAGGGGTAGATACCTACTGTAGCTGCTTGGGAGAAAACAATACTCCACTTTTGGAGTATGTATCTCTCCAGCAGGAGAGCTTTCCCCACCTCATAATTTCCACAGGCCCTGAACCTGGCGCCACACCAAGGGCTGATTATCTGACTTATTGTATGCCAACCACTTGACTGGCCCAAGCATAAAATGAGTCGCATAGAAACACATCACCAATACATTTTAACATACTTTTAATACAGATACCTAATCGAGGGTTAGGCATTAACCCTCGGTTAATGTCTGGCAGCCATTTTGCAGCCTTATGATGGCCTATAAATAGGATGAATAGAATAGATGATCCAGGGCACAATGCGGATTTTTAAAAAGATTTAATTTACGCATTTGGTGCTATTTTGATAAATTAAATCTTTTTGAAAATCCGCATTGTGCCCTGGATCATCTATTCTATTAACTATCTCAGGATCAATGGGCAGTTTTCCCTGAACCAGGAGCACCGGTTGTTGCAAGTGTATTATATTTCATTGGTGTGCAGCTTTGCTACTCATTGTTCTCCATAAATAGGATTGGCATCTTGACTGGTAGGGGCAACAAGCGGGCTTAACCTTTAAAATACTGTGCAACGCTGCCCCTTCCGTCAGTCATTTCAGACAACATACTATGCGTCATATGTAATAAGTCACAACCTTCACACACCACACACACACTTATTAAGGTTTTCATTTATTTTTGGCACTACAATTTCAGCACAAACGATGACAAAAATCATGTTTAGTACGTAGGCCCCATTAAACCAGCCCACATACTCACTTTGCGTCATCGCCACGGCCCCTGCAAACTCCATATTCATACCTGAAAAAAAGTATTTTTTTTTTTTTTTTTAAATATATTAAGTTTGCTCCCTTAATCCAAATGCAGTTCACGCGCACAGCTCAGTGTATATTTATTCTAAAAAATGAAGGCGGACACGTTTTGTTACCTGATGTATCAATGCCTAATAAAAATGTTTGGAAAAAAAAAATGTAGGCGGAAAATGCTTCTTTTAGTGTCAATTTTATTAGCAAAAAAATGCATATTTTTACCCTGAAACACTGGTGCCTGACTTTTGCAACTCCTTTACTGACCAGCACATACGTTTTTGTTGCAGACCAATTCTCCCAGAACCTGAATCGGGCAATTTTTATTCTGCAATTTAAAATACAGTCATGAAGTCAGAGGGAAAGGCTGTGGTAGCATATGGTATTTATTTTCAAGGCAAGGACTATCAATCTCTTAATGACGTTCCTTATTTTAAACTACTTTGTATTCAGGACTTTCGCAATTATAATAAATGAGTTCATTTAAACTTCAAATCAATCAGTAATTTCACAAGAGGGGGAAAAAAAATGTAAGTACCAATTAAGAATGAAAAAGTGATCTATATCATCTAATACAATATTAATGTACTGTGATGGGTGATGTCAACTGTCCAGACAAATATGCAGCTGTGCATATGCTGAATAGCAAAGATATTTCTACTGCTTAAAATAATTTTGTGAATAATATTGCATTAGCACAGGGAGGTGCCATCAAATCCTGATGCAATGACACATGACACATTACTATTCTACTAATAGAAAACTCATACAGTAATCATGATGCTTTTGATTGTTATGCAGGCTGAAAATGTTGAGGGACCAATCCACACGAATGAAAATCAGGCAAATGGGATTGCACGATTATGTTTATAGGACAATATTCAGAGAAGTATAGAACGTGCCGGCTGTAGCAGATTTTACGTATGCATCGGATCTAATAAAGCCAAGTCTAAGGAACGTTTTTTGTTTCATACATGTTTGATTATCATGCGCGCAAACTGGTAGGTGTACATGAACTGGTAAGATTGTAATGGGATAAGCCTAACTTTTACGTGTGTGCCACTACTTTTTTCCTGTTGTAAACCTACATTTTCTCTTCCCATTTAAAAAACAAACAAAAAAAAAAACCTTTTTGGCCCAGATCCAGAAAAGGGTGCTATGTTTTGGCACACATTTACACCTATTGAATAGGTGTAGTGGGGTGTTAAAGTGTAGCACCCTTTTGTGGATCTGGGATTTTACAGTATGCTCTTGCTAATTTAAACATAAACCTTTAGCGCACACTGTCTAAAAAGCTTTGTGTAAAACGATCATAAAGCAAAGTACAACTAATTTATTTTTATTTTTTAAAGAACTGCGCACTAATTTTGTGAACTCTCTTTTGTTCCATATAACCACTTCCTTGTTTTGTGATTAAAGTGAAACAAAACTGATGCAAGGCACTTTAATACATTGATATGGGGCTTGTTCACAATAGAGTGTTTCTCCTTTGTGTGTTAAATGTACCGCTTTTGCTGTTAGGGAGTAATCCATGATGTAATTGGTCTGGGCTATGTCCCCTGCTTACCTAAAATGCCAAAGCCCACCCTAGCCCAATTAACACCATGACACAAACTTGGGGTTTACATGGCCACAGCTTTTATTGAAATTACACCATTGCCAGTCAACACCTTTATCAGATTGCATCACCCCTGGTTCACGACCCATTTAAACAGCACCACCAACCGACACCTTCCAAACCCACTCGCTGTGCCGACTTAGCAGGGTACAAATTGTGACTGTTCTATGCCAAATGGAAGGACTGCAACAAAGATAAGGATGGAACCATCCAATGTGCAATCCAATCAAGCCCCACCACCACCAGCTGTGATAATGAAACACTGCATCATATCCCCTTGTTGATCGTATTTTCTCACTTTTTCTTTTTTTCTATTTCTTTTTCTAATACCTCTTCATTTTTATTTCAAACAAAATACAGACCCCATACAAACCAACCCAACATACCCCTCCCACGACACATAACTGTTTGGGCAGAAACCTTACTAGCAGGAAGGACAAAGAGGGTGAGTTGCCCTATTTTCCCCCCTTATACCACCTAGGTCTTCCCTTCCCCAACTTCTTAGCCCTGGCATCAGCCTGACCCCACCTATGACTATCTTAAAGGGACCTCAACCTAACATGTCCATAGTCTCTTTATTTGTCCTGGGGCCCATTTACATTGCTTTACAATGTGTAGTTGGCCTATCTGGTGGTGAAGGGGATATAGAGTACTCCCAACAGGTTTTATACAAGTCATAAGCATGAAACACTTGTAAAAAGGGATAACATACATTAGGTGATATTTAGTATCAGAGGAGCCAGCAAGTGCCCATTTCTCTGGCTGTAAAAAGGTGAAGGTAACTTGGAAATAAAAGCAATCCTATGGGTATTTTGAATGAAAAGTGAAGGGTTATGTGTACAATATCTGCACCTGATATTTGGAATAATAATAATTATATTGCAAAGCATATCAGAAAATACAATGTCTACCTACAGGTATTCCTGCTACTGTTAACGAGCTGTAGTAATATGAGAAGACAGCTGGTAATGGGGCAACAACAAATTCTGCCCCAAGGGATGGCAATAATACAATCATTACCAACAGTGACAGCAACCTGCAGAGAGCTGAAGTGGACTTGTAGATAGGCTAAAGCACTGTAGGGTATTGGGGAATCGCCTAGTATGGCGTTACCTAATGCTTGTGGGATTGGTGTAAATGAAATGATTGGGAACGGTTTCCCTTCCTCGTTCTTTTTCTATTTAAACATGTTTTGTTCACTTATTCCAGTTCAGTAAACTGCCAGAAAAGTCCTGTAGAGCCATTAACGACGGAACCCCACTGCAGGCATCCCACGCACGAATGTTAACCCCTTGGTTACAGAAGGGTCTTTGCTGACCGTGAATTAAATCTTCGTTTCGTGACACCCTTTCCCCCCCCCCATCTGCTCAGGTTGTTCAACCCTATTATGGCTGACTCTGTTTTTCCAACATACATGCTGCAAGTTTCGATCTCTCTTATCCACAAAGAGGGGAAAGACCATACAGCTTGTGGGAGCTACCGCCCAATATCTTTAACTCAGACATTAAAAAAGTTTCTAAGATTTTGGCCACTAGACTAGTAAATATTCTCCCCTCTTTGGTCCACGCCGATCAGGTGAGCTTTATCTCAGGCAGACAAGCCTCAGACAATATTAGGCGGATTATAGATCTCACGGCATGGGCAGCACAGAAAGGTGATCATGCCATGTTGCTCAGCCTTGACGCCTAGAAGGCCTTCGATCGTATAAATTGGATATATATGGAGGAAACACTGAGGACCTTTTGGTTTTTCAGGAATATTCCTCAAAGCGGTAATGGCCCTCTACTCAAATCCCACTGCAATAGTAAAAAGCCAGAGCTTTCCCTCTCAATTCCAGATAAAAAGTGGTACAAGACAGGGCTGCCCACTGCCCCCACTTATTTTTGCCCTCTGCTTGGAGCCGCTGGCGGCACATATACGCCAAAACCCTAATATATCAGGTCTCGAGGTGGGAGATCAGTCATATAAGCTGACCCTCTTCGCGGACGATATTATTCTAACGATATTAAAACCTTTAACAACCCTGCCAAATTTGTTCAACGAACTATCTACTTTCAATAAATTATCGGCCTTCAAGATGAACAATTGTAAGTCTGAGGCACTAAATATCAATCTGAGGCAGGAGATAATTAAGCTAATCAAATTCAACTTTGATTTCAGATGACAGCAATCCTCACTGAAATATCTGGGAGTCTTTTTAACGAAGGACTACAACTCACTCTACCAGGCTAATTATCCTAAAATATTGAAGGTATTAAAAGCTGACCTAGCGGCTTGGACTAAATGTAATATATCTTGGATGGGGAGAGTTCAATCATTGAAGATGAATTTAATGCCCAGATTGCTTTATCTCTTTCAGACCCTCCCTATACCTATTGTTGCATCCGATATAACCAAACTCCAATCTTTTGGTTTCCAAGTTTATTTGGAATAACAAAAGACCCAGACTCAACCGCAAGTTGCTAACCAGACCCACCGGAGAAGGAGGCCTTGCACTTCCTTGCCTTCTCTCGTATTACAGGGCTATGCAAGCAAGTCAGAGGGTAGATGGCACGCAAATCTGTCACTCAGGAGATGGGTCTCCTTGGAGGCACATCTAATACGCCCACCCCAATAGAAAATACTCTGTGGCTCTCTAACCGGATAGGCCTTTTGGGCCACCCCACCTTGCCAGCCATCACACACACACTCATGCTGTGGGACAGACTCAAGTTTAAATATACAGGGAAAAGGGAGACCAAAAAGCGCACCAGCACAAACGGAGCAGGAAGAACCCAGGACAAAAAAATGATTAAAAGGGCACTTTAATGTGGCAAAAGACCCATCCAATGCATTTCGAACGTCGCAGCGCTGCGACGTTCGAAATGCATTGGATGGGTCTTTTGCCACATTAAAGTGCCCTTTTAATCATTTTTTTGTCCTGGGTTCTTCCTGCTCCGTTTGTGCTGGTGCGCTTTTTGGTCTCCCTTTTCCCTGTATTGCATTGAGTAGCTGCACAGCCTGCCTGCCTGCCCTACCAGGATGTGAGTACTTGTATATTTTTCAGGGGAACCTGCCAATGAGACTGATGGTGAGTGGGTTGCACCACACACCACCTGTCTTCAGGAGGATAGTACCCATTATATGACACAATAGGTACTATATCAATTGTTAGTACCCTGGTACAGTGGTCTGGCTTATTATCATTTTGAGATATACCTGCATTTGAGCGCTTCAGCTATTTTCCATATATCAAGTTTAAATATAAGCTTAGCAACCTAAACTCTCTGATGACCCCTTTCTTTGGAAACGGGGATTTTCCCCCGGGACTACCCAAACAATCGTTTGCGAAATGGCGGCAAGCAAATATCTGTAGACTCCTCGATTTTAGCCATGATTTTAAAGTGACGCCTTTTGATAATTTGGTTAAAGATAAGTGAGTTCCACCGGGAGAGATCTTTCGTTATCTCCAGTTAAGGGCCTTCTACACTAAAGTCAAGCCCACTAGTCCTCTCTCTGTTTGAGAGACTGTCTGGGAGCACACTCCCACGAGTTACTGATATCGAAACTATACGGCCAATTTTTCCTGCCAGCTGAAGAACAAGTTAAGCTTAAATTTATAGAAAAATGAGAAACCGATCTGGATGAGGAATTGGAGGACGAGGAATGGGAGGATATTTTCGAAGCTGTAGCCAAAAGCACAATCTGTTCAACCATCCGGGAAAATGCGTACAAAGTAATGACCCGTTGGTACAATACTCCCGAAAATATAGCTAAATATGTCCCAGGCTACTCCCCTATGTGTCCTAAAGGTTGCGGTGGGGTGGCCTCTTTTCTGCATATGTGGTGGTCATGCCCTTGTGTACAGGCCCTATGGAGGCAGGTGAGATCCTGCATCCACCAGATCATGGGCTTGGACTTCCCCCTAGATCCATGGCTGTTTCTACTAAAACCACTTCAAGGCCACACTAGGGTGGAAAACAATCTAATAACTCCTATTATCACAGCGGCACGTGCGTCTTAGCAGGTCTTTGGAAACAAAATAAAATTTCCATCAATCCCTCTAATTAGAAACAAGGTATGGTTTGTATGTATCCAATGTGGAATGGTGCCGTTTTGCGCTCCGGGGTGTGTGATTAGTAGCTTGCTAGCTGTATGTGGAACAGGAGGAGAGACCGTGCGTAGTCCATCGAAAGAGATGTCTCCTGAGAATCGTATTGCAGCTACACTCTGTGTCGGGACCCTAGCGGGATCACGCCTATGAAAGCAGCTTTATGGGACAAAGTGTGGAGTAGTAGAGGTAGGAGAAGTCTTCTTACCTCCTATGTGTAACCTCATATCCAGCCCAGGGTCCCGCTGCTGGCTGTGTCAATTGACACTCGGATTCTCGGCGAATCCTCCTCTTTCCCCCTTCCGGGTACCGCCGACAATGGAAAACAAGTAGAGATACTGAGAAAACTGGGGCACTCACATGCTATCCACGGATAAATTGAAGAAAAAAGTAGGGTAACCAGGTATTCAGGAACACAAAAAAGGCTTTATTAGAACATGTATAAAGGTGTTCAATAGGGAACAGTACTCCCATGCGTTTCACTTAAGTAATGCGCTTTTTCAAGGAGTGTGAACTCCTTGAGAAAGCACAACACTTGCGTGGCAGGACTGTTCCCTATTGAACACCTTTTATACATCTACTATATATTTGTGAAATCACTATGTCTGCGTCCCAAGGGTCAATCGCATTGGACCTTGGGCCTGTCACTCCTGCTCAGGCCATGCCCGCCCCCGCACACCTCTCATTGGCCTACGTCCAACACCAATGCCACACTGTCCCACCCCTCACTGACTCTCATTGGCCTGCGTCCAATGCCCGCCCCCGCACACCTCTCATTGGTCTGCGTCCCACCCCTCACTGACTCTCATTGGCCTGCGTCCAATGCCCGCCCCCGCACACCTCTCATTGGCCTACGTCCAACACCAATGCCACACTGTCCCACCCCTCACTGACTCTCATTGGCCTGCGTCCAATGCCCGCCCCCGCACACCTCTCATTGGTCTGCGTCCCACCCCTCACTGACTCTCATTGGCCTGCGTCCAATGCCCGCCCCCGCACACCTCTCATTGGCCTGCGTCCAACACCAATGCCCTAATACTTCCACACTGTCCCACCCCTCACGCTTTGCTTTTGCAACACCTAATCCTCTAATCCTCAACCTGCTCTGGGGCCACGCTTCACAGCTATCAAAACCTTCACGTCTGCTACCACAGACTGCCGAATCAGGTACAGCAGTGTTTCCCAAAGGCTTGGCTAGAGGGGCGCCGCGATCAGGGCCGCCAGCAGCGGGAAACAAGGGCTGCTAGCTCATTTAAAAAAAAAAAAAAAAACCTCTGAGGGGAAGCAGAGGAGCGGTCACGTGACCGCTCCCATCCAATGGGGCTGCAGCCTGCCCGGCATTGCAACTGCAGAGCCACCAGACAGCACCAAGGTGTGTGTGTGTGTGTGTGTGTGGCAGGGTGTGTGTGAAAAACGGGCTGCAGGGTGTGTGTGAAAAACGGGCTGCAGGGTGTGTGTGTGTGTGTGTGTGTGTGTGTGTGTGTGTGTGTGTGTGTGTGTGTGTGTGTGTGTGTGTGTGTGTGTGTGTGTGTGTGTGTGTGTGTGTGTGTGTAAAACGGGCTGCAGGGGTGTGTGTGTGTGTGTGTGTGTGTGTGTGGGAGAAAAACGGGCTGCAGGGTGTGTGTGAAAAACGGGCTGCAGGGTGTGTGTGTGTGTGTGTGTGTGTGTGTGTGTGTGTGTGTGTGTGAAAAACGGGCTGCAGTGTGTGTGTGTGTGTGTGTGTGTGTGTGTGTGTGAAAAACGGGCTGCAGGGTGTGTGTGTGTGTGTATATATGTGTGGTGTGTGTGTATATATGTGTGGTGTGTGTGTGTGTGTATATATGTATATATGTGTGTGTATGTGTGGTGTGTGTATATATATATATATATATATATATATATATATATATACACATATATATACACATATATATATATACACATATATATATATATATACACACCACACATACACACATATATATACATATATACACACACACACACCACACATATATACACACACACCACACATATATACACACACACACACACCCTGCAGCCCGTTTTTCACACACACACACACACACACACACACACACACACACACACACACACACACACACACACACACACACACACACACACACACACACACACACACACATATAATACATATATATAATGTGTGGTGTGTATATATGTATGTGTGGTGTGTATATCTACTATATATTTGTGAAATGTCTGTATGTTTGTCTGCATGCCCTGTGTCCCTAGGGCCAATCGCATTGCACCTTTGGCCTGTCACTCCACCTCAACACTGTCCCACCCCTCACCACACTGTCCCACCCCTCACTGACTCTCATTGGCCTTCGGCCAACACCACTGCCACACTGTCCCACCCCTCACCTCACTGTCCCACCCCTCACTGACTCTCATTGGCCTTTGGCCAACACCACTGCCACACTGTCCCACCCCTCACCCCACTGTCCCACCCCTCACTGACTCTCATTGGCCTTTGGCCAACACCACTGCCACATTGTCCCACCCCTCAGTGACCTTTGGGAATGCTTCTAAGCACCTAACACTCACCGCACTGCCTCTTACAAACACCCCCCTCCACCACCCCCCCCCCCCAACCTCATGCACCCCCCTCCACCACCACCCCCCTCAACCTCATGCACCCCCCTCCACCATCACCCCCCCCAACCTCATGCACACTACAAACGCACGCCACAGCTCTCCCGCTACTGCAGCCCATCACCAACCCCCCTCACCCAAACATACAACGCACGATGCTCCATCACCCCCCCCCTCACACCAACAGCAAACGCACGCTGCTGAACATACAACGCACGATGCTCCATCACACCCCCCCCCCTCACCCGAACATCCCCGGAGCACACCCAAAACTACCCCACCCCCCTCACCCATACATCCACCGCACGATGCTCCTCCGGAGCCCCTCACCCCCCCCCCCCCACCATCCACCGCACGATGCTGCTCCGGAGCCCCTCACCCCCCCCCCCCACTCACCCGAACATCCACCGCACGATGCTGCTCCGGAGCCCCTCACCCCCCTCCTCACCCTCTGTCCGCCCCCCCCCCTTTCCTGGCCGCTGGCCCGCAACAACGGAACTACCCCCTATCACCACTCCGCGGGACCTCAACATCACCCGCTCTCCCGGAGCACCCTCTCCCCCGGTGCTCCCCCCCATCCCCCCCCCCAGAGCACCCTCTCTCCCGGTGCTCACCCGCTCCCCCGGTGCTCCCCCCCTCCCCCCCCCCCCAGAGCACCCTCCCTCCCCCCCCCCCCCCAGAGCACCCTCTCTCCCGGTGCTCACCCGCTCTCCCGGTGCTCCCCCCCCCCAGAGCACGCTGTCGCCGCTCTCACCTTCAGGCCTAGAGGCCGCGCCCCCAGCTCCCCATCCCCGCGCGCGCTGCTCCGGCTCTCAGGCCTAGCTGTCTCTGTCGGGAGCTGCACGGGCCGCGGCCCACACACCCCCTCACCTGAGCGTCTCAGCTCCGCATCGCCGGGGGGAACCGCCGAGGAACCCGAGGAGGAGCGCGGCCCGGTGCGAGGTAAGTAACCGCACGGGAAGAGATTTCACCCCCGGCCCGGCCCTTCACCCCACCCGGCGCTTCACCCCACCCGGCCTGGCGCTTCACCCGGGCCGGCGCTTCACCCCCCCCCCCGCCCTGGCCCTTCACCCCCCCCCCGCCCTGGCCCTTCACCCCCCCCCCGCCCTGGCCCTTCACCCCCCCCCGCCCTGGCCCTTCACCCCCCCCCTTGCCCTTCACCCGCCCTGGCCCTTCACCCGGCCCTGCCCTTCACCCCCCCCCCCCCTGCCCTTCACCCCCCCCCCTGCCCTTCACCCCCCCCCCTGCCCTTCACCCCCCCTGCCCTTCACTCCCCCCCCCGGCCCTTCACCCCCCCCCCCGGCCCTGCCCTTCACCCCCCCCCCCCGGCCCTGCCCTTCACCCCCCCCCCCGGCCCTGCCCTTCACCCCCCCCCCGGCCCTGCCCTTCACACCCCCCCCGGCCCTGCCCTTCACACCCCCCCCGGCCCTGCCCTTCACCCCCCCCCGGCCCTTCGCCCCCACCCTCCCTGCCCTTCGCCCCCACCCTCCCTGCCGTACACACACGTATACACACGTACACACACACGTATATACACACACACGTAGGCACATGTATACACACACATGTAGACACACACGCGTAGACACACACACGTACACATACACACGCAGGCACACGCAGGCACACGTAGACACGCAGGCACACGTAGACACGCAGGCACACGTAGACACGCTGGCACACGTAGACACGCAGGCACACGTAGACACGCAGGCACACGTAGACACGCAGGCTCACGTAGACACGCAGGCACACGTAGACACGCAGGCACACGTAGACACGCAGGCACACGTAGACACGTAGACACGCAGGCACACGTAGACACGCAGGCACACGTAGACACGCAGGCACACGTAGACACGCAGGCACACGTAGACACGCAGGCACACGTAGACACGCAGGCACACGTAGACACGCAGGCACGCAGGCACACGTAGACACGCAGGCACACGTAGACACGCAGGCACACGTAGACACGCAGGCACACGTAGACACGCAGGCACACGTAGACACGCAGGCACACGTAGACACGCAGGCACACGTAGACACGCAGGCACACGTAGACACGCAGGCACACGTAGACACGCAGGCACACGTAGACACGCAGGCACACAGACACACGCAGACATGTACACACACGTATACGTAGACACATGCACGTGTACACACACACATACGTGTACACACACACACACGTGTACACACACACGTGTACACACACACACACGTGTACACACACACGTGTACACACACACACACGTGTACACACACACACACGTGTACACACACACACACACGTGTACACACACACACACACACACGTGTACACACACACACGTGTACACACACACGTACGTGTACACACACACGTACGTGTACACACACACACACACACACACGTGTACACACACACACACGTGTACACACACACACACACGTGTACACACACACACACGTGTACACACACACACACACGTGTACACACACACGTGTACACACACACACGTGTACACACACACACACACACACACACGTGTACACACACACACACACACACGTGTACACACACACACGTGTACACACACACACACACACACACACGTGTACACACACACACACACCACGTGTACACACACACACACACACGTGTACACACACACGTACGTGTACACACACACGTACGTGTACACACACACACACGTGTACACACACACACACACGTGTACACACACACACGTGTACACACACACACGTGTACACACACACACGTGTACACACACACACGTGTACACACACACACACACGTGTACACACACACACACGTGTACACACACACACACACGTGTACACACACACACGTGTACACACACACACGTGTACACACACACACGTGTACACACACACACGTGTACACACACACACACACGTGTACACACACACACACGTGTACACACACACACACGTGTACACACACGTGTATACACACACACACGTGTACACACACACACACGTGTACACACACACACACACACACACACACACACACGTGTACACGCACACACGTGTACACACACACACACGTGTACACACACACACACGTGTACACACACACACACGTGTACACACACACGTGTACACACACACACGTGTACACTGTGACAGAAACCAGGGGTTGGTAATAAACTCCATATACAGGGCTCCCAGGATACTGAACAGTTTCTGTCCTGTCTAAGCTGAACAGGGCAGCCTCGTGGTACAGGCACTCCATTCCACAGTTTGTCTGCTGCCTGTTTTCTGTCACCTGTCATGCTGATTAGAGTTCAGGTATATAAGACCTGTTTCCTGTTTCCTCTGGGCCCCGCCCAAGAGCCTGGAAGGCTGCTGAACTGCAGAGGGGTGAGAAAGCCTCTTTCCCAAATCGCTTCATTCATTCTGTTAGTTTGTCTAAAGACTGCAAAGGTACTTATTTTGTTGGTGGAAGTGGACAAGCCACTTCCAACTCTGAGTCAGGGACATCTAAGTTTAAGTTATCGCTCAGACGAGCAGCTTTTTGTTTGGCTTTGTTTTCTGTTTAAACTGTGGCAGTCTCAGTGCCTGGGACTGAATAAACCAGGCATAGCCTGTTTAAAGGAACAGTACGTGACGTCTCATCATTTAACCTACCCTAAAAGACCGTGTTCTAACAGTCCCGGACAGACGGCGGAGCCCCGGAGTAAGCCGTTTGTCACATATGGTGGAGAATGCGGGCAGAACACTAAAAGGTCTGGGGGTTAAAGAACTTTAAAGAAAAAAAAAAAAAAAAGGTTTTTTTTCTCTCTCTCCAAACAAGATGGAAGACGTGGTGAGTGCGCTGGTACGCAATGTCGCTGTCCAGAGAGACGCGAATGAAGCCCTGCAACAGGCGAATGCAAACCAGCAAGAGACAAACCGCTTGCTGAAAGAGGGGCCACACAGCAAAAATCTGCCCACTAAATGAGGAGCCCATGCAATGCAACAGCGTGGAACCTTATTCGCTGTTGTCCCAATGTATGGGCCCTAGCCCAGAGGTCCCCTTGAATAACCATCTGTGGGCATTTGTAAAGGTTAATGGTAAGAGGGTTCGGGCACTTCTTGACTCTGGGAGTATGGTCACACTAGTGTCCGAATACCTATTGCCCATTAAGAAGAAACAGGTAAACAGTTCACAAAGAGTGGCAATTTGTTGTATACATGGGGATAATCATGAATATTCCACTGTTGATGTTTTTTTTGAAACAGAATTTGGTTCTTTAGATTTCAAGGTGGGTGTTGTACCCAAACTGGCACATGATGTGTTAATAGGGACCGACTTTCCCCATTTTCTAAAAATGTGGTCCCCAGCTCAGAATAGCGCCCAGAGTTCAATAGCAGACCATAACGAAGTGTTAGAAGAAACAAATCCTTTCCCTTTTTCAGAAATGGAGGTTGACGAGGGCCCAAATAAGAAAGGGGAAAAGGAGGAGTGCTGTGAAATTCCCTTTCCCATCACTACTTTGGTAGGGAATACCCCAAATCAAGATGTTGATCAGGCACTTACCACCCCAGTACAGGATAAGACCCTCGCTGACCTAGAGGTCAGTCCTGGGAGTTTTAAGAAGGCCCAGTGGGAGGACCCCACATTAGCGGTAGCAAGGGGAAATATACGGGACCAGAATAGTACTCATGGCCAACCAGATAGGTCACTTGCTTACCCCTACTTCGAGGTAGAGAACGACCTAGTATATCGGGTTGATAAAAGAAAATCAGTTACAACTAAACAATTGTTGGTACCACGGACATTCCGTAACGTAGTATTACACCTCGCACATAGTCATCCATTGGGGGGACACCTAGGGGTGGAAAAGACAAAAGAAAAGGTTCTCCGAAGCTTTTATTGGCCTGGGGTTCTGGCAGAAATTACAAACTATTGTTCCTCATGCCCAGAATGTCAGATCACCGCCCCGTTCAAAGCATACCGCAGCCCATTGGTACCCCTTCCCATAATAGAGGTACCATTTGACCGGATTGCTATGGATCTAGTAGGACCCCTAATAAAGTCTGCTAGGGGACATCAGCATATATTGGTAATATTAGATTATGCTACCCGATATCCGGAGGCAGTTCCCCTACGTAGCACCTCTGCTAAAAACATAGCAAAAGAGTTAGTACTTCTGTTTTCCCGGGTCGGAATTCCTAAAGAGATCTTATCTGACCAGGGAACACCATTTATGTCCCAAGTAACAAAAGAGCTATGTAAACTCTTAAAAATCAAGCATCTCAGAACCTCAGTCTATCATCCACAAACAGATGGTTTAGTGGAAAGGTTCAATAAAACCTTAAAGAGCATGTTACGCCGGGCGGTCGATAAGGATGGGAAAAACTGGGACTGTTTGTTACCATACCTGTTATTTGCCATTTGGGAAGTTCCCCAGTCATCCACAGGCTTCTCCCCGTTTGAACTATTGTATGGCCGACATCCAAGAGGCTTACTGGATATAGCCAAAGAAACTTGGGAACACGAGGTTACCCCTTAGAGAAGTGTAATAGAGCATGTTGCCCAAATGCAGGACCGCATTGCTGCAGTCCTACCCATAGTGAGGGAACACATGGAGAAAGCTCAAGAAGCACAAAGGAATACGTATAATAAGGGTGCTAGGGTCAGAATTTTTTTTCCAGGTGATAGGGTACTAGTTCTGGTTCCCACCGTGGAGAGTAAATTCCTTGCTAAATGGCATGGGCCATATGAGGTTTTGGAAAGAGTGGGAGAAGTAAATTATAGGGTAAGGCAGCCAGGTAGGAGGAAACCTGAGCAAATTTACCATATAAACCTACTCAAGCCCTGGAAAGATAGAGAGGTCTTGTTAACCCTAGTACCCCCAGGTCCGTCAGAGAATCAAGAAACTGACCCAGAGGTTAGCATAGCTGAAACACTGTCCGTGCATCAGAAACGAGAGGTCCAGAGTTTAGTGAGAAGGAACAAAGAAATCTTCTCTACACAGCCAGGTAAAACTAACGTAATTAAACATGACATAGTCTCTGAACCGGGGGTCCGAGTTAACCTTAAACCGTACCGAATCCCAGAGGCCAAGAGAGAGGCTATAAGTTTAGAGGTTAAAAAAATGCTAAAACTAGGCGTAATTGAGGAATCCCAAAGTGGGTGGAACAGCCCTATAGTTTTAGTCCCAAAGCCAGACGGTACAACAAGGTTTTGTAATGACTACCGGAAACTAAACGCGGTGTCAAAATTTGATACTTATCCTATGCCCAGGGTGGATGAACTTGTAGAGAGACTGGGCAAAGCCCGATATCTCACAACCCTAGACCTAACAAAAGGGTACTGGCAGGTTCCCCTCACAGAAAGGGCAAAAGAAAAAACAGCCTTCTCAACCCCAGACGGCCTCTTTCAATATAAGGTGCTGCCTTTTGGCTTACATGGAGCTCCCGCCACATTCCAAAGAATGATGGATAAAATTTTAAAACCACACGTTCGGTACGCTGCCGCCTACCTGGATGATGTGGTAATCCATAGTGAAGATTGGCAGTCCCACCTTCCAAAGGTCCAAGCTGTGCTCGACGCAGTTCGGTCTGCTGGACTAACTGCTAACCCCGCTAAATGCACTATTGGTCTGGAGGAGGCCAAGTATCTGGGGTATTCTATTGGTAGAGGGTTACTCAAACCACAAACACTCAAAGTAGAGGCGATACAAAATTGGCCAAGGCCAGTCACAAAAAAACAAGTAAGGACCTTTTTGGGGTTAATTGGCTACTATAGGAGGTTTATTCCCAATTTTGCAACTAAGGCAACCCCACTAACCGACCTCACAAAAGCAAGAGGACCGCTAATGGTAAAGTGGTCCCCCGAAGCCGAACAGGCCTTTAGAAGCCTGAAAGAAGCTCTCTGTGCCCAACCAGTGTTGGTCACACCTGACTTCTCCAAAGAGTTCGTAGTCCAAACCGACGCATCTGAGGTAGGGCTGGGGGCGGTACTCTCCCAGGAGTCTCAAGGGGAGGAGCACCCCATCCTTTATTTAAGTAGGAAACTAAATCCCCAGGAGAAAAATTACTCCATAGTCGAGAAAGAGTGTCTCGCAATAAAGTGGGCTGTAGAGACACTCAAGTATTATCTGTTGGGGAGAAAGTTCCGATTGGTCACAGATCATGCACCCCTTACCTGGATGTGTCAAAATAGGGAGAAGAACGCTAGGGTGACCAGGTGGTTCCTAAGCCTACAGCCCTTTAAATTTTCTGTGGAACACAGGTCGGGGCACAAACATGGCAATGCCGACGGGTTGTCAAGGATGCACTCCCTAATATCCATGGTCGCTCACCCCTCGAGGTCTGAGCTGGGGGGGAGGATATGTGACAGAAACCAGGGGTTGGTAATAAACTCCATATACAGGGCTCCCAGGATACTGAACAGTTTCTGTCCTGTCTAAGCTGAACAGGGCAGCCTCGTGGTACAGGCACTCCATTCCACAGTTTGTCTGCTGCCTGTTTTCTGTCACCTGTCATGCTGATTAGAGTTCAGGTATATAAGACCTGTTTCCTGTTTCCTCTGGGCCCCGCCCAAGAGCCTGGAAGGCTGCTGAACTGCAGAGGGGTGAGAAAGCCTCTTTCCCAAATCGCTTCATTCATTCTGTTAGTTTGTCTAAAGACTGCAAAGGTACTTATTTTGTTGGTGGAAGTGGACAAGCCACTTCCAACTCTGAGTCAGGGACATCTAAGTTTAAGTTATCGCTCAGACGAGCAGCTTTTTGTTTGGCTTTGTTTTCTGTTTAAACTGTGGCAGTCTCAGTGCCTGGGACTGAATAAACCAGGCATAGCCTGTTTAAAGGAACAGTACGTGACGTCTCATCATTTAACCTACCCTAAAAGACCGTGTTCTAACAGTCCCGGACAGACGGCGGAGCCCCGGAGTAAGCCGTTTGTCACAACACACACACACACACACGTGTACACACACACACACACACACACGTGTACACACACACACACGTGTACACACACACACACACGTGTACACACACACACACGTGTACACACACACGTACGTGTACACACACACGTACGTGTACACACACACACACACACACACGTGTACACACACACACACACACACACGTGTACACACACATACGTGTACACACACACACACGTGTACACACACGTGTACACAAACACACACACACACACGTGTACACACACACACACACGTGTACACACACACACACACACGTGTACACACACACACGCGTACACACACACACGTGTATACACACACACACGTGTACACACACACACACACGTGTACACACACACACACACGTGTACACACACACACACACGTGTACACACACACACACACACGTGTACACACACACACACACGTGTACACACACACACACACATGTGTACACACACACACACACGTGTACACACACACACACACACGTGTACACACACACACACACACGTGTACACACACACACACGTGTACACACACACACACACGTGTACACACACACACACGTGTACACACACACACACACACGTGTACACACACACACACACACACACACACGTGTACACACACACACACACACGTGTACACACACACACGTGTACACACACACACGTGTACACACACACACACATGTACACACACGTGTACACACACACACACGTGTACACACACACACACGTGTACACACACACACGTGTACACACACACACACACACGTGTACACACACACGTGTACACACACACGTGTACACACACACACACGTGTACACACACACACACGTGTACACACACACACACACGTGTACACACACACACACACGTGTACACACACGTGTACACACACACACACACACACGTGTACACACACACACACGTGTACACACACACATACGTGTACACACACACACACGTGTACACACACACGTGTACACACACACACACACACACGTGTACACACACACACGTGTACACACAAACACACGTGTACACACACACACACGTGTACACACACACGTGTACACACACACGTGTACACACACACACACACGTGTACACACACGTGTACACACACACACGTGTACACACACACACACACACACGTGTACACACACACACGTGTACACACACACACACACGTGTACACACACACACACACACACACACGTGTAGACACACACACACACGTGTACACACACACACACACACACGTGTACACACACACACACGTGTACACACACACACACGTGTACACACACACGTGTACACACACACGTGTACACACACACGTGTACACACACACACGTGTACACACACACACGTGTACACACACACACACACACGTGTACACACACACACACGTGTACACACACACACGTGTACACACACACACACACGTGTACACACACACACACGTGTACACACACACACACGTGTGTACACACACACACGTACACACACACACGTGTACACACACGTGTACACACACACACACGTGTATACACACACACACGTGTATACACACACGTGTATACACACGTGTACACACACACGTGTACACACACACACACACGTGTACACACACACACACACGTGTACACACACACACACACACACACGTGTACACACACACACGTGTACACACACACACGTGTACACACACACACACACGTGTACACACACACACACACACACGTGTACACACACACACACGTGTACACACACACACGTGTACACACACACACACGTGTACACACACGTGTACACACACACACACACACACGTGTACACACACACACACACACACACGTGTACACACACACACACATGTACACACACACACACACACGTGTACACACACACGTGTACACACACACACACACACACACACACGTGTACACACACACACACGTGTACACACACACACGTGTACACACACACACACACGTGTACACACACACACACACACACGTGTACACACACACACACACGTGTACACACACACACACACACACACGTGTACACACACACACACGTGTACACACACACACACGTGTACACACACACACACGTGTACACACACACACACGTGTACACACACACACACGTGTGTACACACACACACGTGTACACACACACACACACGTGTGTACATACACACACACACACGTGTGTACACACACACACGTGTACACACACGTGTACACACACACACACACACACGTGTACACACACATGTACACACACGTGTACACACACACACGTGTATACACACACACACGTGTATACACACACACGTGTATACACACACACACACGTGTATACACACACACACGTGTATACACACACACACACGTGTATACACACACACACGTGTATACACACACACACACACGTGTATACACACACACACACGTGTATACACACACACACACACGTGTATACACACACACACGTGTATACACACACACGTGTATACACACACGTGTATACACACACACACACACGTGTATACACACACACACACACGTGTATACACACACACACACATGTATACACACACACACATGTATACACACACACGTGTACACACACACACGTGTATACACACACACACGTGTGTGTATACACACACACACGTGTATACACACACACACGTGTATACACACACACACACGTGTATACACACACACACACACGTGTATACACACACACACACGTGTATACACACACACACACGTGTATACACACACACACACGTGTATACACACACACACGTGTATACACACACACACACACATGTATACACACACACACGTACACATACACACACAAACATGTATACACACATGTATACACACACGTGTGTATATATACACACACACACACGTATACACACACATACACTATCCCCAGCACCACCACATCAGCACACTGGTATCCCATGCCCCCCCCCCCCAGTACACTGGCATTCTCGGCTCCCCACCATTCCCAGCCCCCATCAACACCATCAGCACCCACACATTGGCACCTTCGCACCTCCCCATCGGCACACCCACATCCGCACCCCCACATCAGCAACAAACCCTCCCAAATCAGCACACCGATACAATCACCATCAGTACAGCCACAGCAGCAGTACCACCGCACACTGCCATGGGCCGCGTGGACCACTCCCCACCCAAATGCCACCCCCACACCACAAACATCCCGGGCAACGCCGGGGCTCTCAGCTAGTGTTCTAATAAAGTCTTTGTGTTCCTGGTTGCCCTACTTTTTTTTTTCAATTTACCCGTGGATAGCATGTGAGTGTCCCGATTTTCTCTGTATCTCTACTCATGGTTTGTATGTATGATGGAAAACCTCACAAGTTTTCTGAATGATACATACGACAATTTTCAGAAGGTATGGCTACCCTGGATAATGTTTATAGGCAGCCGAAATGTAGCCTTAAGTTCCCTCAGTTTGTAACACCGCAAAACCACCTTTACACCACGGCCAGAGGGTACATCTGGCTACCTCCCCTAGCCCACTTCTATATTCTACCTTGTGAAATTTATGTTCCTCCTCCCCACCCCGGTTTCCTCAGAGACAGACCCCATAAAGGGGCTTCCCCAGAACCCCACTTGCAAACACAAGGTATGTTATGTTGATGTAGAGTATTATGTTTTTGAAGCCTTGCAAAAATGTTGTTCCTTCCCCCCTGCCCCCCCCCCTTTTCTTTTTTTTGTATCCACCTCCCCCCCTTCTCCCCTGATAACCCACTTAACCATGCTGTACTTCTGTATATTTCTCCCTTTCTACCCAATCAAATTTTTTTTTTTCAAGGCCCCTTCTGTAGCCCGCGCCTGAGTAAGCGAGTGGCCTTGAAATGTTACTTGAACTGTGACATACCTGCATTTAACAACTTTTCCCTTCTGTATCAAAAGAATACTTTTTATTATAACCCGGATGATTCATGGAAGTAGATTTTTTTTACTTTTACAGAGTGTCGGTCCAGTCTGTATTATGTAATTTGTACTTGTACAATAGCGGTGAAGGTATGGGACCCCAGCACTGGAGTATAATACAGTACATTACTTGTTGGATTGAAGAAAAAGTGGGTGAATGGTTTTTTTCTTTTCACTTTTCTGTTTATCCAGCAGATGTCTCTTCTGAGTTACTATGTTACAAAGCAGCATCTCTTGACATACAATACAGTAGCTCAGTGAAATATGAAACTACAGTTAGATACAGACATATAGTACTGGGAACTAAAAATTGAGGCCGTACAATGATGACTATTGCACAACATTTTTTTGGACAGGTCTCTTATGATTTATTAGATCAGTGGTTTCTAACCTTCACCCGTATGGGCAATATGTTGAGTAATGCACCTTAAAAAGGTACCAACTAAGGTACCAGCATGATGTCACAAGGTAGTGATTTCACCTGGAACATTCCATCTGGGTCTGACAGATTGTGACCCTTCAACTATCTTGTTACTAGTATAATCTACCTGTAAGATCCATAATAGGGCAGAAGCTATTGCGCAAGTCCCACAATTATGTAAACAGGTTTGTGTAGTTATAATGTGGGTGTAAAATGTTTGTTGATATCTTAGCCTGACCCTTCTTAAATAAGCTTTTGAAATGGAGCTGAAATATTGGCGAGTAAATGGAAGATGTCCACAGCTTATGGAGTAGGGTTCCCCTGTCTGGTGTCTGAAAGTGCAGTCCCATTTTAGTCAAGTTTCTTATTCATAAACTGCATGTACTTTCAAATAAAGTCAGTATAAAGTAAATAATAATGGAAGCATTTTTGTGAGTTTGAAGACGCCTTTTAAAATGCCCTTTTTTTAACCTTGGAGACAGTCTTAGCAAATAAATATTTTTTATTAAAGTATCGGGTTATTGTGGGTTAAAAAAATGGCACCACAGATACAGAAGCTGAAATCACACTAAAACACTACAGGCATATTCCCCGCATTAGCGTACGCAATGGGTCCAAAGCATGTATGTAAAGCGAAAATGTACTTAAAGTGAAGCACTACCTTTTCCCCCCACTTATCAATGCATGCACTGTACTGCAATCGTCATACATGGATAACTGATGTAAATAATGCATTTGTAACAGGCTCTATAGTCTCCCCACTTGTGCACAGCTTCGGTACAGGTAGGGAGCCGGTATTGCTGTTCAGGACGTGCTGGTAGGTGCATGCGTGAGCTGGCGTTTGCCTATTGGGCGATATGTCCTTACTCGCGAGTGTACTTAAAGTGAGTGTCCTCACGGGTGCTTCCGGTGACGTCACCAAGTATGGTCGGGTAAGCGTGGAGCTCCGTGGACCCTTCTGTATAACTTAAACAAAAAACGCCTTTAACATTCAAAATGTCCAACTATTTTTGGTTCCTTACAAGCACCCAAGGACCAGGAATGTCCAACAGACGAAGAAAACCCGCAAGTCAAGGGGTTTAAAAATACTTTTCGCCGCCCCAGAAAAGAATGGAGGAGCCGACCGAAAAGCAAGATGGCGGAGGTGCACGAGGCTCGTCGGCAACATCGGGTGGACGAGCTCAGCTAAGAAAGAGCCCAGAGAAGGACGAGCCGGTAACCCGACTCTATATGGCAGAATTGTTCTCCTCTATGCAATCTATGCTCCACACGTCCTTACAGGCAGACCTCAAGGAAGCAGTAAAAGATATTCGACAAGCGATTGCAAGTTTGTCTACAAGAACGACAGAGATCGAAACCAAGCTGGAGGGCACCCTGAGAAGCCAATCTGCAGCGGAGGAAGAGATAATCCATCTGGTAGAAGAGATAGCGGCCCTTAAAGAAGGCCAGGAAGAGCAGGAGAAATCGGGACAGGCGGCAAAATCTGCGTGTCCGCAATGTCCCTGAATCGATCTCTCCTGCTTAAATTAGGCCATAAAACATCCTCTCTTGAAGAAAGTGATCAGCGGGCACTGCTTTGAAACAATGGCAAAAAGGCTGGACTGTGCAAAAAAATATATATATAAGCCTTTATTGATTCATGGCAAACATGGATAAAAAAAGGGGAGAAGGAGTCTCCCCTCAGCGCTCTATCGCGTTTCACCCGTGGGGCTTTGTCAAAGATGTCTGTCATCATGTTGCTGATTTAAATGGACTTTATATACTCCTGGAGTGAACCTCTGCAGCACAGGGATATTTGAAGGGGCTCCACCCTTTCAAGATTGTTTCTGTCAAATTAGGCCATACCTTCTCGAACTCTTCAATATGCTCTGCGGAGATACCGAGGAAAAATACCTCGAAATTCACAGAGCCCACCGGGTCTTAGGCCCGAAATCGGATGACCTGAAAAGGAGATGGGACATAATTGTGCGGATGCATAGTTATTCTATGAAGGAAAAGATCATGGCCTGCCGGGAGAGAGAGTCCCTGACCTTCCACGAGGAGCCCCTCCTGCTGTTCAATGACCTCTCAAAAATTACCATCAACCGTCGCAGGGATCTGAAGCCTCTTACCACTCTCCTACGAGAAAACGAGGTAAAATATCGGTGGGGATTCCCTTTTAAATTAATTGCGAATAAAAATGGAAGATTCCTATCCTTAAGGCACCCAGAAGATATGGTGCCGTTCGCCCAGGCGCTTGGTCTGACCCCCCCTACAACGTGGCTGGAGACATCGACAGACCTAGAACAAGGGGAAAGCAGAGGCGGCCCTGTGCGTGCCTCTGAAAGAATTGCTGCCCTCCATCATACCAGCATCAACAAAAAGTAACCACCGCATCAGCTTAAAGATGTTTTGCCTCAAGAGCTGCAGAGATCTTACCCTGTGGTCCGCTGCAACTTACACGGTCCCAAGAGTTCCAGAGGAGTCTTGCTTCTCGAATCGCCCATCTTGACTCCCCCTGCGATGGGAAGGAGAGAGGAGGGAGGTTTCTCAGGCTGTCTACCTGCTCCGTCCTTTTCTGTGAGCTGAGGAGGGAGGTCGCGTTGAGCGTTTGCTCCAGCCGTGGAGCGAGGGGGTGGCAGGTTGTGGTACCGGTGTTCTTCTTGTATTTTCCCCCTGATGTCTGGACCCCTGGGGAGTTCCCCACGAACCAGCTGGAAAGGAAAATGTTTCCCCGACCACCCCCATCGAATCCGGAAGCATCGAAGGGTCGGTAAGAGCACCGAGTGAGAAGAGAGAACTAGATCACAGGCCGACATAACCTCTAGGGAGGGAGCGACGCTCTCTCTCTACCTCCCTCGACCTTGCGATCCCCGGCTGTAGTTCTATCCCTCGTTAAAATGTTTAGCTCAACACTTAAAGCTTGTGCAAGTTTGGACGTTCACAGCGCCTAGTTTAATTGTTTTTATTAATCTAGTTCCTATTAACCCAGAGTGCATAGGTTGAATCTCCATCCCCCCTTCCCCTCCCATCCCTTCCCCTCCCCCCCTGTTAGACCGAGTTAGGAACCACAGAGAGGCTCATCGGTTTTACGCCTCGCTCCCGTCATCCCCCCCCCTCCCTGGCCAAACAATGATGTCTCGGCACCCCGCCAGAAGCTGGGGCCCTTGGGAGGTTTAGGAATGAAACGACAATAAAGATAAAAGTATGACCCCTTAGCTAGTACTCCCCAAGGAACCTAAGCCCTGAAGGTAATACAGATGGATTTAATCTAACTGACAAAGGGAGGTCCGCAGCCTAAAGATTTAGAAAATGTTTCCCAGATTCTATGTGTAAGGAAAATGTGTTAAAAAAAAAAAGTGTAAAAAATAGGTAAAATGTGTAAAAATCAAGGTGTAAAAAAAACAAAACAAAACGAGTAAATTGGATAATCTATATATTGTTTAGTTTGGGTTTTTACCAGTCAGTTGTCTCCAAAGTTAATGGAGTAACTTATCTGGAAGACACCCCCCCCCCCCCGCTTGCTTCTTTCCCCCTCCCTCCCCCCAACGAAGTAAAATTCTGAGTAATTCAGATTAGATACTCCTTATCAATGGTGTCATTTTACATAATTGCAAAAAAATGTAAATAAAAAAAAACCTGTATTATTGTCCAGACGTGTATGGACTGCTGTTACTGTTTAGAGTTTAAGAGGTTGTGAAGTATCCCATGCAATCCAGGGTCTACGCTATGTTATTTCCCCCCTCATGTTCTTCTCTCCCCTCGTCTTCTCCTCAACCCCTCTCCAGAACCACTCTGACTGATCTCCTAAAAAGGTGTATTGTGAGTCTTGTTTCAAGGTCCCCGTTTTCCCCGAGTGTTGGTGTCACCGGACCTACCCCCTGAGGGCCTTAAGCCCAACAACCGGTTTTTAGTTTTCCGGTTACAAGTTCACTAGGCCACACAAAGGCCTACTCTCTTCTTTTGTTGCCTGCTGATTCTGTCCCAGCAGGACCCTTTTGTCTACTTTCCCCTTTCTGTCCTCCCTTGACTCCCACTCCCCCCCCCCCCCCCTCCGGCCCACTAAGTGCGTCCTATATCTAAAGCTAGGTCGAGACGAGTTTCTACCCATATGTACATCTCTAAAGTTCGAGTTGGAGCAGGATCTCCCCACTGAAAAAGAAGGGACACTGAGATATTATACGGAGTAAAGACTCCATGGCTATCCAAACGGCAATCAAACTGATCTCTTTAAATGTAAAAGGGTTACAAAATAATAGGAAAAGGAGACTAGCTCTTCAGGATATGAAGAGTTCTGGTGGGGACATTATTTTCCTCCAAGAGATGCACTTCACTTCTCAAGATCCGCCCAAAACATTCCAAAATGCGTTCCCAATGGGATTCTACTCTTCATTTAGTAGTAAAGAGTGGAGTTGCGATCTTAATCCGCCAATGAATCCCATTCAATTTGTCAAAAGTAGTTTCAAATCCAGAGGGTAGATTTCTAGTGGTATATGGGTCTCTCTCTAGTAACGCGATCGACCTGGTCAATCTGTACTCTCCAAATGAGAACCAAACAGAGTTCTTAAAAAAAGTCTTAGAAAAAGTGGACCCTGAATATTTGTCTTCAATTATATTAGGGGGAGATTTTAATATGGTACTGAACCCCGCCGAAGATAAATCATTTATAGCAGGATGTCCACAAACCACACAATCCCAAAGGTCTGGGAAAAAATTTAAGGAATTAACTAAAGAGTTTTCCCTGATAGACATTTGGAGAACCCAACACCAGGGTCAAAGAGATTTCACTTTCTACTCTTCCCCTCATCAGACTTATTCACGCATTGATTATTTCCTAGTTTCCAAGAATGTTCTGGAGGCCTCTTCAAATTCGGACATAGGCCCGATCACATGGTCTGATCATGCGCCTATTTCTCTAACAATCTCCACCCCATTTGTGAAATCGACCACTTACAACTGGAAATTGAACGATTCTCTATTAAACTTCCCAGAGGTAGAGAAAGAAATGAAAAAAGCTCTCAAAGACTATTTTCTTAACAACTGTGGGTCCGTCTCATCTCCAGCAATCTTGTGGGAAGCCCTTAAGGCTGCAATCATAGGTAACTTTATCTCAATAGCATCCCATAAAAAGAAAAAGCTAAAGTGAAAATATTAAAGGAGCTGACGGATAAAATAATCAAATTGGAACAGCAACATAAATCCAACCCCTCAAAAAAAATTTACAAAGTGTTGTCCGCTACTAGAAATGAAGTAAAACATATCCAATTGGAAAACGTAGAAAAAGCCCTTAAATGTACCAGTCAGAGATACTATGACAAGGGTAACAAAGCCGACAGACTTCTAGCAAGTAAATTAAGAGGAATACAAAAAAGATCTCAGATAACAGCGATAAAAAACAAGTCTGGTGAGTTAGAGTATAGCGAGAAGAAAATAGCGGAAGAATTTACCAAATTTTACACCAAACTATATAACACGAGGACCCAGTGCGGAACCTCAGAATTATCTAGGTCAGAGGCAATATCAAACTATTTTAGTGATTGTAATCTGCCCTCGCTGACAGATGAGAAAAACCTTTCTCTCAATGCTAAAATCTCCAAAGAAGAACTAACTACTGCAGTGAAATCACCAAAACACCTGGCCCGGACGGCTTCTCCAATGTCTATTATAAGAAATTTCTTCCAATTCTGTCCACACATTTGTTAAATTTGTTTAACTCATTTATGGAAGGGAACCCAATCCCGCCATCAATGTCCCTAGCCAACCTAGCTATCATTCATAAAGAAGGGAAAGATCCGACACAATGTGGTATCTATAGGCCAATTTCCCTCTTGAACAACGACCTCAAATTGTACAGTAAGATCTTGGCGAATAGACTGAATCCCATTTTACCAAGATTAATAAATATAGAGCAAGTTGGATTTGTCTCGGGACGTCAAGCCTCGGACAATACACGTGAGATAATCAATATAATTGACCAGATCCACCTCACAGGGACCAGGGCTATGCTGCAGAGTTTAGATGCAGAGAAGGCATTTGATAGAATTGATTGGCTATACCTTACCAACACCCTGGAGAGATTCGGTTTTAAAGACTCTTTTTTTGAGGGCGTTCGAGCGCTCTACCAGAACCCATCTGCCATTGTTAGACTCCATGGCGGAAATTCTGAGAGATTTTCTATCAGAAATGGTACGAGACAGGGTTGCCCCTTGTCCCCCCTCCTTTTTGCTCTCACTATTGAACCTCTAGCATCTAAGATACGAAACAATATAGATTTTCAGGGCATAGTAATTGGACAAACAAATGATAAAATATCCTTATTTGCCGATGATATTATTTTGACCCTATCCAGACCTCAAACTTCCCTTCCTAACCTTCAAAGGGAACTTATAGATTTTGGCAAAATATCTGGATATAAAATGAATAACGATAAATCTGAAGCCCTCAACCTAAGCCTCTCGGAGTCAGAAGAGAAGCTACTCAAATTTAATTTTAGTTACAAATGGAGTTCTACATACATTAAATATTTGGGAGTAAATGTATCAAAGAACTACCAATCCCCGTACCAAAATAACTACCCGGCGCTTTTTAAAAAAATTAAAAAAGATCTGAGCAAGTGGGAAGGTTACCAGATTTCGTGGATTGGAAGAATGATTTCGATCAAGATGAATACACTCCCTAGATTACTATATTTCTTTCAAACACTTCCGATCCACGTTCCTGGCTCTGAACTAAAAAACATACAAAATAGGTTGTTCCAGTTTATCTGGCAGGGCAAAAGACCCAGAGTTGCTAGATCAGTATTATTGTCATCAAGAACAAGGGGGGGGGGGCATGGGTGTTCCTGATATAGGTAAATACTACCAAGCAGCCCAATTAAAATAGGGGGCATTATGGAACTCAGACCCAGCCCAACGTTGTTGGCACGAGATAGAGGCCCACCATGCCAAAATGCCTTCTCTGCAAGCTTGCCTGTTGTAACGCCTATATGCCCGCAGACCTGGCAAGACCCCAGTGGGAACGGTATTACACCACACACCCACAGGAGTGGGAGCAAGCCCGGAGTGTGGTATAGTGTTGCTGGGCCTGTAGAGAGAGTGGTTAACGATACTTGCCACGTCTGTTGGTGTAAGCGTAAGAATGGTCGTATCCATGTGCCAATGTCCAGGGGTCCAGAGAGTAGAGTCATCAGGGTACAAAGCCAGGTCTAAGGATTCCAGAGGTCAGCAAGGTAGAGTTCGTAGCAAGGTTCAAGGGGTACAGAGAGCAGGGTAGTCCAGGACAAGCAGGGGTCAAAGCCAGGGAAATCCAAAGTAAACACAGGAGTAGGATACAGCAGGGACACAGAGGGAGCACAGCATAGGTCAGCACACACAGGGAAACGGGAACTATGCAGAGCGACGATAGAGAGGACAGACAGGGATTTTAAAGGGAGTCACACCAATGGGAGAGGGGGAGGAGCAGAGAGAGAAGTGGGAGACAACAGGGATAGGTCAGGGAGAGAAGAGGAGGAGACAGAAGGGGCAGTCAGGGGAATGGCCTGTAGGGACTGGAAGGAGGAGTCAGGAACGTGGCAGGCCCGATAAGAGGAGCGTGTGCGCGCGCCCTCTGTAAGCTGAGGGTGCGCGCACACAGGCTGCGACAGGGAGATGCCACGCATAGCGGGTGTCTGGGAGCGGGGAGCATCATTGCAGGGGCACGGGGACCGCGTGGGCGCGCAAGACCTGCGGGGCATGCGCTGAGGCAGTGGGGTAGAGAGAGAGGTAGACGGAACGGGACAGGAGTGGGAAAGGGTAGAGGGATTGGAAGGAGATGGGACAGAGGGAGAGAAAGAAGGGGAAGGAATCCCCTGAACCGTCACACCTGTGTAGTATGGAATGTGAAGACATGAATTCACACAAATTTAAATTAGGTGCGATGAAACACACCTGGGAGATCTGGTTGAAGGCTAAGTTCAAATTTAGGCTCTCCTCCGCCAGCCCACAACTTACGCCAATTTTCAACAACCCCAAGTTTTCCCCCGGATGTGGATCCAGGCTATTCGACCAATTAAAATTGAAGGGGATCAGAACGATCGCAGATCTACTGAGCCTAGGGAAGTTACTGACTTACCAAGATCTGAGAACTAAAAATGAAATCCCAGAACTACATACATTTAAGTACCGCCAAATTAGGCACTTTGTCCAAAAAATATCGCCAAAACCAGAATTTCCCCCCCTCACTAAATTTAAGAAACTCTGCAAAGTAGACTCTGATCAAAAGGGTCTAATATCAAAAATGTATGCTGAACTGGAGACATCAGAAGTCCCTCCAAGACACAATTATATGCTCAAATGGGCTGCAGATTTGAACATAACTATTAATAAAGAGGATTGGGAGGAAATATGGGAGACAGCCCCAGGAACTTCTATATGTACCACAATGAAAGAGAATATCAATAAAATACTGTTCTACTGGTATCTTACCCCAGTGAGATTAAAACAAATCTACCCTCTGGCATCCGATCTTTGTTGGAGAGGCTGTGGGCAAAAAGGGGACATGTCCCATATTTGGTGGTCATGTCCTGAAATTACGAAATTCTGGACTATGGTCCAAAAAGTAATAAAAGAAGTCACTGACCTTGAAATTCCTATTGATCCACTGACCTACCTGCTAGCCAGGCCTTTGGAAAATATTGGCCGACCGGTCAGGAAATGAATCTCCTTCATTCTCACAACGGCAAGTTGTGAGGTTGCGGCCTCTTGGAAGAAACTAACCACCCTCTGCAAAGGAATGATTAAGAATAGGGTCAACGAGGTGATGCTTATGGAAAAGCTAACTGCTTTCCTTAGGCAGAATACAGGCATACCCCGCTTTAAGTACACTCACTTTAAGTACACTTGCGAGTAAGTACATATCGCCCAATAGGCAAACGGCAGCTCACGCATGTGCCTGTCAGCACGTCCTGAACAGCAATACCGGCTCCCTACCTGTACCAAAGCTGTGCGCAAGCGGGGGGACTATAGAGCCTGTTACACATGCGTTATTTACATCAGTTATGCACGTATATGACGATTGCAGTACAGTACATGCATCGATAAGTGGGGAAAAGGTAGTGCTTCACTTTAAGTACATTTTCACTTTACATACATGCTCCGGTCCCATTGCGTACGTTAATGCGCGGGGTATGCCTGTACAAAACCTTTTTACAAAGTTTGGGAACCCTGGTTAACCTTATAAGATGAATCCAGTTTCTCATACAGAGATTGTGAATGAGGCCCCCCCAGAACGGGTAGATCAAGATACCTCACCCTCTATCCCAAATTATTAGAGGTTGATACTCGGCGGTCGGAGAGGATTCCCTCCCCCCCCCCCGTCTTCCCCCCCTCCCTCCTCTTTTTCATCCCTTTCTTGCCTGACTGGGGCTTCCCATTGCCAGGGAGACCCTACCGTTTGACTATTATCCTGTCATTCTTCCCCCCCAAAATTTAAAAAGCTAGCGTATTAGGTTGTATATTTTGTGCTAACTGCCTAATAAAAATGTTTTTGAAAAAAAAAAAGTGAGTGTCCTTAAAGCGGGGTATGCCTGTACCAACAGTTTGTTGGACCTCTTGCCCTGAGTCTTGTTGTGAAATCGCTTACTATACAAAAACTCGATTCATCCAAATTCTATGTAACACTGCCATACATATTTTTTTAAATGGAGACAGGCTAATTCTAACACGTGGCAACTATATATTTTTCTCTATTTATGTTTAAACGGAACTAAAAAAAAGTGAAAACAAGTCGGACAAAGAGCACAAAGTACTTTCGAGAGATTAAAACCGTAACTCCAGTGGGAGATTTTCCTCTTGAAAAACTCAACCCCATTAATACAGTTCATGAAAACTGTAAAATGATAACATACCAGGTAAACAAAAAGCTATTAAGGGTGACCTTATTAATTATATCTGTAGTTCAGAGCAATTGTACAATCTGGCTTTTATTAGGTTGAAATAATAGTTCAGGGAGAAGCAACGTCAAAAGTTCATTATGATGAGACAAAAAGACTTATGTAAAATCAATACTACAAAGCCATTATTATTGACTTAAAATTAAATGAGTGGAAGTTGTAGCCCATTTGTTCAGATATGAATAGTTGGCAATCCTTTTTTCCCCCCTAAATAATAAAGGATTAGCAGTATCCAGATAATGGACAAAGTGTACTGGGAGTTGGACACTTTTATCTTAAATTAATATTACTTTATTCTTCCGTTTTATTTCTTGCAAGTTCACTAAAACATGCCTGAAATGTATCAAAGGGGAAACGTTTGGGTCTGTAGGATGGAAGGCCTGAGGGTTTTGACACTAAGCTACCCAACAATGTGTAGCAGAGCCTGGCCTTTAAGTCGGCAAAGCCATTTGTAACACAATAACATTCCGGAGGCATTTAAATATTGTTGGTGTATGTGTGTACTGTAGGTTAGGGAGCCTCCATAGAAATTGCTTGGAAGTACTTACCTCCCCACGAGAACTTCACTGATGCCCGTTTTTTTTTTGTGCAAAATTATATAGGGTCTGAAAACTGCCAACAAGTATCTTCTTGGGGAGCAACTATATATTGGTAGGATATTTAAAATATTGGGACATCCCTGCTCATCAGATTTCACTCATACCCTTTTGCACACATGCATCCATGATATCAGAGTGCAGTTCTTGTTTTCAAGGTAGAAGACCGTTACCAAGCAGAACGCTCTGGGACTAGTTGCGAAACAAGCATGGGACTACAGTCTCATGGTGACAGTTATGCTGGCAAGAACGTAATAGTCAGATGTACTCATCACTTGGAATTCATATGAATTCCTAAGATGCATACAGTGATGTAGCCCGTGACACCGTATTGGTGACTAATGTAACTTGCCCAAACCATGAAACATACATTTTTATTTATTTCCAGAACATGAGATTATGGATAAAAAAAATGAACAATAGGTCTTCGTACAGGACAGACTGCTGATTTAAAAAACAAACAAAAAAAAACCTCTTAGAGACCTGATGTAGCATGTTGACTATTTGTGTCTCCTTCATACTGGAAAAGCCAAATATTGGTTAATTGGGGAGGTGTAAAATGATGCACTTCAAGAGATAGAACCGCTCAACTAGGTCACATCTATAGAGTAAGGTATAATCACCTAATAAACTATTTGAGTATTTGAGACGTGCCATGACCCCTCTTGCTTCAGGAGGGGGGGAGAAATAGATACCGCTAGAACTACAGTACTTGATGAAACGCCGTAGTAGCGGAGCGAAACGCGTAAGGCATGATGTATTAGGAAGCAGGAAGTCGGCAGATGGTATGCTGAGCTGAGGTTGGAAAAAATATAAAAAAACAAATGAGTGCAGAGATAATAGAGGGTAGTATTTAGTAATTTTCACACTGACACCTTTCTCACTAGATCAAGGGCTGTAAGAGCAATAGAGATATTAGAGGGGTTAATGCTTCTAGGAGTCAAGTAGCTCTGGCGGTTTGTGTTCATCACAACTGAACTGTGAGTCTATTTAGCATAGGAGACTTTTACCCCCACTGTCCATCAGTGGTCATTTCTTACTCCTACTGCACCGACACACTTTATTCGAGCAAATACCCAGTATGTACCTGGCACATACCTGGAATGCGCCGCTCCTCACCTCTGACAAGCCCCGTTGCGTTTGCCTTCCCAGCCTGGGTTCATGCCTGGCTGACGGGCGGCTGATCTGTTAAATGATAATGATTAGGATTTAATAGGCTGCAATGCTTCGCGTGTCTACCAGATGGCATAAATTCATGAATTGTAATGCAGTATATATATATATATACTGTGCAGTATTGCAGCCAGCGGGAATAAAATGCTTCTAACCCTGCCTGGAAAATAACCCAATGCACTCGGGCAGAAAACAGTCACAAACCTCAATACACCCGGGTATACCCGAATTCGTGGGACTAGCCGAGCTCGAATAAAGTGTGTCGCCAGTGTACTTTTATTTCATATCTATCCTCTCTCTAAGCTAGTGTGGAAGAAGTGTATTGACAGTGCATGCTTCAGTGTACAGAAAGACAATTATATGTATTTAACCATTGAGTCGTTTACTATTGAATATTTGAGATGCATATCTCCCTATCACTCATCTGTGTTTCATTAATATTCACTATAACTCTTATGTCTCTCTGTCTTCTGCCCACTATATTGACATTAAATTGTATGACTAAAGGGTACATGTATGTTAATACAAATTGAGACAATAGAAAGGTGTGCAGAGCTCCACGAGTACCTTTTTACCTGTGTTTTCATTGATTTTAGTATCTGTTTTACCATTTATTTTTTTTACGGTTAATTTTACTACTGTTTCACTCTTTCCACAGTCTTTTACCTATACATTTCAAAAACGTTCTGTTGCAGAACTACTCTCATCATCTATTTAGTGACTATGTATACAATTGTAACCTGAACCTGTAACCTCCTGCATATCTGCTTCTGCAACAATAAAGAAAGTATTTGAAAAAAATGAAATAAAATGTAGTTGTTAATTTATGAGGCACTGATACTGCGTGCTCCCTTGAAGAATAACACGTTGACCACTAAAGGTCAAAGCCAAAAGCAGGGTTATCGTGGTGACGGCTCAAAGACCCCCTCTGTTATTTACCTCCACTGACATAGGAGCCTGCTAATATACTCCAATAATTACAATTCCTAGTGACCGGTACACATATTGAAAATGTTACTGTTATTACACAATACTCTGGTTACCGAATCTTCATTTTGGATATATATGTTAATTACTAGGTAGGTGTACTTTAATAGACAAAGTACACTAGAAGGATCCCTATTTATGGCGCACAGCAGACCAATTTATAAAATAACAAGATCAAAGTACAGTATGATATTTAGCAGTTAAAATAAATTTTATTAATAATCATAATCTAATTATAAAAATAGATATAAATCCTAATATAGATAAAGGATGTATACCTATAAATGGAGTCCCTCAATATTGGAATCCATATGTAGTTGGTGGTTGATACAGTCAGTGATATAAGAAAAATCACTGTATGAGTAGATATCAAACAAAAAGAGAATAGTGTCTCCTATAGTCTTGGTTGTATTTCTACTGCCTCTATACATATATAGTTGAAAAACCACCCTTTCGGGAATATATATGTAGTCAGACAAAATCCCTTTATTGGATACAGTTAGTCAGTGTAGGGAAATATGTCTCTCTATTCCAAGTTCAAAACTTCAGTTTGTTCTGTGAGATGGAATGATTAGGCAGAGCGGTGTTAGCAATGGATACACCTAATATCTTATTTAGAACATATCTACTGATATCAGTTTGTGATGCATAGGGTGAAAGCCATATTTTCTAGTTTTCTTCATACAGAGTTCAATCTCATATTCTGCGCATGCGCACTATGTGCCGTATTCCGTACCCAGCGCAACAGTTGCTGTGTACTTTCAGATGCCGTTCCTAAGGGAAAACAAAGGCATCAGAAGACTTCTCTCACTGGTAAGTATCAATCAGATCAGGACTTATAATGCCATCATTAATACGAGTGTACTTTGCGTACGTGCATTACAGAGCATATTTAATGTCCTGCGCGGCGGTTTATTTGTATTTCGTATCTATACCATAGAAATTGCTATAGTTATAAGTAATATCTTATTTATAGGTTCTGGCAAAAAAGAAGAAGTCCGGAAGAAGTCGCATAGCGTGACGAAACGTACGTCGGGTCTTAGCCGATATGGCTGTAAAAACTTTTGTAAAAGCTCCCTCCTTTTAAGTATCCATTAAATTACCAGTTGATAGTTGTGGATTTATATTGCATATTGTATTGGCAACGTCGCACTAGCTGCTGCATTACATGTGCAGCACAACATTACTGGCCGAACTCTATAAGTAACCTGATTGTGGGCTAATCCCCCACTAACAACGTTATACCACACTAAGTGCTGACTGCCCCCTTTAAAGCCATGGTATGAAGTAACTTCTACAGGGACAGGAGTAACTTTGTCCAACCCTTGTAAAAACTTCATCCATAATTCTTTTGCATCGTTTGCATTTTTGCCGGAACCTATAAATCAGATATTACTTATAACCATAGCAATTTCTATGGTATAGATACGAAATACAAATAAACCGCCGCGCAGGACATTAAATATGCTCTGTAATGTACGTACGCAAAGTACACTCGTATTAATGATGGCATTATAAGTCCTGATCTGATTGATACTTACCAGTGAGAGAAGTCTTCTGATGCCTTTGTTTTCCTTTAGGAACGGCATCTGAAAGTACACAGCAACTGTTGCGCTGGGCACGGAATACGGCACATACAGTAGTGCGCATGCACAGAGTATGAGATTGAACTCTGTATGAAGAAAACTAGAAAATATGGCTTTCACCCTATGCATCACAAACTGATATCAGTAGATATGTTCTAAATAAGATATTAGGTGTATCCATTGCTAACACCGCTCTGCCTAATCATTCCATCTCACAGAACAAACTGAAGTTTTGAACTTGGAATAGAGAGACATATTTCCCTACACTGAATAACTGTATCCAATAAAGGGATTTTGTCTGACTACATATATATTCCCGAAAGGGTGGTTTTTCAACTATATATGTATATATAGGCAGTAGAAATACAACCAGGACTATAGGAGACACTATTCTCTTTTTGTTTGATATCTACTCATACATTCAGTGGTATCAGAAAAATCACTGTATCAACCACCAACTACATATGGATTCCAATATTGAGGGACTCCATTTATAGGTATACATCCTTTTTCTCTATTAGGATTTATATCTATTTTTATAATTAGATTATGATTATTAATAAAATGTATTTTAACTGCTAAATATCATACTGTACTTTGATCTTATTTTATAAATTGGTCTGCAGTGCGCCATAAATAGGGATCCTTCTAGTGTACTTTGTCTATTAAAGTTCACCTACCTAGTAATTATCCTACCCTCTCCCAGGCAGCACGCATGATCCTCCACCTGGGGTTTTGAGCGAGGTATCCATCTATCTTCTGGATATATATGTTATTTTATTAACCCCCTTTGTTGCCAGAGGGGCCTGCAACATTTTGCAAAGCATTGGCAATGAAGGGGTTAACATGGTGTTGCTGCATTTTATACCTCTCCAGCACTAAAGGGGTGTTCTATTGCAAGGATGCTCAACTTCAATCCACAAGCGTGAGTCCCCCACCCCCCAACAGGTTAGGTTTTCAGGATATCCCTGCTTCAGCACAGGTGGCTTAATTAGATTCCTTTCCTTCCCCCTCCCCAGCCTTCCCCTGAGTTCGTGGCTTAATTAGAGGCTCAGTCTTTGACTGAGCCACTGATTGAGCCACCTGTACTGAAGCTGGGATATCCTGAAAATCTGACCTGTTGTGGGTAACTTGAGGACTGGAGTTGAGCCCCCCTGTTCTATTGAATATTCTTACATAAAGTGCATCGACTCAGGTCAATGCCTCAGGCACCTTTTCAAGTATAATATGAACGGTGGGTTTAAGGATCTTAGTAAAAAGTACTGATTTGCATGTATGTAAATATATGCAGATTGTACGCGTAGTTTTATTTCTGCACATCTGGACACCTTAAGGAAGCCTGGGCTGGATAAGGCAGGAAGGAATACAAATATATTATAATGGGGATAATTTACTGGATACCAGCTCGTGATTTGACACAATGAGAAGCAAATGCCAAATTGAGAAGAAATATATATGTTCACATTTCCTAAATGTCTGCAAAGTTGAATATAAAACTTGCAAAATATTTGCTCAGTATGAATATAAGAGTTTCCCAGGCTTGGATGTGAGTAAAATAAAAAATAAAAAAAACACTTTAAGCTCAAAGACAAAAACTGTGGCTGTATGAAACCACAAAAATAGGGAATGAAAGCGGGGCACTAATGGGGTTAATAGGAAGGTAAACATGGCTGTGAACAGGGAGTTAAAAGAAGGGGGAGATAGGGTATAGCTCCGTGAAAGCCAGACCTGTGACACCGGTGATGAGCACTGCATCTTATCTCCACAGCAAGCCAACAGCTGCAATAATGAACCCATTGTCACGGTAACTTATGACAAGATATAACAAACACCAAATATCTGGGTTTAACTCAACGAGGCTTAGATATAATAAAATATGTTTATTCCTTAAAAAGGTGAACACAGCAATATAGTACAATTAACAGGCAAGAAGGTAACACTTACTTAGGGTTGGGGAATGGAGAAGTAACAGCTAGCAATTCTCCAGCAATCCGGTGACATTCCAGGTGGAATCAGAAGAACAACAAAACTGTAGGGTTGACACAGTTTATATACCTTTGTAACCCTATTCTTAACATTGAATACAGACTATTGGTGAACAATTATCTGTATCCAATCCCTAACGTGGAAACACAGTTTAACCCATGCCCCCCAGCTAGTTCGCCCATGCGTACTGGGACTCTGAGGGTCTTATTTCTGTAGCCCCATAATTAAATCAGGGGCGACGACCAGTCTACCAGATGAAGTATCTGGCAGGATCTTCATTGTTTGTAGGTGTAGATATAACACTTACAAACCACTCCAGTTTGATGCTTCTCCGCCCTCAGGTAAACAGTTAGAGTGGCAGAGTCTTTTGATCAGTACTTGGTTCCTAGTGTAAACAATCAGGGCAGTTAACTTTTGATCACAGGGCTTATGCTAAATCATCTGGCTGCCCTTCCTGACCTATTAGCATAGCAGATGGAGTCTGCATTTTCAGAGCAGATCTAAAATACCATATACACTTTAATATCTTCACATATTAATAAGTTCCGTTCTGGTGGGCCCAGTGGGTCAAAATTTGCCAGTTTTTAATGCCTACAGTGACTCTACATATTGGCCAAATTTCTCTGCGACCTCCAGAACCGGAGATACAGAAATGCACTTTAAAACATTGTTAAAATACAGGATTATAATGAAACATGGGAACAGGGGAACATACATTTTCCTGACATGACAAGGTGTAAGCCACATTTCTGGATCGCAGTCCAGTTAACCCCTTGCCTCCCTGGTGAGGTCAGGGGGTGGCCATATGGGATGCAACCCCTTTAATACCGGGCCAACCCCCCTCTCCCTCTACACCCATGTCTCTGTGTAAGTTTCTGGTGTGGAATAACTCTCTTACTCACAATCAATCACTGTTCCCCTCTCCTCGACAGGAGCATGATGTCTCCAAGATGGAGTTATCCATGTCTCCTGGTGGCGTCTCTCAGATCGCAAAATTGCAGAGCAGGAACAAAAGATTAGTGACCCTCCTTGAGAAAGCACCAGAGAGGTTGTGAAACGCGTAGGAGGAGGATTCTTTTTTTGTCTGTGGATTTTTGTATCTTTTTAGGTAGTTTAATAAACTGCTTTTAATTTGACCTTTTTACTGGTGAGTTATGCTTTATCAGGGGCGGCTATGTCACTGATCTTTTGTTCCTGCTTTGGATGTGAGTATACATACATCCATGTAGATCTTGTCTACAGCTTAACCACTGTATGACGTGACAATGGGGTGAAGGCAACAGGTCCAATTGAGGGACCTGTGGGGGACATGCATCTACACTCCATTTTCTTTGCCATGCTTGCATTTGCATAAGGGTTTGTAGATATCCTTTTGTCAAAGGAGCAGTGTAACAGGGTGTAGTCTAAGTTACATAGTGAGACAGGGAAATCCTGTCCACACAGACTGATAAGGCACTGAGGAGGTTAATTACAATGCAGGCTATCTTAATTAGTCTCCTCAGCCAACTAGTTGGGGATATAACAAAAAATACACAGAGACTCACTATAAGGATCTCTAGCACAAAGGAAGCATCTGTGCTGCCAGAGAGATCCCAGGGGAAGAGAGACTCTGTTCCTGGCAACACCAGTCTCTGGAACCCGCCAGAGGGAGCTCCCACAGAAACCGCCACAGACCCTGGACTGATGTGGAGAGCACCCTGCCTACAGGTACCTCTTTTTTGACTTGTCATAAGCTTGGTAAAAGGCCTAGCCTTCCAGCCCTCAGGTAGGGAGGGCTGAAGTTAGTCAGTCGCTTGCATGGAGTTAGGCCTGGTTATTGTTTTGTGTTCTAATTTTTTATGTTTTAATACATAGTTGACATGTCCCCTACCTAATTGAGTTCCTTGTTTTGTGTATGAATATTTTTGTTTAAACCTTTGAGTGCCCCAAGATGTACTCTGCACATTTAAAAGAGCCGGCACTGTTTATGCATTAAATGCTCATTTTTAGGGAGAGATCGTGTTCACCACTGGAATGAGTTTGGAATGGATGTGGAGTATTCCACGTCCTGGGGAGTCTGCCCGCGACCATATGATCACTGCAAAACGCAATGACGTGGGTGATTACGGGAAGGTCAGTGGCAATCAGGTGCTGATGGGAATCCGGCCATGGGCGCAGCTATAGCCCACGCTCGTGGGGGCCCACAAGAGATTTAATGTTGAAACAAGGAAGAAAAACTAAACGATGGAATTAAATCCAAAATGTATATCCCTCGGACCTGGATTCGATTTCTTTCCCCCCGTCAGCGGCCCTGCTGAACATATCTCTGTTCTCCCCCAACCTTCTCTGCCCCACCATCCCTTTCAAGTTCTGGTCGCCACACCGGCAAAGGTCTGTCCTTTCAGTATAGTCTGCGATCGGCGCTTCTGGGGAACATAGGGGGCCGTAGGTTTTAAATAAAGCGAAGAAACAAAATGCTAAATTTAAAGACAATTAAAACGGAATAGAGGTGGGTGTGTATTCTTATGTTGTGAATTTAGCTAATTCTGCCAAAAACGGCGTAATACACTATCCTGTCAAATTAAATCCCACAGCTACAGAGATATTTAAAAGCAGGGGTTCACTCTGATCTGTCAGACAGTGGAAGGCAGAATACAAGTGGATACCACTTTAATATCACAGAGTACAGAGTCAGGAATAGTCCTAACCAGTCTTGAAAAAGAAATCTTTGTTACAGTAACTCTTTAGTTGCTGATGAGGGTAGCAAGTTAGGTGAAAAAAATAAGAGGAGCTTGGCCCTTATGTAGAAATCGGGCTGGAGTAAATGGTTGTATATTAGTCACTACCGAAGTTATATATCGTCATGTAGATATCCCTAATTGAAGTTATGACTTAACCTGTATTGACAGGAGTCGGTATACATGGCTCCCTCTCGGAGGGGAGCAAATCTCCTGCAGATCACAGCAGAACAGTCCATTTAGGTAGTTTATCAACAATGTGACAATAGGTCTAATAGATGAGGCTTCTAGTTCTGACTCTCCTAGAAGCCAGATAACTTGCTAATTTCTGCAGATATTATCAACAAAATGTGCTATCTGACCACCAGCAAACTTAACACTGTGCTGCCCGTGAATTCAGTGCAATCACCTAATACATTTACTTATAATGGGGCCCTGAATTTTTTTTTGCCCATGGACCTGCGCATGTCTAGCTACGCCACTGCATTCGACACTCAAAGGGTTAAGGAAGCGGACCACTTTAAGTTGTTTACTGTGCACTTTACACCTTCTCCTGCTGTCTATGTGTTTCCCAACATACCCCTTTGTAGGCTCCTTTTCCTGTCATGTGGCTTTATATTTGATGCACTTATTGTATTCTATCTTGTATGTCGAGCGCCTTCATAGATTGCTGGCGCCATATAGATACAAATATACATATATTTGCGCATACAAGATGCCTTTTTGTAAGCGGTTACTTGTTTTAAGTACTTACTGCTCTCTACGCACAGTAATATACTGTACTGTTCTAAACCATCAAAACTAATAAAGTTTAAGAAAATATGTAAGCTCCCATATAAAACACTTGCTAGCAACCAATAACTATTGCAACTTGCAATCTGTTACAACCAGTAAGAGACTAGTTATAATGTCTAGTTTAATAGCAGTGTTCCCACACACACCATCCTACATTTATAATGTAAATATGGACAGCTCCTTCACAGGGAAGCAAACTACAGCAGATCAGTGAAACTGAATTATTCAAGCTAAATCTACTGTAACACTGGACCCTATGAATTGTCATGATATTTGTGTAATAAAGAAACTGCACTAATCCCATAATAACACGACAGTGAAAATGAGGCATGAAAATAAGTTTGAATTGCTTTAGAAAGAAAGGTCGCTTAACCGAAGATGATCATCCATCAGCCACGAGTAATAATATTATTTATCTTTACTATTATATTACACTGTAAAAAAATATTTGCAGATGTACAAAAGCACAACAAATGCCTAAGTCAAATAAATGATTGATGAAAGGCCAAACTGAGCAGAGTTCTCTTAATATCCAACATTGTACTGTATGCGAACTGGTTCTTTATTTTAAAGGAGTACATTTGAAATGTTTGTATGGTACTGAAATGACATATCCATTTGATTCAGCTTGCCCTTCTAAAATTGAGTGCTGCTCTATTAGGCAGGGTTTGCCTTTATTTCCACTGTGTCTTCATCTCAGTCATTCTCTGCTGACATGCTACTATGGTCACCTACCAATACTCATTAACCTGTTGAGTGCTTGACAAAAAAAATGCATTGGAATCACTGGAAATATTAAACATTGTCACATCCGCCCAGCCTGATAACAGACCGTATACCATTTATTGTAACAATCCCGATAAAAGTAATTTTGGCCTGCTCTGCTTGTTTCCTGTATATGGAGGAACATTTTCCTTTAGAGGAGCACTCTTCAGTCTAGTCAATTGAATACTTGTTATCTTCTGTTAAAAGAGAACAATTCAGTTAAAATACAACAATTTCACTATTGCAATACATGATTGTTGAGCCCAGGAAAGAAATAAAATCAATTTTCTCAATTGGACACAGAGGCAATGCATTCCATGAAGAAGCAACCAGTTTCCTTGGTGGGTGCCAATATCTTAACTGCCATCTGTAATCTCAGCCGTTAGTGAAAAATAAAGTGGCCCCAATAAAGATTTTATTGAAGATGCAGTGAAGCTCAGTCAAGTTTAACTCCTCCAGTCTGACTGCTTTACAACTTCAAGAAACATATAACCTGCCTAGTGCCTCACTGGGTTACTGTATGTTTCTGACCCCTTCCTGTGGCCAAGTAACAAAGTTTGCATTGGGGTTTAAAAATAAATAAATAAAGGAAATGGAATGCAGGACTCCAATAACCCTGCCTAATATGCTGAATTTGAGTATTGTGTATTCTTTGGCCCACAGTCATAAATGCCTATAAAACGGGGTTCCCTGTTGTGTTTTGGATGGTTAAACTTTAGATCAGGGATGTACAAGTCCTGGGTGTTAGTAAAGTCTCTCAGCTACAAAACTGGGGCAGAACTAGTGCAGAAAACAGGAAATATTTATCACAGAAAGGGTATTCCATTGAAGGCAATTGTTTTTTTTTCTCTCTTTGCTAAATTTATTGCAATTGTCTATGTACTGTATGTGTTTTTGTCTCCATTTTTCTGCCAGGAGACCTTAATAAATAACCCCTCAGCTGTAGCTAAGGTTCCCTGGATATAGGGTTGACGAAAACTGATATAGCCTCTTTTAATTTCAAAGGTTTTTTCAATTGTTTCAATGATTTACTTGTGCTTTCAGATCTAGGCTGGGATCCTAATTGACCATTCTATATGGTTGGACTGAATGGCAATGGCAACCCAGCTCAGGATAGAGCAATAAATGAACTACGGTATTATCTTCAATTAACAGCTAAGCTAATGTATATGCCTTGGTTTTCTTAGAGAACCAATATTGAGTAAAGCATGTTTTGCAGCTGTCCATGGTGCTGTAGAAGTCTGATGACTCCAGACATTGGTCCTTGGCTTTTTACTTCATGTACGTACCGTATATTATTATTTATAAAGTGCCATCCATGTACATAGCGCTTCACAGCAGTAATACACGAGACACAATAATATAACACATAATGGGAATAAGCGCTTCAGTCATAAAAGTGACATTAGGAAAAGTAGTCCTGTCCAGAAGAGCTTACAATCCAAGTGAATATGTATTTACAATGCTTTAAAGAAGCCCTGTTTACATGTCAACCACCAAGGTCATAATGGTCACACTGTGCACAATATAAGGGAGTTGGTGAAGGGCTATTAAATCATGCAGGCAGGCACTCTATGTATATTTTTATAGCTCCAATCAGGCACACAGTGCTTTACAATTTTTTACAACATTACAATACAATTACAGTATAGGGAATATAAGTACACAGTTGGGAGAAGAGCATAAAGACATAATTGGAACATTGGGAGAAAGAAGTACCTACCATATCAGAGCTTACAATGTAATTGGCATGTGGAGAGACTAACCAAAACAGTAGGAGTAAATTTGAGTGCATTGGTTAGGAGGGTGTATAAGACTTTACCAAAGTTTGAGTAGTGGTCATCTAGGTTTACTTAAACCCTGAAATAGGTGAGTTTTCAGATGGGTTTAGTTAGAGGGAGAAGGTGTGTGGTAGACATTCAGAGGGAGGGAGTTCCTGAGGTAGTGTTCAGCATGCGAGAAGGGTTGTAGCCAGGGCCACTGACTGGGGGGAGGGGAAGATCTGGGAAAACTGTGGCTGCGGGGTACCTCCCCCTGCTAGTCTGCACCGGAAGTGGGACCAGGCTCTTCTCAGCTCCTGATTGTCCTCACTGGAAGTAGGGCTCAACTTCTGTATCAGTGCACAAGACCGCTTGGTACTGAAGGCTCACCCCAAGGTAAGAAAGTGTGTTGTGGGGGAAGAGGGCAATTGGGTATGTGTGTTGTGGGGGAGGTGGGATCTAGTGTGTGTTGTCGAAGAGGGGAGCTGGTGTGTGTGTGTGTTGTGGTTGGTGGAGGATATTGTGGGTGTATATTGTGGAGAAGGGGGAGCAATTGTGTGTGGTTGTGTGTTGGGGATGGGGCAGTTGTGTGGGAAGAGTAAGACAGGTGTAGCCTAGCCTCCGGTCGCTACTTCTTTTCCTGGGCCCTACCAGTGTAAGACCTGTTAGGTACAGGCAGTGGATGGGATAATTCCTTCTTAAAGGCTCTGTGTGCTTTTGCAGCCTTGGATTCATTAGATTTATCCAAGGGTGGGCCTGAGCAACAGTCAGAGAGTGCCAGCCTGAGGGGTGGGTACTGATTGGACCATACACTGGATGTGAGGGCCTATCAGTATCCAGATCTGATTTGTTATGAGTCAGAGTTACAGTCACAACCCAGGCTATAAATACTGGCACTTTCCTAAAGTGGGTGTCTCTCTTTCTTTTTCCTCCCCCTGTGGAGTGAGCACAATCTACCCTCCATCTCACTAGGGGATGTGAGGAGGACTCCAGAAGGCCTGGTCTGGGCCTCAAGCCTTAATCAGAGTGCCTTCAGTAGGGGAAGCTGGGAGAAGAATGCACCTGCTTTGTACACCTGCTCTGATTGCAATAAATACCATGGAACCATCACAAGTGTGTTTCAATATCTTGCTTCTGAAAGAAAGGTGTCAGTCTGGGCCATCCTGCTGCCATCACTGAGGATCCATGCTGACTGGAAGCGCTGCACCAAATAACTAAGGTAACCTGTAAACCTGTCCTGTTCTCCCCACAACACCACGGAGCACTCAGCCCTCCTGTTGCCAAACAGGTACAGCACATCACCTGAATGGAGTAGCAGAGAAACAAATGACCCCAATCTGAATTAGGGGGGGGGGGGGGTACAAGGGCTACACAGGAAGTAGAGCTTAAGAACGCAATGGTACAGAGATACACTGCCTCTTGTAACAGTGATGTCATTAGGGGAGAGGGGTGCGAGATGTGACCATGAGGAGACGCCAACCCCAGCTGTGAAACGCCAGGACTCAATATCTCATGTTGTAGACGGAAAGTTTTTAAAGGCACAAAAGACTGTGAATTCTGTAAGTGTGATTCCAAGTCTTGCGTGCATATTAAATTGTTCATGTTTTTACACTTCATGCAATTATTTTTATTTATGGGTAGTCCCAAACCTGACAACTAGGAGTGAACATGTCAAGTAACAAAGAGATGAGTTATCCCTGCCGGCAAAAGACCTTCCTGCTTCTAACAATTATCTTGCAAGAAAGAAATGTTTAAGTAGCCATTTGTAATTATGGTGGTAAAGTGGCTAACATATTGCGCTATGGTCTTCTGTTCACTCTGCAGTACCACTTCACTCCCAAAGCGATCATCTCAGCCAAATATGCACACTATTTTACTACTTAAGGGACTGTTTTGGGATATTTGTATCAACAACTCCATTCCCTGAACTTTCCTCCAAGGAGAACTATTTGTTCTGTACATCATATGAATTTCAAGTTTTGAGAAGAACTTGCAGGCTCCCTGGGCTGCCAATTCCCTACAAGAGACATCTAATCCTCTGTGTGCAGGCAAAAAGGCAGCTAAATTTAGCAATAGTATTAGGGTGAAAGGAGAACAAAAGTGTCAAATATGACACCTAAAGAATGGACTTCTGTACGGATTGTAGTGTTACCGCCTGTGATGGAGAAGAGCACAATGGAGCTTGACTTAAAATGGATTATGAGCAGCTCTGTCTTTGACATACTGTATTGCGTTTAAGGCATCTAGATGCCATCCATGGTGGGATTGTCATGAAACCGTTGTCGACAATGGACTGTACTGAGGATGTGAAGTTTGGTGTAGATACTTTCTATGTGTGACCTGCAAACAGGTGATACGTGAAGCCAAATGAATTCATAACCACACCAAGGTAGAATGTAAAGAGAGAAAAGTGGAGAGGGCCCAGAACTGAACATTGAGGTACACCAACAGAAGGAGAAGATAGCAATAGACCTAGTAAAGGAATCATGGGACAGTTAGCAAGAAAGCCATGAGAGGGCTTTAACCCAAATACGTAGGTAGTGGGGAGTGTGAAGGACAAATAGGTGGTCAACAGTATCAAAGGCTGCAGACAGATGGAGTAGAGGGGAAAAGGAGTAAATATCCTTGGAATTTAGCAACGTGGAGACAATTTGCTACTTTTGTGAGTGTTATTTCAGTTAAGTGAGCAGTTTGAATCCTGATTGGAGAGTGTCTAGGACAGCATCGGAGCTGAGGGGGAAAAAAGGGTGTGGTGAGCACGCACATTTTAAGTGAAGCTTCTTTCTGTTGTGTCACTCAAATTGTAATTATACTCTCAAAAGTCTTTTATTCAATCAAAAACAAAAAACAATTTCAGTGACAAAACACAAATAAGTTTCATTTAGAACGCACGTGCTCAGCACACACACACCCACACTTTTTTTGGTTGTTGGGTGAGTCGCCAATGGGTTAATAGTTCAGCCTGACATGACTAATCCTGATTACTCATTATGGTGTGTGTGTCTTGTAGGCGACAGCTTACAGAGACTGAAGTGCTGCTATAGCAGGGGTTGCTGGGATTTGTAGTCACTGGGGCCTTCCCTTCTGATTGCCTGTGGATGATTGGCATCCACACCCGAACTACAACTCCCATCAGGCAGGCAACAAACAACAATGACGTAACTTCCGGTAATGCGCAGTCACTCTCTTCCGTTTATATTTTCGTGACAATTTTCATTTTTTTTTCCCTATGAGATTTTTGTGGTAGCTGTGCTGTACAGAATATATGGTACAATTGGTATACTTTTGTGAGCAAGCTTGTACCTTTAGAAAGCAATAAGTGGTTTACATAATAAAGAATAATAAGTAATTTCTTCTTCTGATCATATATTCCAGGCAGATGTTGATGTATGATTCCATTCTTCAATTACCGGAGACACAGATTGAGTCAGTCTTAATTATGTTGCCCCTGCTGGGTTTTTATGACAAGTATCTCATTCTGCCCATATGCTGAGTTGTTTCCATAAATGATTTTGTATATAGCAGATGCAATATGTTCTAAGGTAACACTTTTTTAGGCACCAAACTTTGATAAGAGGATTTTTTGGGTGGTAACCCATTTTCTACCAGTAGGGCTGACAAAACCTCAAGAGGTTAAATGATTTGGAAATTACCTGTCATGTGCTTAAAGAAAACAATAACCCTCCTTAAACTGAAAAGTTAACCCCTGTAACGTACGTTCCTGCTGGTTTTAGTTAATGTAAAAAGAAAGAAAAATGTATTTTGTGATGGTGTTTTTTGTTGATCTTGGCTGTTGGGCTTTGTGACCTACAGACCACAAGGTAGAACTGGATTCATTAAAATGATCTGTTATTTCTCAAAAAAATGTTGTGGGCAATGCACCCAAGTGACATACTGAAACCAACATACATACACACACATATATATATATATATATATATATATATATATATATATATATATATTAGATATATTAGATATATTAGATATATATATATTAGATATATATATATATATATATATATATATATATATATATATATATATATATATATATATATATATATATATATATTAGATATATTAGATATATAGATATATATATATTAGATATATATATATATATATATATATATATTAGATATATATTAGATATATATATTAGATATCGGGAAATAGTCAGAGTACTTGAATCACATACTAAAAATATATCCTAGTATATCCAATGGTGATATTTTTCCAGCTGATACTGTAGTGCCGACGAGTATTCTAAAACAAACCTGAGGCAATCCCCAACAAGACCCAGGTACATGCTGGGTACATGCTGGGAACATGCTGCAACATTTCAGTTACATTTCTGCAAACAGACTAACGGCCCATCAGATTAACAGCGGGGGTCCCTGGCAGTCCCATTTAAACTGAATGGGACTGCCAGGGACCCCTGCTGTGTTAATCCGATGGGCCATTACTCTCTGCAGAAATGTCACTGAAATGTTTGCAGCATGTACCCAGCATGTACCTGGTGATAGCCCCAGATTTTCCAAGGCAAGTTTTAGAATACTCGTCGGCGCACCTGTAGCAGGTGACATATCACAAATTGATGACCAGTGCCTGTTTATGCCTCTTCCTTGCTCTCTAAGGACAGACCACTAAGGATGATGATCACCCCAATCCCATCAGCATCATCTACAATTCCCACTTATTCTGGTGTCGGATTTTGTAATTCTGAGACTGTATTATTGCGCTTGGACATATTGACCACATATACATATCTAGTGAAGAAATGCCATCATGCCAGACCTTAACATCATTTACTATATCAGGCAACACAAACACAAAATACTAATTAGCCATCTTTCTGGCCAGAGGACCACGGTTCTCTACATTGCAATACTTACCTTCTTGGCAGCTGAGGGGTTTATTAAAGCGCAAGTAATTTATGCTAATCATGAATGAAAAGAAACAAAACCAGTATCTCTATATAATTAGGCAGGATTTTGTATTATTTAAAAGTTTAAGCCTCAAGGTGTTTGCGAGTTAATTAGCACGTTGCTTGGTAAGGATTATTATGCAATAGCTTTTCAATATTTATTAGAAAAAGATATGCAATGTACATAATTAAGAATATAACTAAATGTATTGTGTGGTTCTTTAGCATTTGGTTATGTCTGGTATATATTTAGGGACATGTTAGATTAATTGGGGCCTGTTATGTGGAAGGAAACTGGTCTTGAAATCTTCTGGTAGAGGTCATTGAGCTTGATCCTGTTAATAGCTTAACAGTGTGTTTTAAGGATATCCCCGCTTGAGCACAGGTGGATCAATCCAAATGACCCAATTGAAGGCCACGTATTGTATATAGCTCATATGAACACAGTACTTGTCTCCCTTATAACAATGTTACATATATAACCACAACAACAAATAATAAACATGTTTTATACCTTAACCTAGGGGGGCACACTTTTTTTCCCTGCGCCCCCCTGCCGGCGGTCACCTCAACCCCGCGCCCCCCCCCCCCCACCTCAGCTCTGGTGTCATGATTTCACGTTGCCATAGCAACGTGACGTCACATGACCATGCGGCGTCATTTGACGCCGCGTTGCCATGGTGACGCGTGTGGAGCCAAGGTAAGTAAAGGTTTACAGAGGCCCTGCAGCTCCCCCAGCTACTTCGGGAAGTGCGCGGGGCCCCTGTAAACCGCACTTCCCCCCGCAGGCAGTCTCGCGCCCCACAGTTTGCGCACTGCTGCCTTAACCAACGGCCAAACACCATCAAATTACAAATTGTATATATAAATATTTGCATTAAAAAAACATAAATTGTACTAAAGAATATATATACTATAAACTTGCTCGCTACGAGCAAATATATATATTTATATATATTCTTAATTTTCTTATAAGTATACATTTCTTACCGTTCTTTATATTTCTCTCTCATCCTTCCATGACAGTACACAGGATAGGTGTGACAGGGTAAATAAAAGCCACCAGTTATATGCCTGGAAAACCTATGTCTAGTCTGCAGTGCAGCACTGACTAGGTTAAACTTCAGCTGGGAACCTCAGGACAATTAGTTGGATCCCAGCTGCCTAATCAAGGTGTGTTAAAACCCAGGTTGTAGACACATGGAGTTTGCTGTTGATGAGAGAGGAGTAAGCTGCTAAAGTGATTCCTGAAAACAAGGTCTGAGTAGCAAAGTAGTGAAACTGTGAACTGTCTGTCCCCTGCATAGAAAAAGGGTAGCTGCATATATATAAATTGTCTGCTTCTGCTAAAGAGAAACTGTTTCGTTCGGTTTGCTGAAGGAAAAGCCATTTTCGTTTGTTGCTGAAAAAGAGCTATTTTTGTTTTGTGTGCTGTATATTTTTCAAGGCAAAATAAAACAGCCTTGTCAAGAAACCCACGTGTGTAGTTGCATGTACCCTGCAACAATGGGGATGCACCAACTTTAGGGTGGGAAAAGTATGGAATTACTGTAAGGCTTGTAAAACCTTTCTTCCAACCTAGCCTCCGGGAGACCTGGGAGTTGGTAACAAGTACAGGCTTTTATTTGGCCCAAAACAGGACACCAGCAACATACAACTTTCCAAAATTTAGACCAACACATGGAACTATTTAAAAATGGAAAGTGGGTTTCCCTTTTCTGATCAGGGACCCATACCCAAGATCTGCACACAGCCATAGCAGCAGACTGTGTGCTCTGGTTGCCTTGGCTTTTTAAAGACCTTTCAGCTGTGCTCATTTATCACCTGCTTTTACCAGGCAGGTGTTAATCCTTTGCTGTCCAAGGTCCAACAACCTTGTCTGGTAGGCTACAGGAGGTAACCTCCAGGAAGCTTTAATGGACATCCTTAGTAAGACTGCAAACCCTGGCCTTTGTGGCCAGAATGGGGCTATCACAATCGCGTCTAACTTTCTCCCTCCTGATCTTTGTCAGAACTCTCTGAATCATGGGCAGACATATATTAGTTGGAAGTTTCACTGTATCAACATTGCTTTTGTAAAGGTTGCTTCTCGATTGAAATTCCGAGAACAAAAGAGCTGGAGTTTTTGTATTTTCTCATGTTGCCATCAGGTCTATAGTTAGGACTCCCTAACTAGAAGCCACTTGATTGAGCACCTCTGGTTTCAGGGACCATTCTCCTGGGTGAACTCTGTGACGACTTAAGAAATTTGCAAGAGATGTTTGATTTCCTTGATGTGTGTAGTGCCCTTATGTGAGTAGCACCATTTTCTGCCAAAGACAGGATCTTTGAAATGTATTTTAATGCCTGTGAACTCTTTAGGCCTCTATTTGTTTGGGTACTGTAGTCCACTGGAATGGTTTGAAATGACTCGTATAACGTCTCTTTGAAATAGAGAGAAGTGGATTACTGCTCTGGAAATTGCTCTGATCTCCAGTATATTTATTGTGAGGGAGCTTTCTACTGCAGACCCTTGTTAGAAGAAGCTTCCCAGTAGGGCACCACAACCTTCAAGACTGGTATCGGTAATGAGGGTATTCCAGGTTTTGATCTCTTTGGCTCTGCCCTCTATGCGATTCAGGGAGCCTTAAAAACCATCTCAAACTTTCTCGAGTGAGAAATGACCGATGAATCTGCTGTGCCTGATTCTGTGGATCTTTGTCCCAATCCTTCAGAAAGTTGGTCTGAAGTAATCTGATGTGGAACTGTGCCTGTGGCACTGCTTACACAGCCGAGGGGAAGAGACCTAGTACACTGGTCTGCTGAAGTAGAATACCACACAGGAAGGAGGGGCATAATTCCCATTGTGTGTACTGTCATGGGAAGGACACTAGAAAATTATATTATATGTACATTCTGTATGTATATACACACATACCCTCTGGCAATAAAGTGCTAAACTTGCAAATCCAGTATGTTTCCTGTTTACATAGGTGCTCGGCACCCCCCCCCCCCTCCCTCCAGATTATAGGAAGGGACCTGCTCAAGTCCTATGATTTGCAAACCATTCAATCTACAATTGTGAAAATGAATAGAAATGCCTTGCTACACCATGTGTAGTGGCACAATATGGTGTATCATTATTGATGTATTACTCTTTCTTCGTGTCCTGATTAGCTATTGCTCAGTGATAATAGCCTTGAATATTTTTCTACTAGTTGCCTAGTGCCAAGCAGGATAGCATTTTGAATCATGGACACTCCTCCAGACGAAGACTCTGACGAAACGCGGTTTCTGACCGCCGCGATATGGCTGATGTTAGAACGCTGGCGTAACAACATTTGAGGAGACCGACGGGCAAATTTACAAAGCAGCAGATGAAAGAAAAAAGGAACACAGCTATCCGCATCCAGAATGCATGGAATGACAATAGGGCAACTCCAAGTACAATAAAAACACCTTGAGAAAGTCCTTTATGGACGAAACGCGTTTGTGCGTTGTCCTACCCCATTGTAAGCTGATCAATTAAATAAACGATTCATTTTTATTGTAATTGGAGTTGTCCTATTGTCATTTCATGCATTCTGGATGCGGATAGCTGTGCTCCTTTTTTCTTTCATCTGCTGCTCTACATCTCTGAGGACTGCATGCTGAAGAATCCATTCCACTTGGAACTCTCACAGTCAGGTATAGGGCAATAGCCCATTTATTATTACCTTTCAAAACTGTGTGGGATTGCTTATGGATTATATTCCATGGGGGATTCATGTCTCTAAGGGACCCTTGGATGTGGCAGCCGTGTGGGCACCACTAGGTCTCCTTCCCCTGGGATGAACATCTCTGTTAATTATACAGTGGTTCTGAAGTTTGGATTCATTTGAATGGACTTATACTACTGATGAGCTTAATTTGTGATGCACCAACTCACCACATATCTAAATTTACAAAGCAGATACAATTTGTCCCGTGTTGTACAAAAAAAGAATTAAGAGACTATTCTAATACCCGGCTGCAGATTCTCACCTTGACTTCAACCAGAATCATGGATCTATCTTTGCACTAATTTGAGTAAGTAGCATATAGTCTTGTCGGTATGCTGATTTTTTTTGTTTTTAATCTTGTAAGTGAGCATTTGTAAGTGAGCTGTGTTATTACAATTTAATTACAATTGTACACTATGGAGCTTCTTATTCTTATGTTGTAGTTATCGTAGTGGATCTGGTATCATCCATCAAGGGGCTGCCATACACTCCATTTCTCCCTTGGGACTGACTAGTGAATACAAACTGATCTTACTTTATGTCCTGTGGACATTTTTTTTTAGATATATCGCTTTTGAATATATATATATGTACTTTCAATACTTTATTGCATGTTTTTACACCTTATTAATTTTACACATTGATATAACATGTATTTCCTTTTTTAGTTTAGGTATATGTTTATACCCTTATATTATGTATATATTTTAGTAGCAAGTGTTGTTTATACGGTACATTATCACATCCACATTTATTATTGGTTTGGTGCTGATTGTATGTACGTACTGAATGTATGTATGTATACACACACACACACACACACATATATATATATACACACACACGCTACAGTGTAATCACCACAGTTTTACCTAAGCTTTAACTTGCTGATTTTTGGCAAGTTGTATTCTTATAGACGGCCTTTGTTTAATGGGAGCCATTGTCCTGAATAATAAAGGGTATAAAACAGAAACTAAAAATATTACAATTATTTTTTATTACATGTATATTTTGTTTGGGTTAATGCCCAAAAGTACTATTAGCCATATTTGGCTAATAGGGATATTGGGCATTAGCCTAGTCTAGAAGGGGGATAGGTTTGGGAGGAGGTAGGGGGATGGATGATGTGTAGTTGCCCCGGGAGGGTGGTTATGCGTGGTGGGAATGGTTAACCCCTTTGTTATCTTAGTGGTTAGTGGAGCATTGCCATGCAATGCTTTACTAATTGCTAAGGTGGCCGAGGGGGAGGGGGAGGGGGGGAGAGAAGGTAGGTAGTGTATTTTTATGCACATAATAATCCCTTTTTAGCCCTTTGTTGTTGGCTAGTCATGGACACCCATGACTAGTTGACCCATGAGCTACTAAGGGGTTGATATGTGATGTAATGCATTGTAATTACTATTTTGTCATCTATTTCAGGTTGGTTTATCTTATCTTGCCCATGTATATAATGGGCAGTATATTGGCATGCCTGAAGTAGGTGATAGAGCAGGGCTGTTGCTAGGAGGCAGTGCAGTTTCCTCTATCCTGATAGGTAAAGCAGCCAAGCAGCTGGGCCAAGGAGAGGAGGAAACAGCACAGAGAGAGGTTAGAGGGATGTGTGATTGTCTTGAGCGAGTCGCACCTTTCACCATTATGTCCAGTATTTTTGGAGAAGCCACTTGGCAACACTACAACCACATCATAGTTTCCATTTTGTAACTGTGTGTTGCATGTAAACTATGGTATTGTACGAGACATACAGTACATCATGTATGTGAATTGTTACTGTAATGAGACCTTTGACAGAAATATGAGAAATTTGAGGTGTTGGTTCAGGTAAAAGTTTTCCTTTGAATGATTTCTTCTTCTTTAGTTGAAAAACCCCATTACTTACTCAGAATAATGAATTCATGGCATCTTTCATTTTCATCTTTAGTGCTGTTTTACAACTCATTTCCTGCTGTGGCATTGTAGGTAGAATCTGTTACTTTCCCATCTGTTATAGACCACCGCTGTGACCAGACATTTATAAATGTCACATTTACTATTTTAAAGCACTTATAGCTCCACTAATTTGTAAAAATGATTTGTACCATCATGCCACTTTATCGCATGTTAGAAATAATCTTTTCCGGGCTCCGTTCTTTTATAAATAAAATGTATCTATTATTTTATCAGTACTGCAACGCACAAGAATTTGAGCATTCTTACGGCAACCTCAGTAGTGACTGAAATTACTGAGCACATCTGAAGTCTTATACAGTAAGCGTACGGAGTAGATAGAACATCAAAAACATTATACGACTAGTTTGGAAGAGACATTTCATGGAGCCTTTTCTTGTGGCTGAAGGGGAGAGACTGGTACAAGTCACAAAATGTGAAAGGGGATTATCTTTAAAAGAATCTCCTAATCTCTCCTTTCCATATGCTACTATATATGCAATGAAGTGGCCAATTGGATCGTCTTTGGATGAAACGGCCCTTGGCTCCCAAATGTATTCGCACCATTGATCCAAAGATAGGTGCCATGCTCTGTCCTAAGTTCTTTGCCAGTTCCTATTCATTAGGTACCCCATTGACCACATTTTTGGTTGATATAATGGCTATATTTGGTGCTCTTCCAAGGGGAGCAAACCCCCTAAAAATTACTTGCCTCACAGCTTCTGTCATCAAAAGCATGTACATTTTTTTTTTTTTACAGCTATCCATCGTCATTCTTATAACAAATGTCTGTATTGACATTGCTACTAATATCCCATTATTTTTCAGGTTACACAATTGCAATATAAGTTATTCTGAATGTGGAGCCATACCACGTTTGATGCTGGGTTCACAATTCAAAATCTTTACACATGGATGCCTTTCATTTTAAAATAAAATTAATGTAAAAGGGACCTATTCCAAATAAGAAATTGGAATTGTTGAGTGAATTACATGCATAGCAATGCACCTGCCATAGAGATGATATTAGCCATTTTACGTTGGAAGGCATTCAGTGTGAAAGTGAAGTTCTCAGTCCATTTACAATCCCTCACGTGTGAACTCAATATATAAATTGACTAACCTTTGTGGTCAGGAATCTTTTATCTCCTGTATTTAACTACAGTAAGTGTTGGCTATTTCCTAGTTAGAGTTCGATCCTCCGTCTGACAGGATTTAAGACTATTTTGCCTCCCAGAGAATCAAGCATCCTCATTCTAAAATTGCTAAAATGATTATCAATTTAATTCTAAAAGGTCACACTGTGTGCTCATTTGCAGGTGATTTCCCAGAATCCCCGGCTGCAGTGGAAGCATTGTATGCTACAGTAAGAGATAATGGTGAAAAGCAGGATTGTGGACCTGTCAGACATGAATGTGCTTACAAGTGATATATTTAAATTGCTAAGAAATCCGAGCAACAATTTGTGAATAGATACATAACTTCATACTAAGGAAGAAAAAAGTAGCAACTAATAAAACACATTGGCTGGGAGTCTTCAAAGAGTGATCCGCATTGTCACAACCCAAATTGGTGATATATGCTATTAAAGACAATGGGGCCTATTCACTAAACAGCGATAAGTGGTTTAATGCACGATAAATGCCATTATAGCGTGATGCTGTCTGCTTTGCTATTCACTAAACCGTGATAACAGTGCACTATCGTGCTCTAATGGCCTTTTAACAGTCTTTAACAGCCTGAGGCAAAAAAGTCATCCAACAAGCAAAAAAAAAAAAAGCAAAAAAAATCGCTGTTTTTTTTGCCAGTGACTGCTATTCACTAAACAGTGATAAGCATATCGAACTTTAAAATCTTGCAATATTTTGTCGCCAGCTAAAGGTTGGTGCTAAAGATATTGCAAGATGCATAAAAGCCTTTTCTTTTATTTTTACTGCACAGGATTGATACTGGAGGCTGGCAGGGAACCCCTGGTGTCTGGGGTCTCCAGGGGTCCCTGCCAGCCTCCGGTATCAATCCTGTGGAGTAAAAAAAAAATCGCAGCCAGTTTCATTACCTTAGTGGCTATCTAATGAAAGGGTTAAAAAGCAGGCACTGCATAGTTGTTGATACAGGGGGTGGGTGAAGCTTGTAGTTGCCCCAGGGTGGGTGTTTAGGCCTTGTGGCCTGGGAAGCACTAGAAGTTAACCTTTCATTACCATAGCGGTTATAACGGCAAAGGTAATGAAGGGGTTAACCCTTCTTGTTGCCCACCTGCAAGGCCTAAACACCACTCTGGGGCAACTTCCACCTTCAGCCACCCCCTGTACCAACAATAGGAATGGGTAAAAGTGCTATTAACCAAAGATCCGAAATTGAGAGCCGATGCACAGCGTGGGAAAAAAAGATTAGCTGCACTGCTTGTATCTGGTACGAAAATCCTTTATTGGCGGCACATACACATCAAGGAAAAGGAACTCTCTGACGCGTTTCACGCGACAAGCGCACTTTATTGATAAAGCGCGCTTGTCGCGTCAAAGGGAGTTATTTTTCCATGCTGTGTCTATGTCCTGCAAATAAAGGATTTTTGTACCAGATACAAGCAGTGCAGCTAATGTTTTTTTTTTTTTTTTCCACGCTGTGCATCGGCTCTCAATTTCAGATCTATGGACATTTACAAGATTGAAGCACGCGGACGGTTCAAGAAGACGCCTACAATTAGTGAGTACAGATCTATATATATATATATATATATATATTCGTGAGGAAGCCTTTGCGGGCGAAACGCGTTAGTGGGCTAATTTTAATTTCTGCTGCTGCTGACCCTGCCTGCCTATGTTCTATTTTGAACCTTCATTTATGTCCTATATCCTTGGACATTAATAGTGGACTTTGCTGTGCTGTTTGATGGTTGCAGTACTTCAGTTTTTCAGGAGCTGAGTATCTCAGATTATTTACCTCTCATTTGTTTCCCCATCTTATTTGTATTTTTATGTATTTGGGTTACTAAATGAAGTTTTGTATATGTATGCTTTTTTATTAATCTCATCTGTACTGCAACCAGCTTACTATAGTGTTTTTTTAACACTTCAACTGTCATCAATTCAGCACCATGGTTTTCTTTGATTGTATGCTTTTGTTAGTTTGTATCTTTGACCTTTTTGTATGATGTCCTTCAGTTAGCAATATTCCTTGGGACCGGCCGGTCTGATTTATTTCACTGCAGGAAATTACTTTTTCCTTCAGTGAGTTAGGTCTATTCTTTGGGGCATCAACTTTTCTTTTATTTTTATTGGGTTTTGTATACATTAACTTTTGTTATTTTCTTTTGTCCACTAATCTATTATAGTCAGGCGGGTTCATTGGTTAGCTGTTTGTTTTTCTGTTATCTTTTGAATTTAATTAAAGTACCCTTTATATTTTTGCAATTATTTGTCTGAGTGCTATTTCAGAGGTATCTTTTTCTTTTGTGTTCCCATATTTAACTTTTCCTCAAGCACCACCTACAGTTTATTTTTTCTATCTGTTATAATTATTTCAGGTATATTTTTCCTGATTTAAGTAGGTTATTTAGACTTTGCATTAATTTTTTGGAAGTGATGCGGTATTCATTTTTGTGTCTTTGATATATATATATTCATTCACTGGTATCACTGCTTTTATATTCACGCCTATACAGTGCAGGTTAGCAAGATTGGTGCCTTGAGGAACAGGCCAGCTAACCTGAGGGCTTATCTGAGAACCTAACAATATTCATAGAATTTGGACTCAGTATATATTTAGCAACTATACAAGTCACAGTCTCTGTTTATTTACCATCTGGGATTCAATACTTCAGCAACACATTTTGGAATTTGCCTTAGGGAAGCATCGCTTGGGGGTTTGTTACTCCTATTTCTTGTATTAACCAAAGATGACTAATAGCGCTTTTACCCATTCAAATTTTTTTTTACAGTTCAATACAATAAATACAACCCCCAACACATACAGTACAGTAATGGGCACATTTACTATTATCCAGATATGAATAATAGTGCATTCGCCCATTAGAAATAAAGTATTACCCAGCCAGCATAAAGTAAATAAAACTTGCACATACCCCTGCCAGGATGAAGGCAGTCCTCATCCTTATCACCATCCTTGTACTCCGTTGGCAGGAACATAACAATAAAAAATACAAACTAATTGCCACTAACCCCATAATCAACGTAGCGGATAGTAAATGCTATAGTAATTAAGGGGTTAACCCTCCCTCCCCTGCTACCCACCCGGGAGGCCTAACCACCCTCCTAGGGCAACTACCTCACCCTCCAACCCTGCTACCCATTGATTGGCACAGTGTTAAAGCATGGCCATTTAATATGGGCATGCTTTGCCACTATAGCAATAAATGGGAAAGCTAAAAAATAAACAACCACCAAAAATACAAAATTAAATCAAAAGAATCACCTAAAGAAACACAACAATTAAATAAACCAAACACCAAAAATAACCAACAAAAGAAAAGCAAACACCAAAAAAAAGAATTAAAGCAAACACCAACAAACTAAATGACCCTTTTTCAAGAGAATATATAGGTACTGCACTATGTATTTTTGTCACATTGAAAGTAGCTTTGGGCATCTTTGTTTGTTTTTTGTTGTATACATTTAGTCATGCCCACTAGCACTTCTTTTGACACATATATAGTTACATAGTTACATAGTAGATGAGTGAAAATATAAGTGCAATGTAGCGCTCGTGTGACAATTTAAATCAAAACTATTACAAACATGACAATAAGTGAACCTGTGATAAAGAGTCCAAAAGATAGTCCTGGAGCTGCCCAAAAAGTTTCTCTGGTCTCTTGCAACCAGATATGGATGTGAAGATGATGCTACCAGAGTCTCGTCGATCGGCTCCTCTACTGACGTCACTTCCGGTATCTTGCTACTATGGTGTCCCAGTGATAACTCCGGTGACGTCAGTAGAGGAGCCGATCGACGAGACTCTGGTAGCAGCTGACTTCGAGCACAGAAGATGGATCTCCTCGAGCTACTGGCATACTTCACCCCACAGCGAGCGGTGTCAACCAGCGAAAGACCATAAAACAAATGCGCATGTCCTAGCCACCTCTGGTGAGTAGGATTCCAATTTTTCTCATGGTGGAGCATGTTCAATCTCTATAGGTGCAGCCGCACAGAGATGTTTTAATATTGATATTATGTATGTCATTTTTTTTTTGTCCAATTGTTTTATTAAATTGCTCTGTTCAATCAATTTATATTGTCCCTGGGTAATGCACTATTGCAGTGTTTTTTGCATGTTTTGTCTTCCTTTCTTGAGTTGATTGCCTAAAGAGAAGAACTGTATCCACAACCATATCCTCATCTATAGGCGACCCCTTGCCTCAGCGCCACAGGAGGTTTCATCATCTTCACATAGTAGATGAGGTTGAAAAAAGACATAGGTCCATCAAGTTCAACCTATGCTAAATTTAGACAACAGATACTTTATCCTATTGCTATACTTACTTATTGATCCAGAGGAAGGCAAACAAAAAACCCCATTAAGGGGAAAAATTAATTCCTTAATACCTCCAAGAAATGGCAATCGGATTAATCCCTGGATCAATATCCTTCCCATGTATACTTATTTAGTATATCCCTGTATACCTTTCCCATCTAAAAAGATGTCCAACCTTTTTTTGAACAAATCTATTGTATCTGCCATCACAGTCTCCATGGGTAATGAATTCCACATTTTAACTGCCCTTACTGTAAAGAACCTTTTCCTATGTTGCTGGTGAAATTTCCTTTCCTCCAACCTTAAGGTATGCCCCCGAGTCCTTAGTACTGCCCGTGGGATGAATAGTTCTTTTGAAAGCTCCTTGTATTGTCCCTGAATATATTTGTATATAGTTATCCTATCCCCTCTTAGACGCCTCTTTTCTAATGTAAATAAATCTAATTTAGCTAGCCTCTCCTCATAAGTTAGATTGTCCATCCCCTTTATTAATTTGGTGACTCTTCTCTAGTTCCATAATGTCTTTTATACATTTATATAGATATATATATTATGTGGTAATGTTTGGGGTTTCCCAGAGCTTGTTGGGCATCTGTGTGTTTATTAACTATGTGCAGCTGGTCTCAGCTATTTTGGGGAGGTTGGTGGCCCCTCCCCCCCCCCAAGGTTTAACCTCGCCCCTCCCCACTTTCCAAGTTGGCAGGTCAGTTTCATTTTGCTGGGTTACAACAGATCCAATGTGATCATTCTTCCTGTAATTATACAGGTAAATAAGAATTTTAACTCGGGTAGTGTTAGAAGGTCCTAACGGTCATGCCTTGAAAGTGGCAGCAGGATTAAGACGCTTTGGCCAAAGGGTTAAACTAAATTACCCTTTTTCAAGAGAATATATAGGTATTGCACTGTGTATTTTTGTCACATTGGAAGTAGCTTTGGGCATCTTTGTTTGTTTTTTTGTTGTATTCCTTTATATTTGGCCAGAAATATGCAATGAATTTGTATGATGTGTATAATATATTCAGTATGAAGTGATGATTCTAAAAAAATCTTTTTACAAATAGAATATTATTCTTGCAGCATGTTTTCATAATCAAACAAGTGCTATAAATTAAATAAAGAAGAAACAAAGGAAAAACAAGCGGCAATTAAAAATAGACAAATTATTTTCACGTGTGATCGCTATAAATGGGGTGCTGTATGATGCAGCCAATTATACCCCTGAGGAAGCCATAACCTGGAGAAATGCATTGGGTGAGATACCTAAACCTTGTGAGCACCTGTAGGAAGTTGCCTGCACAACTCCTATCAGAATTGGCGTACAAAGATTGCCAAACGAGGAGCATTGAACTCCTATCAGAATTGGCGCCAAAGATTGCCAAACGAGGAGCATTGGAGGTTTTCTTTCCATAGGACTGGACGGCTGTGCTGCTGTGTGAGGCGGAGAGCTGAAGTAACTACTAGGAGTAACACCATAACAACACCAGGTGACTACCGTGAACTCCCCCAGTTCAGACAGCTGAGTCCCGTGGAGACGACGGCAGGGTGTGCTGTGTGAGACTACCAACCGGAGCCAGACCAGGCGTGAGGCATTAATACAGCACCGAGAGGACGCGAGGACTGCAAACTTCCCTTTCTCTGTCCATGCAGCGGAGCCCCGGGGCAAGCCTGTATGTTCTTTTGCCAGTATACCAACCCACAGACACACTACACAAACGGCAGGAACAGCCCAGCTACAATTATATCTTCAATCAAACAACGCAATAACACAGCCTCCCTAATAAAAGGTAACCTGCATGTACCGCTCAGAAGGTGAGACAAAGTTGTATATATCACCAAAAGGTGCACAATTTCTGAGATCACACGTTAACTAAGAAGGAGGGTATTTTTTTTATAGTGACTCAAATATAATAAGACGGGTAATAACCCTTTCTAACTTTTATCTGGGCCATAGTGCCAAGCACTGATCAACGGCAAGACCGAGTAGTACTCAGGACATTTTGGATCATAATCTCCAATAATTACGTAATATCACATTTTTCCCAATAGTCCTTTGTAATCCTTTGGAACTTTAGTTGCTTATGCTTAAGTTTTATTGTTATTAATTAAATAATTTGGTAACACTTTCAGGTATTTGATTGAGTTCAATCTAAGGTTTAGATATATAAAATTCAATACCAATGTTAGTATTCATTTAATTGTATTGCTGTATTTTTTTTTTTATATTACATTTTTATGACTGAAACGGCATACATTTTTCTTTAGAAATCTCGGTCCTACCAGTATTGCTTCTTTTATCTAATCAGATCCACAATTATGCGCCAGGGTGTTTTCCCTTTTCTTGCAACTTTTATAGGGGGCTGAGGTTCTCCCTTTTTCACCTAGGCTGCAGCAAAATTCTAATTTCTAAGTATAGTTCACTAAGAAATTCACTACAAACACTGTAGTTAATATATTAGCACCTTAATTCTTTTCCTTTTCATAAAACACAATAACCCGGAAGGTCACTGTCCTACCCCAGGCACGACTCCGCCTTCCCCAACAACATACATAACAAGGTTCAACACTCCTACACGACAGGACTGACAGAGATCCCAACCCTGGGCCAGACGTCTACCACCACCTGTAAGGTCATTTAATAATTTTAAACAGGCCTTGCGAGCCACAACCAACCCTACTGCCTTTTTCGGGGCCCTGCCAGGTTCACGGTATCGCAACCTTTTCTGACAGGTGGACCCCATCATCTCAAAACAAGCCCTTGGGGACACCCACCTAGTCCTTGTGCTTAATAGACCACTGACATCCACTACAAATTCAGCCGTTACTTTATTTACTTCCTTGATCTCTCCACCGCCTTCCCATCCCTTGCCCTTCTCCACACCACCCTTGGTACCATTTCAGACAATACTAACAAAGGGTCTTAAAAATGCAGCAACAACTGTGACAAGTTTCCTTCACTCTCTCGCTCTCATAAATTACGATGATTGATCTAACGTCATCATTCCCCACATGTGCAATAAAAGTCTGTCTGGGGGACATGTGGCACTTTTCCGGTGCAGCAGTTCTAACTGACCCAATCTCATCCTTCTTATGTCAACCCACTGTTACCATGTCGCGCCCCCCCCCCCCCCCACTGGCTCAATTGCTTCCTGCTGGGCCATGAGGCTACTCTCTTTTCTATCCAGTGCACATAGGAACCCCTAAAAATCCACACCCCAAGGGGGGAAAGACCTGATCACAGACATAATAACCAGCAACTTGCTTAATATTCCATACAGCCCCTAAAACCCCCTTGTGAATTAAAATGAGACATCGGCAAGCCATTCTCATGAATAACTCCCCCCTGCCTAGCGACCTGTACCAGTCTTTCCCCTGTACTGTAAATACACCTCAATCTGCTTTAGTTGAGAAATTATGCTGTCCCCATGTCTACCCAATGTGATCCACTTCCCCTTACCACTCTGGTCTGTGATCTTCTAATCAAGAAGCAGAGTTGTATCCTATTCCATAACATGCCCTCACTCCTCAAACCTTGCTCTCACCTGTTTGATAAACAAACCACTTCACTAATACGCAATGTGCCCAAACAAGTCAACCAAAAGGCCGCCTTAAGCAAAGTGGCCTCATAAGGGAAAAGCATACACCCCATCACGCTATTTTCTTCATCATTGCAGCTGTGATGGGGACTCTCTCTCTCTTCTCCCCTTAAATTGCCTCCTTCACCCTGCCACCCTTGTATATGCTGACCGTGCCCTGGATGCCCGCAAAAGCTCCATTACGACAGTGTCACCCCCCCAAAGGCTCAGTGAGCAAACCTCCTTTGCCATGACCACATTTGTTACTAGTTTATGAAAAGCAGCAAACTGTAAGCAAGAAAAAGCATATGCTATCCTATTCTTCACTCCTGCAACACTGTTTTGCCTTGAACCAACTTTTACCATCAGGACACCTAAGCACTAACACCCTCAATAACCTCACCACTGCAGGAGAAGATGCAGATGTCCCATTTACTGCTGCCCATATTATCAGTCCTAAAGATCTCCTCTGTTTGCCAGCTTGGCACCCCAGATTTCAACCGCCACCACAAGGGGAACAGTTCAAGAAATGCAAGGTTGCCCAAGGTTGCTCTATTTCCCCCATTTTACCGGCTACCGCCTTGCATACCAGCGACCATGAAAGAATGTGCCAAACTCCACTGCACCGACGTGCCTTTAAACAACTTGACCTGCTGGCTTTCTAAAGCTAAAATATAGCTATTATAACAGCCCAATAAAGTTCCCCAAATCTTAAGATCCCCCTTACACCTTTTTGACACTTTTATAAAATGGTACAGAGACTCTACCCCAGTCCTTACAAAGACAACACATCTACAAAGCACCCTACTCAGCAGAAGTATCCTAGTTGCAACTTCAGATGCCCCAGCAGTGATTAAAACTGACTCAAAGTGGCATTTTTAAGACTCCCAAACATGCCAACAAGGTCCCTTTGTTGCTCCAACTTCATGGAAGGAAGCCAATATGGAATCTCTTCCATGTATATCCTGATCTTGAGATGGCTGAAACAAAGCCCTCTGTCTTCTCTCTCACCAAGGCGACTTCAAAAATACCCATCAACATCTGAAACTCCACCAACAGCCTAGCACATACGTCTGAGCCACCCCTTCCTACAAACAGGAGTCATCCAAGTAATGCAGAATGCCTCCCGACTTGTTCACATCCCAAATAGCCCATTCCAGAACTAATCTGCACACTCTGTTATTGATACTGTCATTCACAGACAGCCCCTCTGGAAACGACAAGTGGTGAATATACGTAAAGGCCCCTGGATCTATCTTGGGCACTAACCTATGTTCAGGCAGCATAAAATGGCTGAAGGGATCCGCCATCCTTCCTGCTCCCACCTCAGCTAACTTTGCTCCTGCAACCTCCCATATGACCTAAAATTCCTCCTGCACACCGGCACTTACACCTCATAAAAAGTCACCCAGAAGCTATTTTCAAAGCCCTCATGCAGGGATCTCCGCCACCACCCTGTTGATGTAGCTGCCGAGCCATGGCCCCATCTCGAAGATCTTCACCAGCATCCCCACCCTTTGCTGCAACCTCACCAGCTGCTCTCTCGAAACCCTCCCTTTTCTCTCTTAAAACACTGACGCAGTATGACTGCCCCCGAACACGTTGCACTCATGCTCAAAACAGCATCCAAAATCCCACTTGTGCAGGCTGTCGTTAAACTTCTAGAAGATACTGTTCCTAGGATTGGCAGCTGCCCCCAGCAATAACCCCAGATCCAACATCCCACCGCAACTGCTTGATGATGGCCATCGTTTAACAAAAATACTACTTCTACCACACCAGCCCCCTATAAAAGCTTGCAAGCTCCTCACATGGTGTCCACATCCTTAAAAAGAGCAGTAAAATTCATTGGTCTCCTTTCCCCACCTCTCAAAATGGCGACATCCACTGCTCTTGGGTAACCACTTCCGCCGCTTACCCCAATGACTTTTCTCCTAAGCTGCTATTCACCCCAACCATCTACACCCATGACACACACTTGCTCTAGCCCAGGGGAGTTAAGCCTTGCACCAAATCCGTCGTTACACCTCTCAGATCACACTAGAACCCCCAGTTAATAAAAACCTCTTAAGGGACCTAAACATGGATGCTCTATACTCCAAAACACCGTCCATAAGACCACACAGGTCACCAACTATGAGCCATACCTGATTCTCCAGCTCCTCTAGCCAAGGAACTGACTGCAGAAGCCATTTCCTGTTACTCCGTGTGGCAACTGTAATGCCACACTACACCTAGAACCTACCTCCCCTGGTGCCACCTGAGCAAATAAGAGGCCTGTGCCCAGTCCCCCACATCCATATTTTTTAAGCCATCCCCTGAACCCTCCCTATCCCCCCCTGATCCTGAAGAAGCTGCCTCTCCTTCACTAGTACCTTCTTCCACATTGTCCCCCTGCCCAGCACCTCCTTACCAGCCATGTGCTGTGCTGTGGCCGGCCTGGCCTTCTTCTGGGCGATCCCATGGGCTGTTTTGAACAAATCATGGCACTGGGAGTTGGGGGCTCCCTTAACTCTTTCAAAATGTTGTCTTGACAAAGAAATGAATCAATGGCCAGTCAGCAGAACTTAAGATCACTTTGCACATTTGAAACTTGAAAAGTAGGGCTCAAGAGGATGTAATTGTAAGATAAAAATGTAGGTATTTTTAATGTATGTGCAAAATAAAAATAAAATGCTTTATGACAGCCAGAAACCCATTCTGAATAGTTCAGACATGCCAAGTAGCACTAGAATGTATTTCAATTTTTATACTGTATAAGTAGATATTTGTCAAATTATATTCTAATATATTATATGTAATGACTAGTAATTACTTTGCTCCTTCATCTGTTCAGAGCGAGAAAAGTCTGCTCTAAAATATCAAGATACTCAACTTAATTTAAAACTACCAATGACATTTACTTGCAAAACGACTTGAAAAACATGTTCATAATGAAAGCCTATAAATCATCATCTTTATAAATGCTCAGTGGCTACAGAACACCAGATAACTTAAGGTCTTGAGGTGAGAAAAATAAATGTCTCCATTCATTTTAACCATTCATTTTATTTCTGTAGGTGCTACAAGTGGCAGAATGAATCACCGGCCAGGTAACTCTTGCATCAGCCAAACCAAACCTAACAAATGCACTCCTTTCTACTCTCAGCCTTTTAAGACCAGCAATATTAAGACACACTTGCTTAAAGAAGCATATAAGTAGCACTGTGGCTAATACTATACACATGATACATAAAGCTTGGCCTCCTGCAGACATACTTAGCCGAATGCCCTCCTACTGTCTCTGTACGTTCTTCCTACTTACCAATTAGATTGTAAGCTCTTCAGGGCAGGGGCTCCTCTTCCGAAATGTTACGTTTATGTCTGAAGCACTTATTCCCATGACCTGTTATTTGTATGTAGCACATGTTCCCACACTCCTTGGGAGATATGGCGGCTACTGCGTATGTGCTGCTGTACCTGCGGCTCACAGTGGGCCTGAGCCTCCGCTGCTGGTAGCCTGGGGTGCACCTGAGTAATCACTTGGTAGCACCTCCACCTGTACGGGATCCTACTATGTGGGATAACCCCGTTACAGGAACCCCATGCAATAAAACACATGCTTGTACGTATAACAGTTTAACTGCAGCAAAAGAATACTGAACAAACACACACACACACATATATACATGTGAAAAAAGAACTTTAAGCGCTACAATGAAATAATATCATTATTAGCCGGAAGCAGTCACAATTTGTGGGCTGGGCGAAACGCGTAGAGTGAGGATTCTTGAACCAGTGGAGGACCTGTAGTTCTATACTGCAGACGGAGGACAATTGGATGATCCATGGGAAGGCGGTGAGTGCGGCGACAAATCCACAACACATAATGATTGTGTAACATGCCTGTTTTTATTTAGCACATTGTAAGTGCACATTTTATATTCCTTTTTTATATAAAGTACAATACCCACATGATCGCGCTATGTAGTGCTTTTCCCATTCCTTTGCATACTGTTCCGCCCTATTGAGGGGACGAGCCTAGAGGGAAATCCACACACCAATACCACCACGGGGGCTGCAGCCCAATCTGCAAAAGGCTTTTTTATCTGTATCATCTTGTAAGTAGGAACACCATTAGAGCCAAGACTTCAATCAATATCTAACCTATTGTCAATACATCTACACTTACATTTGCACTGTTTTCTTCTTTTTTATTCCCCACATATGCTCCTCCTGGATTGTATGAGATCAAATCAGACTTTTTGGAACCCGTGAAACAGGTCCCACCAGAGGGTTTGAGCAGGGTTATAATTTATTTGAATTTAATTTGGCACATATGGTTAATTGCACTAATTAGTTGCACATATTATTGTTCACATTATTTGAGTTGTTTGCGCCTTAATTCACTTTAATCACAATACCCTTTATCTTGTCAGCGTGCAGTCTCTTTGCAGCTCAAGACATCTGTCCTTCCTTGGTTCAGCCCCCTATTTTGAGACTAAGGAATCCTCTCTGTCTTTCCTGGGTCAGCTCCAATTGTGGCTCAGGAAATCCTCCCTTCCTGTCTCTCAGAACAGGCTTTTTCTGACAGAGTTCTGATTAGGCAGATGGGGTGGTTGATTGCAGGTGTGCAATTAACCAGCACACTGATGGATTAGAGGCAAGATTCTTAACAGGGATAAGTCCCTATTACAAGGCCTTTCTCCAATTTAATTGGATCTGGAACACCGGCTTGTCATCTGGTAAATAGGGACTGGATGTTTCTTTCCCACAATTTGTTTGTTGTAAGATTCTCTCCAAGTTCTGTACCCTCCTGGATGGACTTGCTCTCAATTAGGGTTGAATACTACTGAGGGATGGAGATAGATAGGAGACAGATATAGTGTGTAACACTTTATTAAAATATAAAAATCCTATAAACATATAGGTAATCTACTCACACTCTGTAAGTATTAAAAGGGCTTTTTTACGCTATGGGGCATGCGCTCTCTCTTCTTATATATATATATATATATATATATATATATATATATATATATATATATAAACAGGGAGGAGAAATTAGAAGTGGCGCCTAATGATGACAAAACTGACCAAACATGTATATTATATGTTATAAAGGGCTAGTGAACCATATACGGTGTAGGAGTATAACACAATAAAAAATGTAGCAACTATAAAATACTAATAAAAAAAAATATATATAAAAAATATATAATAAAAAATACAGAAAAAACATTAAAAATAAAAAATACAAGATACAAAAACCAGTCCCAGAACACTGTCCTCCAGAGTCTTTGCAGCCCGTTTGAGGGGAACACCACTCCCTTGAGGATATCTAAAAGAGAAAAAAACAACAAACAGGCGCACTCCTAGTGTAGTTAGGTTAACAATTTTATATGGGACTGGATAAAATATGAACTGTACACTCACAAACGGAGAACGGTTAATCGCATGTATGAGATAAATACTCAATCGCCAAGAAGTGAAGCAGGTACTCGACTGCATCTCCGGATGAAAAGCCGTTACGTCGCTGTACAGGAGGAACCCGTTGTAGTAGATATTCTGTGTATCGAAGACAGGAACCAGGCACCTCCTTGCTGTTCAAGTGTTTCTCTCACCGTAGAGAGCTTCCGGGTTAGCCTCGTCACTCACAGTACATTGAGTACATGGAAGGTTTCCGGGCTAGCCTCGTCACTCACAGTACATTGAGTACATGGAAGGTTTCCGGGCTAGCCTCGTCACTCACAGTACATTGAGTACATGGAAGGTTTCCGGGTTAGCCTCGTCACTCACAGTACATTGAGTACATGGAAGGTTTCCGGGCTAGCCTCGTCACTCACAGTACATTGAGTACATGGAAGGTTTCCGGGCTAGCCTCGTCACTCACAGTACATTGAGTACATGGAAGGTTTCCGGGTTAGCCTCGTCACTAACAGTACATTGAGTACATGGAAGGTTTCCGGGCTAGCCTCGTCACTCACAGTACATTGAGTACATGGAAGGTTTCCGGGTTAGCCTCGTCACTAACAGTACATTGAGTACATGGAAGGTTTCCGGGTTAGCCTCGTCACTAACAGTACATTGAGTACATGGAAGGTTTCCGGGCTAGCCTCGTCACTAACAGTACATTGAGTACATGGAAGGTTTCCGGGTTAGCCTCGTCACTCACAGTACATTGAGTACATGGAAGGTTTCCGGGCTAGCCTCGTCACTAACAGTGCATCGAGCGCTGTACTGGCAGTGAGTCCCGATAATACAGGGATAGTTTCTCCGTTCTTTGAGAGTGAAAGTCCAATACAATAAAATGAAAATACTCCAAATAATATATATATATATATATATATATATATATATATATACACACACACCGACACACACACCCACACACACACACATAAACACACACACACAGTTCCACCCACCAGGTAACGCACGACCGTGCCCTCCAATAACCCCCAACCCAGTGTCCACACACTGGTGACATAGTCCTCCCTCCATCCTCCACAGTCCTGAGGGGCCCTTGGGCACCCAACCACGCGGTGTCCACAAGAAGCAACTCCTGCCCAAATATGTGAGACAGCGCGGCCCACTAATGTGTGTACAGTTGTTGCACTTGTACCTGCCGGCTGCTCCGGCACCCGGTGAAGCCGACGGTAGATAGAGGCCTTCGGTCCCACGCCATCAGCGTCGAGTCTGCCTCTGCAATGGGTGGTGTCCGGTAGGAGGGTCCCACCTTGGATAGTGTCCCTCCGTATGGTGGCCTGGTCCCAGACCGCCGCAGCATCAGTCTGCAGTCGCGTCCTGATTGTATCCCTAACTTAGATGCTAAGCATACATACAGGTAAATAGGCGCCATATGCGATGGGATGTTTAAGCAGACTCGCGGTTTCTACAGGTTGCTTAGCACGCAATCGGATGTCAGGTGACGCATATGTATAGGCGTTGTTGATATGCACGTAACCTATATATATATATATATATATGTATGTATATGTAGCCCTGGTTCCTAGCGAACACAGACCACTACCATATGCTGTATAACCTGTAGGCTCACACGGCCTAAGCCTCTGCCACGGAGAGCCTGGGGCACGCACAATACTTGATACTTGGTGCAGCGCCTCCGCCTGCGAAAGCTTCCGCCAGAGGGGAAGTGGGTCTTCGCAGGACCTTATGTACTTCAACACACATACACACAGCAATAACCAACCAATAACTCGCTCTGACTCACGTGCGCGCCCCACCACCCATTTTCCTCCCTTCCTTGCATCTCATTGGTCCTCGAGCGTCATGAGGGTCCGCGGGGTTGCTGGGACCCGTAGTTCCCTGGCCTCCCTCCTATCAGATCTCTCCTCCTTCGCGGGCTTTGCCATTATGTCTGCGCATGCGCAACCTCCTGTCGAGCCGGTCCTGCGCCTGCGCCACCCTTCAACATGGCGGCTCCCTCTATCGCGGGACCTCCGATATCGGAGCGTTCCCTACTGCGGCACTCTCCCACCCCACAACAACAAAATATATATATATATATACACACACACACACTGTTTTATGCCCATGTAAGCACACAATAAAGAGAACTTAGTCCAGAAGTAGTGAGACTATTGCTCCGGTCAAGGCTTATTTATTGCATTTATCTGCAGTCTGGCAGACGTGCTGCCAAGTGAATAAATAATATTCAACCGTAACAGCCAGTATATAAATAGCAGCGTTCCCCTAAATTCCTATCAAGTGAGACTCCTTACCCTACTATCTATACCGTTCTGCCGCTATCATTCATAGGGGCCTATGCAGAGAGCAGCGCTATTTTGAAATTCGCCATTTTTTGGAGAAAATCGCGCAGAAAGCAGCAGAAAATGGCGAGTTCCGAAAAACGCGCCAATTTTTCTTTTCTAGTTATAAAACTCGCCTCGCGGCTGGCGAGAACCTCAATCTCGCCAGTTTTAAAAATATCCGTATGCAGAGAGGCGCGAACGGCATCTAGGGGCCTATGCAGAGAGCAGCGAATTTTAAAATTGGCGAATTTATTAAAAAGTAGCTTTTTTGGAGAGTTTTAATCTCCATATGCAGAAAAGTGCGAATTCTGCTATGTTTAACATGGATGCGTGTGGCGAGTTTAAATTGGCGAGATGCGCGCTTCAGAAATGTGTTAAAACAAATTCGCGCCTTTTTTTTCCCTTTGCAATGGCCGCGAGCGGCAGTTTTTTCTGGCGAGTCAAAACGGAGACAATCGCGCCATTTTATTGGCGCGAACAGCCGCTAGATGCCGTTCGCGCCTCTCTGCATACGGATATTTTTTAAACTGGCGAGATTGAGGTTCTCGCCAGCCGCGAGGCGAGTTTTACAAATAGAAAAGAAAAATTGGCGCGTTTTTCGGAACTCGCCATTTTCTGCTGCTTTCTGCGCGATTTTCTCCAAAAAATGGCGAATTTCGAAATAGCGCTGCTCTCTGCATAGGCCCCTTAGTGTGTGTGCAGTAGAGCTAATGGTTACTTAGCATTGTTTAATGTGGTCAATATTTTAAGTCATAGTTACTGTTGACTTCTATATTTCAGGTAGATTTGGATAACAAATGTTAGGTGGCATGTGACACCAACATACCATGTGACCGTTGAAAAAACCCACAGTCTTTAAATTATCCTTATTTTTGTGGTGATTTCATCCTCTTTACGTTTGCCAAAAAGTCTTTTTTTAACTGAATTTGACAATCCAAGTTTATTGAGGCTGTTTGATTCTGTTGAACTAGTTACTTATAAGACAATTGTATGTAGCTGCATTTTGCAGTATATTACTTAAACGATTCTGTAAAGCTTTTTAAGTATATGGGAAAAGGTGTAAAATTGCTTCCTTATACTATAACGAAACCTTTCTCTGACATGTTTACTTTGGATAATGTGCAGTAGGGTATTCAATCTCACGCTAACCTTGCATGCTGTAGGCAAACAGACTAGGAGACTGGGGCTCTAACAGATTAGAAATTAATTGGTCTCATTAACATTTTGTGATTATAATGACTTGTAATCAATATCCTATGCAAATAACATTATTGATGCGCAGTGCAAAGGTCGTTAGCTATGTTTGCATCAAGATAACATTTGTCTCTCCTTTAGTGGAATTCAAATGAGGGTATTAATGCGGGGTCAGATTCTTTCTCCTTACCATATTTTCCTTATTACTCCATTAGTTCTCTTTCAGATCTCATTTAATGAAAGGTGTGCCACAGGGTGAGGACTGAGGAAGACGTCATATGATTGTTATACGCTTTTTAGATGACTGCATGATTATAGGGTGTGAAAAGAAAAGTCTGTGTGCAATAGCACTGTAATATTTTCATAATGTATTAATGTAATAGTTACATACATATTGGAACAATATGAACATAGGAGGAGAACGTAACCCAAAATAAGCACTCAAGCTCACGCTCTGATGAATTGTGGTAATATTAAAAACTGTATTTATTATAAACAACAAACTAAAATATTGGGTTTTAAAATGACCCTTAAGACGCGTACTGGATCTTTATGCCGAGTGTAATTATGTTCTCAGGATCCTGAGATTACTAGTGGATTAACCGTAAATATATAAGGTAATCCACTAGTAATCTCAGGATCCTGAGTACACATTACACTCGGCATAAAGATCCAGTACGCGTCTTAAGGGTCATTTTAAAACCCAATATTTTAGTTTGTTGTTTATAATAAATACAGTTTTTAATATTAGCACAATTCATCAGAGCGTGAGCTTGAGTGCTTATTTGGGTTACATTCTCCTCCCATGTTCATATCGCTACCTACCCATTAGCACCGCTCACTACTTACCTAGCAGTAGCAGGGGCTCCCTATCACTGTCTACATATTGGAACAGAAACACCGGAAAGCTTACAATCTAATTGTTTTAACTTGTAAAATAAGGACTGTTGCAGTAGATTGGGAATTTATATCTCTTACTGTGGTGCACACCCTCTTACAATGTCTTCTCAATATTGTGCTTGCTTTCTCCTTGTTTGGTTCATAATATATATACAGTACACACACACGCACGCTTACTCTAACATCACAAACATTCAGGGACCATTTAACACCTTAAGTCATAAATCGCATACTGCACAGGGGGGAGGGTTAGGCTTCAGCCACAGAGATAACATTCCTAGCTGTCCTGTTTGAAAGAAAATTTATTGGCTTAATAAATTGTAACATCACTGAAGAAGAGATCAGTGTATCTCGAAAGCTCTCACAAATAAAAGCATTTTGTTAGCCACAGAACGGTATTGACTAATAATAATTATAATAATAACTATTTGTTTTTGAGATATATATATATATATATATATATATATATATCTCCAATAAAGAATATCACTTGTGAGCACATTCACATGTCTTAGACAGGTCTGCAACCCTGCCTTTCACCATTATCGCTTAGCATACAGTGCTCCCACTGCAGCAAGGGTGTAACGAGTGCTCACCACAAACAGGACGGGACCGTGAGGCTGAGGTAAGGATGTTGGAATACACTGACCTCCAACCGCGAGACCGCGTCCGGAGTGCAGAGTAAGGCCATGTAGCTGGGTCAGGATAGGAGAGATCAGAATGGTCGTATACACTCGCATTGGTCAGAGATAGGAGAAGTCGGATAGTCGTTGTGCGGTGCCGGGGTCCAGGAGTAGGGAAGGTAGTCCAATAGCAAGCCGAGGTCAAGGGACAGAGAGGCGGAGGTCCAGATACAAGCTGTCAAAACAGGAACAGGATACGCAAGACAAGACAGCAACAAGGCAGCAGGGTGTCTGAGGCAAACACAAGTACATAAACAGGGTTTATGCTCAGGCAGTTTGCAGTAGGGCTGGCTGAGTATTTACAGGGCAGGCAGCCAATGGCAAGGAAGCACACAGGTGCAAGGGAACGAATGAAACTGCCCCCTAGACACATGCAGTCCACTCGTAGGCAGGAGTGGGGAGAAGTGCAGGTGAATTGAAATTGGAGATGAAGTTAACCCCTTGTGTGCCTGTGGTAGTGTGGTGCCTGCGCGTGGTGCACTTTAGTCGTGATGTCATGGGACGGAGCCTGAGTGAGATCCGTGTGGTGTCCCCCATCCTGGTAACGCGGCATGCGTCACGCCTCCCGGGGGCGACAGACAATCCTCACAAAGGGATGGTGAAAGGCAGGGTTGCAGACCTGACGTGACTGTGCTCACAAGTGATATTCTTTATTGGCAATATGCTAACGGTGGAGGTTTTTGTCACCCACCATAACATAAATAGTGTGTATGTGTGTGTGTGTGTGTGTGTGTATGTGTGTGTATATATATTTTTATATATATATATATATATATATATATATATATATATATATATATATATATATATGTAGCGGTCATGTAAAATGCCTACAGTCATCTCTCCTGCTGGCAGTAAGGCCTGGTAAGTGTGGGCATGCCAGCAGTAATTATGGAGGTTTCCCCTCACACCCTGGTGGGGTGCTCTGTGTATGGCTGGGACTGGTCACATGCTCTGACTCCATGGTTAGTGATGTCAGAGATGTGTCAGCCTCAGAAGCTTACATAAGGCACAGCACTGTGTCTAAAAGTTAGTTGCTGTGGAGTTGTGTGTTGTTAGTTGTTCTGCTGAGGAAGGAGTTCCAGCTCTTGTCAGAGCTGAGGAAGGAGTTAAAGTTCTATTAGAGTGTCAGTTATGTTATAGTAACTCCATGGGAGGCTCTGTCCAGGGACCTGGCACAGGACAGTGATTCCTGCGGGAATAGTGAATCCCTGATCTAGGTGACATACCTAACTAAAGGGAGCACTGGCGAGATGAGCGGCTGAAGATACTCCTTGTGGAGGGCAGTTGCCCTGCCGTGTCAATAAAGATGAGTTCAGCCAGAAACCCTCTCGTGTATCTATCTGGAATGAGTGTACAGAGAGGAGCACCACGGAGGAGTTCCTCGCCAGGATCATCCCCTTGCGGACGCAGGGACCCTGGTGAGGTGGAGGCGCTGCACTGGAACTAGGTGAGACTCAGCACACTACCTCAGCTGCCTGTCTGACGGGTCCTCCCCACACACCATCATGCGGGAGACTCAGGAGTCCTGTAGCCAGCAGGTGCACCATCAGGCATATTCACACTGTAATGGGGTCCGGTTAGACCACAGGGGCCAATGTGAGATTGGGTGGGTCAGGCCGGGCCAGAAACACCGTTACATTTGGAAGCGCTGCTGAGAGTAGATCCGTCAACAGGACAGGCTTTAGCTAGGTCACTGGGAAACAGGGAGAGTGTCTGCTGCCACTTTGTGCTGAGTAGGGACGGACCTAGGGGTGGTCAGGGGGCTGACGGGATATTGTCAGTTCGCAGGGACAACCTAGGGGCCTGAAGGGAGTGAGGGGTCTGGAGCGGGCTATAGCTGACCGAGTCACCTTGAGGCAGTGCTAGTTGGTAGGATGCCAGAAGGGACAGCCTGTTAACTTGGTCAGGAGTCCTGGAGAGGGTCTGCGCTAGGCTGACCAAGACAGGTAGACGCCCCAAGTACTGCATGGCAGAGCCAGCCAGAGTACCTAGCCATTCCAGACACTCACCGTAGGGAGCACAGACTGGGAGGAAGGAGTCACAGCAGACACTGAGAGAGTGAGCCTAGCCTGAGGTAGTGCAACACTGGGTCACACCTAGATAAGGTACACATGTGGTGGTGCATCTGAGCTAATCTTTATTGTACCGGTGTGGTGGCTGCCCCGCAGAGTGGAGCCTCATGTACGACAACTGTTATGAGAGAGTGGAGGAGCCGCGTGGCGCGGAGAACGTAAAATGGCGGACAGAGGCTGATGGGGAGGGCACCCGTGGCGTGCAACCCACTGAAGAGCAGACTGTCGCCGAGTTGTCATTGACCAGGCTGCTCTGGAGCGGAGCGAAGGCTATGGCTGCCCCGTTTTTATCCTGTATGGGACAGCGAGGGGCCACCCTTGAAGAGTGTGAAGAAATTGTTATAATTGGGGGAGAACCCCGTGAGGAGAGCGAACGAATGGACTTTTTGGGCGCAAAAACCAACCAAAATGGCGATTCCCGCTTGCTAGGGAAACCGCATGGGCCAGGCGCCGAAAAAATGGCTGCTGCAGGACTTGCACAGAGCTGGCCGGGAATGGCGCGAACAGCAGAGCCCCGCCCTGATGGGGGGCATGGCGCGAAAGCTATGGCTGCGCCGGAATGGACAGTGACTAATTCAGCCCCTGTGCTGAGTCAACCGTTGAGTTGTTGGGACCCTCCCCTGATTTCTACCAGGGGGAGTGACTTTCAACTATGGCCTGTGGGAATGCACCCACTGGGCCCAGGGACTGATATCCAGACGGCGCCACTACAAAAAGTAGTTCCGGCCGTGGAGGTGATTTGCAAGCAAAGGTACCTTGTGCAAAAAGCTGCTGCAAGGAGAAGGCGGGAACTAGCCGCGGGAAAAGACTCCAGCTCTGAGGAGGAAACTGGCGCGAAAACGCAGACCGCGCCCACCAGGATTGTATTAAGGCCACTGAGGTGGAGGTGTACTTTTGTGATCGAGTTGTCTGAGGGAGGAGCTGGGTGTGAGCTTCCTGTCCCACAGTTGCGAGCTGGTGAACAGGAGAGACCATTGTGCAAAGTGTCTCCCGTAACCAGCACAACAAAGCGCGAGATAGACATTGGGGTATATCCCTATTTATTGCCAGGAGGCTCCCTGGTAGTCAAGGCGGGAGTGGACACAGCCATGCTGACGGCTGAAGCCCCGCGTGCGGCCTGCACCGAACCAGTTGATCCCGGAGAATGGGGATCGCTCCTAACGAGCAGAACGGAGCCTGAAGAGAAAGGGGTCTACAACCGCGGTGAGAACCCGGAACCTCACCGTCGGTCCCCTGCGGCAGTGCCAATCCCCGAGTCGGAGTTCGGCTCCTCGAAAGAGGAACAAGCGATCCTAACGACGGTGGTGATGCGCCTACCGGCGGACCACTTCAGCGGTGCTGGAAAAGAACCGGCACTTACCTGTGTCGCGGCGGAGCAGAGTCTCGTGTCGTCGGTGCAGAATCAACCCGAGAGGCGGAGTCCCACGGCCGTGGTGACTTACAGCGCGGAAGGAGGAGAAGATTCCATCCCGAGCCGACGGAGCGGTGAGATACATCCTTACCCTCCCCAGGCGTCGGTGGTGGCAACGGCGGAGGAAGGCCTAGCCCAGGCCCGAGCGGAGCGGAGAGCAGACCCATCACTTCCGGTGGCGGATGTCGTTGTGGAGGAAGAGATCCCGCTTGGGGATCCATCGCAAGATGGCGGAGTATCCGGTTCCGGTGATGACGTCACTTCCGGCGGAGGTAGCGGAACGACCAGAGAGAGAACCACAACGCCTCGGCGATCGGGCAGTGCTTCCCGATCACCTGTGTCAACACAGAGCTGGCAGGCTGCGAGGAGAGCTGAGACGGGTGAGGCCCAACCAGCGGCACGTCCGCACAATGATACGGGACTATCCGAAGGCAGAGAGCGGGTCGGAACCCCGCGGGTGCCCATTCCCTGTCCCTATGCCCAACCCCACGCCCTAGATAAAGCCCCTGTCCCAGTCACCTTTTCCCGTGGGTCAACGTCCAGTTTGGGAATGTCGGGAGGGTCCCAGGGAACCGGTGAGAAACGGACTGGGGAGAGACTGAACAGCTATGCCTCTGATGGTGGGTCGAGGGGTGGAGGGCAGTTGGGAAAAGTATCCGAGTCCCGATGGGTACCTAGTGTGGCCGTAGTTAAGTCTCAGGATAGCTCCAAACAAGAGAGGTGGTCTAGGCCTCTTTCATCAAGAACCTCTGGGGTATCTTCTTGGGGGAATACAGAGGAGGGGGACTCACTAGAGTGGGGATCTGAGGAACGTAAGGAGACCCGATGGTGGGCAGTAGGACAGTTTACACCTGTGCAAAGGGAGAGAGAGCTACAGGAACGGTGGTTCAAAATTGAGCGCAGGGAAGTAGAGCCCCTGTCATGGGTGTTGCCAGGGAGGGCAGGGAACGCAGAGCTGACTAGGAGCAGCCGGGCCGAGAGGGCTATTATAGCTAAGTACAAAGCGCCCCACAGGTTGGAGTACCTGTATGTCCCTGAACCCCTCATGGAAGGAGAAATTGAGTTTAAAATGGGTTCCACTGGTGAGGATAGGGGATATGGCACTGATGGGGAGGCAGGATCAGGGGAAGAAAATTGGGATCCTGGCGGGTTAGATGAGAAGTGTCACCCAGAGGGTTACAGCATTGCTGCTTTAAGCCCCGTGGACCATGCTGTGCGCAAGCCACCGTAAGAGGGTATGGTAGTACCACTAATGGATACTCCATAAGGGAGTAACCCTGGTTGTTATACATCTATGTTAGGATGTATCTGTAAGGTTTATGATGGAGATATGTACTGTATTCATTTGTACTGCATTATGAGAAAATCTGTGTGATGTTAATTATGTTTTCCGTTACAGTGCTTCCTGGAAAGAGGTATACAAATTTAGGTCCCAGCGAGGACGATGGGATTCACCAGGGGGAGAATGTAGCGGTCATGTAAAATGCCTACAGTCATCTCTCCTGCTGGCAGTAAGGCCTGGTAAGTGTGGGCATGCCAGCAGTAATTATGGAGGTTTCCCCTCACACCCTGGTGGGGTGCTCTGTGTATGGCTGGGACTGGTCACATGCTCTGACTCCATGGTTAGTGATGTCAGAGATGTGTCAGCCTCAGAAGCTTACATAAGGCACAGCACTGTGTCTAAAAGTTAGTTGCTGTGGAGTTGTGTGTTGTTAGTTGTTCTGCTGAGAAAGGAGTTCCAGCTCTTGTCAGAGCTGAGGAAGGAGTTCAAGTTCTATCAGAGAGTCAGTTATGTTATAGTAACTCCATGGGAGGCTGTGTCCAGGGACCTGGCACAGGACAGTGATTCCTGCGGGAATAGTGAATCCCTGATCTAGGTGACATACCTAACTAAAGGGAGCACTGGCGAGATGAGCGGCTGAAGATACTCCTTGTGGAGGGCAGTTGCCCTGCCGTATCAATAAAGATGAGTTCAGCCAGAAACCCTCTCGTGTATCTATCTGGAATGAGTGTACAGAGAGGAGCACCACGGAGGAGTTCCTCGCCAGGATCATCCCCTTGCGGACGCAGGGACCCTGGTGAGGTGGAGGCGCTGCACTGGAACTAGGTGAGACTCAGCACACTACCTCAGCTGCCTGTCTGACGGGTCCTCCCCACACACCATCATGCGGGAGACTCAGGAGTCCTGTAGCCAGCAGGTGCACCATCAGGCATATTCACACTGTAATGGGGTCCGGTTAGACCACAGGGGCCAATGTGAGATTGGGTGGGTCAGGCCGGGCCAGAAACACCGTTACATATACATATATATATATATATATATATATATATACAGTGTTCGACAAACCTATACATTTGCTCGCCCCGGGCGAGTGGATTTAACCCCCGGGCGAGTAAATATTGGCCCAAGCAGCACACGTTTGGTACTAGGTGGCGAGTAGATTTTTTTGTGTGGCGAGTAGATTTTTTGGTGATTTGTCAACCACTGTATATATATATATATATATATATATATGTGTGTATATATAAAAATAAAAAACGAATTGCTTTTAATTGTATGACCTTTTGAGATACACTGATCTCTTCTTCCGGTGGTGTTACAAGGTACAGCTCTGTCTCGCTGCCTCGCTGTCACTGAAGCTGAAGTACAGTACATAAAGTCCCTCTTGCATACAGTATTTTCTGCTTTCCATTAGATGCAGTAAACCGTGGCTTATTCACACAAGGAAACTCTTCCCACCATTGGCTCTACTCCTTCATGGAGCTTGGCCTCTGCAACAGAGAGAGGAGCAGGACCTCGTCCCACCATGCATTACATTTTGCATTGTTCCTTGATAGGACTTAGAGCCTGATGGCCTCTCATACCCCATAATCATTTTTTTAAGTGACGCACAGAGGTCATATTCAGCAATTCGTTAATTGTATTTACTGCAGTTACTTTACTACGGTCTAATGGAATCTCCCAGGAAGTGGTTAAATGGTTTCCTACTGTATACAAAGGACACATTTTGCTACACATGTGATTAATCAATGTCTATAATGAACAGGATAGAACCGCAACATTAAATGGGAAGTTAGATTTCGTCATGACAGGACCAATGATCCCAAAGGGACATTTCTGCACCATAGAGTATTCCTTTCTAAATGTGGAAAAGTCTATTTCCTATAACATTTAACAAGACAACCTCCTCCAACTGATTTCCTTTTAACCTACGCTATTTCCTATCCGGAACCAGGAGGACCGGGCATTTTACAAGCTTGCAACAATTGGTCTCGCTTTCTATTTTTCCTGTGTTCTATGTTTTTCCTGTTTCCTTCATACTTAAACGTTTTCATTTTAGTAGAATATTTGATGTGGTCAGAAAAGAGCTGATAAAAGGTAAATAATGATATTGAACTGCATTTTAAATATCCAACTGTATATCTGGATACAACTTTTCCATACATGGAGTTTCTCCACTGTTAAAGATGAGGATGACCTGTAAAAATGTTTAGTTTGCAGGTCAATAGTGTTTGGCCAATCTGTAAAATGCCATTTTTAAATGCACATTCACAGGGCCTGCAACCCTGCTTTTGCCCATTATCTCTTAGCCAACAATGCTGCCACTGTAGCCAGGGATTCTGGGAAAGGACAACGAAATGAGCTCACAGCCTGTTACCTTTTGCTACATGGAGCCTTATAAGCTTATGTCTGCCAAATTACACAGCACAGCAGAAGTGCATACAGTAGCTAGTAAACCTACTCACAGACAGCTATTTCAACCTTTTGGGCCTCATCAGTGGGAGGATGGATACACTGGCTTTGCAATGTGAAGCTGGAATAGGTTTCAACCTTTTAAATGTACTGTAAGCCAACTTTTACATGCAAACCATGAGCGTACACATGGCATATTTGAGCACATCCGAGATATCGGATCTTTTTGAGTGTCACCTCCCATGGGCAGTTTCTAGGGAAACTAGAGAGGTTTGAGCACAGTGGGGGGGGGGGGGGGGGGGCCCACAAACTTTTCCCCTGCGCCCCTCTGCCGGCAGTTCCCCTCTCTCCGCGCCCCCCCGCCGCCGCTTACTTGGCTCTGGTTCCGGCGTCATGACATCACCCAAATGACGCCACGGTGCCATGGCGATGCGTCTAAGAAGCCGCCAGAGCCAAGGTAAGTAAGGATTACAGAGGCCGTTGCTGCTCCCCTGGCCCTTAATGTAAGTGCCTTCGGGAATCGCGCGGGGCCTCTGTAAACCCCGCGCTCCCCGCAGTCGGTCTCGCGCCCCCCCAGTTTGCGCACTGCTGCAGTACAGTATACATGGCTTGTGTCAACACATCATAAACTTTGTATAAGATTTAACCCTATGATTGCCAGTGGAACTTGTCAATGTATAGATAATGCAACAAAACGAAACCGGTAAAATGCAAAAGCTAACCTTTGTCGATAAAGAAGATAAGAGAGCACAACATTTGGTTATGCTTTTTAACCCATTCGCTACATTGCATTACTGGCCCTTCTGCAGTGAAAATGATTAACCCGATAGCTCAGCCTGAAATCAGTTTAGTAAGTTCATTTAAATCAAAATCAATCCATTTCTTTCCAACCACTTTTGAATATTTTTTTTCTTTGGCATGACTTATTGCTGTTTAGTACAAGGTTAGAGGTACCTGTGCCTCTTTACTTGGATTTCTATAATAAAAATGTAAAAAAAAAAAGGTTTTATTTTTAGTTTATAATCATCATGACATTTTGATTTATTTCCTGAAGCTTTTTATATTTAGCTCTGCAATAATGATTTTACATTTAGATTATGACTACAAATTATTATAATTTTTTTTTATATACACGAAAGATATGAACCTGTACAACAGGTTTATATGTATAGTATTTAGGCTTGTCAGCTGAAAAACAAAGCATAATTATTAGAATATAGAAAATGTGGTCAGTACCCCTCTGGAAAATAAAAAAATTAAAAAGTGGTGTGTGGTTTTTTTGTTGTTGCTTCCCTAACGCCAACAGTACCTCTGACCAAGAATGTTACAGCTGCAAAACTCGCTCCGAGAGAAAACGATTGAATCAAGATCATATATAAACAACCAAAGTAGTTTTTCAGATGTCATAGCCTTGTTTTCCCCACTGGTTACAAATTTTATTTCAGGGTTTTTATTTTTATAAAAAGTATACAAGGGTCAGTGCTAGGGTAGGACTAGAAACATTTTATATAGAATCTCTAGCAAATGGAATTTAACACTCAAGAGGCTCTGATGGCCTATTAATTCTGCTTCTGGCTTACTTCCAAAACAACTGTGTTTCTCGTCTAATTCATGGCTAATTTCTATCAGAGGTACCAAGAGACCATTTCTTTTTTAGACAGGAAGCATCCACATTGCTTAAATGGATTCATGTACGGGGCTTTAGCAAGGAGACATTGATTGGCCTGTCTCTGGGGCCTAGCAAAGGCCTGATGGGTACAAGTTTGACATAGGCAGCATAAGAAATACAACCTCCTCAAAACAGGCATGGGCTTTTGGGCCTTTGTGTAATCCAGCAGCTAAGGGCCTTTGCAAGCCCTTTTAATTAATGAAGCGATTTCACTTGAATGAGATTACATTTACCATGAATTTAAAGTATAAAAAGAAAGAGTATGCAAAGAAGGAAATAAGACATAATTCAACACTTAATTAAACCTGTTTGGCTAATCTACTTTGCTTGCTTTTGTGATGTCTAATTCCAAAGGATAATTTTGTTTTCAAGCTATAAACAGTGCACAAATGGGTAGGATGTACAACACATTGTTTAGTCAGATTATATAGGACGTTTCTGTACTACAGGTTATCAAATAGCAGAGTGCATGCCGGTGCTGGTCATACCATCACTATATTTTAAGGCACTGCATGTTTATCTGTCAAGAGACAATCATTTAATTGAATAAGGGTTTAGAGGAATAGGAATTAATTGAGACTTCAAAGAATAAGTATCCATTAAAGTATATGGAGCCATCCAATGTTGGGTTTGGGGGAGACTGAATTTCAATGTGACTTGCCTGAATCGGTAAGACTTGCACGGAAACACTGAAGGGATATAGCATTTAAGACCCCAAGAGCACATTTGGAACTTTGACAAATGAAGGAGCTACTTTAGGTTATTATCTAATGTAGCGTGGGTGTCTCCATTATTAAAGTTCATGTCATCTCTGAATCTGAAGATTTTATTAATGTTTTAGAAGTTAAGGAGCCTGTTTCTCTGACTACTATGCTTTTCTGCTTCTAGAACCGTCAACAGTATGGAAAATCCTTAGCTGTGGGATACCAAGCCAGAGACAACATACCAGTTTGCATATAGATGTAAACATAAAGTAATCTGCCACGCTTAGTGGCATTTGCTATTTCCCTACCACTTAATGAACGCTCTCTGCTACATGTTTGATACTTTCTCTTTTCACTCTAAAAGCATAATGTTAAAAAAAAAAAAAAAACCATCACAAATGTTATAGTGATTTGAAAGAGGTATGTTCAGCTACAACACTGCTACATTTCAAATATGTTTTCAGTGTAGCAGGGACACCCCCTGGCTACTATTCTACCCTATGGGCTAAAACCCTGGTACTATCAGGTTGCCAGTAGTTGGTATGGGGTTTTCCCCCTCACCTTCGGTACTGCACTTGAGTGACAGCAGAGGGTGGTACATCCTGTTGTGGCTGGGACAACGGGGGTGCCCGCCTTCTGGCTGTACTTAAGGGCAGGACCGCCCTAAAGTTAGTGGTTGTTCCTTCCCTCTGAGGAAGGCAGGTCACACGACTGGGAGCCTGAGATTGGGGCCTTCCCATGTGCTCTTCCCTGCGGGCAGTGTGAGTGTGGACCATACCTCTGCCTCCACTAGGGAGGTGGGGAAGAGCTAGGATGACTGCGGGTGCCCCTGGCCTGTAGTTGGGGCCCAGGGACCATCATCCAGTGAATACTGACAGACTGTATCCGGCAGAAGACTGCTGAGTAACTGTTACTGCAGAGAGTAGTAATAAACCTGTCCCTGTTCGCAATATACCTCCTGCCTGGTGTGTGACCTTACTGGGGTGAGAGGTAATAGTTCTACTGTGGGAGATCACCTTCAGTTCCTGGAGTCCCCAGCAGATGGAGGCGCTGCACTGCTAAGTAAATATGTGGGGTATGAACCCCAGAAGCCTGTTCCTGTGTCCCTACTATCATCGACTCAACCCTCCTGTTGCCAGCAGGTATATGCACCACACACCCTGTAATGGCCCCTATCTGCGATTGGGTGGGGGAAACACCGTTACATCAGCTATGTGTATTGAATTTGTATTATAAATACTTTCTGTAATATTGTTGTCATCTGATATATTTGTTACAGGTAGGGCCGCGGACAGATGTCCCGGGGCCCAGGACTAGAGACGTGCATGTGTTCCATGTTGGCGCTCTTGTGAGTTCCCCCCTTTCACACCTGCTCGTGAGCCCCCCACTCCCTCAATCTGCCCTACTTACACTTATGCCTTCCCTCCCTCCCCCACCCAGCCACACACACAATTCCCCCCCATACCAATACCCCCCCACAATAATTACCACGCAACAATACCCCCACAAAATACATATCAGTACTCCCTAGTCCCCAATACATACAACACTACCCCAGCCATCAAATACATACAACACTACTGCACCCCCAAATACATACAACACTACCCCCACCCTCAAATACATAAACACTACCCTCACCCCCAAATACATACAACACTACCCCCACCCTCAAATACATAAACACTACCGCATCCCCAAATACATACAACACTACCCTCACCCCCAAATACATACAACACTACCTCACCCCCAAATACATACAACACTACCGCATCCCCAAATACATACAACACTACCCCAACCTTCAAATACATATAACACTACCCTCACCCGCAAATACATACAACACTACCCTCACCCCCAAATACATACAACACTACCCTCACCCCCAAATACATACAACACTACCCCAACCTTCAAATACACATAACACTACCCTCACTCCCAAATACATACAACACTACCCTCACCCCCAAATACATAAACACTACCCCCACCCCCAAATACATACAACACTACCCCCACCCCCAAATACATACAACATTACCCCCACCCCCAAATACATACAACACTACCCCAACCTTCAAATACATATAACACTACCCTCACCCCCAAATACATACAACACTACCCTCACCCCCAAATACATACAACACTACCCTCACCCCCAAATACATACAACACTACCCCCACCCCCAAATACATACAACACTACCCTCACCCCCAAATACATACAACACTACCCCCACCCTCAAATACATAAACACTACCCCACCCCCAAATACATACAACACTACCCTCACCCCCAAATACATACAACACTACCCCAACCTTCAAATACATAAACACTACCCCCACCCCCAAATACATACAACCCTACCCCCACCCCCAAATACATACAACACTACCCCCACCCCCAAATACATACAACACTACCCCAACCTTCAAATACATATAACACTACCCTCACCCGCAAATACATACAACACTACCCTTACCCCCAAATACATACAACACTACCCCAACCTTCAAATACATATAACACTACCCTCACCCCCAAATACATACAACACTACCCTCACCCCCAAATACATACAACACTACCCTCACCCCCAAATACATACAACACTACCCCCACCCCCAAATACATACAACACTACCGCATCCCCAAATACATACAACACTACCCCAACCTTCAAATACATATAACACTACCCTCACCCGCAAATACACACAACACTACCCTCACCCCCAAATACATACAACACTACCCCCACCCCCAAATACATACAACACTACCCCACCCCCAAATACATACAACACTACCCCCACCCCCAAATACATACAACACTACCCTCACCCCCAAATACATACAACACTACCCCCACCCTCAAATACATAAACACTACCCCCACCCTCAAATACATACAACACTACCGCACCCCCAAATACATACAACACTACCCCCACCCTCAAATACATACAACACTACCCCCACCCTCAAATACATACAACACTACCCCCACCCCCAAATACATGCAACACTATTCCCCCACACCAAATTCATACAACACTACCCTCCACACCACCAAATACATACAACAGTACCCCCTCACCCCACTTAATACAACACTACCCCACCCCACCAAATACATACAGCACTTACCCCACTCCCAAATACATATATTACTACCCACTCACCCCAACAAAACTTACAATACCACCCCCACCCCAAATACATACAACACTATCCCCCCCACTACCAAATACATACAGCACTACCCCCACCAAATACACACAACCCCCCGTCAAATACTGTACAGTACATGAAACTGTACCCCCACCCCGCCAAATACATACAACACTACCTCCTCACCACACCAAAAACATATAACACTACCCCACCCCAAAATACACACAACACTACCCCCCACTGCACCAAATACATACTATACAACCCACAAATACATACAACACTACCCTTACCCCCAAATACACATACCACTACCCCCACCCCACCAAATACATACAACACTATCCCCCCATGCCACCAAATACATACAATACAACCCACAAATACATACAACACTACCCTTACCCCCAAATACACATACCACTACCCCCACCCCACCAAACACATACAACACTACCCCCCACTGCACCAAATACATACAATACAACCCACAAATACATACAACACTACCCTTACCCCCAAATACACATACCACTACCCCCACCCCACCAAATACATACAACACTATCCCCCCATGCCACCAAATACATACAACACTATCCCCCCATGCCACCAAATACATACAACACTATCCCACCAAAAACATACAACACTACTGGGCCGAGCTTCCGGCGCACACTGGCGGAAGAGAGAGGCACCCGGCGTGAGAAAGGGAGGGAGGCCCGGCGGCAACCAGAGGCCCGACAACCAGATGCAGATGTTGGGCCCAGCCTCATGCTGAGCCATTGATTGTACCACCTGTGCTGAAGCAAGGATATCCTGAAAGTTTGCTCTGTTGGTGACCTTTGAGGACTGGAGTTGGTTACTCCTGATTTAGCAGAATCAAACTTGGGTGTCGCATTACTTCCAGTCCTTTATTAATTAAACCAAAAATGCTTAAAATATAATTTTTTAAGTGGGTGTTTACAAGGTATTGTTATTTTCAATTAAATTCATATTCATATGGTCCAATGCTCAAGTAAATGGATTTATTTATTGATATTGGTAAATTATTTATGTTTTGAAATTGTTTAATCAATGCTGACCTGATGTTTCTTGATGGAATAATGTTTGTGTCTTAATTGCACACATTTGGTAGTTTTTATGAGACAAGGCATGTTAAATATTTTATTAGGCCCAACTACAATACACTGTGTTTATTATTTCAATTTCACTCATTCTCATCCTACACAGTATTAGAATAAGACTTTCACCATCACATTATGTTTGTGTAGCCCATGTTCCCCCTCCCCCCTGGTCGCAGATTGGACCTCTAAGGTGTACTGAGGGCTGGCTACATGTACTACGGTGGTGCATACCTGCTTGGAACAGGAGGGCCTGAGTCTCCCGCGGTTGTATGGGGGATAACAGGGCCAGGCTTCTGGGGTATATGCCTCCATCTTCTCTAGCAACAGTGGTGGTGCAGCTCCTCCATCTTCTGGCGAGACCTACAGGGATAGGTTAAGATCCTCCCAGAAGAAGCCCTGGTCCCAGGGCGAGTGATCTTAAACTCCACACAGTCTTTTGTATAAAATAGTAGCACTCTTTATTGTCCTTGCACAATGATACAGCAACACTTCATGCACAGCGGCACACAGCAGTTCATATACAGCAGTGCACTCCAGATGTGTACAGACCTTTCCTCCTCTCCTTTCCTCCAGGCTGTACCCTAGCAGGATGGGCTGGTTAGGGGCTTCAATACCCCAACCCCCACCTCCAGGATTTACGCTCTGGGTGAGGGTAGATCTCACCCCCTCAGCAGGGTGAGGGGCATTGGTCCACTATAGCTGTATCAGCTCTACTCAGACAGGCTCTGAGTTCTTCTATCCTGTCTCCTCCAAATTCACTCAGCTCTCTCTCTCTGAACTGTGCAGCACACATACTCCGCTCATCAGCTCCCAGGACAGACTGTACTATCTGTCGCATTCTCCTCTCTCATCAGACTCACGACCTTTCTCTCCACTGCAACAGATTGTCACAGACGGAACACTTCAACAGACTGACTCTCCAACAACTCTCACAGAACTCCACAACAACTGACTCAGACACACACAGGAACAGCCCACTAAATAGATACAGCCCTGCCCCTTATGATGTCAGCAGGAACTCCCCTCTGTCTCAGGCCTGCCACAGAGTCAGGGGCCTACCTCTATCAAGCAAGGCAGGGCTTGGTGGGGGGAAAACCCATGATTACTACTGGCGCCCGCTCTTACCAGGGCTTACTCCAGTAGGAGAAGGATTGGTAGCCCACTATTTCTTACAGGGGCTACATATGTATACAGATGGAACCAGATTTATGCATAATTGGCTCCAAACAGTGTTAACCACATCCCCGACCTTGCCATGCAGTGAGCTTCTACTGAGCCACTTGAACTTTGTTTGTGGTCAGACATTATTATTTGTGTTGCAGTTCAGTGCGTGTCCGGCAGGTTGCGCATGGAATATCTTTGCCTATGATACTCTGAATGCTACAGTACAGTGTGGTCTCTGAAACATGTTTCTGGGGTGAAGATATAATGTACACATCTCTCTTTGTCTAATGACATTGTACAGTACATATCTTATGTTGCAGTTTCACACTTTATTATAACACACTATACAGTTACGGATTTGGAGTCATAACACATTGCATGGAACATGGCTCTTACTCCTTGCCACACAAAACCGGCTTGCAGTTATATTGCGCCATTCAAGCCGGGACAGATAAGAGAGCAACTCTATCTGAGATTAGAGTATATCGTTGACATGTACGAATACTACAAAAAAAACAAAGGGTGGATGAATTCTATGACACAACTTCAGCATGAATGATTGCTTTATTAGAACACCTCCATGTCCCGGCAAGTGGGGTGGCTGTTGGGCACTGCACTCATCATGGATGGGTTTGTACGATCATAGCAACTTTTGAAGGAGAAAGATATTGGTCAGGAACAAGAGATTAAATAATAGACCTTCCCCAACCGATTCCTCCACCCAAGTACCTGCTCCAACCTGAGTGCCTGCCCTAATACCATTACCAGTACGGACCAACCAACTCCGAAAACAAGATGAACCTACATCCCAACTACATAATCGACTCGAGCATCTACGTACAGCAAAAACCTTGCATCAAGAATGGGTTGAATTTTCAAGGTTTCTAGTCAAGTTAAATCTAAATGTACGTTTACACAAGTTTACATACAGTACGGTACTGTATGTCCAGTAGAACAGTCATTCCCAAATGACATGCATATGTGTTCCATAGGCACATTAACGCATGTGCAGATATTAAATATGCACATGTGCAGACTGTACTTTAAGCATTTAAAAAAAATATGTATCTTTTATAATCATAGCAGACACAGAAAAATACTATATAAATAATGAAACATACATACTGTACATACATACTTACCTAAAAATAGAAAAAAAGAATTATACAACTTCTTACACAATTTAAAAGAATCGATTATTTTAATATATATATATATATATATATATATATATATATATACACACTATATATAGATATACCCACCTTCCACGAGTTACAACTAACCTTATAGCGCTCTACGATTTCAGGGATGCCTTGTGGAAAAGCTACAAAGTAACTGGCACTACCGAGGATCTTAATAACTACAGATGCCTGCGGAATATGTGCACAAGGCAAACAAGGCATGCAGAAGCACAATATTACTCTGATAATATTCGCCAGAATATACCAAACCCAGCTAACTTCTGGAAGGTTGTCAACAATATATTCCAGCCTTCTAGCCATCAGCAACCAAGTAATATCACTAAGGAGGCTAATACGCTGACAAATCCCACTGACATTACAAATGCATTCAATGAATACTTTGTGGGGTGTGTTACTAACTTATTAGCAATACGCAACCCAAACCACAAACATGAACCTCATTCTGAGAGTACCCCTATAGCCCCACCCTCTCCTAACACTGCCCACAATTTTCCATTTGTCCCATTATCTGAAGAGGAGATTACACAAGCGCTCCTCAAATTAAAACTAAGCAGCCAGTGTGGACCTGACTTATTGCAATCTAAGTTCCTAAGACTTGGTGCCCCAGCCATTGCCAAACCAATTGCTCCCTTTGTCAACTCTATTCTGTCTGCAGGCCATATCCCTATGACCTGGATAATTGCCAGTTGTCCCAATCTTCAAAAGTGGGGACAAAAACACTGTCTCAAACTACAGGCCAATCTCTCTTCTCCCAATACTAACCAAAGTCATGGAAAAATATGTTCACTCCCAATTAAGCGATTACTACAGTATACCAAGACAAATTTCCCTAGCCAATTCAAGTCTGGCTTTCGCCCCAAAAACTCCACGATAACTACCCTGCTAAAAGTTTGCAATGAGATTCAGTGTGGAATGGAACTGGGACAACTCCAATATTCCTAGATTTTGCAAAGGTTTTTTGATACTGTTGATCATGTTATCTTGCGTAACAAACTCCAGGGCTCTGGAATAGGGAAGCATGATTTAAACTGGTTTCATTCCTATCAGGTAGATCCCAACATGTATCCATCTCAGGCTCTAACTCCAACCCCTTGGATATTAAACTATGGTACTGTATCTTTGTGCTACAAGCTACTGCAAACAGTAGGTAGTGTAAACAGTGACGTTAAACTTTTAAGATCCACACTAAAGCACTTTACCGACACGTCCATACTGCATGTCCAGCCCAATTTGTCTTGTTCGCCTGACGCCCGAACCTCTGCAGCTACTGTATAGTCATTGGAGGCAATGAGAAAATCAAGGTTCGTACGCAGATGCACACATTTTCAAGACCAAGACCCAGTTTTTTTGTGTCAATTTAATAACAAATATTCAGTTTGCGACTCTTAGTACATAGACTCCATACTGTTGAACTAGGAATATCAGTAGCTTAAGCAATAGAATTCTACGCTCTATTACAGGGGTTCGCAAACTGGGGGACGGAAGATTTGTCTGGAGGGTGTGGGGGCGTTTGCAGAGGTCCTGCGCTCTTCCCCAAGGCATTTAAATTAAATGCCAGGGGATCTCGTGAGGCCTCTGCAACAATAAAACTTACCGGGATTCAGACGCTGTGACGCGTCTCCATGGCAACGCGGGTTCATCTGCCGTGATGTCACAGGGGTCAAATGATGACCCCGGAGCATCATTTTATGCAGCTGCCAGGTAGGAGGAGGGGCGCGAGCTTCGAGTAGGCCAGACAGGAGGGCGCAGCAGTAAAAGTTTGCGCTCCCCTGCTCTATTATATATTCTCATATTCTTCGCAATAAATCAATGTATAATTAATTCTCCCCATCTTCTCATTACTTGTATATCCTAAATACAATAAATGAATGGAACTTTTCTTGTCAGGAGCTAATCATATGAAAAATATTATATAGTAGTACTATACTTTAACGTTGCTATACTTTCCAATAACGTGTCGCGTTAGCATCATTCCAAGCCCTGAAATAGGTCTTTAACTCAAGTTTAGAAAGAAAGGCGAGGAGTGAGAAACAACACAGGGAACCATTCTATGTTAATTCATACCTTAATGTGGTTTTACACTCATCAAAACCCTGTAAAAGCCCTTTAGGGTTTGAAAGTAAATAATGTCCAGTTTATGAATTCCCTAACTAACCTTATTAGAATTTTGAAGATATGCAATATTATGATAATGCATAATTTTACGGGGAAAAACACGAGTTAATGTTAACGCTCTTGTCCTTTGAAAATACATCGTTTGTCTTAGCATAACATTACACTAGGTTTAAGTCACGTTAAGTGACATTAACAGAGCTTTGTGGATCTGGGCCTAAGTTCAGTAGTTATAACATCTAGAGAATCCCAGAGTTTTTTTATTTTGTATTTTTTTTTTAGGGGGGAAAAAAGCTTTGATTGTTTAGTAGTATTATTTTCACTAGTGCCTTATATTTCAGCATGTTAGTTTTCTTTATGGATGAGTTTGCTGAAGTGGTAATGTACCTTTAAATATATTTATAACTTTGTGTTGGATACGTTCCATATTGATCTATCCACTAAAAATCCATAGCATGCTCACAGGGTGTCTAACATGTTAGCAAGGCAATTGCAATACATGTACATGAACTTCAATCTTTAGGTGATAGTTACATTATATTTTCATCAATAAGGAATGGGCGCCAATGAGGAGAAGGTGGTAGGTATCCATTGTATTAGTTGTATCAGGGATACAATATATTCCAAGTATCAGTGAACAAGCATAAAGGTACTATAGTTTATTTCCGTAACTACAGTAATTAATTCATTAACTTAAATATTACTTGTCTTACTTATGTATTTATCAGAAGTTGGCTTTACTTTAATAATATGAAAATAAATTAATGTAATGCAAAAAACTAGAACCAAGAGCGGCAACAACAATGCCACAAGAATAACACAACTCCTCCATAAGAAACTCTAAGTACAGTTACGTACAATCTAACTGTAATGTCAAGTACTTATTCATATCTGGAGTGTTGCCCGTATAGTTGATTGCTTGCATTTGATTGCTTGTAAATATTACCAACTACTGTATGTTTGTTACTACAAATTTACTGTAATTCACTACAACACAGAGCTGAAACCCAAACCCCGGAGCATGACCAAAAGAGGCCATCGTATTGTCAACCTCAGCAGTGCCCTGAAATAGGCTTTTCCTCCTACAATTTCTGCCTTATTCCAAAAACTCAAGTTTGTAACACAATGTTATGCCCATTCATGAATAGAATATTTACAAATGAAATTATTCACATATATTCCTTCATTCTACTGCTAACAAAAACCCAGTTACATATTATGTTGATGAATTATAGCACTCTGATTTACTCTGTTACCGTTAGTAAATCATGCAGCTGTGAAAAACAATTTGTTATGGCGCTTATTTACAGCACGGTGCTGTAACTATCATAGATAAGTGGTAAAGTTAATGCTCATTGCTATCATTTCCCCTTATTTTATTATAACTTACAGATGTTAACATTTCCATTTCTTCCCCTTTCTTTCCCGTCGGTAGTAAGCTGCCTTGGCTTGCCTTTCAATCTTCACATCTCTCAACTTGTAATTCCGTTATCAAATATTTGAAATACATTTGCTCTCAGGCGGTATGGACGGGCTTTGTAATAATAACCAACGCTAATGCTACAAGGCAGGGAAAAAAAATTAAAATAAACCTAAAGTTGGGCGGAAACTGACTAAGCTGGCAGTCTTCTTTTTATCAGTTCATACAGATTGTAACATGCATTGTCAGAATATCGCAGAAAAGCTTGACTGGGATTCATTGGGAACTCATTAAAAACTGGTTTGCTTAGACCCTGTTAGGGTTAGTAGAATAATTGCACCATACCAGTATCAGAAAACAAAAAACTGTTGGTAGTAAAGCAATCTGTATTAGTCTTGTGGTTACTTACATACAAAACCTGAGACTTAGCTCTAGCTATTGGGGGATTCTTTTTTAGAACTTGCCACTTGCACAGAGAAACTGATTTAACAGGACAATCAATATGGATCCCTGGGTTGTTGCACTGCAAGTGAATCAAGTTTAATCTTCCATGTTCACGATACCAACCTTGTTATTCTGAAGAACAAGAGCCTTAATGTGAATTAATTTCCCAAGCGAATATCATTTGTGTCCTAAAAGAGATGTAGGAACTTTAGATTTACCAAGTCGATGCACAGCTGTAAAAGTGACATGCTGTTGTTATGGACAAACTAATTCACCCAAAAAAAAGGGGCTCACTGAATCAAAAGAAATGCAGATTGACAGAATTATCTGCAGTGTTATATCTCTTACATTCTTCTGGCAAGTAATGGTTTATCAGCAGCCTTCTCTAGACGTTTTAAAGCATTGGTAATGTTTAACAATACTGTAAGCAGTCATGTAAAATTATGGAGGTTTAAAGAGTTGTTATATATATATACATTTGCATATATATATATATCTCAAATAATTCCAATGGAAATATTACTGTGTGCTCATTTGCATGTCTTAGACAGGTCTGCAACCCCGCCTTTCACCATTATCACCAAGCACACATGCTTCCACTGCAGCAAGGGATTCTGGGAAATAACATGCAAATGAGCACACAGTGCCACCTTTTGCTTCAAAACCATATAACATGGTCCCCTGTAAGCTTTTGCTTGCTGCATTTCACAGCTTTGAGCACAGCCTGGGTTAAGATGCATAGCCAGTAAACCCACCCAATCCACCCACAGACAGCTGTTTCGACCTTAATGGGTCTCATCAGTGTGGGGTGGTTATACTTGCTTTGCAAAATGAAGCTTAGGATAGGTTTCACCACACTTAGTTAAGGTATGTATGTATGTATTTATGTATGTATGTATGTATGTATGTATGTATGTATGTATATGAACTTGCCATCACCATATATTGTGAATTATACATGTGACATGTGAAGAAGAGACTTGTGAGGTCTCAAAATCTCATGCATTAATGATATTCACAGAGTAGTGCAATTAAAAGTTGTCACTAATCGGAAATGCAGGAAATCAGCTGAAAAATGTAATACAATAGTGAGGTGACATGCGGCGACAGCCGCCGGCGCCGCTCCTAACGGCCGCTGCTCCCCCCACACACCCGCTGTGACATGCGGCGGCGGCGATAGCCGCCGGAGCCACTCCTAACGGCCGTTACCCCCACCCATCCGCTGCCATGGGTATACCAAGATGAGTGCCGCAGAGCTTCCGGTGCTGCGGGTGTAGTAAGATGGTGGAAGCCCCGCAAGTCCTCCGGCTGTGAGAGGAGGAGCCGCTGCTCAGACTCTCTCCTCCCTCTTCTCTACCTCTGCTTCCCTGTGTCCCGCTGACTAACGGGCGCCGCTCTCCTCAGAAGGCCGGCCGCCGGCGCCGCTCCTAACGGCCGCCGTTCCCCGCTGCCATGCCACGATGCGCAGTTGTGATGGCACCGCTGACGGACGCCACACATGCGCTGAAGCGGCTGGCAGTGGCGCCATTCCCCCCACACATCCGCTGCCATGCCACGCATGCGCTGTTCCCCGCGCCCGCTGACATGCCACGCATGCGGTAGTCATGGCGACGCTCACGGACGCCACGGCTTGGAGACCTCCCTGCGCTGCCGCTGCTGCTTCACATGCCTACCTCCTGCTTGTAGCTGATCTCTGGGCCGGTCACCGACCCCCTGCCCGGCGGGATGTCTGTCTGACATGGAGACCCGCGCCCTGCTGGATATCTGGGGGGAGGCGGACGTGCAGGGATCCTGCTTCTCCCCCTGGACCCCCGTGCATGGGGAGGTGAGCAGGCGGAGGAGACCTAGGAGCTGAGGGGGGCCGAGGAGGAAGACGAGGAGCCGCCCCACCCTGGGGAAGTGGGGGGGGGGGCCCGAGTCACCCCAGGACAACTTCACAGGAGGACTACAGGGAGGGCTCGTACTGCTACACCGAGCACCCGATCAAGGGGGAGGAGGGGCCCAGCGTTGCCATCCGTCATTCATAGATACTCGTACTCACACAGTCACACACACCCTGTGTCACACACAGTCACACACACCCTGTGTCACACACAGTCACACACACCCTGTGTCACACACACGCGCACTCAGACACACACTGTCACACGCACACACCCTGTGTCACACACAGTGTGTGTCTGTCATGCACACACAGTCACACAGTCACACGCACGCACAGTCACACGCACACACAGTCACACGCACGCACAGTCACACGCGCACGCACGCACGCACAGTCACACGCACGCACAGTCACACGCACTCACACTATCAGTCACACGCACACTCTCAGTCACACGCACACTCTCAGTCACACGCACGCACAGTCACACGCACACACAGTCACACACACCCTGTGTCACACACACGCGCACTCAGACACACACTGTCACACGCACACACCCTGTGTCACACACAGTGTGTGTCTGTCATGCACACACAGTCACACAGTCACACGCACGCACAGTCACACGCACGCACAGTCACACGCGCACGCACGCACGCACAGTCACACGCACGCACAGTCACACGCACTCACACTATCAGTCACACGCACACTCTCAGTCACACGCACACTCTCAGTCACACGCACGCACAGTCACACGCACGCACAGTCACACGCACACACAGTCACACGCACACACAGTCACACGCACGCACAGTCACACGCGCACGCACGCACGCACGCACAGTCACACGCACGCACAGTCACACGCACTCACACTATCAGTCACACGCACACTCTCAGTCACACACACACTCTCAGTCACACGCACGCACAGTCACACGCACGCACAGTCGCACGCACAGTCACACGCACACTCTCAGTCACACGCACACACGAGGAATTCACACTTAGTGCAAATAGCTAATACAGGGGATGTGTGCCGAGCACGCGCATTCTAAGTCAAATTTATTTGTGTTTTGTCAATGAAATTGTATTTTGATTTTTAATTAAAACATCACCAACACAAATACAATTTCTGTGACAAAAGTCAAAGAAGTTTCACGTACTATGCGTGTGCATAGCACACACAGCTTTTTTTTTTCTGGGTACATTTCATTTTGTACATGTACTGTAGTTCAAACTTTCCACTTCTGTACATGTTAATCTGTACCACAAACAGACAATGCAAATAATAAGTAACATACTGACATTGTAAGCTTTTGGCGGCAGGGACTCATTTTGCTATTGTTACATATAGGTCTGTAGCGCTTATTCCCATTATGCCGCATATTATTTTGTTACATGTGTATTACCTTCCACCCCCTGCCCCCCCCTCCCCTATGGGAGATTTGTATGCTACGTCAGCGGTGTGCAAACTGGGGGGCGCGCAAGATTATGTAGGGGGGCGTGGGCTGCGTGCGGGGAAACCAGGGGGTGGGCAGAGCTATGCACAGGCGGCTAGAAGCTCCGTGCTGAGGCTGCTTCTCTGCTCTGTCTGTGTCAGAGGGGGTGGGGCCTTGCTGTGGGGGCGGGGCTTTCCTTCCCTGCACACAGACATCCCCTCCTCCACCTGTGTTACCCGTCCCAGTTTTCAGCAGCATGGGGGATAGGAGCAGGCTTACAGTAGTACTTCCTCCCCCCCCCCATGTGAAAGTCTGTGACATGATTGTGTGTTGTGTCTGTCTGTGTGTGTGGTGTGATTGAGTGTGTGTGTTGTGCCTGTGTTGGTTGTGATTGAGTTTGTGTGTGTGTGTGTGTGTTGTGCCTGTGTTGGTTGTGATTGTGTGTGTGTGTTGTGATTGAGTGTGTGTGTTTTTTTTGCACACACAGCACACACTCACTCACAGCACACTCACAGCTCCCCCCTACCCCCCTACCTCCGGTGTAAGCTGCTGGGGCATCGTCGAGCTGCCTGCGGGGATCGGGCCTGGGGGGGTTGATTGGTGCGGGGCTGGGGGGATCGGTGCCGGGCGGGGCTGCTGGCTGGGGGGAATCGGTGCCGGGCTGGGGTGCGGGGCTGCTGGCGCGGGGGGGGGGGGGATCAGTGCCGGGCTGGGGTGAAGGGCTGCTGGCAGGGGGGAATCGGTGCCGGGCTGGGGGGATCGGTGCGGGGATCGGGGGGGATTGGTGCTGGTAGAAGTGAGGCTGCTGGGGGAAATGCATGGGGAATGCTGGGGGAAGTACGGTGGCTGACGGCGCCTCACTCCACCTCTTCCCCCTCCTCCCGATCGGGTGCGCGGTGGCTATTTTAAAAAAAAAATGAGCGCTACCCCGGTTATAGCGCAGTCGGATCGGGTGGCCCCCAAGGACCGCGCTATAACGGAGCTGAGCTGTATTTGTATTTACATTGTATACCGTTTAATAAAGGTTTTTTTTTTCCATGTGATTCATTACATCAGGCAGGGGGGACCGAGAAATTTCATGGATGAAAAGGGGGGCTCGGAGCAGCTACGTGATATATCGTAGTGCTGATTAGCTCACCTTTGGTCTTCCAGGAAGCCTGAGTCTCAGCTGATGGTAGTGGGAGTAGCAACTCCCACAGGCTGGTAGTTCCCGGTACATTGCCTCCATTCTGCAGAAATCTGCCAGAGGCAGGGAGTAGTCCCCACAGGAACCCCTTCTAGTACTGTAAGTCACACAGTGGCAAGGAACAGTTCACCATTTATTGGCAGGCCAGACCTGATTCCTTCCTTCTCGTGCAAGAGAGGTACTTCATACACCTAACAGTCATGGAACATTTCCCTTGACTAGGCCCCCCCAAGGGCTTGAGGCCCCTGAGGCTAGTCACCACACTCTTACCCACTGGTGGGGTAAGGCAGAACACCTCACTCCCTGAAGAGCGGGCTACTACTGGAATCCTTCTCCTAAATGTAGGTAGGAAGCATCTTATATACCTGGGGAGGGGTTAGTAACCCTGCCCCAAAACTGGGCAGGTTTAGGTGATAGACAGGCCTTACACCATAATGCATGTGATCCGGGTAACACCCACCCTCGGGCATGATACTTCCAACTGCCACTAGCCTGTACCTGACTTATGGCAACAAATGAACCGGTGCTGGCCCATGTGAAAGGGATTTAACCCTAACACTGCCTGTACTTACCGGGACTTATATGCTAGGGCCATGAAACACACAGACAGGGGCACTAGGCTACAGATGTACTGCTATGAAGCGCAATATACAAAATGAAAGGCTGCAGCGCCGGAGACAGTGTCTGCCACAGTCGTGCTGTGCGAGGGGGTCCATCATTCCGAATGGGACCCCCCCACAGCCATAATCCTCCGGTGCTATGGCCACCACAGTCACGTGACTGCAGGTGGCAGCGACACTGAAGACACGCTTGCTTCATCTATACATACTGTACATAGGTTATTTTTAGTGTAAAAGGAACCATAATCAAAGATCTAGAGCTAGGGTATACAGTATGTTATGCAAATGGAAAAAAAAATTAAACATATTTTGTCCATCACTTTCCTCCAATCAAATCCTCTTGAGGCTGGTGTAATTTCAATTACCTTTTTAATGGAAATGTCTACAACTAATTTAACTTAGCCTGTTAAGTGCTGTTTATTAGTTGGATCAAAAATGTAAGATCTTTAGCAAAACATTCCTGTTCAAACCATTGGATTTTTACTCATTGATAAATCGGGTGCAGTGTTTTTTTGCACCTGGGAGACTTTGATTAATGACCAACATGTAGACAAATTATACTCACTGATATTAAACCCATTAAGATAGTCAATGTCACAGCTGAATATTTGTTTATGCACCGAACTTATTACAATATTTCACCTACAAACACGTGGTAGTGAACACAATGTATACAGTAGTCATTTTCACACAGATACAAATTCATAGTCACCTGATAATTAAAATGCAGCCAGGATATTTTCATTGACAATATCATAAGAAGATAATAATAGCATGTTCTTGTATAGCACTACTAGTTTTATGTAGTGCTTTACAGAGACATTTTGCAGGCACAGGTCACTGCCCCATGGAACTTAGAATCTAATTTTTGGTGACTGAGTCACAGGGAGATAAAGTGACTTGCCCAAGGTCACAAGGAGCCAACACCAGGAATTGAACCAAGGTCGCCTGCTTCAAACTCAGTGCTAGTCAGTGTCTTTACTCACTGAGCCGCTCCTTCTCCCTAAGATCATCAAACGGTCCCTGGACAGGAACCATATCATTCTTTTTAAGGGGAAAAGTTGTGTTTTCACTGATAGACTTGAATACAATCAGAAAAAGCTGTTTACTACAAAGGATCAACATACTCAAAAGCACTAAATAAAATAACGAGTGTTTCCAAATGTATTTATTCTACACAACCAAGACATTAGTGGATAAACTTGTGTGCAGTTTGCGATCATTAACCCCTTCTCTGCCAGGGGTTCCAGGAACCCATTGCTCCTCAATGCACTGTAGGCTCCACTAATAGTAATGGGTTGAAGAAGGGATCCTTAATTGTTTGATGTGACTGCAAATGAACAAAATCTATGAGATCAGGAGTAACGCTGATTGGACGACTGCACTGATTTATGAAAGAGTTATACAAATGCACACCTTTCATAATAAAGGAATACAGTCCACTGCATATGGAAATGATTGCATGGTGCCATCAGCTGGGATACAGTTATGTATATACTGTAAGTGCACTTAAAGTATATTGATACTGATTGGGACTCTTTTTGCAGCTTATTGCCTATTTGCAAAAGAAAAAGCTGAATCAAGACAAACACGAACATAAAATTTGCAACAAAAGTCTGTATCTTTAGAACAAAGTTGGGTGCCTTTAGCAGAATCATGGTTAATACCCAGTGTTAGCCCTAGCTCTTTGGGACATTAAGAAGTAACGTTATCAACTGGGCAACAACATCTAGAATGTAAGATTTCTGGGGCATGGTTGCCAACGATATATCTAACAAAATAAAAATATCTAAAGACAAAAATAAGAACATTTATTCCATATAACATTAAACTCTTCCCAATTACAGTATAGTGTGCAGTTTACAGCACATAGGAATTTTTACACCGAACCTGCCCAGAAAAGCTTACTATCAGTTTTTTTGCACTTATATATATATACTAGCTGAGAGACCCGGCGTTGCCCGGGATGTAATGTTCCCGTTCCTCTCTCTCCTCCCCCCTCTCTCTGTTTGTCCCCCATTCACATCAATCCAGTCCCCCCCCTCCCTCCCTCCTTTACAGCTTCATGTAGCGTGTGTGCGTCAGTCACTGTGTGTTTGCTCGCGCGTCAGTGAGTCTGAGGCAGAAACACAAACACACACAGACTGACTGACGCACACACAGTCAGTGTGTGCCTCAGTCAGTGTGTGCGTGCGTCAGTCAGGCTTTGTGTGCACGTCAGTCAGTGTGTGCGTGCGTGCGGCAGTCAGTCAGTGTGTGCGCGCGGGGCGTCAAAGGCAGGGGGGGGCGTCAAAGGCAGGGGGGGGGGGCGTCAAAGGGAGGGGGGGGCGTCAAAGGGAGAGGGGGGGGCGTCAAAGGGAGAGGGGGGGGCGTCAAAGGGAGGGGGGGGGGGCGTCAAAGGGAGGGGGGGGCGTCAAAGGGAGGGGGGGGGGCGTCAAAGGCATGGATTCCTCCCCCTGCATTTCCTGCAGTGGACAGGAGGGGGGGGGCAGTGGACAGGAGGGGGGGGGGCAGTGGACAGGAGGGGGGGGGCAGTGGACAGGAGGGGGGGGCAGTGGACAGGAGGGGGGGGCAGTGGACAGGAGGGGGGGGCAGTGGACAGGAGGGGGGGGGGCAGTGGACAGGAGGGGGGGGGGGCAGTGGACAGGAGGGGGGACAGGAGGGGGGACGCAGTGGACAGGAGGGGGGACGCAGTGGACAGGAGGGGGGGGGCAGTGGACAGGAGGGGGGGGCAGTGGATAGGAGGGGGGGGCAGTGGACAGTGACACACACACACACACACACACACACACACACACACACACACACACACACACACCTCAGTTGATGCGCCCTTTCTCAGTTCCGTTTGGCGCCGGAGGTGGGGAGCGACACCTACCTGTACTTCCGGGCGCCGCCACCGTCTGACTCGGCGCCGCGAGGGAGGAAGGGGGTCCGCCATCTTACGCGCCGCGTGGCAGCTGCGGGAAGCGAGGTGATTTGGAGCGGGGAGGGGTGATTTGGAGCGGGGAGAGGTGATTTGGAGCAGGGAGAGGTGATTTGGAGCGGGGAGAGGTGATGCCGCTGGGGAGGGGAAGAGGTGATGCCGCTGGGGAGGGGGAAGAGGTGATGCCGCTGGGGAGGGGGAAGAGGTGATGCCGCTGGGGAGGGGGAAGAGGTGATGCCGCTGGGGAGGGGGAAGAGGTGATGCCGCTGGGGAGGGGGAAGAGGTGATGCCGCTGGGGAGGGGGAAGAGGTGATGCCGCTGGGGAGGGGGAAGAGGTGATGCCGCTGGGGAGGGGGAAAAGGTGATTTGGAGAGGGGAGAGAGAGGTGTGTGTGTGTGTGTGTGTGTGTGTGTGTGTGTGTGTGTTTTATTTATTTTTTTGGACCGTCACTCCGCCTCAGGCCAATGAGAGGTGTGGGGGGCGGGCCAAGGGGGTGGTGTGAGTGTGTGAGGCCAATGAGAGGTGTGCGGGGGCGGGCGGGCCAAGGGACCAATGAGATTGCCGCTAGGGACACCGGACATCCAGCAGGCAGGCATGCATGCAGGCAGGCAGGCAGGCAAACATACAGTGCTTTCACTAATATAGTATAAGATATGTATAGGGAGATAAAGTGACTTGCCCAAGGTCACAAGGAGTTGGTACTGGGAATTGAACCAGGTTCCCCTGCGTCAAACTCAGTGTCATTGTTGTAGAGTCAATGTCGTTATTCACTGAGCCACACCTCCTATTTAGGAAAGATTGTGGTCTTGTAGTAGGTTCAATGGAACAGTGATGAATATTATTGTTAACATTAACATTATCATTGTTATATTGTGTATTGTCTGCTCTATAAAGTGTTGGGTAGAGGGATACAGATTTATAAATAAAATATACTCACATACATGTAACAGTGTTTCCCCCACCCGGTGGGAGATTTGGCCATTACTGATCGTGTGGTGCGTGATACCTGCTGGTAACAGGAGGGCTGAGCTGTCTGCCGATGGTAGTGGGGACACAGGATCAGGTTTCTGGGGTACATTACCCACATGGTTCTCTAGCAGTGCTCCATCTGCTGCAGGCTCCAAGATGAACAGATGGGATCTCCTACGGTAGAAATACTCCCTTTCCTCCCAGTAAGATCACACCCAGGCAGGCGGTATATGCAAACAGGAACGGTCTTTATTGATACCACCACAACACAGCAGTGGTCTGCTCAATCACAGCTTCTCCGATCAGCTATCCACTGGATGATAGTCCCTGGACAACCACTATAGGTCAGGGCCACTGCAGCTGTCCTAGCTGTTCCCAACTCCCCTATCAGGAGTCAGGGTATAGGCCCACACTCACTCTCCATCAAGGGGAAGAGGAACAGGGAAAGCCCCAATCACAGGCTCCCTGTGTATCACCTGCCTTTCTCAGTGGGGAGAGGCACTACTGAATTTGGTGTGGCACTGCCCTTAAGTACAGCTAGGAAGAGGGCACCAGGTCTGTCCCATGATTGGACATACTCAGGCCTGATGTCACCGCCTCCCACTGTCACTTAAGTGCAGCTCCAAGGAGGGGAAAAACCCCATGCTGACTACTGGCAGCCTGAGTCTACCAGGGATTACTGCCAGGAGTAGAGCAGGTTAGTAGCCACAGGTGGCATGGCTACATACTGTACAAAGTGAGGAAAAAAGAATACAATTCTCTCCCAGATGATATTACCCAATACTAAACTTCTAGGGAAAGAGGATTTACAATTGAAAAAGTACTGTAGCAATTACACTCTCTGCGCTTTAATTATTTCTTCTCCACGTACTCTATTTAAAGGACAAAGAACACTTCACTATTAGAAACAAATGTCATTTTGTAATGATTTCTTTTTGGGCAAACCCAATAGCCAATAGACATGGTAAGATTTGCATTTTCAAATATAAGCTGACCTTTTCCCCCCCCTTTTTCTTTTAGTTCATTTGTTACGAACGTGTAATTGAATCAATATATATCCCGATCCACCTAAAGATTGAAATAAGGTCATGGGAAGCCATGTGTGGACATTAAAAATCATTATTTTACTCAAAATGAGCAGAGATGCATAGACCATTGTGAGTTCAAAATGAAATTCTATTAGATTCTATTACACTATACAATTAAATAGCTGTTCCAATATTGCAAAGGGAAATGAAGATATAATAAAAAAAAAAAGCCCAGAGGTGTATTACAAAGAAATGGGCATACTATTTTTCTAGTTAAAAGTTGATGAAAAGAGTTCGGCTACTTTGCAGTGCTTATGATTTGACCTTGTTATAAATAAAAAAAAACCCTACTCCAATCTTATTTTTAACTGTATCTCCATAAATAAAATAAAATAAATAAAAACACTTACGTGGGGATTTTCATTGTTGAAATGCTATCAGAAAAACATGAAACAAGGAATTTTCTCTATTCCGCAAAAGCTTGGAGTGTAGTTAATACTCTACACTGATTTTGTGAAATTGACTTTCTTTGATGCTGCCTCTAAGCTTACCTTCAAACCTCCCTTGTTTAGATAAACTGAAAAACGTCCCCATGATTGCAACAATTTCCCTCCGTTTCATCTCAAATCGAAATTTCTCCTAACGCTACCACATTCGGCCAATGCATACACTCTCTTGGCTATTTACGTATGTGCCAGGGCCTATTCTGCGGGAATTGGAAGCACTACAGCTGCTGTGTTTCTCCCTTTGTTCCCCAAAATTGCATCACAATAGAATACATAGCAAAATTCAGCATAATTTAAAGACTAATTCTATACACTCTGAAGCAGAGGTCTATGGGGATTTTCATCCAAAAAGGGCCCAAATGGTTGCTTTGGACTACATAGTATTTAAACCTAAGAATGAGTATGACCATGGAATAGTGTACTATGTAAGGAAAGTCATACCACCCAAATCAAGCCCTAACGTTCTACTCACTAGAACATTTAGAAACTTTAACCCACAATAGTTTCCCGCTGATCTAACTGCCCCCGATTCTACGCTTGATTATCACCAAGCAGAGTTCCTAAAAGTCTGCGACACCCATGCCTGAATGGATAAAAACCAATCTTATTACGCGTTTTCCAATTTAGGGATGCCTTGTGGAAAAGCTACAAAGTAACTGGCAGTACCAAGGATCTTAATCACTATAAATGCCTGCGGAATACATGCACAAAGCAAACAAGACACGCAAAAGCCCAATATTACTCTGACAGTCTTCACCAGAGTACATCAAATCCAGCAAACTTCTGGAAGGTCATCAACAATATATTTCAGCCTGCTAGCTAATATCTAAATAGGTCTAATATTCCTAAGGTCTAACATCAAAAAGGATGATGTTACTCTGACAAATTTCACTGACATTGCAAACGTATTCAATTAATACTTTGCTGGGTGTGCTACTTCACTATTAGCAAAGCACAACTCAAACTACAAATATGAAGCTTAATCTGGAAGAACTCCTATAGCCCCACCCTCTTCCAACAATGACAACAATGACAACAATTTTCAATTTGTCCCAGTATCTGCAAAAGAGATTACACATGCACTCCTCAAATTTAAACCAAGCAGCCAATGTGGACCTGGCCTACTGCAATCAAAGTTCCTATGTCTCGGTGTCCCAGCTATTGTTATACGGCTTGCTTCCCTAATCAACTCTATTTTCGGGTCATATCAATAAGACCTGAAAAACTGCCAGAGTTGTCCCAATCTTCAAAAGTGGGGACAAAAACACTGTCTCAAACTACAGGCCAATCTCTCTTCTCCGAATACTATCCAAAGTCATTAAAAAATGTGTCCACTCCCAATTAAACTATTACCAAGCGATACCAAGACAAATATCTTCACGGTAACTACCCTTCTAAAAGTTTGCAATGAGATCCAGTGTGTAAGAGAATTGGGAAACCTACTGGTGCAATATTCCTAGATTTTGCAAAGACTTTTGATGCTGCTCAAGGAAAGTCTCTTCTGTGGGGTGGTCTGGTCCCAGACCACCAAGGGCCAGGATGCTGCTGTGCCCTGGCTGTGTCCCTCACTACAAGCTACAGGGGCAGTATCCCTATCTGTGGGCCTGTCCCTGTAGCAGCCACAAACTGAGGGAAGTTGGGCCTAGCTGGGGCCTATCAGGGGTCTCTGGTCTAGTGCAGATGCCACAGGCACTTGCACACTCAAACCCTACCTATTCGGTTTCCAGCTTCCAACTGACTAGCGTGGTCCCAGCGCGCCAAATGTATATATCTGCAAGCAGGGGAATCCGGCCGCATTATTGGTTGCTATCTGTCCTAGAGGCTCATGGGACATGTTGTCCCCGCAGAAAGCCTTTCCCCTATTGGCCGCCGCTTGCGTGACCTTCTGCGCATGCGTGCTATTTGTAATGGCCGCCGCACTAGGGGAAGATACTGCGAATGTGTGCGCAAAGGCAAGATGGCGGCGCCCTGATCACTTGCTCCCGATGGACCTCTGGCGAGGTGCTCGCCACTCTGGCGGCCTCCATACTCTACCCAGCCTCACCGGAGGCGCGTGTACGGCCCCTCTGACACCCGCATTACCCGCAGCGCTCCCATTTGCAGTGGAGATGAGCGGTGGTGAGGGGGACTTAAAGAGGAGCCCAAGAGGACCGGGGCTACACATATGAATAAGCTCCTCACCCTTACCACATGCAGCATTTATCACCTGAGATCTGACTCCAAAAGAGACTGCTCGATCCCAAGCTTCAACAAGGAATCCGGCCGCTCCTCCTTCTCTTACTGTAAACCTTGCATTCGGAACAACCTATCAGAGAGACTCGAAGCCGCCACCGGTATAAATTCTTTCAAGATTAAGCTGTCTCACATGAATCTTGTCTGTAACTGTTACATGCGCCTATAACATATATTATCTTTAATTGTTCATGAAATGTCTTTAAATATAATGTATAACCCTGTTCATTTCATGTAACCATGTATTGTCATCATAAATCTGTGCCCAGGACATACTTGGAATTGAGATATAACTCTCAATGTATTATTTCCTGGTAAAACATTTCATAAATAAGAGTAGGAAGGGAAAGAGCATACAGTCTGGGGAGTATGAAAAAGGGAAACATAAAACAATCAGGAGAGAGAGAGAGAGAGAGAGAGAGAGAGACAGAGAGAGAGAGAGAGAGAGAGAGAGAGAGAGAGAGAGAGACAGAGAGACAGAGAGACAGAGAGACAGAGAGACAGAGAGACCACCGCGTTAGTAACGGGGTCGCGCAAAAAAAAAAATGGCCGCCGCTTTAGCGCATATTCACCCCGCGGTGAAGGAGATGGGAGCGGGGATGTCCCTCTGGTCCCCGCTTCCCCCTGTCACCGCGTGACAGGCCGCGGTGAAGGAGATGGGAGCGGGGATGTCCCTCCGGTCCCCGCTTCCCCCTGTCACCGCGTGACAGGCCGCGGTGAAGGAGATGGGAGCGGGGATGTCCCTCCGGTCCCCGCTTCCCCCTGTCACCGCGTGACAGGCCGCGGTGAAGGAGATGGGAGCGGGGATGTCCCTCCGGTCCCCGCTTCCCCCTGTCACCGCGTGACAGGCCGCGGGACAGGAGATGGGAGGGGGGATGCCCCTCAGGTCCCGGCTTCAACCTGTCACCGCGGGACAGGAGATGGGAGGGGGGATGCCCCTCCGGTCCCGGCTTCCCCGTCACCGCGTGACAGGAGATGGGAGGGGGGATGCCCCTCCGGTCCCGGCTTCCCCGTCACCGCGTGACAGGAGATGGGAGGGGGGATGGCCCCTCCGGTCCGGGCTTCACCTTCTCCCCACCGTTGTCCCCGCTGCCTGCGCAGGAGGAGGGGGGGGGGAGCGGGTGCTGGTGTGTGTAAGTGTGTGAGAGTTTGAGAGTGTGTGTGAGTGTGTGTAAGTGTCTGTGAGTGTGTGTAAGTGTGTAAGTGTGTGTGAGTGTGTGTGTGTGTGTGCGTAAGTGTGTGTCAGTGTGTACCCTTACCATCTCCTTTCCCTGTGCTGCAGGTCGCTGGTCCCCTACCTGGTCAACCCCTCTGTGTAGAGTCGGATCCTGGGGTTGTAAGTAATTGCAGGCTCCAATTAGGGATAAATAAACTGGGGCCAGCAACAGACCGGCGTATTATGGTCCTTTCCCCGCGGGGTCTCTCGGTACTTGTAGTTCAGGCTCCACTATGTTTACAACCTGTGTGTGTGTGTGTGTGTGTGTGTGTGTGCAGTGTGCAGTGTGTGTCAGTGTGAGCAGTGTGTGTTCAGTGTGTGTCAGTGTGAGCAGTGTGAGCAATGTGCAGTGTGTGTGCAGTGTGTGCAGTGTGAGCAATGAGCAGTGTGTCAGTGTGTGCAGTGTGAGCAATGAGCAGTGTGTGCGCAGTGTGCAGTGTGTGTGCAGTGTGTGCAATGTGCAGTGTGTGCAGTGTGAACAATGAGCAGTGTGTCAGTGTGTGCAGTGTGAGCAATGAGCAGTGTGTGTGCAGTGTGCAGTGTGTGTGCAGTGGGAGCAATGAGCAGTGTGTGCAGTGTGAGCAATGAGCAGTGTGTGTGCAGTGAGTGTGTGCAGTGTGTGCAGTGTGTGCAGTGTGTGCAGTGTGCAAAAATATTTTTTTTTTTTTTTTTTTTTAAACGGGAGCCACGGGAAAACCGCGTTATAACCGAATCGCGGTATAGCGAGGCGCGTTATAACGGGGTTTACCTGTATATGGCATATATGTGTGACTGGCCCTACGTAAAAAACTAGCAGCGATATACAAGAACATGCTATTATTTTTATATATATATATTTAATATATATGTAGCGGTCATGTAAAATGCCTACAGTCATCTCTCCTGTTGGCAGTAAGGCCTGGTAAGTGTGGGCATGCCAGCAGTAATTATGGAGGTTTCCCCTCACACCCTGGTGGGGTGCCCTGTGTATGGCTGGGACTGGTCACATGCTCTGACTCCATGGTTAGTGATGTCAGAGGTGTGTCAGCCTCAGAAGCTTACATAAGGCACAGCACTGTGTTTAAAAGTTAGTTCTGCTGAGAGGAGGAGGGTTAGTTCAGTTGAGGAAGAGTTACAGCTCTTGTCAGAGCTGAGGAAGGAGTTCAAGTTCTATCAGAGTGTCAGTTATGTTATAGTAACTCCATGGGAGGCTGTGTCCAGGGACCTGGCACAGGACAGTGATTCCTGCGGGAATAAGTGAATCCCTGATCTAGGTGATATACCTATCTAAAGGGAGCACGGGCGAGATGATTGGCTGAATATACCCATTGTGGAGGGCAGCTATGCCCACCGTGACAATAAAGATGGAGCTGATCAGAGAAACCCCTGTGTGTGAGAGTCCCATGATTATACAGGAGGTTGCACCACCGAGGAGTTCCTCGTCAGGATCATCCCCATGCGGACGCAGGGACCCTGGTGAGGTGGAGGCGCTGCACTGGAACTAGGTGAGACTCAGCACACTACCTCAGCTGCCTGTCTGATGGGTCCTCCCCACACACCATCATGCGGGAGACTCAGGAGTCCTGTAGCCAACAGGTGCACCATCAGGCATATCTACACTGTAATGGGGTCCGGTTAGACCACAGGGTCCAATGTGAGATTGGGTGGGTCAGGCCGGGCCAGAAATACCGTTACATATAAATAATAGCATGAGGAACTAATAAATTCAATAACAATACATTTCATGTCATTTATTTGTAGGATCGATGTTTTAGTCCACAATGGACATTATTCAAGATCAAACAGTACGTGGATATCACCGAATATACCCTTAGTGCCATTGTTAAAAAATTAGAAACTGGCACCAAATGATGTCAGGGTAATAACATAGTGAACATCCGGTGAAGTTAGAGAAAACGAAGAAGAACAGAAAAAAACAGGAGCAGAATAGGCAGTGAAACTAGTGAGTCATAGAAGCAAAGGAAAAAAAGCCAACAACAGTAAAAAGAACGATTAGAAAAAAGGAAAGAAAGATGAATATGAAAAAAAACAAGGACTGGTGAAAATGAGCGTGCAGGGGATACTATTGTTGATTAGGGGGGAAATAAATCCAGCAAATAAAAGCTGTGATGTACAGTATAAACAGGAGTGAGTGTAAAATGTCTAACACGTTACACTCACTCCTGTTTATACATCACAGCTTTTTTTGTTGTCTGCTGGATTCATTCCCCCCCTAATAAACAGTAGTATCCCATGCACACTAATTGTCACTAGTCCTCGTGTGTCCCTTTTTTCTTAATTTGTTTCTGATTTTTGTTTTTTTCATATTCGGTTTTCTTTCCTTTTCCTTCTCCTTCTTTCTAAAACTGTTGTATTTTGCTTTTGAACCTTATGGGTCTCTAACTTAACCAGACATTCACTATGTTATTACCCTGATGTTATTTGGTGCCAATTTCATTTTTTTTTTAACAATGGCATATACAGATGCAGCGGCCATTGTTTTAACAAATCACGGCACAGTTTTCGTGTGCGCTGCTGTACTCCACGCGGCTAATCATCCCAGGCACACGTGTTTATCGCGGTTGCTTTGTTTGAATTTCATGGATTGTGTGCAATTAAACGCAATTAAATGAATGAATTGTAATGTGTACAGTACAGTACTGTGCTACTGTGCTACTGTGCAAATTTCAGGTGTTTAAAAGCCAGAACACTAAAATGCCATTTTCTGCACTCGCGACTTAAGGCGGTACGGTTGGAAGAAATCCCGCGCCATCACATGGGTATTCCGAGGTATACACCGCGTGATTTGTTAAAATAACGTCTGCTGCATCTATATATATATATATATATATATATATATATATATATATATATATATATATTGGCAAGGGTACATTCTGTGATATTCATGTACTGTTTGATCTTGAAAAAGATCCATTGGGGACCAAAACGTAGATCCTACAAATAAACCACTTGAAATGTATTTATCAAGTTGGTTCAGGTTGCTATATATTGCATAATCACTGCACCTCACTTATATTCTATCTAGTGTGTGTGTGTGTGTATTAAGGTTATGGTGGGTAAAAAAACCTGACAAAAACCCTCCACAGTAAAGCATATAGCAACTGTAAATATTATTGTATATTCATTTGCATGTCTTAGACAGGTCTGCAACCCTGTCTTTCACCATTATCGCCCAGCACACAGCACTTCCACTGCAGCAAGGGATTCTGGGAAATGACACAGTGCCACCTTTTATCTCAAGCTCACATTACATGAACAACCCTTAGCCAATGCATGCTGCTTTAAACACAGCTTTTGAGCAAGGGCTTGGGAGATGCAAAGCCAGTAAACCCACTCACAGACATGTTTCAACCTTGATGGGTATCATCAGTGTGAGGTTGGTTGCTGGCATTTGCTGGTCCAATCTCAAACCACACAATGTAAAAATTGAGACATTCCCCCCCTCCCACCATGTCGCTTCACTTACCGCTCACACTCCGCCCAGCAGCAACACGCGCGGTGCAGTCAGATCTCCGGGTAGCTCCTGCACTGGCCCACCCACGTGGCAGCAGCAGGAGTTTCTGCTGCTCGTGAGAGCTGGCGGGCCGGTTCGAGGATGGCGGGAAATGAACATGCAAATGAACATACAGTAATATTTACAGTTGCTTTATGCTTTACTGTGGAGGGTTTTTGTCACTTTTTTTACCCACCATAACCTTAATCATTGTGGTGAATACCTAGTCTAGTCTCAAACCAGCTTAGCCAGCACAACCAACCTCACACTGATGATACCCATCAAGGTTGAAACATGTCTGTGAGTGGGTTTACTGGCTTTGCATCTCCCAAGCCCTTGCTTAAAAGCTGTGTCTAAAGCAGCCTGCATTGGCTAAGGGTTGTTCGTGTAATGTGAGCTTGAGATAAAAGGTGGCACTGAGTGCTCATTTGCATGTAATTTCCCAGAATCCCTTGCTGCAGTGGAAGTGCTGTGTGCTGGGCGATAATGGTGAAAGACAGGGTTGCAGACCTGTCTAAGACATGCAAATGAATATACAGTAATATTTACAGTTGCTATATATATATATTTACTTTTTTCAGAACATCTGAAGTTTAAAACAATGAATTTGTGTTGTATCTGGACATTCTGCTGAAATGTTATACATACAGTAGTGCAATTTATTTTCAATTGACAAAATCTATCATCTTTAATAAATGTTAATGTTGCCAACATCTGAAGAGTAGGACACCTCCATCTCTGAAATGTCACTTGTATGTGCTTGTCTGTGTTGCTCTCCATCCCACAGTAAAAACCAACAGGAAGTAAAAGTTACTCTAACAGTGAGGAGAAAGGCCTTGTTTTATCAAAAAGCTTCAGTAATGTTTTCATATGTTTAAAAAAAAAACCAAACAAACAAAAAAAAATAAACCTTTAGCCAGCATGAAGTCTGCCATCATATGAACCTATTGAATGCCAGCAATGAAATTCATTACAGGCCCTACTGGTACTTAAGAAGTTCAGCATTCATTTGTATTACACAGTGTTTATTTTCAGGCTCAGGGGGTTTCTGAAATGGTTATGCATCTTTAAATGTAGACTAGTCTGTAATGTGTGGAAAAACCCACCAAACACAGAAAAAATGAAGGAAGGCAATTTTGTTGAAAGGTTTTCCTTTACAAAGCAACAGCAATCAGGAATAATACTGACTTTTTTTTTCTTCTTCTTCCAGCTCTACATATAGAATTGCTCCAATTGCAATTGCAACAGACCATGGCAATTGAACTTTCCACATAATTCTCACTAATACAGACTGCCACTTGGTCTTGTTATGAGAAGAATTTGCTCCTAAGTTCTGGAATGAACTATGTGCCCAAGTAATTAAAGCTCTTAAAGTTTCCAGTCCTTTGTTTAAAGAATTCGTCCTTGTGCTCTCCATGCCCCACCAGCTACCTAATTAGCAGAGCCTTTGCGTGATTAAAAATTCTCCCAGAGATTCTGCTGGATATTTGCCTCTGTTAATGAGTGTTTGTGGACAGCTGGGAGCTCCCTCATTCAAGGACCTCCAATGAATTGTGCAGACCTCTGTCAGGGCCCAGGAGTGAAAGCTGTCATTTTAGTAATGTGGATGAAAATTGGTCAAAAGCACCGTGGTCCTTGAGGAATGAAAAGCCTTGAAATATAAATGAAGATGAATATTCATATTTAGTTCAATAAGTGCCAACTATTAATATACATGTCGGTGAGTAAGAAAAGTCAGAACTTATTCAATTGTGCCTGGCATAATCTGGCTCTTAATTCAAAATTACTTGACTTGATCTTTTGAAATGTAGAACACTTAGTAGAAAAAGACCACTGTTATCAACAAAAGATGTTAACTTCTTCTGCCTGCAGGTATTTCTTTTTTTTTCATAATTGAACACGATTATTTATTTTGCAAAACTTTGTTCAAGGCTAACTTTAGGTACCTGCTTCTATAGGAGATAAAAATCACATACACTGTGGTATCCATAACTATGCTATAGCTAAAATCAAGCATTAACCATGTGGGTGCTCTATGGATGTAGCTACTACGTTATAGGGTCTGGCACTCCGGATGTCGCGTGATGTAATGGCTAGGTCCCACAGACCCTGCTTATTTTCCTAGCGGAGACTGCATTCTGCGCTCCTCTAAAACATAAATGTGGCATGGGTTTCCCCAGTGCCCCTCTGTCCCCTTACCTTCACGCGCAGTCGTGCCTAGCAGCGGAGATGGGGATAGGAGTGGGCGGCATTGCGGGGGGGGGGGGGGGTGCAGGGAGCGACAAATGACTCTCCGGAGGCTCCGGTGGCTTTCTTTGTCGGCTGCCACCATTTTGAGCTATGTTGCGCATGCACGAGGTGCCACGCGTGCGGCAGGCACACGAGGCGCGATTGAGCTAAGGAGAATCCGTTGGGGACTACAGACCCCACGATACTTAGGGGCATACTACACGTGATGCTGGGGAGCCAATGGCGCAGCCGGATCCCCTGCTTTGGGAAAGAGATACATTTTGTGCGCAGGATCCACGCCGGCAGTCGGAAGAGGGACGGCAAAGGGTCAGGTAGTGTCCAGGGAGCAGTGCTCCTCTGGGCTAGGCCAGACCTTGTCCCCTAGGCCCCAACTTGGCCACGATTCACTTGTAAAGCTTATGCTGCTTTATGGACAGGCCCTTAGATAGGGTCTCTGCCCCATTAGTATTGGTATAGTCAGGGGGACAGCTGCCACACTGCGCAGCCCTGCAAGGTGGGTTCTGAGATCAGAGCACCACAAAGGACACAGAGACTATCCTTATGGTGATATTATCCACGCCGGAATTCACCCCACGCAGTGGCGGTTGACGATGTCGGGCCAGACAGATTCCCTCTTGTATTCTGCGATACCCGGGTGCTGTCGCCCTGGGCAGGTATCATTCTAAAAGTGCACCAACACTGTATAGTACGGCGCTGATCACGCCTAAAGGGTGGGGGTTCTACTTGGGGACACTTACGTGGTAGAGTGGCCAAGGGCCTCGGACAGTACTGTGGACACTGTGTGGGGTAACACGGTGGTGGGTTACTACAGCCGGGCATGGTGCGTGGGCAATTGTACCTCTTATGCATTATAGAGGGGTTAAGGTATATGTCGATATGTGTGCTTAGTAAAGGTCATAAAGGTTATTGTTATATTCTGTGTGGTATTATTATTTGTTCCTGCATGGGGAACTAATTGGGATCCCGTACAGGTGGAGGCGCTGTCATCTAGTATCTCAGGTATACCCCAAGCTCTCAGTGGCAGAGGCTCAGATCTCTGTGAGCCAACAAGTGATATCAGCACCAGTAGACCCGTCACATAAAGGGGAAAGAGGGCTACATAAGGAAGATGACTCCTCCCCTTTCGCTCCATCATCAGTGATGTCACTGCCGGGGAGAAATCACATGATCACAATGTGCTGGAGGGATCAGTGACAGTCTGTGAGCATTCTAGGCTCATACAACAACTCGTGAGAAAAAAGGGTTGGCAATCAGAGATGATTGAGTCTGGGTTGCAGAAGTCCAGACCCCTGAACTTCCGCGATCTGGACTAATTTTAGTCTGCAGCTTGGATCTGTTTGCTAGGCCTGAACCGAAAATATGACAAAATGGCAATATAGGTAGGAGCAGGGATAGATACCAGCAACAACACCACCATTATCTATTGGTTAAATAAATATGTATTATTTAGGCAAAGTGAGAGATAACACCATCTCATGTCTCCTATATTAGTATATACTTAAGTACCAGTCAATCTGTAGCAATAGTTTAACAACCATATCTGTAGGGTAGATACAGTATATATTGTGTTCAGAAAATTGGGACCCCTTTTTATTTTTCATTGTATCTCAGAAAAATCACTCAATTTGAATGAAAATATGTGAAATTATAGGTCTGTCACAGTAGATGATTACATTTAAGAATTATTTGATAATCTATAAATATTTTGGGAATTGGTGACGACATGATGACCGCATCAAGTGCATAGTTACTAAATGGTGTTTAGCAAAGAAGATAAACACGTTATAATGTGCTTGAGACTTTAACTAGCTTTAATTAGGTTCTGATAAGAATGAATTGCACCACTAAGTCTGTCCAAAATCGGGACTGACTTCCTGCTATACTTTATATGCCCCATATGCAGAGTGCTCTGGTCATTTAGTGAGCACTGTGCTCTATCGAGAAATTAGCCGGTGTATCGATCCCTCCCGGCGGCTGAATCCAGCTTACATTTGTATTAACTGCAAGCCAGCGGCATGGCAGAAACCTGCAGCCGACTTTTATATACTGGTGAGATTTTCTCGATACACACTGTTACACCGATTCTCTGTTTCCTTATGTAACAGAGACACGGCTCTCTCTTTATTACTCGTAATACACATCTGCATAGTAGATAGCATTGTATTGGGATTATGGTTGAGATCTTGATACGTTATTGATTTGTGTCCCTGGCTCCATTACCAGTAAAACCATAGGCACAGCAACCAGTCCTACTGCCTGGTTAACTTGAGTGAGTTAAACCAAATTCATATATCCAACTATACATTCAATAAGGTGTATACTTACTTACCTGCTGTATATGTTTATATACGTGTGCGTTGCATTCGGGATTGGCCATAGGTTTTTTTTTTTACCAATCTGAATATATTTTTACTAATTCTTTAATAAAGTATTTTAATTACTGACATCATTACAAATACACTAGTATTGAGTGCATTTTGAGGGATTCTGTCCTTTCTTTACTTGAGTACCATATCTTTTGTCCCTGTAGCATCTTGCTATTGTCTATTTTAAAGGCTGAAATGAGAGCCCATATTCCCTGCTCCCTCACCCCTATTTTTTCAATACTTGTTCATATAATACAGGGACCTCAATTTAGTTACATTGTGCCTCTTTTATATAGTGTTAATATACATAACAGACCTACAATTGTGTACAGTTATGTGGGTATTGAGTGAGAAATATATAAGATCTGATGAAAAATAAATGAGGTCCCTTTTTTCCTGCACACTGTGAATATATAAAGCAGACCATCTGACCTGTCTCTGTCTCTACCAGTAATAATTATATACCAGCAGTCAATCAGTTCCAGTTGTTTTTTAACACCCTTATCTGTAAATATATCTGTGTGTGCGTTTATATATATATATATATATATATATATATATATATATATATATATATATATGTATATATATATATATATATATATATATATATATATATAGTACGTTACCATCCAGCAGAACAGCAAAGAGAGACAGCACTCAGAGGTAGGTCAGCAAAATAATGTATTGAAACAGACACAAAAATCCGACGTTTCGATCCCCAGAGGGATCTTCTTCCTGGGGGTGTATGAGAAACGCACACTCCATAGTGTGATAAAGTATATAAAATGTAATTTAATAAAAAAAACATGAGCAAATGCCCACTCACATGATACATATTAAAAACTCGCGTTGGCATGGTTCAATTGACGTTACCGGAGCCGGCTCAGCTGTTTGTAGACAATGGCAGCAGCGTGGTGCAGATAGGGAGACCTATCTCATCAAGCAGCTGGCAATGAAGTGTAGAACTCCGATGGGTTAAAATGTAGCAGCCGCAGTTAACAGCATACGAGTTGAAGGAGAAAGAACCATAAGTCCCAGCATCCAACTGACCACCCTGTTTAGTGCTCAGATGGAGATGCAGGTAGTACATTCTGCGCTTGTTTGAGTCTGTGTATGCGGCAATGTGTGACGTAATGATGTCACTACCCTACGCGTTTCGTCAACACAGAGATTATTTAATCAGGGTTAGCCAATGAATGAGTGAGAAAAGTATTTATAGAGAACTCAGAAACGGGCAGCAATTAGCCAATAAAAAACAGATGGTAGACTAAGTGACCAAGGTTAATAGCAATAAGGATACAACCTAACAGAAAGTAAATGAAATACACATAATGATGTATCAAAATAAAATAAACTACAAGATGATCATAAATTTAAGTAATATAAAATAAACACATGTATGTAAATTAAAATAAAATAGCACCTAAATGAAAACTAAACATAAAATGCAAATGGTACAAATAACTAATAAATAACATGACAATAAAATAAATAATACGTTTCTGTAGAAGGTAATACTTCTGTTTAACATGAAGTTAATGATGCTTCTGCTGAAGGTGGTTGATGATGAAGTAGAATGCGACAAGCAGCCCCCACATGCCATTGACAAGCTGAAAGAACGACTCCAGAGTTCTTCTTTTAATTCATTATTGAAATCTTCTAGTTACAGCATATTAGCAGGAGTTTTACTGCCAATTAGACAATCTCACTAAAGCAGTAACTTTCATGCTGCTTTAAGTAAGACACACACACATCTCACACTCCCACATACAACGCTCTGCCCACCTTTCTCTTCCTTAAATGGGGTTCTCAATCAAGTAACGGCACGTTGTTTTGCTGATCATACTAGCTAAAGGCTAATCTTGTGTCTCAGCTATTGCCTCACTCTCTGTTTGACCACTGATACTTCCTGGTCACTCAGGGACAGCTGGTCATTAGCTCTTTATCAGCCTTTAGATATTGATCCCATCACCACCAGTAATACACAGACAGAATGGTCTGCTTACAAGTCCAGTGATATAAGATCTTACACTAGTGCATTATCATGCCCGGTAATAAAGACAAACAAGTCTTCTATTTGGAAAGTGTTCTACTCTAACCTTGAAAAAATTGGCAGCCAATCTTTGTCTTTGTCATCCCATACAGAAATAAGCATAGGTAGGAACACAGACCACCTTGGCACTTCCTCCATGTTACACCACTTGCAGCAAAGTAATTATCTCAGAAGCCCAACCATTGTCATCAAGGGAGAATTCAGTACAACTAGTGGAATTAGGAATGGCATTGGTAGATACGTTTTATCTTCATCAAAATATTCAACTGCAAAACATCAAATTCATGGAACCCACCATTGGACGCTTTCCCGGCTTCAATGGGAGCACAAGGATGGCCACCAATACAGGAAGTTTGCCTCTGTTTGCATTAACAATTGGCTGCCGCTGGCCTTGCCCTTTATAAGCCCTTCATTTCTGCTCAGTCCTTGCCTGTACAATGTACCCTGTGCCTTTTCTCCTGGACCCTGCTTTGTGTCCCGCTTGCTGTCTTGCCTGTTTTAATCCTGTGCCTGGTCTTGGGCTCTCCTGCCCAGACTTTGGAACCGACCCGTTTCAATACTGAGAAGAAAAGAGAACTATCTGAAGTCCTTTATGCACACTGGCTATGTTTTCATTAAGCTGTCCATCCTCTTGTGTCATCTAAAACAGTATTACAACCCCTTACCCCCTTGCAGGTGACCGTCGCAAGAGGCTACTGTAAAAAAATTATGTTGAAGCTTGTATTCATTGAAATGAGCATGTTTGATGAATACAGTCAAATTGAAAATAAAAAGTTATGAGTTGATTCCATTGAGGATGAGCTTATATTAGGTCAGAATAACAATGATGATGATGGTCAAGATGACAATGAACCATCATTCATAATCCTTGTTACTGGTTGGCACCAATGATAATCACTCACAAAGGCCACACACACCATCTGGCATGTATATTTAAGGTGGGAGTATAAATACACAGTGAAAATAATGTCTAGTTGTCTACAGTATATTTTTGATTCAGATCAAAATAACATCCTCCTTCAAACATGCAACAGTCAGTCATACCATTACTCAAAAACAGCAAGCTTGACCCTACCTGTCTTTCTAACTATCGACCTGTCTCCCTCCTGCCTTTTGCCTCTAAACTCCTTGAACGTCTTGTATTCTCTCGCTTGCTCCATTTTCTCAACACCTGTTCTCTCCTAGACCCTCTAAAATCTGGCTTCTAAAATCTGGCTTCCGCACTGCTCACTCCACGAAAACAGCCCTCACTAAAATAACTGACGACCTCCATGCTGCCAAAGACAGAGGTCATTACACTCTGCTCATATTACTCGACCTCTCTGCAGCATTTGACACTGTGGACCACCCTCTTCTCCTTCATATTCTCCATACTGGTAATCGGAACAAAGCTCTATCCTGGATCTCATCCTACCTCTCCCATCGCACTTTCAGTGTCTCTTCTGCTAACACCTCCTCCTCCTCTATTGATCTCTCTGTGGGGGTACCCCAGGGCTCTGTCCTGGGACCTCTTCTCTTTTCTCTGTACACACTCTCTCTAGGTGACCTAATAACATCTTTTGGGTTTAAATATCACCTCTATGCTGACGACACACAAACCTGGCCCTACTACCTCCTTCCACATTACTGTTGGAACTACGATCATTCACCCAGTAGCCCAAGCACGCTGCCTAGGGGTCACACTCGACTCCTCTCTCACATTCGCCCCTCACATTCAAAACATTTCTAAAACTTGTCGCTTTTTCCTCCGCAATATAACAAAGATACGCCCTTTCCTCTGTTGCTCGACTGGTAAAACTCTGACTCAGGCCCTCATTCTCTCCCGTCTTGATTACTGTAACCTCCTGCTGTCCGGCCTTCCTGCCTCTCACCTGTCTCCCCTACAATCTATCCTAAATGCTGCTGCCAAAATCACTCTACTCTTTCCTAGATCTGTCTCAGCATCTCCCTCATGAAATCCCTCTCCTGGCTTCCGATCAAATCCCGCATCTCACAATCCATTCTTCTCCTCACTTTTAAAGCTTTACACTCTTCTGCCCCTCCTTACATCTCAGCCCTAATTTCTCGCTATGCACCATCCCGACTCTTGCATTCTGCTCAAGGATGTCTTCTTTCTACCCCCTTTGTATCTAAAGCCCTCTCCCGCCTTAAACCTTTTTCACTGACTGCCCCACACCTCTGGAATGCCCTTCCCCTCAGTACCCGACTAGCACCCTCTCTATCCACCTTTAAGACCCACCTTAAGACCCACTTGCTTAAAGAAGCATATGAATAGCACTGTGAATATTCTGAACACATGATACATAAAGCTTGGCCCCCTGCAGACGCACTTACCTGAACTCCCTCCTACTGTCTCTGTACGTTCTACCTACCTACCAATTAGACTGTAAGCTCCTCGGGGCATGGACTCCTCTTCCTTAATGTTACGTTTATGTCTAAAGCACTTATTCCCATGATCTGTTATTTATATTATCTGTTATTTATTTGATTACCACGTGTATTACTACTGTGAAGCGCTATGCACATTAATGGCGCTATATAAATAAAGACATACAATACAACATCATTTATGCAATCCTGCTTCAACATAACATACTTGACTGAATGGGTTATCTAAATAGCAAACTCTCCATCTCCATCTAGTAGTCTTGTTCTGTCTTACCTGGAAACCATCGCAGTTCCTTCCTGCTTCGGAGCAATCCAGGCGGCTACAGGAGCTGGAGAGAAGTTTTTTTTATATGTAAGTTAAACATTTACTTTGTTAAATGTAATAAAGTGTTCACTTTAAATTTCGTGCGTATGTTCATTATCTCCACTGGGACGGTGTGAGGAACAAGCCTTATTGGGACGCTTCCTTTGGCCGTATACAGTAGCTTACACCATAGTTTTGAAGATAGATTGTCTTGTAGAGGTGGCATACTTTATGCACTAAAAAAACCTATGATGGGAAGGGGCTCACACATGGCCGTGTGAGTATAGCTATATTTATTTATTTTCTATCCCTTTTGGAGACAATTGCCCTTTTATTATCTATCTACAGTTGTGTGAAAAAGAAAGTACAGCCTCTTTGAATTCCATGGTTTTACATATCAGGACATAGTAACAATCATCTGTTCCTTAGCAGGGCTTAAAATTAGGCAAATACAACCTCAGATGAACAACAACACATGACAACACGTGTCATGATTTAATATATAATATATTTTCTCATATATATTTATCACATGCGCTCAGCATCTTTTCCACTGTTCTTGTTATTTGCCGGACTTGGAATCAGGCATAAACCCCATTATTATTTAGCATCATTATGTTTGCACATTGCATAAAAACGTACATACTATAGGAAGCAAAAACTGCCCCAGACTACGACAGTATTTTTTTTCATCAAATTTGCACTCTCTCCATATCCCAACCCTCCCCCCCCCAAAAAAACCCCTAGATTTGTCAAAAAAGAAAACATTATTAGAACCAAAACACAGGGTCAAGTGCAAATCTCCATTAATAATAATTGTCATGGAACAAGTAAGCCCATTTCTGCTCTCTCAGATCACCCCCCTTCTTTGCAGCTTCTGCTTATCAGCTCCTTAAGTTCAGCTGCATGTATTTGTTCCACACACACAAAGTGCCTGTGTGATGTATCACTATGTTGCATTTTCTGTCTCTGTTCATGAGGTCTGTGAGTTGCTATAGCAACCTGAGATCCTTCTCAGAGTGGGCTATTTTGCCCTCCCCCCTGCCTTGCTGACAGTTAGTTTTTCCCATCTCACTTCTAGTGTGACCCTTGCTCCTCACTTCCTTTTCCACCCAAGAACACAGTAAGTACAGACCTGCCTGCTACTACCCTGGCAAGGCCTTTCTGTTTTACCGTAATCTAACCTCACGCAAGCATATCAGATAGGGAAGCTCTCTCTACTCACACTACACCTACAAGTACCCATTTGTTTTCTCCTGCAATAAAGTTAAGAAAGACTATGAGGATTGTTATGCCTTGGAAGAGGGAAGATATGAGTTAAGCTAACTGGGTCTATTCACACCCTATACGTGACCCTGGTTCCAGTATAATAATGAAATGATTTCTGTTAGGAATATCCTGTCATTTGCAAGGATCTGTGTAACAGGGAACTTATCCCTGTTCAGTAATGTGCCTTTAATCTAGCAGTGTGGTAGTTAATTACTAAACACCACCTGCCGGATTAGATTGTTTACAAAAAGCATGTCTGTTGAGACAGGAAGTAACTCTCCTTAGCTCTGACTGAGAGCTGACCTTTGGAGCTGACCGGTCTTGAGCTCTGCACAGCAGAGCTGATTTCAAGACACAGGGAAAACTACTACGCCTGAAGCTGAACCAGGAAGTGAGAAGATTTTCCCTCCAAGAAACAGATAAGACTTTTATTCTTAAGAGACTGCTTATATCTGCTTATTTTCATGCTATATGTTTTGGGGCTGCGAGACATGCTTAACTAATGGAGATGTGAACTAATTGCATAGGATTTCACTAGAAATACTCCCAAGTGAATGGAAGCTTTGTTCGCTCCCCCCCCCCCCCTGTGTTTGGATAATTTCCTGATGAAAAGGAACAGGCACAATAAAGCCTATTATAATTTCACATTATAAAGCCTCCTAATTGTGTACCTCTGTGAACGTCCGTCTACAATCTGGATTTGGAGTAATTGTTGAAACTTGGATATTATTATCTGCATACCACCAAGTACCTACAATATGTGTATATGTTGTCCCTCTCAGTACTAACTAAGAAAGTTTCACTTTTAATCTTGGTGAGTCTGACAAGAGACATTGACTAATTGATGGAGGAAATACAAGAGGGGGAATAAAACTGATTATGTAATAATAATAAGAAAAAAATAACTGTATGGTATTTTGCATTAATACATAAAAAGAGACTTGCTGACTAAACCTCTACAAATCTTTAAAGTTCTACGAGGGCCCAGATTTTTAAACTTTCATTCATTTCACAGTTTAATCTTCAAAAGTAAAGTATTGCAAGTTTGTTCATGTCTATATTTTAGTTGTCTTAATTAAAATCTGGTGTGATGTCGGATAATATAAGGAACGGCAATGTGTACCTTAAGATAGGCTTGTTGTCTCTCAGGAATGTGTAGTTGGGACATCAACAGCCGTTTCACTCAGGAACACCAAGATAATATCTACTATTATTCAAACTAACAGGCATTTGTCATCCTAATTGATTCATGTTTTTTCATGTCAGTACTGAAGCTCCTATTGCGTAAATTAAAATCTGAAATACGTGAGTTTGTTCTCGCTTAATATTCCTGATGTTTAACTAGTGCCATGCAGTAATTAGGCCTAAAACATCATGTACCATGACATGTTTTTTTTTAAATAGAAAATAATAGAAATGTGACAAACCTTTAGGCATCTGTGCTGGGTGATGTTCCTGTAATGTGCCTAATTATTCTTTTGTCATGTTTCAATCTAGGCAATGACCCTTTTCGCTCTCGGTTTCATAGGCACTTTGGAAGTTCTAAAACTTGATATGAAACTACTTGGTGTCAGACATGTACAACGATAAAAGGCTAAAATGCCACTAATCTGGTTATCTTTCCTTCTTGTATTGTATTGTATGTCTTTATTTATATAGCGCCATTAATGTACATAGCGCTTCACAGTAGTAATACACGTGTAATCAAATAAATAACAGATAATATAAATAACAGATCATGGGAATAAGTGCTTTAGGCATAAAAGTAACATTAAGGAAGAGGAGTCCCTGCCCCGAGGAGCTTACAGTCTAATTGGTAGGTAGGGAGAACGTACAGAGACAGAAGGAGGGAGTTCTGGTAAGTGCGTCTGCAGGGGGCCAAGCTTTATGTATCATGTGTTCAGAATATCCACAGTGCTATTCATATGCTTCTTTAAGCAAGTGGGTCTTAAGGTGGATAGAGAGGGTGCTAGTCGGGTACTGAGGGGAAGGGCATTCCAGAGGTGTGGGGCAGTCAGTGAAAAAGGTTTAAGGCGGGAAAGGGCTTTAGATACAAAGGGGGTAGAAAGAAGACATCCTTGAGCAGAACGCAAGAGTCTGGATGGTGCATAATGAGAAATTAGGGCTGAGATGTAAGGAGGGGCAGAAGAGTGTAAAGCTTTAAAAGTGAGGAGAAGAATGGAGTGTGAGATGCGGGATTCGATCGGAAGCCAGGAGAGGGATTTCATGAGGGAGATGCTGAGACAGATCTAGGAAAGAGTAGAATGATTCTGGCAGCAGCGTTTGGGATAGATTGTAGGGGAGACAGGTGAGAGGCAGGAAGGCAGGACAGCAGGAGGTTACAGTAATCAAGACGGGAGAGAATGAGGGCCTGAGACAGAGTTTTAGCAGTCGAGCAACAGAGGAAAGGGGGTATCATAGTTATATTGCGGAATAAAAAGCGACAGGTTTTAGAAATGTTTTGAATGTGAGGGGCGAATGTGAGGGAGGAGTCGAGTGTGACCCCAAGGCAGCGTGCTTGGGCTACTGGGTGAATGATCATAGTTCCAGCAGTAATGTGACAATAACGATGAGAGCAAAGGAGCACTGCTGGTAAGGGAATCCACAAGAAAAATACCTCGCGCCAGTGACGCGTTGCATGCGCAGTGTGTCTTCACTGACTTTTTGGCGCGAAATGGGGCTTATAAATGTTAGAAGGTTAGTATACATGTTACACCTTGATAAAGTCCCATGGGACGAAACGCGTTGGTGCGTGGGCTGTGTCTCTGTCCTGTGTAATCATGGAATAAACTACCCTCAGTTTTAGTCATGGAGTGATGCCCTTTATTTTTTCTATGAGTATTTTTCTTGTGGATTCCCTTACCAGCAGTGCTCCTTTGCTCTCATCGTTCTTGTTATATACCCTATCAGGATTGCACGCAAGTGGAACTTACTTACAGATGATATCTGGACTTCTAAGTACCCCCGTGGTCAGGTAATGGGCAATAGCTTTTACCTTGGAGCCTATATGGGGAAGTGTGGATATTAAGGGGGGGGTGCGGTTGGATCCCATCTGCGACAGTCTGGCTGACTGATCGCTTGGTCCTTTATGGTTGGCCCCCCCCTTAAAGGGTTATTATATACATGAGGATATGGATTCATGAAAGTTCCCGTCTACCTTTATGTCTACAGTATTTTTGTGAGTTTTTAACACTTATATTGAGCGTCAGTCTCTATATCAATATCCAACAGTAATGTGGAAGGAGGTAGTAGGGCCAGGTTTGGGAGGAAGTATGAGGAGCTCTGTTTTAGCCATGTTGAGTTTAAGGCGGCGGAGGGCCATCCAGGATGATATAGCAGAGAGACATTCAGAAACTTTGGTTTGTACAGCAGGTGTAAGGTCAGGTGTTGAAAGTATATTTGTGTGTCGTCAGCATAGAGGTGATAATTAAACCCAAAAGATGTTGTTAGGTCACCTAGAGAGTGTGTACAGAGAAAAGAGAAGAGGTCCCAGGACAGAGCCCTGGGGTACCCCCACAGAGAGATCAATAGAGGAGGAGGAGGTGTTAGCAGAAGAGACACTGAAAGTACGATGGGAGAGGTAGGATGAGATCCAGGATAGAGCTTTGTTCCGAATACCAAGAGTATGGAGAATGTGAAGGAGAAGAGGGTGGTCCACGGTGTCAAATGCTGCAGAGAGGTCGAGTAATATGAGCAGAGTGTAATGACCTCTGTCTTTGGCAGCATGGAGGTCGTCAGTTATTTTAGTGAGAGCTGTTTCCGTGGAGTGAGCAGAGCGGAAGCGAGATTGTAGAGGGTCTAGGAGAGAATAGGTGTTGAGAAAATGGAGCAAGCGAGAGAATACAAGACGTTCAAGGAGTTTAGAGGCAAAAGGCAGGAGGGAGACAGGTCGATAGTTAGAAAGACAGGTAGGGTCAAGCTTGCTGTTTTTGAGTAATGGTATGACTGTTGCATGTTTGAAGGAGGATGGAAAGGTTCCAGAGAAGAGGGAGGAGTTAAAAATGTGTGTGAGCGTAGGGATTATAGTAGGAGCAAGAGATTTTAGGAGATGGGAGGGAATGGGGTCAAGAGGGCAAGTGTTAGAGGGAGAAGAGGCGATCAACAGCGACACATCCTCCTCTGAGACAGTGGAAAAAGAGTCAAGGAAGGCAGGAGGAGAGTTAGGAAGAGGTGTAGGATGGCAGGAAGAAACAGAGGGGATGTTCTGCCGTATGGATTCCACCTTTTCCTTAAAATAGTCAGCAAAGTCCTGAGCGGAGATGGAGGAAGGAGAGGCAGCTGAGGGTGGTTTGAGTAGAGTATCAAAGACAGAGAACAGTCGGCGTGGGTTAGACTTGTGCATGTTGATTAGTGAAGAAAAGTAGGCTTGTTTAGCTTGCGAGAGGGCAGAGTTGAAACAGGATAGCATAAATTTGTAGTGAAGGAAGTCTGCGAGAGTATGAGATTTCCTTCAGAGGCGTTCAGAGGAACGAGTGGAGGAATGCAGCATGCACGTGTGGGAATTTAACCAGGGTCTAGGGTTAGAAGGGCGAGTGCGGCAGAGAGAAAGCGGGACATGTAGATCAAGAGAGGAGGACAAGGCAGAGTTGTAGTTCCTGATCAGGTTGTCAGGGTCTGTAGCAGAGCTGAGAGAGGAGAGGGAGGAGTGTAAAGTGGACTCAAAGTCAGGTAAGTGAATAGAGCGCAGGTTTCTGCAAAACCGGGGGGTAGACGGAGGTGGAGAAGGGGAGAAGGGTCTTGCATTCTGGGAGTTTAGAATGATCATGTCCGTTTGTGTGGTTCTGTCAATAAATATGTGATACAGTCTTTACTGGTGTCTTCAAGCAAAATTCCTTTTTTTTTCTTGTTATACAGATGCAGCGGCCGTTATCAGACCATTTCTCGGGTTGAATCACGCACTATAGTGCGTGTGGTCCGAGATGGTCCACTGCAGACTAAATGGCCCATCGGATTAACACAGCGGGGGTCCCTGCTATGTGAGTCCTACCAGGGTCTACCTGTCTGTAAGAGATGCGCAGTAAGAGATGAATCAGTCACTCTACCTGCGCGCCTCTAACAGGTGATCTCGGGGGGTTTGACGCTCCTTGACAAAGCGCCATAGTGGGCGTGAAACATGTGGGAGGAGGAGTTTTGTCATTTTATGTAGTTTTCATTAAAGACTTTTTTAACCTTCAATTCTGGTGAGTTCCCCAACTTCTTTTCATAGCAAGCGGTAGTCCCCATGATCATTTTTTGTTTCTGTTGCTGCCTGGATCGGAGGACACCACCGGTTTCACAATTGTTGCGGGAGAAATGGATTAGTGGTGACACCTTGTGAGCATGCAGCTCTACACCACTTCATTTGGAAGGAGACGGGGTAAGGTGAAGCTTCTCAAGGGGTCACACAGCCTGGTGGGAATCCAACCTCTCTGTAAGTACCCCGCTTCTTATACCTTGCTTAACCCCTTGGTTTTTCTCCCCTCTCCCTGCATCTATACTTATATGTACCGGACATTGCTATTATCAATTTAAAAGACTGTTATTTGATTTCACTTACCTTTTTGCTTCTGGAGCTGATATTCGTTTTTTTGCTCTGTGAAATCAACTTTGTTCAGCTCAGAAAACCCCCTGCTCCCGTACACTGGTATCAAATATCCCCCGCCCTCCCCAAATAAAAAAATCTTCACCTTAGCGGATAGCTGCTAAGGTAATGAAGCTGCTTACATTTTATTTTTATGCATAGTGTGTGTGAGCAGGGGGTCGCCTGAGCTGAACAAAGATAATGTCAGCCTCGGGGATCCCATGCTTCCCGAGATACAGGCCCCGGTATGGGGTGCCAGTATCCCCACAATGTTAAAGGCCTCCGGTCACGTGATGTGGAGAATTTTAACATGGCGGGGATAACGGCACCCCAAGCTAGCCGCTAAGGCAATGAAGAGGTTAAGGCACAATAGAAGATTTATTGGGGGCAGAGGGGGTGAGTGAAGGGGATACTTTGCCCTTCACTCACCCCCTCTGTTCCCAATAAACATTACAATATATACTACCCACCAACACACAAACCACCCCCTGTGCCTCCACATAAAAACATTTTTAATTTTTTCTGCACAGGATCAATACCAAAGGCCTGTGGTGGTCCTTGGGTTGTCCCTGTGTGTGTCTGAGGGTCATCGGGTGGTTCCCATGGGTGTCCGGGGGCCTCCAGGATGTCCCTGCAGGTATCCAGGGGCCCCACGGGGGTCCTTGGGTGGACCCTGTGGGTTTCTGGGGGTCCTTGGGTTGTTGTCCCCATGGGTGTTCGGGGGCCTCCAGGTTGTCCCCGTCGGTGTCCGGGGGCCCCATGGGGGTCCTCGTGTGGTGTCTGTGGGTGTCTGGGGTTTTTTGGGTGGTTCCCGCGGTAGTTGGAGGGCCTCTAGGTGGTCCCCACAGGTGTCCGGGGGCCCCGGGGGAGTCTTCGGGTGCTCCCCGCGGGTGTCTGGGTGTCCTCAGGTGTTTCCCGTGGGTGTCCGGGGGCCTCCAGGTGGACCCCACAGGTGTCTGGGGGCCCCATGGGAGTCCTTGGGTGGTCCCTGCAAGTGTGTGGGGATCCTCGGGTGGTCCGGGGGTCCCGGTTTGGCTGCGGTATCAATCCTGTGCATAAGAAAAAGCAATACATTCAAATAAATACACCCCCCCCAATATATACAGTACAGTAATGGGCAAAATTACTATTATCCAGATATGTATAATAGTGCAAAACAGAAAGTGAATCCCTGCGCTTCTCCCTTTGGGATAGCAATAAATGGGGGATATCTATATATGGTGTAAAAATCTATAAGATAAAGGAGACTTTTGGTTTACATCCTTTGATCAAATAATGCCAAGCCTGCTAACCACGTCAAGGTAAGTCTCTATAACAGGTCCCTTCGCTTAAATGCATACTAATGTTATGTGAAATAAACCCAGAAGGGGTAAATATATCCAAGCATATGCTTATATAACCTAGTGCAGTTAAAAACTGGTATATAGCAGTGAAGATGTTCACATGTCTGCAAGTGAATAGTGAAATACAGGGACATTGCTGGGAGATTATATACCTAGAAGAAGGAGGGGCTGGCCTCCCACAAACTGCCCAATAAGCAGTTGCAGGTGATTGGCTAAATATATTAAATACACCCTAATAGTGGTGCCCTCTAGGAGCGTGCTGCTAAAGATTAAAACTGGCCCAACAGAAAATGTAAAACAAATATAAAACAAATATATAATCGCCGCGCTTCTCCATTTAAGGAGCATGCAGCTGGCGAAGAGATTGGCCATACAAATGTGAAAAACAGGAAGTGAATCTCTGCGCTTCTCCCTTGGGAGAAGGGAGAAGCACAGGGATTCACTTTCTGTTTTTCACATTTAGTGGCTAGCCGCTAAGGTAATGAAGCCGCTTACGTTTTATTTTTATTCATAGTGTGCGTGAGCAGGGGGTCTCCTGAGCTGAACCGCATTGATTTCAGCCTCGGGGACCCCTGCTTTCCAACATACAGGCCCCAGTGTGGGGTGCCGGTATCCCTGCCATGTTAAAATACTCTGCATCACGTGACTAGAGGCTTTTAACATTGCGGGGATACCGGCTTCCCATACCGGAGGCCTGTATCTCAGGAAGCAGGGGGTCCCCGAGACTGAAATCAACTTTGTTCAGCTCAGCTCACGCATACTATGAATAAAAATAAAAGAAAGCAGATTCATTACCTTAGCAGCTCTCCTACCTTATCTTCGGTGACATGTCGCCATGGCAACGTGGCATAAAATGACGCCATGGGGTCATGTGACATGCACGTTGCCATAGCAACACGCATCAAATGATGCAGAGGAGGTCACGTGACGTGATGTCACATGACCCCACGTGTCATTTGACGCTGGATATTAGGTAAGGTGGAGCGGGATCACAGGGGCTGGCAAGGCAGGGGGGCACAGCACAGAAGTTTGCGCACCCCTGCGCTAAGGTAATTGTAAAAATGTATTCTCTACAGCGCTGCGTAGGAACCTTCTCTCGTACTTTGGATGATCACCTCCAGAGGCCGTTAAACCCACTCTTAAAGTGCTGGACAGGAAAAGACGAGCAGCTCGGAGTCAGACACCAGTGAGCGTTGTCAAAAACCTCTCCTGTTTATTAATAGTTTACAGTCAGGTTATATAGGCGAGCGAGCGTAGAAAAAACACGTATACGTGAGAAACTTACTTCCCTTTATGTTTATCTAGAAAGTGACAGATGGAAAGTTACGATTTGGGAACTAGTCTAGCTGCCCGATCATGGGGCAGTCTAGGAAGCGTCATAATTCTTGTTGTTAAGACATTTCATTGTTTAAGACATTGGTAAATTCAGGCTCAGCACGGCTGGCTAAACTTCCTGTTTCTACATGGTGAAATAAGTCTGAACAAACATAGTTCAGTAGTTCAGCCACCATTAAGTGGGTAAAAGTCAGTTTAGTATCTGACTCAAAAGCACAATGGCATAATGAGTATAAAATGGTTATATAGCAGTCAAAATGGAGTCCCCCCTTGATACACACATTATCAATCCCTCCTTTTGTCATAAAATGACAATCCCTAGGATACAGGGGTCTCGTACTGGATTTGAATATTATCATAATCCACTAAAGGTATCGGGACACTGGTGGTTGTAGTTCTAGAGTTATATGTTACATTTGGGAAACTAGGAATAGGGGCATTAATGTTCAGTGAAGCATATGTGTGATTAACTGACTTAACAGAAGGCATAATCATTTTACATAAAGATGAACACATTAATTTGCAGCATGAAATAATAACAACTAATACTACAAACATGCAAGCGATAAATATCAGTCCCATAATAATTTTCTTTCCCAACTCTCCAATCCATGCGCCTAACCCAAAAGTCCAATCAAACTGATCAACTCTCCCAGCAATGTCTGCAACAAGACTTTTGATGTTGGCCATATGATTCTGCACAGACTTTGAATGATCAGATAGATTAAAACAGCACATTCCCTCAAAATCTTGACATCCATGCTCATGTTTAAGCAAAAGATAATCAATTGCCGCACAATTTTCTAAAATTGCTTTGCGTGTACCTTGTAAATCTGCCATCAGTTCTTCTAGGGCCTGGGAGGTATGATTTAACCCCTTGGCTACAGCACATGCCAGTTTCTTGATAGTTTTTGCTGAATACACAGCCAATCCAGGTACTCCAACAAGGGAGACTGCTAGACTTAGAATTTCAGCATCTGATAGTAGAAGTACATGTGAATTACATTGGTAAATTCAGGCTCAGCACGGCTGGCTAAACTTCCTGTTTCTACATGGTGAAATAAGTCTGAACAAATATAGTTCAGTAGTTCGGCCACCATTAAGTGGGTAAAAGTTCAATTTAACATCTGACTCAAAAGCACAATGGCATAATGGCATAATGAGTATAAAATAGTTATATAGCAGTCAAAATGGAGTCACCCCTTGATACACACATTATCAGTAATGATTTTTTCTTTGGGGGGGTGTTTGATACTAGTGTGCAGGCGCAGGGAGTCTTCTGAGCTGAACAAAGTTGATTTCAGCCTCGGGGTCCCCCTACTTCCCGAGATACAGGCCCCGTTATGGGGTGCCGGTATCTCCTGCAATGTTAAAATCCCACGGTCCCGTGACCCACAGGATTTTAACATGACAGGGATTCCAGCTCTCCTGTAGCTCAGGAACTAGGGGGTCCCCAGACCTGGAATTAATGCGGTTCAGGCCCTCTGCTACAATACTGTAGTGTTAAAATTTAAATACCCCCTCCGCGATCGCCTGTTAGAGGCGTGCAGATAGAGTGACTGATTCAGCCTATCTCTTACTGCGCGTCCCTTACAGACAGATAGACCCCTGCTGTGTTAATCCGATGGGCCATTAGTCTGTCGCGGCAAATGTTGAAAGTATCTCGGGGAGATCTCGAAAACCAATTCGAGAAATGGTCAGATAACGACCGCTGCATCTGTAGGTTTGAAGCAGTGAATTGCATTCATTTCAGCTCTGGGGGCCCCCTGCATTCCGAGATAATTACCTCCGTATGGGGATTCCAGTATCTCTCTGCAGGGCTAAGTGTCCCGGTTACACAGGCCAATAGGAATCCACAAGGGATGACAGCATGGCTTCCTATTGGCCCGTGTAAGCAGCAGAGTGCACAAATGGCTCCTACTGACTGTATGCGCCTTCACTTTCATTCTGTTTGTGAGTGCTCCTGATATTTGTTTTATTGCTATAGTAAAGGTTTTTACACTATGTATGTTCTCCTTCTGTTTCTGTTCTGAGGCACACAAGAAAACTTGACCTGGGCACTCCACACACATTTGAAGAGCCTATGCTTATTTCTCCATGTGTGAGTGCATTGACAACTGCATATTCCTTGGTATATCTGTATATACTTCAACTAGACATACTGCACCACATTCTTTTTATTTCTTGCACCCTGAAAGAAGCTGCGCTCTAGAATGCTCCAAGAATAACATATGCCATCTTCCTATATTCATGCAGTAGTATTGTTGGCCCCTCAGGAAATGCCTAAATAAAAAAAAGGGAGTCTAAAGATCTTCATCTGAGTAATCTCAGAAACTATAGAAATGATAGGCCTTAGTTTTGTACCGATACACTACGGTATATACATCATACAGTACATGTCAGTACATGTCACTACATCCGGGAAGATTTTTTCAGTGGAGAGCATAAACTCGCTCTTTTACCTCTTATAATTATGAAGGGATCAGCAATGTCATGATATTTGACTTCTGATGTTAAACTCAGAGGTTTAATCTTATTACATTACAAGCTTCTATCAAACACGTCTAAGGACAGCACATTAACATATGATGATACAGGTTACAATAATTCCTATAAAGTATTGGAAAGACGTGGATGAGAGCATTTAGGTCCACCCTCTATCTACTCCTTCCTGCTGCTGGGGATCTCCCATAAGCCTTAAGCCAGACGTACACACCTGATCTCACCTACAGTTCCCTGCCGTCTCTTCCCCTTTAAATGGTGTTAACCTCTTCATTAAACACTGACCAACCTTAAAACTTGCCCCACAAATCAAGCATCCCAATAGCCTGCACTCATGGCTATTGTCCCACAGTCACTTATACCACCCATTGTGGCCAAGCACACCCATCTACAGCACTTATTCCCTAACCTGCTGTCTCTGAAAGTTTCCCCTCAAAACTCTTAGATTGTAAGCTCTTCGGGGCAGGGATTTCCTTTCCCATTGTCTGATTTTTGCTGCACTTATTGTATAATTATAATTCCCTGTACTGTATTCTTTGCGAAGCGCTGAATACACTTTTGGCGCTATATAAATAAAGACATACAATACAATACGGTGTACACCAGTGTCAAAGTGAACATCAACTAAATAATATACAGATGATATACATGATGCTATTGCATAAAATTCATGTACTCCAAAAATTCCATCCCTTACTGCAGGAATTTCTCACTCCTGCATACATCTAGCCGGTCCAGTTTTTTAGCTCTAGGCCTCACACGGTTTTATTTCCTATCCATTTCCTGCTAGGAATACTGGAATTAAATGTGTAATGAAAAATTATGCCAGATATCAAGACCATCACTCTACAAAAGGAAAGCTACTGTCATCTACTGCACTCCTGTAAAGAATCTGCCAGGCTGAGCTATTGCACACAAAAAAGGATTTAAATATCTTTCAGGCTTATTTATATTTATATACCTGCCTGTATTCTTGAATATGGTTAACTTTGTTGTTGGTAGTGTAACCCCTCTTTATCCCCCTGTATATGTACTGTAGTACCAGGGTGGGGGGGCTGAGTCCACCACCCCTACATTGGCTTAATTGATCAGCCCCGCAATAAGACTGGCCGAAATCAAACAACACCAGTGACATGTGCGTAACATTACTTTATAGGTGTAGCTCATACCACTATGGTGTCAGTGCAGTGACCCCTTATTCTAAGGACTCCATATAATATACACAAGTTATACAATTATTTAAAAAAATTCTAGGGTGTTACTACACACCAGTTTCTCTCACCTTTACTTATATTTTTTCCATGTGTCATTAATTCCACAAATGTTGCCATCTCGGTAGATCTTGTCATCCAGTGCTTTTGACCGTCAAAATCGAAAATTAGAAACATGATATGACATTAATTAAAGCTGCAGTTCAGTCTTTTTTTTTAAATTTATTTTTTTACTTCAATAGTTTTATGTGTGCAATCTCTAATTACCTAAAGAACTGTATAGCTGCAGGTCAATTCGTTCTCCATGTATTGATAGGTCGAAATTTGGTGACATAATTAGTGAAGGGATCTGTTTATATTCTGCTTGTCTGTCAGTGGAAGCTCATGAATATTCATGAGCAATCCTGCACTGACAAGTGCTAGAGGGAGGGCAGGGCTGACAAAGGGGTGTGCCAGGGCTTGTGACAGGACATGAAGGGGCAGTGCCTTAGTAAATGGCTGTTAAAATAGAATACAAGAAAATTGGTCTTTAAAAGTTGTTTTTTTAAAAACAGAAAATGCTAAAAGTATGTTTTCTTACTACAGAACTGATTTATTAAAAAAAACACACATGCAGGATATTGACTGAACTGCAGCTTTAATATATAGAAAACTAATTAGATTGTAATAATCATTTTTAGGTTGCCTTTTACTGGTGACGATTACAATTCAGTAAAGAAAACTAAAGGTAGGTTTCATAGACAATTTAATTTAATTATAGAAATTGTCATTACTTTGTCATTTTCATCTTTAATACAGTACATGCTATCATTTCAAATTCTCAAGTAATGTTCTGTTTTGGAGAAGTATTAATATAAGACACTGGTACAACTCCCTACTGTACCTTTAATATATTACCATCAGCATTAAATGTCATATGTAAGTTATATGTACTAATAGCAGTGCTATTTCACAAGAAAAATTTCAGCACCAGAAGACAGTTCATGGCCCATTCATTACATTTGAATGGACCTTACAGTGTCTTCCTCAACCCGAAGGTGCCTTATGGAATAGCACCACTAAGGAATAAAGTCTTCTTAGTCGGACTACTTTTATTCAACATCAAATTGACAACAGTATTACCAGCAGATAATGTCTTGGGCTAATCCTGGCACTTTTTCAGATTTCTCCAGAATATCTGGTACTTTGGAATAGAGGCCAACTGGAAACTTCAAATAAGCCAGTAAGTAATTCTGACCTACAGTATGTTCCTGATTTACTGGTAGGAAGCATCTAACTTGCCATCTTGAAAGAGGGCAAAAAAACATTGTAAATTATAACATTTTTGCCACTATGTACAGCCAAGTACCTCCTACTACAGAACAGCCAAAAAGTGAGGGGATTCCATCCTTAAATTAAGCCCATTATATACATTTACAGTGAACATGACATACATATAAATATCTTCTGTGCTAGAACAAATACATATTTTCTTGGCCAATTTTTTCTCTTTGATAAAGTAATAGTTTAACAGTTATTAGATATGTAATTATTTTAAAACAATTAACCTATTTAATTATTAATGCTTCATCAGGACTTTTTGGGTGCTTTCTGAAGACAGCTAATTCAAAGCTTTGCCAGATCTAAGATTCATCTTACATATGACGTTTTTCAATTTTTTTTTCAAAATTGCTGACGAGAGTAATTACAGGCCGGGTTACTACAGGTCAGAAAGTTTTAATTTCTCATGTTAATAACAATGAACTGGAAGATGGTAGAAATGATGCCAAGTAAAAGTTTGCTTGCAGGACTAAAGCTGAAATAATTCTAGGTAATGAAACCATTAAAAAATGTGCATTGACTGTCATTTTCTCTAAGATATCATCATTCCATAATACATCAAATTCCTATTTTAATTTCCTTCAATAAAAAGAAGATGGACTTAATCTTTCTCATTAGTACATTATGGGGACATTTTAAAGCAAAAATCCCGCCTATCTAACACTCTTTTTTAATTTTACATGTTGGGAATTGGAGAGTCTTCAGGAGTAGAACCATCTTAATGTCATACTGGTGTAGTTACTGGTGTTGCTTCCAGTTTCTGAAGGGACTTTAAATAGCTGTCAAATAGAAAGCTGCAGTGGATGATGTTGCGGTTTCTTATTGCCAGGTGAAGCAGGAGATTGGAAGGTGTTTTTTCCCCCCTTCATCGGGAACTGGGAGGGTTGTCTTAGGTGAAAAAAGCACAGTTCAGCTCCTGAGGACCCCTCACAAAAAAACAAAACAAGTAGGGCTGAATGCTACTATGGTGCCGACGAGCATTCTAAAACAAATCGGGGGCATTCACTAACAAGACCCAGGTACATGCTGCAACATTTCAGTTACATTTCTGCAGACAGACTAATGGCCCATCGGGTTAACAGCGGGGGTCCCTGGCAGTCCCATTCAAACTGAATGGGACTGCCAGGGACCCCTGCTGTTTTAATTCGATGGGCCATTAGTCTCTGCAGAAATGTCACTGAAATGTTGCAGCATGTACCCAGCATGTACCTGGGTCTTGTTGGTGATAGCCCCAGATTTTCCAAGGCAAGTTTAAGGCAAGTTTTAGAATACTTGTCGGCGCACCTGTACTTTAAGTTGCAAGCTATACATTAAACATTACGATTTGTTCATTGGCGATGGGGAGGGGGTGAACATTTCTATATAATGTTACAGTATGGAACATATTGTCAAACAAGACAGTAACATAAATGGTAAATCACGTGTGATTTCATTTATGAGAAAAAATATAGTGATTTTCTATTATACTATTATGTATATACTATATATTATTGTGATTAATTGGAAAATGGGGTAAGAGATGAAAAAGGATGTTGAAAAGATGGAAAGAAATCCCAGTTGCACCACCTTCATTAGTAGTATACTGTGACAGATATGAGGGAACGGTAGTGAAAAGGGTATATTATGGCCCTTAATTATTGCAGGGTTTCTGCTCCACTTCACGTTTTGGAGATTTACCAGGTGGAGTCCAGACCGGGACTTCTAGCTCTCCCTGGTTTCACATGGCTGCAGCAGCTGATTGAGTCAGGGAGCTGATTAAAAACCTGCTCTGAGCAGAGCAAGGCAGACCTTTTTTTTTTTTTTACTGAAAAGCTGTTTTGTGCTCAGGAGAGCAAGGACTTTTGTTTTGTTTGTTTGATTTACTCATGTTATCTGCTGTAATATTTGAATGGCAAAATAAACAGGCCAAAGCTTTATTTTTCACCTCTGTGTCAGAAGAAGACTGTCTCCTCTACCTGGAAGGCTGTGTGAAAGTGGTGATCCCTGGACAAAAGGTGCATAGCAAAAGGGTACTTGTGTCACAATACAATGAATTAGTGTTCCTTGCAAGGCCAGTGATTGAAGAGCAACAAAAAATAGGGGTGTTGTGTTTCACTGCACAAGAGAACATATAGATGCAATCAGATTCATGGCCACTGTGCCCTATACATGGAGCAACTGAACCGCAGCTCAAGGGTGGTATGATCAGAACCAAGTGCAGAGCAGGGAGGAATTCTCCCTCCCTGCTTCTGCCAGGAACTCCCGCTGCGTTAATCCTAAAAGGCCACACCAGTCTGGAAGAACTGCGCAGTGAGAGCAGAAGATATTGGTCACTCTCTGCACAGATCTAACAGGTGAACGCGCTATATTTATATTATTTAAATTACATACTATTGAAGCAGGGGGTGTCCAGATCTTAATGTAACGATGCGCGGAACACGCCCCCTGCGGCGTGTCCCTTCCTTACCTGTTTACTTCTGATCGCCGCCCTCTCGCTGCGAGTCAAGATCCTGTGTCTTTAAGGATTCTGAAGCAAGCAACGCCCTCTTTCTTTCTGGCAAACACTGCCCTCTTCCTCCTGACAGGAAGTAAGCCTCTCTTTCACTTTCTCTTTGCATTTAGTCTTTTGCTGCCTGCCCTGGTGTCTGCTGGTACTCATCGCATACTGTTCCTGTCTGGGCCTCCTTGGAACCTTTACTTATCTCCTGCGGATTCCGGATGACTGGGACAGTCACTCTTATACTACTGAGGTTAGTTTACCATCGGGTAGTGTAGGTACCTACTTAGTAGGGTTCACCTTGACGTGGTAGCAGGCTTATAATTCCTTGGCCAATGGATTAGACTAAGAACCCTTATGTTATGTTTAGTTTCGCTGCACCTTGCTGTTTCTGTCACTATGCCTTTAAGAAGTCTGGACGTTCTCCAAGAAGCAGTCCTTCTCTGGATGTTACCTTGTGCTCTGGACTCCATGCCCATGTTCCTGGTTTCCGTTTCCAGACACCCGTGCTGAAGCGTTGGCTTCCCAGCAACCCCCGCGTTGGTGCCTGAGAACGCGCGCACTCCCGCTCTGCTGTCAGAGCATGCGCGCACATGCAGCTGGATCACTCGTGTCTCTAAGTAGGCACCGCACTTCCGGACGTGTCGCGCATTCTCATGCGTGCGGCGCGGTCACGTGACTACGTGCGCCAATCCCAAGCTGCGCGGCAACTTACTCCCTTCGTATCCCCTGCGGCCTCCCCACCTCGCTATCGGGTCCTTCCCTTTCTCCCTGCGCTTGTGAGGAGAGCACAAGCGTGACACTTAACCATTTGAGATGTACCATGTGATGCCTTCCCTTTTTTGGGGGATGTGACATCACCTTAAATGGAGGGAAGCATATGGTACATGATTGGATGGCTTCCCTCCCTTTAAGGCCATTTTCTCAAAAATTGCTATTATTAGGTTAAAAAAAAATCACAAAGACAAATTGGAAAATATCTTCTCATTTGAAATCCAGGAGTCCAAATAGATTTCTAACACCACAGAACTTAAAGATTGATATGTCCGAATCATTTAAACTTAACATTTTGTAAAGGTTTCATTTTTTTCAAAAATGGCAGTTCTTAGGTCAAAATAACATCTCAAAGGCATATTGGTAAAAATCTTCTCATTTGAAATCAAGGAGTTCAAATAGATTTCTAAAACCACATAATTTAAAGGTCAACATGGCAGAATCATTTAAACCATGTTTGGGACATTTCTAAAAGGTTTCATTTTTGTCAAGAATGGCAGTTCCTAAGTCAAAAAAAATCTCAAAGACAAGTTGGAAAACATCTAATCATTTGAAGTTCTGGAGTCAAAATAGATTTATATCACCACAGAATTAAACGATGGTCATGGCAGAATCATTTAAATCATGTTTGGGACATTTTTTTAAAGTTTAATTTTTTCTTAAAAATGTCAGTTCTTAGGTGAAAAAACCCATCTCAAAGACAAGTTGGAAAACATCTTCTCATTTGAAATCCAGGAGTCCAAATAGATTTTTATCACAACAGAATTAAAAGACGGATATGTCAGAATCATTTAAACCATGGGTGCGCAATGTGGGGGATGTGCCCCCCCCCTAGTGGGAGAATTTCCAGGGGGGCGCGGCAGCAACAGATGTCCCATGTTCTCCCCCAAGGCATTTTAATTAAATGCCAGGGGGACCGCGCAACGCTTCTCCTACCTTGATCTTTGGCGATCAGTCGTCATGGTAACTGGGATCAAATGATGCCACGGGGTCACGTGACATCTCGTTGCCATGGCAATGTGATGTCACATGACCCTGCAACATCATTTGCCTCCGGAGCCGAGGAGTAGGGGGGACACGAGTCAGGAGGTAAGCAGGGAGGGGGAGGTAGGTTAAAAATGTTGTGCACCCCTGGTTTAAACCATGTTTGGGACATTTTTTAAATGTTTTATTTTTTCTCAAAAATAGCTCAAAAAATGGCTCAAAAAAACCTCTCAAGGACAAGTTAGAAAACATCTTCTCATTTTAAATCCAGGAGTCCAAATTGATTTCTAACACCCCCGAATTTAAAGATTGTTATGGCAGAATTATTTAAACTATGCTTGGAACATTTTTGAAAGGTTTTATTTTTTCTCAATAATGGCAGTTCTTTGGTCAAAAAACCTCTCAAGGACAAGTTGGTAAACATCTTCTCATGTTAAATCCAGGAGTCCAAATTGATTTCTTACACCCCAGAATGTAAAGATGGACATGGCAGACTCATTTAAACTATGTTTGGAACATTTTTTAAAGGTTTTATTTTTTCTCAAAAACGGCTGTTCTTTGGTCAACAAAACCTTTCAAAGACAAGTTGGAAAACATCTTCTCATTTGAAATCCAGGAGATCAAATAGGTTTCTAACACTGAAAGGTTCTTAAACGTAAAACGGGCCGGGGACATCACTGGCCGTGACTGGAAACAATGCTGCTCTACCCGGGGAGACTTCAAACCATGCCCTGGGCTGTTGGATCTTGATCTGATGACGTACGAGTACTCGGGACATGAAGAAACAGACGCACACAGGGTCATTCTGAATCCTCGTCACAGCTTTATTAATGAAAGCAATACTATTTATACAGAGAAATAAGGTGTTAATTGGAGGCGTAATTAGAGGCGTAACAACTTTTCTGGGGACTTTCAATTTAGCCTTGGTTTCTGTAAACAAAATTTGTGGTTAAGTTGATTCTAAGGAAAACACAGTACTGGTTTCTGCCCAACAAAACAGCTCTGCTTTTCTGACAATAACTAACAAAAGCTGATAAAACTGCCTGCATATCTGGAGGTCGTTTTTCAGCTTACATATACTGCACCGACACACTTTATTCGAGCAAATACCCAGTATGTACCTGGCAGATACCTGGAATGCGCCGCTCCTCACCTCTGACAAGCCCCGTTGTGTTTGCCTTCCCAGCCTGGGTTCATGCCTGGCTGATGGGCGGCTGATCTGTTAAATAATAATGATTAGGATTTAATAGGCTGCAATGCTTCGCGTGTCTACCAGATGGCATAAATTCATGAATTGTAATGCAGTATATATATATATACTGTGCAGTATTGCAGCCAGCGGGAATAAAATGCTTTAATCCCTGCCTGGAAAATAACCCAATGCACTCGGGCAGAAAACAGTCACAAACCTCAATACACCCGGGTATACCCGAATTCGTGGGACTAGCCGAGCTCGAATAAAGTGTGTCGCCAGTGTACAATATCATTTAATTATGGGAAAAGTTCAAGCAGAATTGGTATGACAAAATGGAGATTCTGCCACACCCTTTCAGGCCCTCCTTTTGTTCTCTAAAAGAACAACATTTTCTATGACTAGCGCGTTATGGCAGCTAAGGGATTTGTATAATATTTTAGTAAGTAAAGCTCCCTGCTAAAAAAATAAATGACAGTGAATTTTATGCACTTTCAATATATAATACGCCCCTACATTTGGTCTACTTAGTAAATGGAAAAATCCGCAGTTTATACACATAATGCTCAAAATCTTATTTTATGCAAGCGACCTTTACTCTACATATTATTGCCTATGTCTGAACAGAAAATATTTTGCAGCCTTGGTGCACAACTGCTGATAAGGGAAATGGCCTACGTCTCAATTCATCACATAATCTGAGGGTCAGCTATTTCTGAGAATTGGTGGGGGCTAATTTCTCCTGGGAGTGACTGCACAAACATCCTGCACGCGTCTTTCATAGCATTTACTCAGAATGGCAGAACAGACAAAATGGATGCTATGGTCAAAATGGATGACTTGTGATCCTTTCCTTGTGGTTGACTCATGCCCCTGGGTGACCCCCCACCTTCCTCATATCCTCACATCCAATCTTCTCAGTCCCCTCTTATTCTTAAGAGACAGTCTATTTAAGGAACGGTTAACCATTTTGTAGTCTTGCTGGACCAAGAAGTGGTACAATTGTGTATAACTTGATTCCTTTCCGGCTATTATATTGGCCCAATTGATTTCTTCTTCTTCTGGGGGACTTCAGATATCTTCATCACTTAAAAGAGGCATAGCGTCGGTGGGGGGTGCAACGCACATCTGGATTAAAGTTTGCTGCACATAACACATACATAGAGAGTAATGAGTAGGACTGACACACATACAAAAGCATTCGCTTGCTTCGCTCCCAGTGAACCAATCCAACCACCAAGTACCAGCAGATCCTGAATCTTGGATAAATACACAACATTGCTCTTTATCTAGGGTGCATACATACACTTCCTTTTGAGGCTAAAATATAATCTAGAACCATTCTATTCTGTAGGGCCATTAGTCTGTCTAAACCTGTTCTTGGTTAAGTGAGTTAATGGCCGTGGTTGTATGATTGAGGACATCTAGTACATCTGTAAGTGCATTGAACCTGTCATACAATAACCCAACTCCTTCATCTAGGAATAAGCTCGCCCAACCTTGTTCTTTCTATAGACTACTTTTGAACCCTTGTGTATTGGGTGTATCTCTCCTGTTTCTGAGTCTACCTGTGGGCAATTCCTTTGTTATAGAGTAAAACACATGTCGTTAGTGGAACATAACCATGTGTTTGACTGATAAAACATCCTCCCACCGGGATATCATTCAGCAGGGAGATTCTATTAATCTCTGTGGAAAACTTCCCAGTAAGAAGCTCTGGAAAAACAGCATTATTGGGCTCATGTGTTAATTCCCTGCCTGAAATGGGAATCCCTATCCATGTGGCCTGTTGATTGTGGGGAACATGTCCACATACCCAGCAAGACTCATTCATACTTGACCTTTTACAAAACTGTTCGGCAAGTGTCAACAAACGTGTTGTCTTTCTCCCAAGGGGTTAAATGTAGGTATCGCTTATCTCGGAGTGTGACAATGGACTTTGTGATGTTGGTGGGTGAGATGGTGCTTACTGTAGTGTTACCTGGAACATGGTGATTATGTATCTGCGATCTGCGATGCTACGTGTGAAATAAATTAAGATTACAAATATCGCTAAGTTATACAAATGTATCTATCATATGGATGACTATTCTACCTAGATACTCTCTACCACACTGGGTAGGATCATTTCCATATTGTGAGATAATAAGTTGGTCAAATAGTTGTGTTCTGGAATATAATCATTTGAAGCTACAATTCCTCAATAGTAATTGCAATATCATTGCTGTATTATAGAACAAAATTAACAGGATTGATATCCAGTTGTGTGTTGAACTGATACAATTGTGACATATGGGTAACTCCACTAAGCACTGTGAGTGACAATATATACCACTCTGTATGTGTTACCTTTAATCACAACATAGATCTATGGTATTATACTGACATAGTAGATATTGAGTGGGAGTGTTTCTCCTTTGTGTTCAGCTCAACAATTTCAAGGTACCTATGCATCAATCTGCATACATCATTGGTGTGGACTAAATCGGCATTATCTCATCGTGAGAGTTTTATTCTCGTTTTAATTTTTCATTTATGTTATACTAAGAAGAGTGTAAATAAAATTTTATTATTTTTGGTTTTTACCCCTCCTGGACTTACGTTCTTACTATTGTCACTAAATATTAATAGAGGTTGTGTGCAACAGTTTGGGGATTCTTTTTGTGATCATATTTTGATCATTTGGTAGTATAATTGTTTTATTACCAATAACATCATCCTGAATTCGTTCCTTTGAACTACTGATAGTCATAAGTCATCCCATAAGTGTCTCATAGGGAGATAATTTATACCTAGGAATAAATTCTTGTATAAATTTCATTACCACTGTCTTAGCATCCGCATATAGACAGGAGTGTCCCCTATTTGCGCTCCTCAAATTAGAACTAAGCAGCCAATGTGGACCTGACTTTGCTACAATCTAAGTTCCTAAGACTTGGTGCCCCCGCCATTGCCAAACCAATTGCTTCCATAGTCAACTCTATTCTGTCTGCAGGCCATATTCCAAAGGCCTGGAAAACTGCCTGAGTTGTCCAAATCTCTCTCCTTCCAATACTATCCAAGACAAATTTCCTGGCTTTCGCCCCAAACACTCCATTGTAATTACATTATCACCTCTCATAATAAATATCCCTCGGATGATACTTAAGGAACTATCAGTGTAAGTGTCTCATGAAGCCATGGTGACTGGGATAGAAATCCAGCCCAGATGGGACCAAAACACGTTTGTTAAAAAATATATTTTTTAATCTATTGGAGTGCCCGCTGCTATTTTATTTTTTGATAGTCTACTCGGAATCAACTACAGATCCCTGACAGCATTTAGTGCACCGCATTTCATGTTACAGTACAGTGAGTACTAAAGGGAGTGCATGCTCTAAAAATAACTTTTTTTAATTTAGACTATACATGATAGAGGTTAAGGAGCAATTCTTTTAAATGTGTGCTGACATGCATGAGTGGACAACTTCAACCAGCCATGCCATACATGTGTCCCACAATGTAACACAGTATGTAAAGCACGAAAAGAGTAGAAAGATAAATAAATGCTGCACACTAATAAAAAATCAAAAGGGGATACAACAACTGGCGCTCCTGGTTTAGGATTCTCTGTGTCAATCCAGGGTTAACGAAATGAAGAAAATCAGGGCTCCACGGATTTGCTCAACAAACTAATTTATTGCCAATAGACTTGACGTTTCGGCCACACAGGTCTTTCTCAAAAGCATTATGCCATTTCTGCTTTTGAGAAAGGCCTGTGTGGAAAAAAATGTCAAGCCTATTGACAATAAATTAGTTTGTTGAGCAAATCCGTGGAGTGCTGATTTTCTTCATTTCAAGCACGCAAAGAGCACATCTAAAATTGAAATTAAAAGTTTAAAAAAAAACATGTAACGGCGAAATGTGATTTTGTTGGCTTCCAGCGGCTTAACGTAGTTTCCTGGGGTAAACAGTCTTCCCACGGTAAGAATCATGAACTTTACTGGGACCAGTAAGTCTTGCTACATCTTTAGATACATAGTACAAATGCCTACTCTGTGTCGCTAGTATGTGGGTGACAACCGTTTTCATCATTGTGCTTGCAGCAGAACACTTCTAAACATTATATATTATTAGAATGCTTGTAAAACATAGTATTTAGTTGCAGTCTGCTATCAGCCCGCCCCCCACCCCCAGGGTTGGTGGTCTTTAGAGACCCCCCTATCTTTCACACCCCCATCCCTCCTCTCTCTTCCCTCTGTTACACCCCAACTCTCTCTATCCTGTGCCCTCAACTGTCTTTCATGCCCCCACCTCTCTCTCCCACATCCCATTTTGCTCCCCCTCCCACACCTCCATCTCTCCCTGTCACCCACCTCTCTCTCATTCCCCAACTCTCTCTTTGCCGTGCACAATCTCTTTCTCTTACACCCCCACACCCCCACCTCTGTTCCTCCCCCACACCCTCACCTCTGTCCCACACCCACACCTCTCTCTCCCTCTCCCACATACCCAACTCCCACCCCCACCTCTCTCTTTCTCCATCACCCCACCTCTCTCTTTCTCTCCAACACCCCCATCTCTCTCACTCACCCCCCACCTCTCCATCCCACATTTAATAACCCCCATCCCCAAAACCCATAATAAATCCTCATCTCCAACACACATAATAACCCCCCTTCTCCGATACACATAATAACCCTTCCTCATAACACATTGTAGCCCCCTCCCCCAAAAAACATAATAACCCCAATATACATTATAACGCCCTTCCCAAATAGCCATACTAATCCCCCCTCCCCACTACACATAACCCCCCCTTCCCGAATACACATAATATCCCCACCCCCCACCCATCTTAGCTTGGGCGGAGGCCTCTGGTTCCGCACTGATCCTATGGGAGGATGCAGAAGTTGGGCTCGACTTTCAGCGTGCACTGATGTGGGATCTACATCTACATGGGATCTAAAGGGGTGAGAGCTGGGGCATGGCAGCCAACAGAGGCCCGGCAGCCAGATGCAGATGTTGTGCCGAACCTCTGGCCAGAACCAACTTCCAGTGCTGGCTGGCCAGATCCCCGGTAGCCACCGGGCCCAGGATAGTTGTCCTGGCTTTGCCCCTCTGTCGGCAGCCCTGTCTGCTATTATTGCTTTACTGTCACGACAAATCCATGCAGCTCTTTAGATTATTAAAGAAAAGCATTACACATTAAAGGGGGCTGGCAGCTGTATTGCTCTCAGAAAGAGTAATATACTTAGTAGGTTGTGATACCTTGTAATGGACTAGCATATTAATCGGACAAGGTTGTCTAAGCTGTGCATAAGCTTTTGAGACTGCAGAAGTCTCTTCATCAGATAGGTGTACAGAACATCAATACATGATTCTGAATGGTACCCCCACAGCATTAATCCTTCGATACCACAGCACCAAGAACATTCACTCTTGCTATATCTGTACATAATAGGGCTTTTCCTACTGGGAAACTCTAAGAATGTGTTTGGGATAGATGTGTATGTGGGTAGGGTGGTATTACACTGCTTTGGTCTACACCCGTTCTTGTAGAGCCTTTTTAGAAGTGATTCAGCTGCAACTAAAATTTAGTATTTACAGTATGTGATGGAATATTGGACTGTATCTCTCTTTTCTTTTTAGTCAGTGTACCTTTAAGTTTGACTTCTTGTCTGTGTTTGCCCAATGTTTATTCATTGGCTCAGTAATGTATTCTTAATCCATGCCATTACCAGGCAGAGAATGCTCGTCTTAAATAGCACTGCTTGTGAATGAAAAGGAAATACTGCACACAAAAAAAAGCAGTTATTTCTCGATCAGACATTATAAACTTTTCAAATAGTGAAAGGTCACCTGTGCTTTCAAGGCCATTTAGCAAGGTCAAGATGTAATGAGCTGCAACTACTTTATTTGTGATTTGTGACTCTGAGGAATTAATTGTCCCCACTCTGTCTCATTCACAATCTTAGGCTGAATTGTCAAAATGATCCATGGCTTTCGTCCCTAGGCCCATGCTTTCATTATTAAGGTGCGTTCTAATCAATAGTAGCATTTTTAACATTTTGCCCCTCACATTTTATCAATCCCTATTATCTAATGACCAATAGTGGACTGGCACATGGTTTTTCAGAGCTTTCAGGAACATTTTGACAGATTGCATGAAGACAGCCCCATGCATTTGTAATTGGGTCTCATTACCATTATAAGAGCTGACTGGTAATACAGCGGGATAGAGAAGGAAAAACACGGACACTTCTGCAATTTGGCAATTTCTTATCTGTTCTGAATATGCGGCATTACTATATCTTAATATTGCAATGCTAAAAAAAAAAATATCAATGTCTTCAAAAAGGATGCTCCAATCACTTGTCTGCTAAAATCAAATCCATTCTGGCAACATATACCTAAGGAGAAAGCAGTGGAAGCCTATTTGATGAAATGTAACTTGCATTTCTCTATTTGGGCAAGACCAGAAGAGAACTCTAGCTAGATAAGTGCTTAATGCTAGGTTTATATTAAACAACTAAGGGGTTTACAGTATGTATCAATATATATTATATAAATATATCAGGGCATTTTAATCCTGCACCTATTTATCAAAGCATCCCCCCAATGCTGCTGTGTCAGCTTGTGAGTAAGGCTAGGTCCGCAGTGGCCACTGCTGCGTGCGCCGCACACATGGCACAGCTCTCTATGGGGCAGGCCCCAGTCGGCGTGTGCTCACAACGCACGATGTGCGACCGCCTTGGGCAAAAGACAAGATTTTCATCTTTCAGCGCGGCGGCCGAGCATTGAGGATGAACCAGCTGCGTGACGTCATGGAAGCGCCCTCGCCACGCTCACCCCCCCCCCCCAACCCCCGTCGGATCTCCTGTTCTGCTCAGACCACACGTCGCGGCTGAAACGGGTGCACGCGCCAGCAGGAACTCCGGCACGCTTGCAGCCGTGACCACTGGGGCCGTAGCCTTAGGGAGTGGCAGTAGGAGGAGTTGGGGAGGTGATACGTGATGCAAATACTATATTATAATGAGATGTATCACATTCTGTCTCTCATTTTCCGCACAAAATCCTCCAAATCTGAAGCGGCTTAAGTATAAAATCCATCATCGCATGTAAGAAACTGTTCTTACATATGCCGCAACTATGCGCCAAAAACCTTAAAAAGCATCAAAACACACTTTTTTCTACTTTGATGCATAGACACCCTAATGTCTTGGGAAAAACAAAGGAAATACAAGCACTCAAAAAAGCGTAGTCCCTCCAAGGGCCAAATGACAGTAGCATGCTTAAGAGGTAACATTTTGTAAAGAAAAATGATAATGGTAACATCATTGCCTCTAAAGCATGTGATCATGGTTCAAATCCTTTGGACAGCTTCTTGTGACCATGGGCAAATTATTTAATTCCTTATATCTCAGGCACAAAAATAGACTCTATGCCCCAGCTATATATTCTAATAGGATATATATGAAATACTGTCATCTAGCATAGAGGTGCTGTTCCTGATATAAAGTCACCCAGCTCATAAAATAGTTCCAAAAGCCAGGCCACCAGTCTTTAGAGCTACCTTAAAGGGATAAATATATTGCATGTTGTATAATAAGAGACTGAAAAAATAGCAACAACAGAGGGGAGATAATATGGAAATGTTATAAATGTTTTATTAAGTACTCTAATGCACGCAGAGTTGGCTTCTGCCAAACAAGGCATAAACGAGTGCAATATAATAAGTTAAAACTGGTTTATTTTATTCACATGTAAGAAACTGTTCTTACATATGCCGCAACTACTGTATGCTCCATAAACCTTATCAGTGCATCTAAACACACTTTTGTCTACGTTGATGCTTAGACACCCTAATGACTTGGGAAAAACAAAGGCATTACAAGCACTCAAAAAAGTGTAGTCCCTGCAAGAGCCAAATGACAGTAGCATGCTTAAAAGTTTACATTTTTTAAAGAAAAATAAGAAACCTAGCAGTATCTTTAAATCATTTTTGAAGTTAAAAGGCAGAAAGAGTGGAAGGCTTTGATTTTCCTTCAGATACTCCCGTGGTTTGATGAAATTGCGTTTTGAGTAGGGCTTTGAACAGGCTTCACCTGATTTTTCTGAAAAGGGACCTGGTGGGCTAATTGTAGAGTCGAGAGATTTTTCATGCTAACAAAAGATATGTAGAGTTTCATACATGTCAATATAGTACAGGCATACCCCGGTTTAAGGACACTCACTTTAAGTACACTCGCGAGTAAGTACATATCGCTTAATAGACAAACGGCAGCTCACGCATGCGCCTGACAGCACGTCCTGAACAGCAATACCGGCTCCCTACCTGTACCGAACCTGTGTGCAAGCGGGGAGACTATAAAGCCTGTTACAAATGCGTTATTTACATCAGTTATGCACGTATATGACGATTGCAGTACAGTACTGTACATGCATCAATAAGTGGAAAAAAGGTAGTGCTTCACTTTAAGTACATTTTCGCTTTACATACATGCTCCGGTCCCATTGCGTACGTTAATGCGGGGTATGCCTGTACATACTCTACATTGGATAACTCTTCCTATAGCCTGTCCAAATTGAAAGATGACATGCACAGGGCAAACATTTTTATACATAGCTTGAAACTGATGCAGAATGGAAATTAATCTTTAATGCAGCAATTCAAGCCGATGATTTTTTTATTTTTTGCATTTTGTTTACCACAGGACTGAAGCAGTGGGTCTCTGGAGCTGAATCCCATTAGTTTCAGCTCAGGGACTCCCCTGCTTCCAGAAATTCTTACCTCCATGCTCTGCTCTGCTAGCAGCGATCACAATGGCCAATAGGAAGCCGTGACATCATCAATGCAACTTCTTATTGGCCCAGGTGACACGGAAGCTTTGCAAAAGCAAAGCAATATTGGCACCCCCTTTGGAGGAAAGTATCTCTGGAAGCAGGGGTCCATGGAGCAGAAATTAATTAATGGGGTTTAGCTGCAAAGACCCCCTGCTTCAAACCTATGGTTAAAAAAAAATAAAAAAAAAATCGATGTGATCCTTGTTCAAATCCTCTGGACAGCTTCTTGTGACCATGGGCAAGTTATTTCACTCATATCTCAGGCACAAAAAATAGACTATATGCTCCTGCTATACATTCTGTTAGGATATATATGTAATACTCTAATTTAGCATAGAGGTGCTGCTTTTGATATAAAGTCACCCAGATCATAACATAGTTTCAAAAGCCAGTCTACCAGGCTTCAGAGCTACCTATATACCTTAAAGGGATAAATATATTGCATATTGTATAATAGGAGACTGGAAAAATAGCAATAACAGAGGGGGAGATGGAAGAATGGAAATGTTAGAAATGTTTTATTGAGTACTCTAATGCACCCAGATTTGACTTCTGCCAAACAAGGCATAAACGAGTGTAATATATTAAATTAAAACTGGTTTATTTTGTGTAAGGACCATAGCTGTGTGGAAGTGCGAAAATTGGGCTGTGAGAATTGGATTATGGTATGGGGTCTCTGAGACACATTTTGGTATGCTAAGCCTGACCTGGTGCCGAAAGGGTTTATCGGTAGATGAATAGGGGGGGTGGGGGATGGGTGAAGTGAGACACGCTAGACTGTTTACCGAGAGAGAAGGGTTACTGCTTTGCAACTTCAGGGTCCTATGCAACTAACAAGATGACCGTTATTTTTCATACAGTAGAAATAGGGGGTGAAAAGCAGAAACATCATAACTTGGCAGAATATTTGTCATATTCCTTATATGGGCATTGCATTAGCTTAGCTGTATAACAATTGTGTAATATATATCCGGCAGCTGAACATATATGTACAGTACGTATGTATTTATTTATATAGCGTCATTTATGTCCATAGCGCTTCACAGCAGTAATACACCTGACAATCATATAAATAACAAATAACACAAATAACACATTAAGGGAAGAAGTGCTTCAAACATAAAAGTAACATTTAGGAAAAGGAGTCCCTGCTCCGAAGAGCTTACAATCTCTGATGTGTTTCAGGGTCAGACCAAACCATTGAGACTTACTCATTTGGTCTACTTGGAATAAAAGAAATCATTATTTGTTTATTCTACTCATTTTGGACAATCATTTTTTGGTTCCCACTACGACAGTTGATAATCAGAATTCTGCTCATTTTATAATTTTACTGTTTGTGAACTACTGTACAATGGTAATTGTATGTAATACGCATCAAATACATGCATTTTTACTGTCATTTGTGGTTGTTCTAAATCTCTTAAAGTGGATTCAACTAATATACACCACCCATGTTTTGTATCTTTCCCTAAAAAAGTGATGTATTTCTATAGGTTCGAAAAGTGCACCTACAATATATCTGTCAACCTACTGAAACTCAGAATTCCCTGAGTTTTTTTAATAAATTATCTTTTCTATCCCACGATCCTATTCTTCCTGCCCATCAAAAAATCTTGGTGGGGAAAATCTTGCAGATGCCACCGAAAACAGCAATAGTGTTTCTTAGCGCTACAGTACATACATAGTGTAGTTGTGCCTTTAGTAAACAAAATTACATAACAATGAAATGAACCATCAGAATTAAAAAAGGAACAATGAGAATAATTGGTCAAATAATGATGAATGATTCTCTCCTCCTCCCCCCCAAATGGCTTATTTTTTAAGAAAGTACTTTTATTTGCTAAACATTTCCTGACAATAACTAAAAAAGGTGTTTTTAAGTTACATTTATTAGTTACAACATTTAATATGCTAGTATCAGCTATTTTTTTCTAATCTTGATATTGCTTTTATTTGTTGTTTATTGTTTGGCCAACATTGAGAAACGCTTTGAGAAATATGACTCATTTTGTTGCACTGTAGTTTACAGGGGGCTTCTAGTTCTTATTTGGTATACTGTATACCCATTGGATTTATATGCAGTCTGTCAGTTTCCAAGTGTGGTATGTAGGAAATATAATCTGGAATGAACATCCATACTATTCACAAAAGGGGGCGAAAAATGTCCCATCGCTATTTAGTCAGAGTGCCTTTTCTATGGGGAAATCTAACTCCACATTTCTGGGTAAATGTAAATCTATATTAAATGAGGCATATACAGATCTATTTAAGACTTTTGCTTCATGGACATAAATCCAATTCACTGGAGAAATAGCCAGCATTAATACTATTCTCATTAATACATACCTTCAGGCTATGTGAGCACCAGGTGGAGGCTACACCATGAGCCTTCAACAATAGCGACTACTGTATATCATATTTCCCATCTATGTCGATGCTAAATGTTTAGCGAAGGCTAATGACTAGGTGTCATAGATACCATGAGCTGAATCATAAATCTAGCCTTCTCATTGGGCGTCTCTATAATCCTAGAATTCATACTTGAAAATAATTGCACTCAAATTAAAACAAATTATACCATAAATGCCCCGAAAATTAATATCCCCCTGGGTGCAGTGTACAACCTGGTGATTTAACTCCTCCTGGTAAGGTACTATTCCACAGTTAATGTCCTGTTCTTTGATAACATTCATAAAAGCTTGTGACTCAGCTAACTAGAAGCTTTATAAATTGAGCTGAGAATAGCGCTCAACTCATTTACCTCATACATATTTATAAATAATACGAAAAACAAACTAAACGTTGACATGTTATGTGTCATTTACAATACTTGGCTACCGTAATTGTCATATCACAACAGTCCATCAGTGGATTTTAAATGGGGAGAAGGAAAGGCATCATCATGATAATGATATAAGTGAACCTCAAGACTCCAGCTCTGTGTGACCTTCATTGCGTCTGGTACCAGGATAAAAAATTATATATATATATTGTTAGCTCTTTAGTGTGAACCATTTTATTGTTTCGTTAATGATTTTTCAGCACAAACATCTCAAAACATTTGCAAACAAAATCAATGAGCTTTTATCCCAGAGTGCTTGATGATTTCTGATGGTGACAAGTCTTTTTTTGGCAGCTGTCCATAAGCTTTTTACCAAATGATGGCTAGTATTCAGGTTGCAGTATTTTCATGACTTCCTAATGCTGGAAGAACACACAGATGTAGCCGACATGTATCCGACCACTTGCCTGGGAAAATCTGGGGCTGTCCCGTATGTACCGTATTGCAATATTCGAGCATGTCATTAGGATGTAGCCATTATTCATTGAATGGTTGGTCAACAAGAAAGATGCCAAAGATGCCAACAGCTCCCAATAATCAGGACAAAACTATAAACTACCACATGAACCCAAGATGCGAAGGAAAAAGTGTGTGTAGTGTAGGTGTGCGCATGTATTATTATTATTCTAATTGTTTATTTGTAAATCGTCAACATATTCCGCAGTGGGGTACAATGGAGATAAACAGATATATATACACACACACACACACACATATATACAGTGTTCGACAAACCTATACATTTGCTCGCCCCGGGCGAGTGGATTTAACCCCCGGGCGAGTAAATATTGGCACAAGCAGCACACGTTTGGTACTAGGTGGCGAGTAGATTTTTTTGTGTGGCGAGTAGATTTTTTGGTGATTTGTCAACCACTGTGTGTGTGTGTGTGTGTGTGTGTGTGTGTGTGTGTGTGTGTGTGTGTGTGTGTGTGTGTGTGTGTGTGTGTGTGTGTGTGTGTGTGTGTGTGTGTGTGTGTGTATATATATATATCATACAGTAGGCGTAGATGACCTAGGTGCAAAAAAAACTTTGGACATTATACGGGTCTGTCTCATGCTACTCATGCATTTGGAAGCACTATACTTATCCTCATTACTTATTTCAGTCATTACTGGTCTGAGTGTTGCTTTACAACTGAGATTTAAATTCCGTAGGCAGGTTACTTTATATCTCTTACCATCTCCTGCTTTATAGGTCGTTGGTATTGTCATATTCTTTTATATGTTACCTTTATTGGCGAATTGGCCATGAAAGTGTGGCAAATTTGAGTTTACCAGAGACGGAGATGCGCCACACGGCTGCAACCCCACGGCACCCGGAAGAGACCAGGAAGCACCAGGAGGAGGGAAACATGGAAAAAACACGAGAGCGCCCCCTCCTCAAAAAACACCTGCGTGCACACAGGTTACCCTCTTCCCCAGCTCATCCAGTTGCCCGCCAGCGCCCGTGGAAACTGGGGGGGATGTGGCTCCTAAGTGGGCCAACTCCCACGGGCAGCCGAGCAGAAGAGCTCCAGCTGCTGCCCCGTGGGAGGCTAGCACATGCTCCAGCACTCCCGCCCCCCAACCCCACAAAAATCAGAGCCCCATGGGCGCCCCTGGACATAGATTTGCACATCTCCCCATACTAACCCAATCTCCCGCCGACGACAGCGGTAACCGGGGCAGCCAAGAGGTGAAGCGCCGGGGGAGACCAGGGTTTCAGAGAAGGAACCCAGGGGGCAGAGGCCCTTCACTTACCCTCAGGTGTGTCCTGCGACCTCCCCTGCTGCCACCTGTGCATGTCGGAGCCCCCCTTGAGACCCGCAGCATTTCCTGGGCGCGCGCGCTTTCCCGCCATCCTCAAACCGGCCCGCCAGCTCTCACGAGCAGCAGAAACTCCTGCTGCTGCCACGTGGGTGGGCCAGTGCAGGAGCTACCCGGAGATCTGACTGCACCGCGCGTGTTGCTGCTGGGCGGAGTGTGAGCGATAAGTGAAGCGGCATGGTGGGAGGGGGGGAATGTCTCAATTTTTACATTGTGTGGTGAATTTCACTTTCACTCACTCGCCACACCTGTGGCTACATTGAAACATAGGTTGCCCACCTCTGATCTAGAGGGTACAGTAAAACTGGCAGTGTCAAAACAAAAGGAAAAGTGGCTGCTCACTGTGGGACGAACAGTGGCATAAGTTCAGTGTAAGGGGCCCCTGGGCTGGGCCCTCGTCCTACGACGTCGTGATGTCGCTGTGTCACGTGACATTGTATCTATGATGGTGCAGCATCATATGACACTGCGACATCGACGGAGCAGGGCTGTTATCTTACAGAGGCTCTGTTCTCTGACCCGGCAATCAGTTTCATTGCTGTAGAGAACAGCTGTGGTGCTTCTGTAACTGCTTGGGGGGTTACTCTTGATTCTAGAGGGAGGACCCTGACTCCCTTCAGCCCCCCCCCCCCCGAGCTGGGGCCCACGGGACATGCCCGGGCATCATGGGCGATAGTTACATCACTGTTGACGGGTATGTTCCAGCCACATAGCTGAAACCATTAAGGTTTGGCAGTGAGAAAGGATTTTAGGGGAGGGTATAATATATATATATATATATATAAGAGAGAAAGAGAGGACCCCGCATCCACAAGACATGTAAACAGTATAATAGATTGAGAGAGAGAAAAAGGCCCTAAATAAAGTACTCTAGTATTTGTATCAGTACAAATCACATAAAGTTTATTAATGTATTGTCACAGAACAAAAATAGTTAAAACAAAGCACAGAAATGTTTAAAATACAGCATGGATCCCCTGTTCATTACAAAGCTAAACAACTCCCTCAAAGAAGATGCCCAAAATACACTCAGATAGTATTCTGAAACACCTGACAAAATATACCTGGTGTGACACCCAACAGACTAAATAGTCACGGCTAGGGCTATGTGATCATCTGCAAAAGGTCTGATATGCCTACTAACCCCTGCAGTGTAGGGTTTGTCTGAGGCGACAAAAAGTAGCAGGTAAGTGACAGCAGAGATACACAGATTAAAGCCTGCAAAGCACATATAAGCCTATAGCTAGAAAGAGTGATACATCACCTATGGTCAGGTACAGTGTGGTCGGTACATTCAGGGGGGAACAAGGAGGGATGTTAGAGCATAGTAATGTGACCCAGAGAGGGGACAAACCAGGGGATCCTGCCTGCTGGACCTGCTCCTACGCGTTTCGGCACACAGCCATCTAACACAACAGATGACCGGCTCATGGGGACTTTTTCCAGTTGAATCCTCTGACGTCACGGAGTTCTCGCGGCATTTGGAGTTGAGAACTCAACGTATGACGCTGGATTGAGAGGAAGGCGGCGTCCCTCGTGTTCCCCGGGATCCGGAGGCTTTTACAGAGGTTGCTGCAGTTCACCTACACCGGACACTTCACTGAAGTCATCCGTTACCTGGTTCCTGCGTCTGGCTGGCTGAGTTTTATTCAAAAATTGCTTTTTATTCTGCTATGTTTGTAAGTGTGTATTTTTAAATCCTTGACTCCATAAATTTATTGTTATACCTTTTTATGCTATGAGTGCGCCTGTTTTTTTTTTTGTTTTTGTAGATATCTTCAAGGAAGTGGTGTTCCCTTCATTCGGGCTGCAGAGACTCTTTTGGATAGCATTGGAGCATTTTTTAGGATTTGTATATTTTTTATATATTTTTTCTGGACTTTTCATCTTCTATTATACTATTATTATTTTATGTATTGTTTTATACATTTTTTATTTTTTCCATTTTTGTATAGTATAGGTTTTTTCATCATTCAATGTCTTTACTTATATAGTGGGTCTAGGTTGGCGCCATTTTCTTCTTTTTTTTTGTGTTTGTATATATATAAATATATATACAAACACAAAAAAAAAAGAAATATATATATATATATATATATATATGTAGCCCTGTGTAATTTTGGGGTTACCTATCTCTCTCCTTCTGTGTAGTAATTCCTGGTAAGAGGGCAGGGTTGCCAGAAGTCATCATGGAGGTTTGCCCTCAACCCCTGTGATGTGTAACATGTAGCAAAGGAAGTGACAGCATGCTCTGTGTCCACTATTAGTGACACAGAGGTGGGTCTTTCTGGAACCTATATATTACTCATCACTTCCTAAAGTTAGCAGTTCATCCTGAGTTCAAGGTCTGCTGCAGTCAAGTGCAGTGTGTCAGATGAGATCCAGACAGTACAAGTGTCTGATGCAAGAGCTGTGAGGCTGTGCAGCTCAAGTGTCAGCAGTGGCAGAGGGACAAGCTGACTCCACACTGTGTCCAGGGCTCTGGCACAGATGGTGGCCCTCCCTTAGTGGAGAGGTGGCAGAGACATACCTGGCTAGATTAGCGAGACAGGAGGGACCTTCCTTGAGGTGTGCAACCATGATGATGTGCGGCTAAGTACCGGCCGCTATGATGGGCAGTCTGCCATGTATGATGATAATAAAGATGCCCTTGATTCAAAGACCCTTCTTGCCTGTGACTGGAGTTAATCAGGAAAAAGATGCACCCAGGAGTTCTCTTCCAGAATCTCCTCCCTGCTATTGTGGGGATCTGGAAGGGATGGAGGCGCTGTACCAACTGTGAGTAGAACTCAGCACTACCTCATATGCCTGTCATGGTGAAATCCCCACTACCAACGAGCGGGAGACTCAGGAGTCCTGTGAGCCAGCGGTGCATCACACAACAATCATATGTAACTGGGGGCAGATTCCGCACATAGGGGCCCATATGAGATTGGGTGGGGGTCTGACCGTTACATATACATATATATATATATATATATATACATATATATATATATATAGCAACTGTAAATATTCCTGTATATTCATTTGCATGTCTTAGACAGGTCTGCAACCCTGTCTTGAGACAAAAGGTGGCACTGTGTGCTCATTTACATGTCATTTCCCAGAATCCCTTGCTGCAGTGGAAGTGCTGTGTGCTGGGCGATAATGGTGAAAGACAGGGTTGCAGACCTGTCTAAGACATGCAAATGAATATACAGGAATATTTACAGTTGCTATATGCTATACTGTGGAGGGTTTTTGTCACTTTTTTTACCCACCATAACCTTAATAAATGTGGTGATTACCTACTCTTTAATCTCAAATGAGCAAATGCCAGCAACCAACCTCACACTGATGATACCCATCAAGGTTGAAACATGTCTGTGAGTGGGTTTACTGGCTTTGCATCTCCCAAGTCCTTGCTTAAAAGCTGTGTTTAAAGCAGCATGCATTGGCTAAGGGTTGTCCATGTAATATGAGCTTGAGATAAAAGGTGGCACTGTGTGCTCATTTGCATGTAATTTCCCAGAATCCCTTGCTGCAGTGGAAGTGCTGTGTGCTGGGCGATAAGGGTGAAAGACAGGGTTGCAGACCTGTCTAAGACATGCAAATGAATATACAGGAATATTTACAGTTGCTATATGCTATACTGTGGAGGGTTTTTGTCACTTTTTTTACCCACCATATATATATGTATATGTAACGGTCAGACCCCCACCCAATCTCATATGGGCCCCTATAAAAATAACTAATTTATAGTACATACTGTACACTCCATTCTTGCCACAGAAGGATATAAGCCTATTTCTGCTATTGAATTTGTTGGATATTTTAGTTGGTGTGTTATTAGAAGCCTTCTAATCAAGTCAGTTTGATTTCATGATCAAATGCCTATTTGTTTTATGTTAAACTGTTTTCCATCAGCTGATTTTAGGGACTTGCATATCAGCGGAACAGTCTCAAGAGTTGTTTCTTCAATCCCCATTAATGCAATAAATAACAAACGCTTTAGCAATTTAGTAGCCAGGTTGCAATTAGTTGATAAATCCAGCAACACATTTTAAACAAATAGATATGATGCTTGCAAATGTAGCCAACATATTTTTAGATCATGGAAAATGGATTCACAACTCATAAAACTGCTTATTATTCAAGGGTGTTCGACTGATTGCTTTCATACCATAATTGAATGCTGACAGCACTTTTGAAATTAAGAGCCTTATACTGTATCCATTATTATTCCCACTTACACCAATTTCTAGTTGAAACATTTATAACACGTTTGAAATGTTAATCTGTCTGAGAAAGTGTGGTAAGATGCATCAAATTTTAAATGTGTGAACTTTTAGCCAATGTTTTAAACATTACCATTAGCTGAAGGAACATTTTAAAAATTAGACTGTAGGGCATTTTTCTCATAAGCTGGGAATGGATTAAAAAAAACTCTTGGAAATTGCAAACTAAAGGCTTTTTATTATCTGAAAATTGGCTATTTTTATAGTTAGATGGCTGCTTTTTCTAATTGAAAAGGAGATCAGAGCATGTCCAACTTTATCCGAGTACCATGAAAGTTCTTGTTTAATTAGCTCTATAGTATGTACCTTATTTCAGGGAGGTGTTAGAATGATGATGATGCTGATGATCTAAGAGAGTTTAATCAGGGCCTACTAGAAAATGACTATGGGTTAATTCTATACAAGCAGAAGCGGCCATTCAAGCCATTTTCGTCTGAAAATCCCTATTGAATTCTATAGGGATTTGTTGTGCTATATACGGCTTTAGCGTATATAGCATAAGGCTACCTACAGTATGTCTAGTAAGATAACTAATAGTTGGGATTTAAAAAATATATATATTTAGAGATCTCACTCAATTACCTTTGGCGTTCAGATGTGGTTTTTTTCATGCATACGTTTCTTTACTTCACATGTACAGCTCACTGTGTTCAAAATCACATACTGTATATTAGTTTCCCTTTGGCCTTTAACTTTTGGAGCATTCAGATCCTTACTAGAATGCCCACAATTCAAACACTAGGAGAGTTTGCTGTTCATTTTTTTAAACTCCCTTACTGTATTTCACTAGACTACCCCTGTTTGGGAGGCTATTCCACAAATCTACCACCCTTTATGTGAAGAAGTACTTCCTCACACTTCCCCAAAGTCTGACCTCCCCATGCTTTGGAGCCCACAACGTCTTGCTCTAGCACTATTTAAGTAGTGCTGGAGGATTTTGTTTATTGATAGAGCCTATGATGACATAGACTTCCAAATACCACTTAAGGGAACTATTAGGCGAGGTCGCAGAGTCAATAAGCTGTTAGTTGGGAACATTATTTGTAATATTATTGTTCTATTGCTGTCAGGTGACTTTAGTTAACATTTTAGTAGTGTGCTCAGTTTGTTTGTTGCTCCAGTACACTAGTAGGTGGTTGCTTATTTAAAATGAGGAAACTAATTAAATTTGTTTATGTATGTGATCATGTAGAGCACTCATTTTACAAACATGAAAGTTATGAATCATTAAATAACAGCTAAATTGGCCTCTGGAGACAGATCATGCCTCTGAGTTGGGCAGACCTTTCCCAACCAAAACCCAGGTGTGCTCTGCAGCAAACAGGAATTAGAATTGCATTAAAGGCCATGGTTTGGCCTCACACTGCGAGGTGAGTGGAAGAAAATCATAGAAACAGTGACAGGCCTCCCGTCAGAGTTTCTCCTCAGTTTGATTAATGAGGGCATTTGAAAGGCAATTAGCAGGAGCAGGTTTGGCTGCAACTAGCTTATCAATCAGGCACCTTCTATTCAAAGCACAGTGCCGTCTGTGCCTTCTTTTGTTTTCCTGTTGCAAAAGAAATGTATCAGCAGTACAATAACAACAAGGGACCTTTTAGATGACACATAAAAAGAGTATAAATGCTGCAGACCGTTGCATAATTTACTCTTTAATGTAATAAGGAATAATGCTTATGCACCAGAGGTGATGCACCATTGGCAGGCAGAGATAATAACCCAGTTAGGGTCTGTCAACGATATTACTGAAGTTTCACTTTCTATTGTAGCCATTTAAGGAGCCCACAGTGCAATTTAATTTCCAACTAAAACTGCTGATGTGCAGGTCAAAGTTACCAGACTTTCATTTATATTCTTAAACTACTATCAAATTGAAAGAGAAGGATTGGGTTTAATCACAGGTTTTACCCTTGTCTTGTCATATTTTCATTTGAGACTGTGTAGCTTATGAATTTCAAAGACCTATTTTTTTCAGGCATCATAGTGTCCTACAATTGATGATTAAGTTATTTAAAGGGAGTTTTTGAACTCATGGAAATAAAACCAAATTAGAATGTGTCAGTTCTATTTTAAAGATGATCTGAGACTTTCCCCTACTTAAAAGGTTTTTATTGCAGTTTCAATCGAGGAAAGTAAGTAGTAGAAAGATCCATCCTGTAGCCAAAACTGACAGCAGATGGTTTTGCAAGCGACTAATTTCCAGTTTAATTATCATGAAGCATTTTTTTATTAGCTAATAAATAATGCTGCACAAATACTGTACAAGGATTTAGTCCATTTAACATGTGCAAGGACGTTTTCTGCTAATTATGTGCAGGAAGTATATCTTTTAACATATCAAATGTGAACACAGTTCAACTTTAGTAGTTGAAAATTTAGAGAATTTATGTTTCCTGTACTTAATGAACATATACTAATTAACGCCCCCCAAATAATGGAATTGTTAGTTTAATTACATAAATCTACTGATTTAGGAGAAAGAAATCTGAGAATCTGATATGATCACATAGGGGCCTATGCAGTAAACAGCGATAAGCCCCTTATCGCCAGCTTCTCGCCAAAAAAGCTTACTGCGACTCAGTAAGCCCCAAGAAGCTGGCGAGAATAGGAAAAATCTACGTTTTATTTTGGCGGGGAAAAAAATCCGCCGCCCGCTTGGCGATAGGCCCCTTCTCGCCGCTCATCGCCAGCTTTTCCAACTCACTGTATTCTAGTAGCCCCGATCAGCATCTCGCAGCTGATCGCCGCTCTAGAATGGAGAATTTCTCTCCAAATGGCCTAGGCAGAAAAAGTTGGCAAGAAGCTGAGGATGAGCGGCGAGATGGGACTTAGAAAAAATCAGGCCTTTTTCCTGCCTCGGATTGATGCCGGGTGTCTGATATATCCAATAATACCAGCACCGGAGACGAAGGCATCAATCCGATGCAGGAAAAATGCATTTACAGCCCACTTCATTACCTTAGCGGCTAACCCCTAAGGTAATGAAGGGGTTAACTACCTGTGCCATGCTTATTGTGGGTAGCGGGGGTGGGTGCAGGGGCTATTTGGCCCTTGGTGGGTGTTTAGGCATTGCAGGGGTGTTGCGGGTGGACTTAACCCAATAATTACATTAGCGGTTAATACCGCTATAGTAATGAAGGGGTTAACCCCTCCCGCTACACACCCGTAAGGCCTAAACACCCATCCTTGGGGCAAATTCCCCTTTCACCTACCCCCGCTACCCACAATAAGCAATAATACACACAGCAGCCCCACTACCCACCTCCTAGGCCCCCAATAAACATTACAATATTTAATAAACATTAATACACAACCCACCCCCTGTGCCCCCCATACTCTAAAACCATGATTTATTATTTTACATACAGGATTAAAACCCCAGGCCGGCGAGGGTCCCCGGTGTTCCGGACAGGTGTCCGCAGACCCCACAGTGCACCCCAGGGGGTGCCCATGGATGTCTGGGGGCCTCCTGGTAGTCCCCGTTGGTCACTGCGGGCCCCAATGTGGTCCACAGGTGGTCCCGTGGGTCCCCGGGTTGTGCCCACAGGTGACTGGGGGCCTTCGGGTGGTTTCCACAGGGCTCTGGGGCCCTTGGGTGGTCCATGCGGGTCCGTGGGGCAACTTTAGCAGAGATATATAGCTATATAATTGACAACTATGATTTCTTCAAATTTTCACCGAACCATCGTGGGTGGAAGCATTCAATAAGACAAACTTTAACTATGAATGATTACTTTTTTCGCACAGCCCCTCCTCCGGGAAATACCAGAGGTTATTGGTCAGTGCTCCCAGGTTTTTCCGGTATGTTTGCTCATGGTGACTTCAAAAGGAGAATGGTCCGGTTTAATCCATTTAAAATTTGTTCTTCCCGACCCTTCAATGTCCCAACACCCAGCTTACCAATACTATTGCAGTAACAGCCCGAACATCACTGAAAACCTGGTGAACCGTAATCCTTGGTACCTGGCCCAGCCTGATTACTAGCTTCAGCAGGCACCTGTCATCTTTAATGCAGACAACATGAGTGACCCCAGCTTGTACGCACAATACACCTCTGACATTGGCTTATCTCCATCCGGATGGCAAAGTTTAAAATGAAGGTAAATATAATGTACTATACATTATTAACTTTAATTCCCAATGACACTACAGTAGTGTATGCCTGCCATATCAATGCTTGTACACATGCGCACTAGAGTGTGACTTGACGCATGCGCACTACCGGAACTTATAGCATAATTTTTTTTTCCAGAAAACAATCTTTGAAATTGAGCATCAAAAGATAAGGACGAGGTTCTAATATCTCTTTTTTTAAAACGTTGCCTTTTTTTTACTATTATACAGCCAGTATTACAACACACTATGCACTGTACAGTATGTGATTGATTCAATTCAATTACATAACCTGTAATAAAATTTCACACTGAGATGTTTCTTGCTTTTATTCCACTATCTGTTTAATGGAAAATATTGTGATGCATTGTTTTCATATTTAATCAATTGTAACATTTATAAAATTTCCATTTCCTGGTTCCGCACGCATGTTCATTGTGAACTAGTGTAGAAAGCCTTAACTGCCCATTGAACTTAGAAATCCAAAGGGGGAACATTTTTTTAAAGTAACTTTTTTTTTTTCTTGAGAAGGAGAGAATAATTTGGAGCTTTTAACAAAACCTTATGTGATGCATTGTTTTCATATTTAATCAATTTTGACATTTTTAAAATCAAAACATTTTTATTTTATCAATGATGTTGCATTTTGTTGTATAATTAGACTTTGCATGTGTAATTTATTCGGGTCAGAAACCCTGTGGATGATAAGTCCTGCATTGTGATTTGTCTAGAATGACTTCACTGCCAATGTGAATTTCAAATCAGAAAAAAAGGCATATTTTTTTCTTTTTTTTCCCTCGAAGGGTTTAATAAATGAGTGACTTTAAGAAAACATTATGTGATGCATTTTTTCATATTTAATCAATTTTTACATTTATAAAATCACTACATTTTTATTTCTCTATGAGGTGGCAGACTGTCATTTTTTTGTGGGGTGGCATTCTATTCAATACAGGCACACCCCGCTTTAAGGACACTCACTTTAAGTACACTCGCGAGTAAGTACATTTCGCTCAATAGGCAAACTGCAGCTCACGCATGCGCCTGTCAGCACGTCCTGAACAGCAATACCGGCTCCCTACCTGTACCGAAGCTGTGCGCAAGCGGGGAGACTATAGAGCCTATTACACATGCGTTATTTACATCAGTTATGCACGTATATGACGATTGCAGTACAGTACATGCATCGATAAGTGGAAAATAGGTAGTGCTTCACTTTAAGTACATTTTCGCTTTACATACATGCTCCGGTCCCATTGCGTACGTTAATGCGGGGTATGCCTGTACTTACAGCTTTTATTATCACAGACACAGTAACGGAAAAATAATTCCGTTACTGACATTAATAATCAAATACAAGATATGCTTCCTGGAAATATTACAGAATACAAGTCCATAGATACTGTTGTAGATACGGATGAAGCCGTTAACTATCCCACTGAATTTCTTAACTCACTTGAGCCACCTGGAATGCCACCACATCGCCTTCGACTTAAACTTGGATCACCCATCATGCTACTTCGCAATCTCAACACACCTAACCTTTGTAATGGAACACGGCTCTGCATTAAATCCTTAATGCCCAACCTCATTGAAGCTACTATATTAACAGGAAAGGCCACAGGAGAAGATGTCTTCATATCCCGCATTCCACTAATTCCTACAGACATGCCCTTCAATTTCGAACGCCTACAATTCCCAGTCAGACTTGCATTTGCAATAACCATCAACAAATCCCAAGGACAGTCATTAAAGTGCACTGGTATCAATTTACAATCACTATGTTTCTCCCATGGACAGTTATATGTGGCATGTTCTAGACTAGGTTCATCAAATGACTTATATATCTTAGCTCCAAATGGATCTAATAAAAATGTGGTTTATAAACAAGCATTACAATAAATATGTTATTTTATCATTATTACACACATCCACTTCCATTAGCAACAACAATACTTTCACATTTCCACAGATATTAAGGATCTTGATCCAGGGATTATTCCGATTGCCAATTTTTGGAGTCAGGAAGGAATTAATTTTTACCCTTTATAGGGTTTTTTGTTTGCCTTCCTCTGGATCAATACCTATGTTCACACATACAATTAAATTTATGTTCTACACTTGCATTTACTATCAGTTCCCTACATATTTCTATACAATTTTTTCTTCTTCATCAACAATATAAACAATACTTACATAATAATTGTATAAATTTTTTATTGTATTACTCAACCTTTTTATGTTCAATATATCTGCTAGATATGTTATACTTTCATTACATTTTGGTCATATACTTTTTATTCTAAACATTCTTTTGTTTTATCTATTTACATTCCGGGCAACGCCGGGTATATCAGCTAGTATGTTATAATCACCAATACACAAACCACCCTCTGTGCCCCCACATAAAACCATCATTTTTTTTATATACAGGTCTGTGGGGGTCCCCAGGTAGTCCCCGTGGGAGTCTAGGGGTCCTCGGGTTGTCCCCGCGGGTGTCTGTGGTCCGCGGGTGGTTCCCGCGGTGTCCATGGGCCTCCAGGTGTAAATGTCTTTTTTGCAGTTTTTTTTGTTGTATTTGTGTATTTTCATGTTTTTATTGCCCATTGACTGCTAATGTATTAATCTGTGTCCGTTTAGGGTACAGATCAATACAGTGATAGCCAATGAATTTTTTGGCAAATGGTTATTTTTCTATGGATTGATTTTAGTTTTCTGGTAATTATTTGGTTTATATTATTTGTATTTTGGGTGGCTTTTTAATGTAATTTTCCAATGGTTTAGTGTTTTTAATTAATTATCTGGTTGGCTACTGGTTTTAATTTATGTGTTGGCTAGTGGTTAATAAATTAATTGATTTGTTGGTTAATACTTTAAATTATTTAATTGGTTGGCTAGTGCATGTATTTATTTAATTGGTTGGCTAATGGTTTTATTTCTTGAATTGTGGTGCTTGTGTATATGTTTTATTATTGTGTATTTTTTGCATTAAGGCTTTTTTATTTGGTTGACCATTGAGTGCTATAGTGGCTTATCATGCCCATATTATATGGGTATGATGTACCACTATGTCATTCAATGGGTACAGGGTGCGTATAGTGGGCCCGGGGTGGGTGGTTAGGCCTCCAGGGTGGGTAGCGGGGGAGGGTGGGTTAACCCCTTAATTACCAAAGCGGTTACTGCGATTCAGTAAACGTCGATAAGTGGGCGATAAAACACTGAATTGCCCCCCCCCCCCAAATCAGAATGAGCGGAAATAAGCCACTTGACTTTGCATACTGTCAATTTTTTGGGGGCGGGGGGATTCTATTCAACACCTTCAACTTTTGGTAGGCTTGGTCTGCTTTTCATACCGTTTATGGAAATAGCACACACACACACACAAACATGGTCTTTTGTATTTTTCATTTTAACTTTATTATCCTGTACAAATAAAAACATTTACTTCATTAAAAATACTTTTTGTTGTGTGTGTTCATATTTTTAAATCTTCTTCAGTTTGAGGATTTGTGTATGGCTAAGGAGCCTCAGAAAGGACTTCTTTCCCATGTATATGAACTCATAATGTTCATCTTCAAATTACACACACTTGAGGTACTGTACGTGAATAAAATACAGGTTGAATTGCAATTAGATGTTTAAGACAACTATCGATCGCCCACTTGAGGTTCTCGACGGTATTGCAGACAACGCTAAAATGCAATTCTATCAAACACTAGTAAACTCGCGTCTGAACGTGGGAAATTTTCAAGAAATTACGCACCAAGACTGGGTGTGCCAAGGAATACAACCCGCGAAATGATTGCATAATGGCCGCTGGATGTGTATTTTATTTAATGTTGTATTTTTTTTATTTGCTAGGTTGGCATTTGAATTGGCATACTGTAACTTTTGTATTCCAATGTAAATGTCTTTTATTTGGTGCCTGTTTTTTAATTTGCAGGCTTTTTTTTAGGTTGGTGCTTTATTGGCATTTTTATTAATTCAAATGTACAGTAATGCCTTTTTTATTTGATGTATGTATTTATTTGTTTGTAGGTTGCCAATTGATTGACAGAGTGACAGACCATGCCCACAGGGCATTGGTGTGGTACTGTGTACAATATGTACTGTACTACCCACCCACTAATACACAACCCACCTACCCCCTGTGTCCCCCCATGAAACCATGATTTATTATTTTACACACAGGATTAATACCCCAGGCCGACGGGAGTCCCCGGAGGGTGTCCGCAGGCCCCACAGTGCACCAGTACCCCAGGGTCTGGAGGCCTCTGGGTGGTCTCCAGGTGGTCACCGCGGGTGTCTGGGGGTCCCCAGATCAGCCCTAGAGGTGTCTGAGGCTATCGGGGGTTCCCACTGGGTCTGGGGGCCCTCAGGCGGTCCCTGCGGGTCTGCGGGGCCCCCACAGCTGTGGGGCTCTCGGTTCTTCCCCACAGGTGTCCCCCGTGGGTCCGCAGGTGGGACCCGTGGGCGTCTGTGGGTCCTCAGGTGGTCTCCAGAGGTCCCCACAGACCTACGTTTTGTCTGATTGGTTTGCATTTAGATTGAATAGCTCGCTTTTAGAACCACCCTATTTTACCCTGAGTTGAGAACTCCCAATAGTATTTAAATTCATCATTGGGTCCGTTTTGACCACATACCCCTGAAGAAGCACTATTTGGGCGCGAAACGCGATGAGGTCATCACGCAGCGATGCGAGATCGTGACGACGATACCTGGAAGCTGCTGTCCCCGACTCCACGAGGACTCCGATTTCTGTTTTCAAGATAAGCTTGCCGCTTATATATCTTATGTGGTCTGAGCTGTTTAGAACTCTTTTTGCCTGTATCATCTGTGCTTCAAGCAGTTTTTTTTTCTTGTCCCTATCTGCATTCCTCTTTCTTTGGATTGACAGATAGCGGGGAGGTTTTGTGAGTCTGTATGGGGATTTCCCCCGTGTTGATGGGTGCTTTTGAGGAGTGGATGTTATTGATCAATGTGATCTTTTCCTTCCTCTCTTAATTATGTATATGTTTTTGTGATTTAATTAAATTATATTATTTTGCAATATTATTAATTTTGCCTTTTGTTGTATATCCCCTCCTGCGCCCTTTTTGTGTCTTATGTACTCTAGTGGCCCCGTTGATTGCGGGAGAATAGGAGCAGCGGAAGGTCCTTGCAACACTATTGGGGAGAGTCTCTGGGATAGCACGCACTGACTCTCTCATCTCTGATCCGTAGTGACCTTGGTCCAGTCACTTGATGAAAGCAGTCAGTGCAAATGATTCCCTTAAAATATGTAGGAGCAGAAATACACTGCCTAACAGCTGAAGGGGAAAGACAAGTCCTAAACTTGATGAAGTAACACAATCACACGAATATACATATATATGATGTGGGAGGTTCTGGGGTTAGAAATTGCTGGGATTGTGTGTTTATCAGATCACTAGAGTCACAGCTCCATTGTTCCTGGGCCAAAGAGGAAGGGGTAGAGATACAATCATGGGCAAAGGGGTTAGACATCAAAGGAAGAGCAAGACTAGAGTGAAAAACCTTTAGAGAGCAAGAACTATACTCCCTAGCATGCCTGCTATCCCCTGGGGCATAGGACCTAAGTGGCATACCTCCCCTTCCCCCCTTTAATAATTAAACCTAACTTGTCGGCCTGGGATGAGTCTGGGTCCTCGACCTTCTTTCTGTCTGACCCCTGCTCCTCTGTGCCGGGCCTCCCTCCTCATGACCGAGCTAAAACTTTCTAAAGGCCTGGAGAGCCTCCACTCTCTCTCTGCCCTGGAAGTTTCCACTGCCGGGTGCCACTCACGTGACGGAGTTGATGACCCGCCGGAGACTAACCACCAGCCACCTAACTACAGTATATAGCCAGCCTATCCCTCCCTTTCCTTTTCCTACTGATAACCAATCCCACCTAACCCAATTAAAAACCAAGACTGGGAGGTGTCAGGGGAGAGGTGACACCCCGGGTATGGCTCTCCTCGCCCAGGGTTCATGGCTCACTCAATAGCCACAGAAAAGTGTGTATTGAACTTAGCTTAACTACACACTAGCATCACCTATCGTCCATTCAAAGAACTACTGGTCACAAAACACCACCGGGGCACCGCGACATGCAATGAATTTCATTTATTTTCCCGCGTTCACTGGAACAGTAAGTTTTTGTACATGTGTATACTAATAGTGTTTTAAACCAAATAGGTAAACAGGCTTTCTCCTCTCAAATACCCCAATTGGATTAGAACATATACCTTTTAAAAAATAGTTATGAGAATTTGATATATAAGTAGTTTAGTTGATTTCTAAAGTAGTTTTCGGTTGTTCGTAATGACTCCTTTGTAAATCACTGCCAGCCTGCTGTGGACATGCATTTCTCAGTTATGATGCGTAAAAAGTCCCACAACATACTGTATAAATGCAGCCCTGTGATGTGCCATTTAACCAAATGAATACACAAGTTGAGTTTACAGAGCAAGGCAGAGACAAAGCAATATTGAGCTGGTAAAAAATGCATGTTAGGTGAGACAGGACAGGTGATGATAATGATGAATCATAAATTCTCTAATCATAAATTCTCTAATCATAAATTCTCACGCAATTGCCATAGACTTCTAAGAAAAGATCATACGTTTCCTGTGGGATAGTGATGGAAAGCAAACTTTGACGACTAAGAGATGAATAGGAAATCAAATGAAATCAAATTATTTATTGCTAAATAGAGTATTTGCGTAATGGCATTTTTAAGCAACAAAATGTGTAGTGTGGTATGTATGGGTGAACAACAGTTAACCCCTCAGGCGCTCAGAAGCAATGAACACTGTTGAGCCTTCTCGCTGTATGACTGGGGATGGGGGTCAGGCAAACTACACACTAGTGATAAATCTTTTCCAGCAGTTGGCTCAGAGTGAGCTCCAGTTAGACTAAAGATAAAAAGAAACTCACATAGACATGTGTAGTGCCGTGTGCTCCACGATCCTCTCGCCGCTCCTTCCTCCAGTACTCCTCTGGTCACAGCTCGGCGGATATCAGCTGGGATCTCCGTTTGAAAGCGGCCCTTTGATCCACTCTTCTGCCGCCTACTCTGCTGTGTGCGATCCTTCACAGCGGGTGGTCACGTGACCGGCGGGGGTTGCGAGCTCCGGTGAAGCGAGTTCTGAATCAACAGCCCGGCGTGCTCTGTGGTAGACAGGAATATAGAAACTCCTCCGGTGGGAGGCAAGGCAAAGCACAGCCGGAGAAAGAAATGCCGGGGGACTGATGTAAGCTAGAACATCTTTATTGGCACAGTATACTGACGGGTCCTCTAACGCGTTTCAGCCTACTGGCCTTTATCGAAGAGAAAATGTGTAGTGTGATCAGATTTGCATAGGAAAAACAATTGTTATATACTTTATATGTATATATTTATATGGGATCACTGCTTTGTTTAAAAAAAAAAAAAAGCCTTTCAACTTCTGTACAAAACGTTCAGTAGAAGCATCACAAAATCCTTCTACCATTATTATTATTGAGTAGCTCCACTTAGTGGTACATTGGGTGAAACACCTTTGGTTTATTTCCGAGCTGAAAATTTAAATACAGTAATGTTTATCTGCCATTTCTCTACATCTATTGATGCTGTTTATGCCGGATCTGTATTGACTGGTAACTAAATACATTTTTCCAAGTCACATTTTCAAAAAAGATGCAGAAAAGTAGAGAGAAAAGCAGAGAGAAAAGCTTGATAACATAGCCCTACAAACAAGTCACAAGTAATCTCCTCTCAAAACACACACACACACACACACACACACACACACACACACACACACACACACACACACACACACACACACACACACACACACACACACACACACACACACACACACACACACACACACACACACCTTCTAGTACTTGTGTGTTTAGTTATGTAGATCAGAATTACAGTGCTACCCCCATTGTTCTATGCCTTAATTAAAGCAGTCATTGTAGAGTACTGAGCGTTTGTCACTTAACATCACACACACACACACACACACACGGACTGGTTTTATTATCTTATGTTGATCCCACGCTTAATTGTACATTGTGGGTATTTTAAATTGACTGCGTGGAGGTAAGCTTCCATGTACTGAATAATTGTAAATGTATGAAAATATATGGGATATTTTCATTGTCAAATATGTTGCGATAACATGCTAATATGTAGCATATTTTCATTGTCAACAATAGTTGAACGACAGGTGAATCTTTTCATTATATTGAAATATACATATATCTTGTAAACAAGGTCTAGAATTTTTGGGTAAAGTGCTCCAAAATATTGAACTGTAGCAGGTACAGTACCATAGTTTATGGTTTGCATTTACGATGATTTAATTCTTATAGTACCTAGCAATTCAAATACATTACAGCATAGAATGTGGTATGGATGCTTCATTAAAATGAGTGTATGCTACATTTCAATACTGTAATGTATATGGTCTTAGTGAACACTATAGCAAATGTATTTCTACTAATGGCAGTCCCTAAAATGCTAATTATAGGGGCCACATATGTTTTTTGAGCCACAGGTTGCCCACCACTGGTTTTGTGAATAAGGTTCAACCATTTTCAACCCTAAGCAGCAGAGGTTGTGGGGGTGTCTGCATTCACATATCATACATCAGCGAGAAAATACTTAATTAAAGTCTTTCTATTGATTGCCCCCACTATGTCCAATTAATGGAAATAATTGTAATGCTATGGAAATTAAAATATTGAATTCCTTTGTTCTGCTTACAGCTAAATCAACAGGAGTCTAGTTCCTTGGGAAATTATTAAAAGTGAAGAAACAATGAAACCACTTTCAGTTGCCACTCACTGCTTTGGATAATGTGGTTGTCCATTTTCTTTATGCCATCAAATTATTCATTGTAAGCCTTTCTCTGCTGAAAGAGCTTGCAAAGTTTTTACGACACACCAGAGCACCCAGCTCTTGGTCAAATGATCTATAATGTCAATGCCTGTTGTTCAACGCTCGGTTAAGTCACTTTAACCTAACTTCACGTTACTAGTAACATTGTATCTTCAAAGGATACTAACGTAACATTAAAACATGTTTTCTCATGTGAAGAGCATAGCGTTAACTATACAGGCACCACAGTTATGGTCTGACTCTAGGACAAATGGCCACCGGCACTTGGCCGCAACTCACCTCACCGCTGGGACACTCAGCCACTGGCTGTTTCGCCACTAAGGTAAGTCCCCAACATTAACCCTTACCCTAGAACCCTGTAATGTTCCCTGTGTGGGAACTTTCTTAAGCAGCCAATCAGAGCCAAGCCGGGTAGAAAAGCCAGGTTAGCCGGAAATTTGAAATAGCCGCGGGACATGCGCAAGCCTGCCACATACCCCCCCTACTATCCCAATCCCACCCGCTGGGCAGGCGCCCCTAGGTCTAGCAGAACAAGTGGCATCCCAGGGGGCTACCATTGATCTCCGGACCTAGTACTCCACCTTTCCCCGCTAACCAAATGACGTTCACACCTTTGGGCATCCTCTGGCTGCTTTGAACTTCGATGTCCAGCAGACCTACTGGCGCATATGGGTTTGCACGGGCTGCCTGTTTGGACATCGGTTCCGAATGTAAAACAAACTGAAATACATTTTAATAAACACTGAGTCCCGGAGAACCCCTTCAGCTATGCGGGACTTTAGGTGAGGATCTTGGGGTTTGAAAACTAGAAGTCTGGGAGACACTGTATGGCCCCAGTGCAACTCACCCTGGGCACCCGAAAATAGTGCGAGTAAGCCGTGGAGAATTATAGGGCCACCGGTAACTTTGTCCCCAGACTTCCTGCACTCAAAATGACTTGATTTTCACCCCAAAACCCTACCTAAGACTTAGACTCCCAAAGTTTGGAGTCTCCGGGGTACAGGAAACAGAAAAGGAAAAAATGTGATCGTTTTATTTCTGCCTGCCTTATTCCCCCATACACTTTCCCTCTGACTCAGTTTGGACTCTGAGTCCCCCCCAACCTTATATACAGTTGGGCACCCACAAACTATATACTGTTTGTGGGTCACCTTGGCACTAGCTGGGGTACCCCCCTTAACCTAGGGATTCCCTCAGCTACAGGAATACATATTTATCCCTGTGCCTCATTCTCCTTTCTGAGCTGTGCTGAAGCAGGGTACCCCTAGTGGCGAGTCGTGCTTACGGTTTTTGAAGGGAAAGTATTGTTGGGACAATGTGCCCACATGTATCTGAGAGTCAGGCATGATTCCCGGGTACATTTATTGGGGAACCGGTAACTCTGGACCCCAACCTTCTAGGCACATTCTGTCAACGGTTCCTCCGCAAACCCCCCCTTTGAAACTCATACACTAACAATCCCTGCTTGATTGCATGCCCGGAACGGGGAAAACACAATAATTAGTTTTAATACAGACAGTATAATGCAGTAATACAATGTTACTGGGCCCAAGGGCTAACTCTCTTGGACCCTTATACACGGAAGGGGTAACCCAACGGGCTTGACCTTTATTATATAGCCTGGTTACCCCCTCCTGTCACAGTTTTGCTACAATAACATGACGTTAGGTCTATGCTAATGAGATGTGGACTTTGCTTTGTTCCATACAGTTGGCTTTGAGGATACCATGCTAACGCATGGAACAGAACATCCTTTCCTGTTTTAGGTAACGTCACGTTATGAGACCAGATTTGTCGGAGCTTTGAGCATCTGTGCCTAAGATTTTTGCTATAGACGGCAAATAAATGTTTAACCTTAGATAATGTACACAACATACCGTGCATCTCTATGCAGCCCAACTTAGCACCAAAGTGAACTATTGATAGGTTTAGTCTCCTGGATTAAACCTACCTGCAAGTAATGCATTTCAAGTCAAAGGGAGCACCTGTGCAGTAGCACCTGATTGGCACTATGGCACTTTAGTGGGGCCCTCCCCTGCATGTTTAGTTTTTATTTGTTACTTTTTTTCCCCATTATACTGCGGTCTGTTTTCCCCTCTCTCGTTTTTTTCCCTGTTTACAGATTCATCTAAACTGTGTATTTTATTGCTACGAAATGGGCCCAAACCCTAAACTAAAAGTGCTGTTAATTACCTCTTGCTTACCTCTTAGCATACCCTCGAAGTGCACCTATCTAGCAGGTACTGTACACTACATGTGTTTGGCTCCTGTAAGTCCAGCTGTACCTATTACTCAAAGATTTTTGTATGTGGTAAGCTGCAGGGTTTATGGGACTTCCATAGGGATTGATTGGAAGGACCTCCATCCACCACGATAAGAGAGGTGACAGTTGTACCTATTTGTATGTACACAATGTTGGAGGGTCATGCTTTAGTAACCCTCAAAAAGCCTTATTTACAAATATAAAGATAAGACATTCATCTCATAAGAACCTTTGTACTCTGCATGGAAAACCGTTCTGTGCTGCCTGGTGGAGGAGAGAAAGTGAGAATAAACAGCAGGAGTTGCCATGTGCACACTCTACTGCAGGCTTTTGGCTTTTTTTAAACAAAAAATAAATAAAAATACTCATAGGAAAACAAAAGTTTTTAATCTGCTTTAAGGAGGTAATCCATGTGTTTTTTTCTTCTTCCTTTTTTTTCATTGTTTTATACAGGATTGAAGCAGGGGGCTAAACCAGAGCTAAACCCCATTAATTTACCCCAAAATACTTACCTCCGTAGTTTTAAATGCCGCTCCAGAGTTTTAAATGCTCCTCAGCCCTGCGGGCCTATAGGAAACTGTGACGCCACCAGGTACCCCCACAACCCCATGTGAAGCGGGAGCTTTAAACTGCAGAAAACTGCAAAGAGATACTGGTACCCTCTTCGACGTTGTGGAAAGGAAAGGGGAGCGCAACTCGTTCAGTGGTGAATATGTGGAATAAAAAATGATACAATAGTGCAACACAGTTTTTGTAGATGATACTCCAAACTCAGTAGATTTCTTTAAAATCAGAACTCACATTCTTTCATAAGTTTACGAGCATGTAACCCAAACAGATGTGGGTAGTGTGGAAATTCGTGCAGGTTCGTTCTCTCTCTCTCTATTTCTCAGGGTTCTTGGGGATACTTTGAATCTCTCAGGTTGCCAGGGTATCAGCCATATATATGGGAGAACGGAAAGCCAGACATAGTGTGTACCGGACAAAATGAACACTTTAATTACTAAAAACCCATATAGGTGTATGCTTACATCAATAAAATTAGTACCAGTCACATAGGAAAAGCGAACTCTGTGTCCCAATCCTCACCCCCTCTGCCAGACTCTCACGTCGCGTCACTTCCGGTTCACCGGCGTCTCACTTCTGGTATCGCGGCACGGCTGGAATTCACCGAATAGAGGGGACTCTAAGGTGCAGATCGAGTGCAGGTGAGTGGCGACAGCAGGACGCTTCCGACTCTACGCGTTTCGCTGTCGTCGCTTCTAATTTTATTGATGTAAGCATACACCTATATGAGTTTTTAGTAATTAAAGTGTTCATTTTGTCCGGTACACACCTGGCTTTCCATTCTGATATGTGGGGTATGAACCCCAGAAGCCTGTTCCTGTGTCCCCACTACCATCGGCGGACAACTCAGCCCTCCGGTTGCCAGCAGGTATATGCACCACACACCCTGTAATGGCCCCTATCTGCAATTGGGTGGGGGAAACACTGTTACATATGTGAGTGTTACTCTTTGGATAAAGTAACGTTTGGACTTCTAAGAAGAGGTTCTGATTCCTTTTATGTATTTGTGGTGGGAGCGGAGGAGCAAAGAAACCACTTACACTGGCGACACACTTTATTCGAGCTCGGCTAGTCCCACGAATTCGGGTATACCCGGGTGTATTGAGGTTTGTGACTGTTTTCTGCCCGAGTGCATTGAGGTATTTTCCAGGCAGGGATTGAAGCATTTTATTCCCGCTGGCTGCAATACTGCACAGTATATATATATATACTGCATTACAATTCATGAATTTATGCCATCTGGTAGACACGCGAAGCATTGCAGCCTATTAAATCGTAATCATTATCATTTAACAGATCAGCCGCCCGTCAGCCAGGCATGAACCCAGGCTGGGAAGGCAAACGCAACGGGGCTTGTCAGAGGTGAGGAGCGGCGCATTCCAGGTATCTGCCAGGTACATACTGGGTATTTGCTCGAATAAAGTGTGTCGGTGCAGTAATTCCTGGGTTCAAGCACTTTCAGTTAAGTGCATATCTCACCATTTATTGCTGTTCTGCAAGTCACTTATGAACGTGCTTCACTATATATATATATTTCTGTCTTTTTTTCTTCTCTTTTTATATTGAGGTACGCTGACTATCCTGGACATTTATACATTTTGAACTGGGGACAGTTCTCTTTCAGACAGCACCGCTTGCATATTATGTTTATCTAGATTATACCATAAGTTTATGTTAGTGCTTCTTTTTTTGTTCCTTCATGTGGAGGGAGCTGCAGCTTAAATAAACAACCGACCTTGGAGTTCATACTAAAAATGAGTGAGACTCAGAGAAAATCAGTGAGTTTGTGTGTCTGACACTCACAGAGACTGAGAAAGAGAGAGAAATACAGTATGCACACGCAAACTTCACTTTTTTTTAAAAATCAGCACACCAAAACCACTAACAGAAGCTAATACACAAACTACAAATGCTTTCAGAAGGATAGCTTTTTCATATAACATTTGATATCATTTTCACAGCATGATTTCAAGCTCCATACTGTGAGGGCTTTTAACATCAAGTTTAGCCGATTCATTTCTGCAGTGTATGTTTAACATTTTATGAGAAAAACGCGGGTGGAACAAGCCGAGAAATAAATGGATCTTAAAACTATGTTAGATACAGTAATAACACAAATCATGTACTTACCAATAAACATACGGAAACATAACAACAAAAGTTTCAGATTTAGTTTAGAATATTTCTGACCCCACTGACCCGGTCATTTTTTTCGTGTTGCTCGTCTTATTTTGTTTCGGTGTGTATGTTATTGTTTTATACAGTATACAGTATATGATATCAGTCCTTGATAAAGCACCAGCCAGTGCAAAATGCATAGGAGGGTATTTTGTGCCTCTTTTTATTAATGGAATTAGAATATTTATACTTTTTGTATTGACTCTGACCCTGGCTCTTTTGGCTATGCTCTGATTTGCCTTTTTTTCACTCGTGACCATAATAGTAACAATGCTGAACACACTTTTTCCACCAACTGGAGATGACCACATTATTACCAAGCCCTTAAAGACGTTAAGGCATAGTTATATAAAAATCCCCTTGTTTCAAGCATGATGATAGCTTTTATGCAACCCCTCTTTATTTCCCTATGTGTTCTAGTATGGAGATACTAGGGTTGGGGCCCGAGTCCGCTTCCTCTGTATAGGATAGAGAAAAATCAGCTGGTAAGAACCAGGCTGGGGTCAGACAACACGGAGTAACACGTTAGCTCTTGAACCATCATTTATGTATCCAAAGAACAATAATTGCATGCAGGGGCTCTCGTACTCGGAGGACTCTGAACAAAACATATCACAGTTACAGTTTAAGGAAAGATTGATGGGGTACCTTGCTGTGGAAATTGTCCCGCAATGTCTCTTACTTAGCCAGGGTGGCCCAATACTAACTAAAGGGCTACTGTTGATGCCGGACAGCATTGGAGCTTGTGTAGTATATGATTGTATTATAGGTGCAGGCCTATTAACTACCAAAGAGTGGTGTAAGCAGTGTACTATTAAAAAAAAGATACTGCAGTATGGTATGAGGTTTGGCAAAATCCTTTCCGGGTTTCCAGGTTCCGGTTTGGGATTTTGCGCTTGCTCGCCCTCTGTGGCCGAATCATCCATCTTTGTACCTGGCAACTTCCTTTAAAAGGACAGCCCTCTGAGCAGGAAGTTGCTGAGCAAAGTTCTAGTTCATGCAATGAGTTTATACCTATCGTCTTCCACGTTACCAGATCCGGCTCACGTACCTAGACTACCATTGTCTTCAGCCCGCCTCGACCTCTGCATCCACACTGACTATGCAACTCTGCTGCCAGCCCTGACCGTCGGCCTATGACTCACTACTCTATCAGGACTCTGTCCCTCGGCTCAGGTCGGTTCTTTCACCTTCCTACCTCCGCCCTGCAGGTCCGCTTCCTGCTTGAGACGAGCATCGTTATATTTTGCTCGGCCCAAATATGGACCCCGCTGAGGTAGGACAAGCAGTTACCCTGCAAGGACAGTACTTGGGGGATCATGAGCAATGCCTTGCCCTACACGAAAAACAACTGGTATTGATGTGTGATGTGGTGCAGGACTTAGTCACCCCTGTGGGCACACATCACCTGGACTTGAAGGTTGCAGATGCGGCTCCGTTACCGCTTCCGTTATCCCCAGCGATCAGAGAACCTTGGATCCCGACTCCTCTATGGCATGGTGGGGACCCTATGGCAAGCAGGGTATTTCTCAATCAATGCCCTATCCAATTTGAAGTACAATCGTCCATGTTCACCACGCACCGAGCGGTCTACATCATTTCTCTTCTCATGGACGAGGCACTGACCTGGGCCTCTCTGATCTGGGAGAGGGATTCGCCCCTGATCAGAGACTCCCCTGCCTTAATCCATACTTTTAAATTGGTGTTTGACGCTCCAGGACATGTATCTTCAGCTTCAGCTTCACTGCTGCGGATCCGCCAGGGAACTCGCACGGTAGGCCAGTACGCCATTGAGTTTTGCAACCTCACAGCCAAATCCGACTGGAATAATGAAGCCATATTAGCGGCCTTTTGGCAGGGACTATCGGAAACCCTAAAAGATTAGTTGAGCTGCTGGGACCTCCCTAAGGACCTTGAGGAGGTGATTTCTATCTGCGTACTGATCTCAGAATGCAGGAATGCCTGTCCAAGAAGTGCCGTGCTGATAAGAGTCTGACTACTCGGTTGGCCCTAAACTTCGTTACTCTGCCTCCTCCGGATGATGAGCCCATGCAGGTAGGTAACACCATACTGTCTGAACAGGAGAGAAGCAGGAGGCGTACCTTGGGCTTGTGTCTGTATTGTGTTTCCCAGAGGCACCGGATCTGTGACTGCCCGATTGTTGTGTGATCAGGAAAACGCAGATGCCCAGTGAAGTTGAGGGAGCATCCACTGGACATCTGTACCATCCCTACTCCCTCTCTGTCTTCCCGGATTCTTCTGCTGGTTTCCCTCTCATGGGGTTCTGCCTCGGTCTCCACTCAGGCCTTCGTGGATTCCAGAGCAGCCGGTAATTTCCTTGATCTATCGTTCGCCAAGCAACATGCAATTCCCCTTCATTCGTTGTAGATTCCGTTAGATTGTGGCGATCGATGGAAAACCCCTAGTACCCTGTACCATCACCCAAGAGTCTATCTCCCAGGTAGTGGACATCGGAGTTCTACATAAGGAGCTATTCCTTTTCATGGTAATCAACTCACCCTCAGCACCTAAAGTATTAGGTCTCCCTTGGCAGCGTTCCCACAGCAATGTCATGGGACTTGCTTGTCTATACCTCGCCCCAGCTCTGACTCGCCGCTGGCGTGTTTCTTCCCAATGGTCTTCCCCTCGCCTACCAGGTGTTTGGGGATGTTTTCAACGAGAAGCAAGCCGAGGTGTTGCCACGCATCGGGCATTCGACTGTCCAATCGACTTGCTCCCAGGAGCCTTTCCACCTCGTGGGCTCGCGTAACCCTTTCGGAACCGGAGATGAAGGCTATGCAGGAGTACACAGGTGAGAATTTGAAACATGGATTTAGTCTACATTTCCTGCGGGAGCGGGTCTTTTCTTCGTGGGAAAATTAGGACGGGTCTCTGCGTCCCTGTATAGATTATTGGGGGTTGAACAAACTCAGTCAAAAATCGTTTTCCTATCCCTCTCATTCCGGAGCTATTCGACCGACTCCGTGGGGCCTCTATTTTCACCAAATTGGATCTCCTCTGGGCTTACAATTTGGTCTGAATTAAGGAGGGTGACGAATGGAAGACGACGTTCAATACCCGAGGTGGACATTATGAATACTTAGTGATGCCATTCGGTTTGTGTAATGCTCCGGCTGTGTTCCAAGGCTTCATAAATTAGGTATTCCGAGATCTCGATCCATTTGTGGTCATAAACTGTATCTCAATGATATCCTGATTTTTTTCATCTTCACGGTCTGAACATCGGGTCCAGGTCAGGCAGGTGCTTCAGAGGTTATGGGAACACGCACTCTATGCCAATTTGAACAACTTACGATCTCCTTCCTTGGATACGTTATCTCCGCCCAGGGTTTTGAGATAGACAGAGCTAATGTCTCAGCAGTGTTGGACTGGCCCGTACCAGAGTGTCTCAAACCCACTCAGCGCTTTCTCGGATTCGCCAACTACTACAGAAGGTTAATTAAAAACTTCTCCAAGATGGTGGGTCCCATTACGGCTCTTACGAAACAGGGGGCAAATCAAAAGAAGTGGACACCTGAAGCAGTACAGGCCTTCGAGAGACTGAAGTCTGCTTTCTCGTTCGCTCCGGTCCTGCTTCATCCCAATCGATCTAAGCCTTTGGTAGTGGAAGTGGATGGGGCCATCCTAGCGGCAGGAGATTCAAGGGGACTACACCCCGGTGCCTTCTTTTCTAAGAAGTTTTCCTCTGCCGAGAGAAATTACGATGTTGGGAACCGGGAATTACTTGCTGTAAAATTAACTCTTCATGATTGGCGACATTTTCTGAAAGGGACCACGCAGCCCATCACTATATTAACGGATCACAAGAATTTGGAGTACATTGAAGGTGCAAACAGACTCAGGACTCAACAGGCGAAGTGGGTTCACTTTTTAACACGCTTCAATTCCATTATCTCCTTTCGACCAGGATCCAAAAATGTCAAAGCGGACGCACTGTCTTGACAATTCTCTTCGGAAGACTCGAACGAGAGGGATCATGGACCCATAATTCCACCGTCTCAGATTATTTTGGTAGTTTCATCCGCTCTACTTCAATGGATTTCACAAGCACAGGCAGAGGCCTACGTCCTTGCATAAATCCAAGTTGTTTGTACCCCCCCAGTTTTGTGGTGAAGTGTTGCAGTGGGGTCATCAATCCAGGTGGCTGGTCATCCTGGAGTTAGGAAGATCTCAGATTTCATAGAACACCTCTTCTGGTGGCCAGATATTCGCAAAGACGTTTAAGACTTTGTAGTCGCTTGTGCTGTCAGCGCTCAAACCAAGGTACCACGGACTCTGCCTTGTGGGTTGCTTCATCCTCTGCCGGTTCCTACCAGACCATGGACCCACCTGTCCATGGACTTTATTGTAGAGTTACCGCCATCTAAGGGTATGACGACCATTCTAGTAGTGGTCGATCGCTTCACAAGACAGGCTCATTGTGTACCACTCGGGAAGTTACCCACTGCCTTTGAACTTTCTGAAATTTTCACCAAGGAGATATTTCGCCTTCATGGTATTCTGACTGAGATGGTCTCTGACCGTGGCTCCCAGTTTATTGCCAAATTTTGGAGACCATTCTGCTAATCAATGGGGATCTCACTACACTTCTCGTCGTCATACTACCCTCAGTCCAATGGCCTCATAGCGAGGACCAATCAATCCTTGGAGCAATTTATACGTTGCTTTGTCTATGAAAGTCAGGATAACTTGGTGGATCTTCTTCCTTGGGCAGAATTTGCATGGAAATCGTTGAAACACGACTCTACACAAGAGACTCCATTCTTCTGTGCCTACAGGTAATATCCTTCTGCCCTCCCATCATCTGTTTCCCGTTCTGGAGTTCCTTCGGTGGATGACAAGGTCCAGGAGCTACAGTCTCTGTGGAAGAGGATTCATGACAACCTAACTAGAGCCTCCCTTTAGCAGAACGATCATGCGGATAAACGTCGGCGGCCAGCTCTGCAGTTCCAGGTTGGAAACCATATCTGGCTATCTACCAGGAACATCCATCTGAAGATTCTTTCCCTGAAGCTCAGGCCCAGGTTAATAGGTCCCTACAAGATTGCAAAACAAAACCGGTCGCATTTAAATTGGAGCTACCGGAAACCTTAAGGATTCCTCCGGTCTTCCATGTGTCGCTACTAAAGGTGGTGTTCCACAACAACTTCTTTGCTGTTCCCACCCTTCCAGGACTGGTTCTGGTGGATGGTCAAGAGGAGTATGTAAATCGCCGGATTCTGGATTCCCATAAACCTCGAGGTAGTCTCCAGTACCTAGTGTCTTGGGAGGGATACGGTCCATAAGAGAATTCCTGGGTGAAGGCAGGTGATGTCCACGCTTCCTCCTTGATCCGAGGTTTCCACTGGAGATTCCCCGACAAGCCCGTCTAAATCGTCCAGGGATCGATTCTGGAGGGGGGTTACTATGAGGTTTGGCAAAATCCTTTCAGGGTTTTCAGGTTCCGGTTCTGGATTTTGCTCTTGCTCGCCCTCTGTGGCTGAATCATCCATCTTTGTCTCTGGCAACTTCCTTTAAAAGGACAGCCCTCTGAGCCCTCTGAGCCCTCTGTTCATTTCGAGTTCATGCAACGCGCTGATACCTATTGTCTTCCATGTTACCAGACCCGGCTCATGGACCTCGACTATCCTTGTCTTCAGCCCGCCCCGACCACTGCATGTACCTCAACTATCCTTGTCTTCAGCCTGGCTCAACCTCTGCATCCACACAGACTACGCAATGCTGCTGCCAGCCCTGACCTTCGGCCTACGACGCACTACTCTATCGGGACTCTGTCCCTTGGCTCAGGTCAGTTCTTCCACCTTCCTACCTCAGCCCTACATGTCTGCTTCCTGCTTGAGACAAGCATCGTTACATATGTATAGTAGGATATGGTTCTGCGTGGCCTACTCACTGATTTGGGACCCTCAGATTAGATGGGTCCCCTTTACACTGATGAATTTCTTTCTGGGATCGTTCCAGATACCTCCGGTATGTGCTGCTCTGTAAGACTGGGAAGACTCTGCTACTAAGTTGTATCTCTCGCATGTCTCCTCGATACAGCTACTCCTCCTCTCTTGCTCTCTTCAGATGGAATGGGACATTTGGTCAATGCCATTTTGCCGCTACCAAATCACTGTTGGCGTTCGGCCGCAGACAGGTCCTCTTCCACAGCCGATCTGCTGTTGGAATTTCTGCCACCACCGGCCGCTTCTAAGGTAAGTTTTAGTACTGTTTAGGGTAGAGGGTTAATTTAAGGGGTTTTAGTGGTTAGGGTAGGGGTACATTTAAGAGGTTTTAGCGGTTGGGGTAGGGAGTTTTAGGGTAAGGGCTTAGGATAGGGGGTTTTAGGGTAAAGGCTTAGGATAGTAGGTTTAGTCACTTACCTTGGCGGTCATGTGACTGGTGGTGGCAGGTTCCGGCAGTAGGGTGAGTCACGGCAAAGCTCTGCCGGTCATTGGGTCACGGCAAAATGGCCATGACCAAATGTCATAGACTGCTCTGCAGGACTCTCTTCTCACATGCTGCTCACAGCCTATCCCTCTTGCCACTCGTTTTTTGTGATGTTATACTCCCAATGTCCTATGATCTCAGTTCTTTCATGGCTTCACAGCCATTGGCCACAGAACATGTCCATCAATATTCTTATGTGTATCCTTAAGGGTGTTACTGTCATGTGTGCTCACCACAAATATGACAAGACTGCGGGGCTGAGGTGGGGATGTATATAACCGCCACCCTACAATCACGGAGCCAGGTCCGGAGTGCAGAGTCAGAGTAGCCGGGTCAGGGTAGGAGAATTTGGGTATTTCGTGGTACTTGCCGTGGCCCGGGGTTGGAGAGAGGAGAGTAGTCAGTATCCGTAAGCCATGGTCAAGGAGAGGAGAGAGCGGGGTTTCAATAACAAGCCGATGTCCAGGGAACAGAAGAGACAGGTCCAGGTATGAGCAGGGGTCACAACACGGGTCAGGCCAGGCACAGGAACAGGCAAGATACAGGAAGCAGCGAGCACAGCACATAAACACTAGTTTATGCTCAGCAATGTGCACAGGAACCAGGAAGGTAAATAAAGGAGGAGGAACCAATCAGGAGGTAGCAGAAAGATGACATCAGTCATAAGCTACCAGCTGATAGGATGGTGCTGGATTGGTTGCAGGTGTAACACAGCTGGTGTTGTTAGTCTTTGTTGCCGCGCGGCATGCGCACGCACGAGGAGCGCGGTGCAGGGTGGGCGTGTCAGTAGGGAGAGTAGGCGCTGTGATGATGAGGTGGGGGCGTGCCTCCGTGGGCTGAGTATCGCGTCAGTGCGCACATGACAGACAGACAGAGGTCTGCGCGCATCACAGGTACTGACGCGTGATAAGGGGGAGCCTAGCAGCGATCCGACGGTTACATTTATAAGAATGTATTTTCATTTTAACACATGATCAGAAACCTTGGTTGCCAATAATGTTATCCTCATAATTAATCACTGTTGTTTTGAAAATCAACCATATTACTATTCTTCAAACAGTTCTGTTATTTTTATTAAAATGGAGCATCCTATCAGACCTCTCTGTATATTTTTCTACATGTTTATGAGTAGTGAATATTTGGAGTCAATTACACAAAATTCCTATTTAAATATTAGCAATCAAGTGAATTATTATTGAGCATGACAGGTTTGAAGGTTGAGTAATTTAGGCAGAAACGATTAAAGCTTAGATAAGCTCTTATTTATTTACCTTGTTTAGTTTATTTTCACAATCTGACTAAGAATATAATGGATTGTTGTAACTTGTGATCACGTCTGGATTTATTACGGCACTTTTCAATATCTTTTTTAAGTGTGGCAAGTGAGGAAAAGGATCTGTAGTAAATTACAATTTTCAAACATAAATCCTGACTCGGGTAATAAATTCCAGTTCACTTAGAGTACAATACTTTTAAAAAAAAAAGTAGGGAAATAGGGTTCATTTTTTTTGGAGGGATTTCCCATTATTATAGCCAGACAAAGTAAAAATGCATCCCATCACATGCAAGCTTTTTAAAGCTGAAGAATTGGACTGGATACTTTGTTATCACAAGCAGCGCTTGTGCTAGCCACCACGCTGACACTTTTTTATAGTAATAAAACACATTATCAAATCAAACAGTATTCAGTTGATTTAATTTCCACACTTGATACCATTTCATTGCCAGAGGGGCCTTTACTGTGTTGCCCTCGGAGGCTGAGTGATAAAGGCATTGCAGAATTGAGGAAAAACATGTTAATAGCCCCATCTACTAACTAATCTAGTATCACTGTACACCTGAAGTCTACCAGGACTTCTACATTTTTGTAAAAATCTGCTGCAAATCCTGAAATCATTATTTCATATTGTGCATTAAGTACTTCCTTGTAACTCACATTAATAACAGACAGAATAGTTCTCTCTAGCATAGGCTGAAACTTTTGGTTGTAGCTCATTCATAAACCAATCACTCATGTACAGTAACTGGACACAGATTAGCATTGATAAAAAAAAAACATCTGCCTGGATTCTTATCTATCTCAAACCCAGCTCAGGAGAGGTTAGATGTATGTAGGGTTAAATATTGGGGATGAGGAAAGAATTGGACATTACTGCTAGGCCAAATATCTCTACTTGCAATATGATGATAACCACTGTTACTCTAATGACAACCAATGTTACTTTCTCTTTAGCAGCAAGAGTTTCTATATTTGGTTTAAACAAAGAGAACAAAACTCTGATGATGTAATATAAGTTACTGATTGCTGTGCTCTGATGAAAATCATGCTGTTCTAAATCAATTGTGAATTTCTCGTGCCCCAGGAGATTCTTAATCCGTTCCAATCATTGTATTACACATACTTTTAACAGTCAAAGAGAAACACTTATCTTCAGGCAAAGGCCTGAAATTCGTTCATTTCTAAAATATCATTTAATATAGTCCAAAGGCACCAGTTAAAAAAAATAATACAGGACCATTTGGTTTTTGAACTTCTTTCATCTTCACAATCTTTTGTATTACTTTTCCTTTAGTATGTTCACTCTGCTTTACAAGTAGTTTTTAATAAAAGTGTTACAGTATATTGGCATTTATCAGAATACCTCGGACCACTAGTTGCCCATCTCTCTTCTGAATTAGTATCAGTAAACTCTACGTTAGTTAAGGTAATAACCAGCTCTGACATCTCCCCAAAACAGAGAACAAAATATGTACATGTAGTCATTAAAACAAATGGTCATATTCTCCATAAGTACAGATGCAGCCACCAGTATTGGAACTCTTGCCTGGGAAATTCTGGGCCAGTCTCACAGTAAATGCCTCAACATTTCTGTGAGATTCTTAATGGCCCATCGGATTATCACAGCAGGGGGTCCCTGCAGTCCCATTCAGTTTGAATAATGTAACTTTTCTAAAATGTTCCTTTGTTATCGGTTTTTGCTTATTGATTAGTTTTCTGTAATGTAGAATTATGTAAGCAAACAGGCTTGTGTTTGTTGGGGAAAAAATGGACTTGTACAATGCTTCTATTATTTTATACCTACTGCACCAAGTCAAAATTCATATTGTACCATCTACCCATATGAGCTAATGGTGGTTCAGGCTCTTCAGGCACCATGAGCTTGATTTACCCAGTTGGTACAAACACAGGCTCACACACAGCTGTATCATAAGGCCTAATTTTATCAATAATAAAATAAAAAAATTAAATGGTGGAGCGCTTACAATTAACACAACAATCATGCAACAGCAGATTTACAGAAAATATACGCATTTAATTATTATTATTTATTTATAACGTACCAACATATTCTGTAGCACAGTACAATAGGGTTGGAGGAAGAAATCAATAAATTAGCAAACACGTTAATGCCCCAAGGAGCTTACCATCGATAAGGGTAAGTGGAAACATAGGGTACAATTAATGTGACAACAGGTAAAATAATACAGTCCCCAAGTCTAAACGGGGACTTTTATGCCTATGCTTGTTCTAACTTAACCTGTCCTTAGACGATGCGCTCTGCAGTTTCAGTGTAGTCCATGGTGTTTTGACACACTATCTGCTTCTGCTGCTTGACCTCCAGATTAACTGTAACAAGCCACTGGAGCACCAGATGCAGAAGAGCTGCTATAAACCAGGTGTAGCCTAAAGAGGCTAGGTTAACAAGGCTTCCATAGCACTCCATCATCTTGGTCATGTCCTTCCAGTTATCCGCATACTGCCCTGGCCCTGCATCTGCACCCTATGTGTCCAGTGGCGTAACTAACACTCGGGATGCCCGGGCACTTCCAGGGGCCAATTGTCAGGGGGGAGGAGGGGTGAAGGTAGTTGGAACCCTTGGCCCTAGGCCATCTGTGTGCCGGCTACCCCTGACATCAGCCATGCTCTCCTGGCGTTACCTTGCTTAACAGGTTTAGCAAAGTCTGCTACAATATTTAGGCAGCTCTTGAATCTTGTTTACCCTCTTGAGGCCAGATCCACAAATCTCTGCTAACTCAGGGCTCATAATGTGACATTACCCAAAACCGTAACAGATATTATAGTTTCTGCGGTCAGCATTTATACACCAAGCTAATTATATGCAAAAATCGCAGCTGTTCTACATTATTATTATTATTATTATTATTATTATTATCATCGTTTATTTGTGAAGCACCAACATATTCCTCAGTGCGGTTCAATGGGCTATGGACTTATGTATATTTCAAAATCATAAACAGTTATGTACAGGTGAGGACAAACATGCACAAACAGATACAGAAGGTAATGAGGACCCTGCTCATGAGAGCTTACAGTCTAGAGGGAATGAGGGACAATGTTGAAACAAGAAGGTAAGGTGGCTGCTCATTGTAGGATAAGGTGTGGCTCGGTTGGACTATGGTCCAATCTGACAGCTGAAGCCATTAAGGTTAGAAAAGGGTAGGATGTTACATAGGTCGGACTTTGGTCCAGCCACGTAGCTGGTCCCAATGGAGTTGGATGGGGAGGGGCATTGGCTGTTAGAGGTATGGCGAGTTTTCCTTGAAAAGGTGAATAACTGGGACTTTTTAAACATCTAAAAGCTGGAGGAGAATCTGATGGTATGTATGTATGCCTGTCTTTATTTATATAGCACCATTAATGTACATAACGCTTCACAGCAGTGATACACGTGACAATCATATAGATAACAAATAATATAAATAACACAAAGGGGAGAAGTGCTTCAGACATAAAAGTAACATTTAGGAAAAGGAGTCCCTGCTCCGAAGAGCTTACAATCTAATTGGTTGGTAGGAAGGACGTTCAGAGACAGTAGGAGGGCGTTCTGGTAAGTGCATCTGCAAGGGGCCAAGATTTATGTATACGGTGTAAAACTATCACTCATAGAGCTACTCATATGCTTCCTTAAGCAGGGGTGTTTTGAGTTGGGTCTTAAAGGTTGATAGAGAGGGTGCTTGTCGGATATTGAGAGGAATGGCATTCCAGAGGTTTGGGGTAGTCAGTGAGAAAGGTTTAAGGCAGGAGAGGGATTTAGATACAAAAGGGGTAGAGAGAAGACATCCTTGAGCAGAACGCAAGAGTCGGAATGGTGCATAGCGAGAAATTAGGGCTGAGATGTAGGGAGGGGCAGAAGAGTGTAAAGCTTTAAAAGTGAGGTGGAGAATTGAGTGTGTGATACAGGATTTGATAGGAAGCCAGGAGAGGGATTTCAGCAGGGGAGACGCTGAGACAGATTTCGAAAGAGTAGAGTGATTCTGGCAGCAGCATTTAGGATAGATTGTAGGGGAGACAGGTACGTGGTAGGGAATTCCATAAGCATAGGCTTAACGCCACTTTATTGTAATGCAACATTGCATTAACTGCTAATGACCTCACGCTAAGTATGCCTTAGCCACCCAGAGCCTAAAATATTTATTCTGAAGCCAGGGTCACGTTGGTATGAATGGCTCCCGATAGCATTAACACAGTTCCCTTTTAAATCACTCCAAGTCCTGTAATATTTCCTCCACTTTATTGGGAAAAGGTAGCAGGGTACAGATACTTGTGGATGGTGTGTAGTGGTGATTGTTAGTTAGGAACCGGTAAAAAGAGATGGCCTCACCAAGGGTTATAAACAGAGAAAGGTTCTTTACTCACTGTCTCCAGGGTTGAAAAGAAAGTGAGGTGCGGTGTGGGCAAAGGAAAAGTCTAGGGGCAGACCATGTCTGAACAAACAGGAGGGGGGGCAGACTAGCCCATTCTGGTGAGGATCTCAGAGACTGCTGTAGCAGCTCACTGATGTCATGCTCGCAGGCAAGGAGTGCAACATTGTTGCAAGCCACGCAGGCACAGTATGTGTCTGCAGACTCCATGCAGCTGGGAATAAAATCTGACAGGCAGAAACTGCAAAGGAGAGAGGGGGGTGAGTCAGAAATGTGGCTCTTGTTCCATAACACTCCCCGTCTGGTATCTGTAGATACCACTATATGGCAAGCTATGTGGAACATATGTGTAATACATACAACATAACAATATACTGCAAAGGTCCATATTTCCATAGCAATGTGACACCGGCTGGTACCACTGGCATCAAAGTCCTTTGGCCAGGCCTTCCAGTAAGGGAAGCCAGGTGGGTGCGCAGCTCTTGGTTAGCTTGACGCACCACAATGTCTCTTAAAAGTCCACGGCACTGGTAACCAGTTTTTCCCCATCACAGTCCGATTTGGGCATTAGGAGGATAGTCTCTGTAATGGGTCTTAAGAAGGTTTTAACGATCCCATTCTGGGCCACTCGTACTTCCACTTTGCGAACCTTTTCGTCTTCGCTTGGGATAGTTCTGATTATAAGTCCCACGGGCCACGACGTATTCTGCAGTTGAGATGCGGGTACTGATCTGGTGGCGTGATCTGCGGGATTTTGCTCTGTGGGCACGTGGTGCCATTGTTCTGGTTGGGTTGACTTCCTGATTCTTTCTACACGGTTAGCTACGTATACGTAGAATCTCCTTTTCTTATTGTAGATGTATCCCAGTACCACCTTGCTATCTGTGTAGAGTTTGACGGCATCTGGTTTGCTGTCCATCTCATTCTCGATAAGCTCCGCCAGTTCTACTGCTAGCACTGCACCACACAGCTCGAGTCTGGGTATAGTATGGTCAGGTTGTGGCGCCAGCTTAGCTTTGCCAAGGATGAACCTGATGTGGCAACTTCCATCCACGTCCGTGGTTTTTAGGTAGGCCACCGCTGCTATAGCTTTGGTGGAGGCATCTGAGAACACGCAAAGCTCTTTGCTGTGTGCGGCGGTGAGAGATATAGGTGAATAGGGGCGTGGGATTTGAAGTTGCTCGAGGGCCTTCAAGGAGTGTTTCCACGTTTCCCACTCTTTCCGTTTTTCTGGAGGTAGTGGGGTGTCCCATTCCTGTTTTTCGAAGGACATTTCTCTGAGGAGGGACTTCCCTTGTATAGTGACAGGAGCCACGAATCCTAGCGGGTCGTAGAGACTGTTAACGGTGGACAGGACTCCGCGACGTGTGAAGGGTTTTTCTTCGATGGCTACCTGGAACGTAAAAGTGTCTGTTTTAAGATTCCAGCTTATCCCCAGGCTCCGCTGTATGGGAGGCGTGTCGGTCCCCAGATCCAAATTCTTGAGATCTGGTGCTTGATCATCTGCGTGGAACGCCTTCATCACTGTGGCACTGTTGGAAGCTATTTTGTGCAACCTTAGGTTGGCCTTTGCTAACATCTTTTGTGTCCTCTTGAGTAGATCTACGGCTTCTTCTTCGGTGGGAACTGATTTTAATCCGTCGTCCACATAGAAGTCTCTTTCGACGAAGCTCCTGGCGTCTTTCCCGAACTCTGCTTCCCCGTCTTGGGCCGTTCTTCTGAGGCCGTAGGCTGCCACTGCAGGTGATGGGCTGTTCCCGAAGACATGTACTTTCATGCGGTACTCCGTGATTTCCTTTTCTATGTCGTCATCTTGGTACCACAGGAATCTTAGGTAGTTACGGTTGTCTTCTCGCACAAGGAAGCAATGGAACATCTGTTGAATGTCTGCGGTTACGGCGATAGGTTCCTTGCGGAAGCGGATCAGCACTCCCAGAAGACTGTTTGTCAGATCCGGCCCGGTGAGGAGAACATCGTTTAGGGAGACTCCCTGATGCTGGGCGCTGGAGTCGAATACCACTCGGATTTGGCCAGGTTTCTGGGGGTGGTAGACGCCAAACGACGGGAGGTACCAGCATTCTTCGCCTTCTTTCAGTGGGGGCGCCGACTCTGCATGGCCACTGTGGAAGATTTTTTGCATGAAGGCCACAAAGTGTTCCTTGGTCTCCGGTTTCCTTTGTAGGTTGCGGCGGAGCGAAGAGAGCCTAGACATAGCATGGTCTCTGTTGTTTGGGAGGCGTCTTCTTGGCGAGCGGAAAGGTAGTGGGGCCACCCAACTGCCCAATTCGTCCTTGAAGAGCTCCTTATCCATTAACCTCAAGAATTCTTTGTCTTCCATTGATGGCGCCTGTTTGTCGTCGTCCTTTGTTGTCTGGAACACTGTACTCCCTAGGTCATTGGGGTATTTTCTTGCCACAGGCGCGTCTCCGTAGTTCCTTTTGGTCTCGAGCTTCTCGTGGACCTGAAAGTGGTTCGGACAAGGTTTGAAGTGGGATATACGACCGTTTTCCAACAAGTTCGTATGTAGGGCGCCTACGTTGTCGGGTCCTCGTATCCTGTCTATGCATACTTCTCCAACTACCACCCATCCTAGATCGAGCCTTTGAGCGCTTGGGCCGTTGTGGTCCCCATTTCGCTGTTCGCGGATCTTGTGTGCTCTCATGATGTCTCTGCCAAGTAGCAGCAGGATCTGGGCATCTTCGTCTAGTGGTGGGATATGATCGGCAATGGTTTTTAGTTGGGGATGGTGTCGCGCCACGTCTGGCGTGGGGATCTCAGTCCTATCTTCTGCCATGTGATTGCACTCGATGAGTGTGGGAAGGGGCATGCTCACTTTGCCGTCTATTGAGCATATGGTGTAGCCATTCACTCTTCTCCCTGTAGTCTCCATTCGCCCTGCGCACGTTCTGAGAGTGTAAGGAGAAGTACTGTCTTGTATGCCGAACATATCGAAGAATTCTGACCTGACCAGCGATCGGTTGCTCTGGTCGTCGATGATTGCATACATCCGTTTGGCTCTTTGGGGTTGTCCCTCAGGGTGCACTGCTACCAGACATATTTTAGAGCAAGATCTACCGTCGTTTCCTTCTCCGCATACTTCTGTGCATTTGGATGCTACTGACGTCGGGGGGGGGGTGTCTCCCACTTCTTCCTCCCCGCCCTGCTTTGTCGGAGGGTTAGGGGCTTTGCTTGCTTTGGGCTTCATAGCTTCCGGGTGTAGGGCGGCTATGTGCCTGTCGCTATCGCACTCTGTGCATTTCATAGCTTCTTTGCAGTCCTTGAATAAATGAGTTGTGGAAGCACAACATTTGAAACAGGCTCCCCATTCCCTGAGTAGGTTCTTTCGCTCCTCTATGGGTTTCATCCTGAATCCGAAGCACTTGTTAAGTGGATGCGGCTTTTTGTGGATAGGGCATTCTTTGTTAAGGTCCCTTGGTTTTTTGTCCCTGTCGGCCGTCTGGCTGGGACTCGCGTGGGTCGTAGGGGGCACGTCCGTCCTGTGGACCGAGATGGGTGTTCTGGAGTCCTTGTGCCTTGCTGTTGACCTTTCGTTCCTCGGGTGGCTAACGCTGGATGTGGTTTGCGCCCCTAAGACGAAGCTGGGGTCGTTTCTTGTCTTTGCCGCTTCGCAGATGAAGCTCACGAAGAATGAGAATGGGGGGAAGACAACCTGCTTCTCCCTTTTGTATTTGGAACCTTGTGAAAGCCACCTTTCTTGGAGGTTGAAGGGTAGCTTCTCCAGGATGGGTCTCACTCCACGAGCTGAATCTAGGGCGTTGAGACCTATTAAGGAATGGTCTTTCCTTGCGGACTCCAGTTCTTGCAGCAGGTCTCCCAGATCTCGTAACTTCGAGTAGTCTTTACTCGTGATCTTGGGGAAGCTCTCGATTCTTTTGAAGAGTGAATCCTCGACTGCTTCAGGGCTGCCATAGGTCTCTTCTAGCCTTTCCCACACTAGGTCCAGACCTACTTGGGGTTGATGTGCGTTTGCCGTCCGAAGTCTCTGCGCTTGCTCCCTGGATACGTTCCCCAAGAACTTAACTAACAGGTTGAGCTCTTCCCTTGCTGAGAAGTCCAAGCTGTCGATCGCGTCTTTGAACGTGAACTTCCACGTCCGGTAGTTCTCAGGGCGGTCGTCGAAGCTGATGAGTCCTGCGTGCACCAAGTCGCGCCGGATCATGTACTTGGCTATGTCTGTCAGACCTGAGACGTCGGCGCGTTTGCCCCGTTCTGAGGTAGTTGCTGGGACGGTCTGTGCGGTCGCCTCTTCCTTGGCGTGGACGCGTGATGGCTGCTGGCCAGTGTGAGGGGCTGTTTTCTCCCGCGTGGGTGTACCTGGATTGCGAGCCTGTGGTGGTGCATCCGTGTGCGCGCTGGCGTGCGGATCACTATTGTGGCTGTGGCTATCCCAGGCAGCACGTGCCATTGATGGAGCAGCATCTTCTCCTCGTGGTCCTGGCGAGTCTTCGGTATCTGTGGAGTCGCCCCATCCGTGTTGAGATGGTGCGCTTGTGTTCACACTGAAGAGGCTCCTTACGTAGTCTTCAGTGCGTCGAGCTGGATCCTCTGAGGCTATCCGTCTGTACGGTTGCTCCCCGCCGTCCTGTTGCGCGGCTGCTTCTAGGACTTCGGCTTGGGCTATGGCGGCAGCAGCTTCTCTTTCTTGATTTAGGGCCTCTAGGTTGGCGTCCACCTCTGCTTTCTTCCGTGTAGCGGTGGCAGCGGCTGCAGCGGCGTTGGCAGTGGTGGTGGCAGCGGCTGCAGCGGCGTTGGCAGCGGCTGCAGCGGCGGCTGTCTGCTCCTCCTCTTCCAAGCGGGCCCTTTCTAATTTCATGGTCGCCTCTTTCTGAGCGTATGCGGCCCTGGCGCGTGCGGCCTCTGCGGTGGCTCGCGCCTTGGTAGCGCTAGTGCTTGCGCTGGACGCGTTGGATTGTGCTGATCTTGCTGACCTGGATGAGTGTCTGGATGCGCTGGAGCGCTGTGACGCGGTCTCCAGGAGGAGCTCTTTTCTCACGCTTTGCGCATCTGTGATGGCGGCCCGCACGCGGCTGTCACGTGCAAGGTCAATGTTGTTTTGTAAGTCTCTTTCTTGCAGGCTTTCACCGGTGTTAGCCCTGGCCAGGTAAGTGGCATATGCCTCTGACAGTCTTTGGTAGCGTGCGTGATCAGTCTTTAATTGAGTTATTGCCTGCTCGAGCTGTTGTACAGAGTTGCCAGCGCCGGCGACATTGCATACCCCAAGTGCGGTTGTTTCCCAGGCCAACTCTAATTTGGCGCGGTGCGCTTCAATGTCAGTCTCATATTTTTCGCGGGCCTTTTGTGTCAGTGTGACTGTCCGTTTAGGCCTTGCGCCTGCCTGCGCCTGTTGTAGTTGCTCGGCGGTCTCTGTGTCTGAGAGATCGCTTTCCTGCGTGATGTCTGGTGAGGCTCTGAGTTCTGCCATGCTGTAGGTGTGTGTAGGCCTTTGCCAGTGCGTGTGGCGTGCGGTCTTTTACCTGTCAGCGATGGGCGTCTGTCTCAGATGATGCCGAGCGGTGTCCTGTAGCGTGCAGCGTTGGGGTAGCTGTACTTACAGATGTCCGTTGGCTCCTCACTGTGGGGCTGAGCAGCGGGTGGACTCAGACAGAGAAAAAGGCAATTAGGTATTGTGAGAGAAGCACTGTTAGTTGCAAGGCTGTGTGCAGTTTGCTGTATAAAGCTTGCTGCCCTGTCTGGCAGAGTGAAGCTGCTGCTTGTCCTGGGATGCAGAGACTATTCTGTATAGCATAGAGTCTTTGAGTAGTAGCTGCTGTGTGATTCCTTTGTGTAGTATTAGCAAAGTAAGGCTGCTCACTGTCTTTGCATAAAGCTGTGGTAGTTTGCTGTGTAGAGGCTTGTGGCTCTGTGTAGCAACGTGCTTGTGCAATGTGGTGAGAGACTGCTGTTTATTTATTTGCTACGTAAGCTGCTCGCTTGTATCTTTAGCATAAAGGCTGTGGGTAGCAGCTCCTCTGTGTGTATTTCCCAAGGCACACGGTCCTCTTTTTACTATTCTGAAGCCAGGGTCACGTTGGTATGAATGGCTCCCGATAGCATTAACACAGTTCCCTTTTAAATCACTCCAAGTCCTGTAATATTTCCTCCACTTTATTGGGAAAAGGTAGCAGGGTACAGATACTTGTGGATGGTGTGTAGTGGTGATTGTTAGTTAGGAACCGGTAAAAAGAGATGGCCTCACCAAGGGTTATAAACAGAGAAAGGTTCTTTACTCACTGTCTCCAGGGTTGAAAAGAAAGTGAGGTGCGGTGTGGGCAAAGGAAAAGTCTAGGGGCAGACCATGTCTGAACAAACAGGAGGGGGGGCAGACTAGCCCATTCTGGTGAGGATCTCAGAGACTGCTGTAGCAGCTCACTGATGTCATGCTCGCAGGCAAGGAGTGCAACATTGTTGCAAGCCACGCAGGCACAGTATGTGTCTGCAGACTCCATGCAGCTGGGAATAAAATCTGACAGGCAGAAACTGCAAAGGAGAGAGGGGGGTGAGTCAGAAATGTGGCTCTTGTTCCATAACAATATTGTTTTTGTAGATACCTAGGAAATGTACCATGTGTCATTTAAATATACTTTGAAATGTAAAATTAGCTTATTTCCAGGTACCGTTATAGCCAACGTTATTGCAACGTGTGCAGAAGCGGGACATACAGCACACAACACACCAGTGGGAGAAGCGGATATTATTTTGAAACTGTAGCGTGCAAGAAGTGGGCGTGGCTATCGTGCTATTTCACCACCAAGTGTACGCCACAGGTTTCAATATGATTGACTACATCTGTATCTCAAGTGCATTGCAGATAATCGCTCCATGTTGTATAAGGAATGTTTTGGGAGTTATATAAGGCAATGGGTGCTGCACTAAAATATGACATCAGGGTCTGGACAATAACTTGTAACAATGACATGTACTCAGGAAGCTTAGCAATTACAGTAGTAACCATGTCTTGCTTCTTCAGAAGTCATTATGTCGCTTAGAGGTTTAGTTTAGAGTGAGCTATGTAGCTGCAGTACATAGTGAAGGCAAGTAATGCAGGTACATATTACAACAAATAATTCAATTGATATAGCTTTATTATACAGTGATAAATAAATAAATAGTAAAAATTCTATAAAGCACATCCGTTTTTCACTGTACCTACAATTTCCAAGAAAAAAAGCAAATCACCATGAACATGATCACTCAGCTACAACAGTGAGGCAGGATGCTCTCAAAGCAAATGATGAAGATAAATACCCAACACCTGGGTAAAATGTGTAGCTGGCCAATTGTACAGTTTAACATAGAGCACTTGATTTTGTAGCCAAGATACACAATATGTACAATAGTTACAATCTAGCTCTTTGTTTTGTCTCATCTTAACTAAAGAAACTTCTACTGTACATTACAAATCAAAGCTGTCTCATTTTTTTGCATAATAAGTGAAATGGTACTGTAGGATATGTGCTTTTTTTTAATCAATTACTGTAGGTGAGAGTGATAGACCCACTCAAATAATTTGTTTGGTCCCGTACATTGAATATCCTACATTACTTCCTTAAAGTTTGTAGAATTACCACTTTTCCTACTATTTGGCCAACATTTTTGACCAGTCCATGATTTTACTAAAGTACTGAAGTACTAAAATGCAGTGATTAGTAACAGATCTGGGAGAAGGCACATATTTCCATCATTTAAGGCACAATAAAGCTTTTTCAATTACTCTTTCTCTAAATTAACTTGTTTACTGCATTCTGAAAATGGACTTGGCTGCCATCTTACACTTGCACCTTCTATGTTCTGGATTTTCAGATCAAATCACTTGTAATTGTTGAAATATTTCCAAAGTACAACCTGCAAATTGAAAGAGTAAAAACCTAAGACACAGATGAATATTCAGGATAGAGTTTGTTTTATAAATTTTTAAATTGTGCCAGCTGTGTGTTTCTCAATCGTTCCACTAGAACTTACACTGCATTGAAACTTACAAAACCACAGATGGACTCTTTGCCCCAATCCCAAGAGGAGAGAGATTGCTGAAGCAGCTAAAACTTTATTTGCCTATCACAAAGCATAATATGGTCATTGAAATAGGGGTTTTGCCTTTCAGCCATAGTCAGGGTTCAAGAAGTGAGTCAGCCCTTGAAAAGGGATAGGTGTTTGTTGTTTTCAAAAGTTTCGCTGAAGCAGTGAATACAGATGGTGACCCACGAGGGGTACTGATTTTGCAAATAAAGGTTGCCACACCGCATAGGGCTACCAGCTGTGAATGGAGTATATGCAGAAAAGTGTGAAAATTGATACAAGACTGTGCTGAAGCATGGGAATTTTTAGCAAACAAATGCTGAGTGTAAAATTGCCCTATAAAGGAAAAGGTTTTTCAAAGCCGATTGCTGAGTGTTGAGTCCACTGCAAAGAATGTTTTTTTTTTCTGCAAGTTAAAAAAAGTATGCCTATTATCTTGGGAGCAAAACAGACACCCAAAGTGTGAAGTGTGAATGCCATAAAACCCAAAGATGAGATTGAAAATGACTGAACTCAGGCAGAAAACCAAATTCTGTTGCTAAAGCGGAGGGATTGCCCCTAGCAAGTAAATGGTGTATAGCATATAGACTTTTTTTTACCTAGCAACTGCACATCTTGTATACCTGATAAGAGAAAATGCATGCACAGTACTGCTGATATTGAAAAAAAAAAAATTACCCAAGAAAGAAAAGTCTACAGAGATGCCTGTGAGAGCTACGACCTCTACAAGCAAAATATGCCCATCTGTAGGTCTACCACAATTGGGGGTTCTAGCAAATACAGTGGCAACAGCTGCAATAGCGCCTCCTGAGGTCAGGAAGAAAATTACACCTGATAGCCTAAAAATGGAGGACAAGATGCAGCGTTCCTGTAATGAACCCTACCCCATGGAAGAGTGGCCCTTCCAGTCCAATAAAGAGGAAGACATCTCTTATGGGGAACCCGAACCGAGTCACACTCACAAAACACCCCAAGAATGGTGGGGGTGCCTGAACTCGGCACGAACAGAAAAGACCGCTCCCTTTGATGACGAATATGATCAACAGGAGACAGAGCGGGAGCAGCAGATCACCCAATATTTCTGTCGGCTAAAGCAACTGCAAGAAAAGCCTGGCGTATATAATGAAGCTGCTAAAATTTCAAATGAAGATGGAGACCCCAATATCCCTGAAGGGACGGTGTCATCCAAATCAAAAAGGCGGAAAAAGAAAAAGAAAAGCAGTTCTTCACTTACCGTGGAAGGAACAGACACGTCCGCAGATCCTGTGGAGGAAAAGGGGGACCGAGTTGCCCTGCAGCCTAGAGAAAATGGAGAATTCGTCCCGCGGTTAACCGAATATCCAGAGGGCCCAAGGCAGAAGTCGTGTACCCCAAAGAAGTGTCTGTCCGGTGCCAACAGTGAGGAACCCTCAACCAGTCATCCCAGGGAAGCGGAGCCGGAACCAGTGAGTGACGATCCCTTGACCAGCCCTGAAGACACCCTGAAAATTGCCAGGCGTGACTGTGATCTACTTCAAGAACAATTGAAATTTGAGAGAGCAGATAACACAGAGCTACAGAAAAATAATGTGAGGCTACAAAAAGATGTGCTCACAATTTACTCTTTAGTCAGGAGAGAATTGGACGATCTCAAGACTGAGCTAGATACTGCAAAGGCTACTATTTCCGTCATGGATGAAAAGCAGAACCAATCTGATAAAATGGTGGCTATGCTAAAGCGGAAGTATGAGGAGGCACTGAAGCAGATGACAGTCTTCCAGCAAGAGGTTCAGACTCTTCGTATAAAGCTGAATGCCTCACAACAGGAGGTCAACAGTGTCCGGATAGAAGTGGACGTATCTCAGAAAGAGGTTCAGACACTCCGCAGAGCACTTGATGCCTCACATCATGAGACCGATAGCTGCCGCACAGACCTGGAAGTTTCCAGAAAGGAACTACACAGTCTCACTGAGGAGCTGGACATTGCTAAAGAAACTATTGGTAATCTTGAAACAGATCTCAAAGTCTCTCAGAAGGAGCTTCAGACCCTCAACCTAGAGAAGGAAGTCTCACGCCAGGAGATTGTCATTCTCAAAGCAGATGTGCGTAAATGGAAGGAGGACTGCAAAGAGGCCCTGAAGAATACAGAGACTGAAAAAGGAGAAAATGCAAGATTAAAAAGAGAAAACTTAAAACTGAAAGAAGAACATTTTCAGTTAACAGAAGAAGTCAAGGAAAAGTTTGACGCAGAGCACCGACTGCAGAACCAACTGCAAGGTCTGCGTACACACCTCCAGTATGCTGAGGAGAAGCAGCAAACACTACAGGAAGAAAAACTGCAGGCTGCTAAAGAGGTACAAGCGCTGCAGGAACGTCTGAATACCCAGTACTTCCCCACAGAGCAGTATGAGGAGCTAAAGGCCACGCTACATGTCTTCAGAGCATCGTTGGAAGCGGAGCTTCGATACCAGGTGACTCTGTATGAGAGGGAGCGTGAGAAGGCTCAGAAACTGGAGCAAGAGCTGGAGATACAGAGAGACTGTTCCATTCCCTTGAGTCAGTACACCAAGGAGAAAACAGACGCAGCGGCAACCTTGACGACAAAAATTACAGAGCTCCAGAATATGAAGGAGACTCTGATACAGATTCCTCCAATACGGAAAAAGGTATTGGCTCTGCCCAAGCACCAGTATCCCACAGTAACTAATGCCCGTAAGGACAAGGGTACAGTGAGAGTTGGGGACTCCACGCAACTTCAAAACAAAATTACGAAGTTTGAGCCACCAAAGAAAGCACTAGCCAAACCTACAGCTGCCCAACAGGCAACAAACAGAGGTAGGAGTGCAGAATCAAAGCCAGAACAATCCTTAGCTGAAGAAGCTGAACTGGTGACTCCGTGGTGTGGAGAAGCTGCAGAAAGACCACTTCAAGAGCAGAAAACTCTAAGGGCTAGTCCTAACTGCTCTACAACTGTTGCCATACACTTTGTCTACAAAAAGAGGAGTGCCCGACGCAACAGAAATCTCAAGACCGCGCACGCGATAAAAAGACTTTACGTGGAAAAAGTCCTCCTCGAGCGACTGAGGAGTGCTGATCTCAAGCATCTTCGGGAGGAGACAAAAATAAACTGGAGAAAGGGCTCCAATCCCAGCGGGACAGAGGGTTCTCTTCCTCCATCCACTCTCATTCATGACACAGAGATATCTAGAATGAGAGTGGAAGGATGGGCTTTGGCCGTGGTAAGCCCAAGCTTCCCACAAACAGGGGAGGTATGTAATAGGGGACTTATCCCTGTTCAGTAATGTGCCTTTAATCTATCAGTGTGGTAGTTAATTACTTAACACCACCTGCCTGATTAGATTGTTTATAAAAACCTGTCTGTTCAGACAGGAAGTGACTCCTCTTTAGCTCTGACTGAGGGCTGACCTTTGGAGAGACAGAGCAGAGGTTCTTGAGTCCCAGGAGAGACTGACCAAAAGAAACCCAGATCTCTGGAGCTGACCAGTCTTGAGCTCTGCACAGCAGAGCTGATTTCAAGACACAGGGAAAACTACTACACCTGAAGCTGAACCAGGAAGTGAGAAGATTTTCCCTCCAAGAAACAGATAAGACTTTTATTCTTAAGAGACTGCTTATATCTGCTTATTTCATGCTATATGTTTTTGGGCTGCGAGAAATGCTTGACTAAGGGAGATGGGAATTATTGCATAGTGTTTCACTAGAAATACTCCCAAGTGAATAGAAGCTTTGTCCCCCCCCCCTGTGTTTGGATGGATTTCCTGATGAAAAGGAAAAGGCATGTCACGGGAGACTCCTGTGGCGGGTAGGATCTCGGTGGCCGGAACAGCAGGAAGCGTAGTACGGGTCTCAAGCAAGGGTCCGAGGCAGGCGGCAGGTAGCGCAGTCAGGAAACAAGCAGAGGTCCGAGGCAGGCGGCAGGTAGCGGCGGCAGGTAACAAGCAGAGGTCCGAGGCAGGTGGCAGGTAGCGAAGTCAGGTAACAAGCAGCAACGAGGAGACTGGAACAGGACAGGGGAGCAAGGACAGGTCTGGTGGCAGGGACTGAGAACAGGAATAAACAGGGACAAGCCAGATACCAGCAAGGGCTTTTACTGTGAACAGACTTCTATGGTACAGGTACAGAAAACAGATCAGGATATCAGAAGCATGTACATTAGGAATCTGACTTCAAGCAAAGGCAAAACCAACAGACAGGAAGCAAGCTATAAGGACAGAGACAGGAACAACAAGAAGACAGACAGACAGAGGAACCCAGAGCCAACAGAAGGCAGCAGCACACCCAGTGGACAAGGAAGCTATGGCTAGGCAGGAGGTCTAGGCGATCCTGACAAGGCACAATAAAGCCTTATTATAATTTCACATTATAAACGTCTCCAAATTGTGTACCTCTGTGAACGTCCGTCTACAGTTATCACAAACATGCTGTACTACAAATAACACTTCTCCATACAGACACACTACAATAAAATCAATTTCCTTTAATAATCCTATCTGATCTTACAATCAAAATCCTCAAATGCCAATCAAAAACCTCAAATGACAATCAAAACATTGCATTTACATTGTATATATGATGCATACAATCTATGCACCATATACATTCTGCAAATGAATGTTAACAATAACATTCAAAACAAAATACCAATACCTCCAAACTAGTATACTATTTAAACCAATCCAGTAAACATAAATCAATTAGCATTCATTAATGACATCCCTAAACAATTTACATTCCATCCCTAACAATTAAACAATTAACTAATTCAAGCGTTGAACAGAACAATTTATCCTGTGAAAAAATATACAGTAAGTACCAACAAGAATACAATATAGAAAAGCAAGCCTGACCCTGACCTAAAGTACACCATACAATAGCAACAATTACATCTATCTAATTTTAAAATACAATATACACACATTTAAGCATAGCAGCATAGCCAAATTAATTTAAAACACAGCAAAGCAAGCTTTTAAAACAACATAATTTCTTACCCTGTATGTATATATCGATCTAGACATACATACATACATACATACATACATACATACATACATACATACATACATACATACATACATACAGTGGCAAGAAATGATATACCAAAAATAAAGGAATAGACATGTTAAAAAAGCTTTTAAAAAAATTAACAAGTTAAATAAAATACATTTTTTTAGTTCACTTATCATTACTTGACCCACTCATCGACTCCCGTTGAACAGCTTACTCTCGAACCAATCCACCAGGCAAAGGAACCCATAAAATAACAAACCATAAAATAATAAACATTAAACTAAAAATCCAAAACAATCCACGGGTCTTCTATTTGTAATCCATCTTCATCTGTATTCTTCTTTCTTCTATCTGCGGCTCTCTTCCGGGGTCTTCTTGTCTTCTACGGCCACGCCCTGGCCTTCTTCTTCTGTAGGAGGTGCTTCCTCCTCGGCTTTTAAAGGCCTATGACGTCACATTTTCGTCATGGTTCCCACGGCCCTGATTGGGCCGTGAAAATCATGTGTTTTGGCCGAGAAAAAAAAATTATGACGTCACTTAAAGGCAATGAAAGCACAGCCAATCAGAAGGGCTTTGCTTCAATTGCCTTTAAGATGACGTCATTAAAAGAAACATGGCCGTCCTCACATGGTACGGTAGCCAATCATAGCGTGGGAAGTCTATCCCTACTCTGATTGGCTCTAGTACCATGGGTGAGTACTATATGTATTTAATGTATTGATTGGTGTTTATGTATTTAAAATGGGCACATTCACTATTATCCATTTGTGGATAATAGCAATTGTGGCCATTACTATACTGTATGTGTTAAGGGGGGGGGTATTTCTATATAAGTATGTATGTGTTTTGACATTAATTTGGTGGGGGGCACATAATTGGTACTGCAGGCCTGCGGGTAACACCGAGGGCCCCCGCCGGCCTATAGTATCATTGATGTGCATATATGTGTATGTTAGGGGTTATAGGGGTTGTTGGGGGATTGTTATTTATATTCATTTATTTATTTAGATATATTTATTTATTTAGTGTGTCGCTGCTGTGTGTGATTATTTTTTAATGTGGGTTCAGGTGTGGGTGAAGAGGGTATTAGCCCCAACGGTGGTTGTTTAGGGCTTGCGGGTGGGTAGCGGGAGGCCTTAACCCCTTCATGACCGTAGCGGTATTAACTGCTATGGTCGGGAAGGGGTTAAGTGCACCCGCAACCCCCCCGTAAGCCCTAAACAAACAACACGGTCCAATTACCCCCTTCACCCACCCCCGCTACCCACAATAAACCTGGCACGGCGGGTTAACCCCTTCATTGCTTTAGCGGTTAGCCGCTAAGGTAATGAAGTGGGATGTACATGCATTTTTCCTGCAACGGATGCATGCTGGGGGGCTCCGGTGCTGGTATTAATGGGTATCAGCTCCGGAGACCCCCGGCATCAATCCCAGGCAGGAAAAGGCCTGATTTTTTCTAAGTGTCGCCCTTGCCGATGCTTCTCCTCCACCAACTTGCCAACTTTAGTTGGCGGGCTGGATTGCCAAAAAAATCTCCATTCTGGAGTGCCGATCAGCAGCGAAAAGCTGATCAGGGCTACTTGAATTCAGCCGAGTTCAAAAAGTGCCGATAAGTGGCTTATCGGCACCCGGCTGCCGATAAGTTTTTATCGGCAACAAAAATTGCCCATAATTCCCACTTATCGGCGCTTACTGAATCGGGAGGGCAAATTTGCCAAAAAAATGGCGATAAACAGCTTATCGGCGCTTACTGCATGAGGCCCCAGGTTATTTACACCTTTTTATCGGGATCATTCATTGAGCAAAACAAGGTAGAGAAATGAATTGTAATTTATTCGGATAAATTCGCTTACACACAATGACACACAAAATACAGACACAAAGACACACTTACTTTGGGGCTGGGGTTGAAAACTAGACTTTCCTAGGTGCAGGGAACTCTTTGGGAGAGTTTTACCCTGACTGGGACTTAACCCAAAATCTCCTGGAACCTAAATCGGCATAAAATCCCAGCCACGACCGCTACGTTCAATTCTGAGAATTTAGGCGCAAAATGCTGGAATTAGTCTCTGGCGGGCAGACTTTTCAGACTTGAATTCGAAGCAGGTTGCTTTGCTATTACAAACAAAGCACTTTGAAAAGCCCACAATCAAGGGAAACACACAATCTGATTGGCGTAAGCTTCTTATAGTGTGCTCTGCTTCATTCATAAAATAGAAGCAGACCAGACAGCCAATCAGCGCGGGGGAAGTTTCTCAAGCAGCCAATCAGAGCCAAGCATGGTAGGAAAGCTGGGTCAGTGGGAAATTTGAAATAGCCAAGAGACATGTCACATCTCCCCCCAGCTATCCCAATGACACCTGCTGGGCAGGCGCCCTTAGGTCTGGCAGAACAAGTGGCATCCCGGAGGACTGCCATTGATCTCCAGACCTAGTACTTTGCCTTTCCCTGCTGACCAAATGCCGTTCAAACCTTTGGGCATCCTCTGGCTGCTTTGAACTCCGATGTCCAGCAGACTTACCGACACCTATGGGTTTGCAGGGGCTGCCTGTTTGTATATTGGTTCTGAATGTTTAAACGTATTAAAACTATATTTTAATACCCACTGAGTCTCAGGGAACACCTTCAGCCATGTGGGACTTTCAGTGAAGGTCTTGGGGGACAGGGAACAGAAAAGGGAAAATGTTGCTGTTTTATTTCTGCCTGCCTTATTCCTCACACACTTTCCCTCTGACTCAGTTTGGACTCTCAGTGTCCCCCCAACCTTATATACGGTTGGGGCACCCACAAACACTATACTGGTTATGTGTCACCTTGGCACTAGCTGGGGTACCCCCCTTAACCTAGGGTTTCCCTCAGCTACAGGAATACATATTTATCCCGGTGCCTCATTCTCCTTTCTGGGCTGTGCTGAAGCAGGGTACCCTAGTGGTGTCATGCTTACGTTTTCAAGGGGAAGTATTGCTGGGACAATGTGCCTACATGTATCCGAGAATCAGGCATGATTTTTGGGTACATTTATTGGGGACCCTGTAACTCTGGACTCCAACCTCCTGGATACATTCTGTCTACGGTTCCTCCGCAAAAAAAACCTTGAAACTCATACACTAGCAATCCCTGCTTGATGGTATGCCCGGCAAGGGAAAAACACAAAAAATGGTTTTATTACACAAATTACAATGCGATTATACAATGTTACTGGGTCCAAGAGCTAACTCTCTGGGACCCTTATACACGGAGTTGGGGTAACCAAATGAGCTTGACCTTTATTATGGAGTCTGGTTACCCCCTCCCGTAACAACACCAAAATAGTGGTCAAGAGGTTAATACTTACAATATCAATCCAATGTTACAGTCCAACACAGCAGACCATTCTGAACGTAAGGGGAAGGTCTACTGTGTTGGACCAAAACATTGGATGAATAAATATTAACCACTTGACCCTTATCTTGGGTGGTACTCTTTTTGCTTAATTTTTATGGGATGTCACCATTCAGTTTCAGCACCAGCCAGTATCTTTTACGTTTTGAGTGCATGTATACTTCTATACATTTTGGTCAATCTTTATACTGGCCGATGTTGCTAGTAAAGTTACTTGGAGCAAAAAGTGGTTTCACTATCCACCACATCTATGTACGTTCCGTCAATTTGGCCTATCCATGAGAACAGTGTCTATGATCAGAGCCGGCATGATGGGGGTGCCATCTGTGCCACTGCCCCGAGCCTGCGGTTACAGAGGCCGCACACTCTTCTCCACAACAATGAAACTGATTGCCAGAGGAGTGTGCTGGCCGTTACTCTCTTACCTCCTCCTTCGCCATTTCTTCCTGAAGGTTCCCTCATCATGGCACCGAGACAACAAATGGCATAGCGTCACCACGATAATGGGACATCATGTGACATCGTGATGCTATGCAGCATCATTTTGCTATGACAATTGGATGCCCTGAGGACTCACGTTGCCACAACAATGTGACGCCGCATTGCTTCACGGCGTTACGTGACGTCCCTTTGTCATGATGACATGACACCATTTGACGTCGCGGTGCCATGATGAGATACCCTGCAGTAAGAGATGGTGAAAGTGGAGGTAAGAGGCCCCGCACCACATGTCCTGCACCAAGCACCCGCAATATTCCTACTTGGCCCTGTCTATGATGAACGTATGTTCTGTAATTCAGAATGTTAAGCAAATCGCTGAGAAAAGGTTAGAATTGAATCAGGATTTAATTTGGGGAAATGGTCCCCACATCTGTAATAGTATGTTTAGTATAATTAACAGTTTGAACAAGGTATTTTTTATCCCAGATTAGCTACATTGTCCCCGTCCCTGGATATTGTTATACACATATACACAATTGCCAGAGAAAATGCTTACATTAGGTTCAAATATAACATAACTTTACAAAAATGCTGCTGGCTAAAGTGCATGAAGACCTTCAACACATCTACATAATTGACACTGGTCCCATCTAATATATGCAGTAGAGATATTAAAGCATATTACACCTTATTTCCTATAGTCTGAACCAAGAGCCAAATAGCACCAGATGAAAAATATATTTATTATAATAATAATAATAAAAAAAATAAAAACACTTCTTAGGTACTTTGATAGCCTGCCAGGCTCAGAGCCAGACGAGGATTATTTTAGGTTAGTAATATTTTCTATTAGTCTCTATTCATATTCCAATTAAATGAATGAACGTGTTTCAAAAATGCAATTCCCATATATGGTGCTAGGGCACAAGATAGCTAAGAAACTGCTTAGGGCACTGACAAGCACCTGAGGCCCCCTGGTCAATCAGACAAATGTAATCAATTACAATTAAAGATAACAATGCTTTGCTCTACAATATTATCACCAAAGCTTTGGAGTCGTCTGTAGAAGTCATTTTAGAGGTTCATCAATCCTCAATTCCAATTCATACTGTATGATGAAGTCATATGTTTATTAAGCAGTGCTCTTCCATAAGACAATTTCTTGCACCAGAACACACATTATGACCCGAACAAGGGGTAGACCACCAAAACTCCTTTAAATAATTAGGGGCTGTCACAGGAGACCAGGCACTTACACCTTTTTACCAGGATCATTCATTGAGCAAAACAGGTAAAGTGAAATAAATTGTAATCTATTCACATGAAAAGGCATATACACAGTGAAACACAAACTACATAAGAAAAGACACACATACTGGGGTTCTGGGGGCCAAAATTAGAATTTCCTAGGTGCAGGGACATCTAAATAAGAAGCTTACCTGACCGGGACTTAGCCCGAAATGTTCTGTAACTCAAATCGGCATGAAGTTCCAGATGCCACTGCTCCCTTCTCTTCGGAGGACTTGATTTTGCTTGACCGGGAGATAGGTCAAAAACGTCTTGGAACTAAAATCATCTTGACATTCCAGCCACGACTGTGACCGTTACGTTCAATTCTCAAAACTTGGCCGCCAAAAGTGGGACTTAGAAAATATTCCAGCCAGCCTTTTCTGAAACCGGTGCCTTGCTATTCGCGCAAGAGCACTTATGAAAAGCCCGCCCATCTTCTTGTGCCAGAAATCTCAACGTTGATTGGCTTAAGGGCTTCTTATAGTATTTTGGAGTTCATTCACAAAACACCACAGCCAATCCGAGTGTGGGAACTTTCTCAACAGCCAATCAGAGCAAAGCTGGTCTGAAAGCTGGGCAAGCGGGGAATCTGAATCTGTCAAGGGACATGCGCAAGTTTGTCACCTTAGTCCCTTGCTATTCAGATGCCACCCACTGGGTCAGGCTCCTTAAAGTCTGGTGGGACAAACGGTACCCCAGGCGACAATTTCATCCCAGGACGTGGGTACTTGAGCCTTTCCCTGCTACCCAAATGGTTTTCACACTCCTGGCATCCTCTGGTGGCTTTCATCTCCAATGTTCAACAGACTCACTGCCACCAACTTGGTAGCCCTGGTAGCCTCTCTAAAGGGCTCACCTGGCAACCTGCAGCGATCTGTCCGGCACATATCTCACCAGCAATCACAAGATTGTAGATGAGCAGGGGGTCTCCGGAGCAGAACTGCATTGATTTGAGGTCCGGGGACCCCCTGCTTCCAGAGATACAGGTGCTGTTATGTCATGCCGGTATCTCCTATGCATTTAAATGTCTCGCGTCACGTGACCGTTGGATTAAAATGCATAGGAGATATGCAATTTAGTGGGCCCGGGGTGGGTAGTTAGGCCTCCCGGGTGGGTAGCAGGGGAGGGTGGGTTAACCCCTTAATTACTATAGCGGTTATTAATCGCTAAGATGATTAAGGGGTTAGGGGCCATTAGATTGTATTTTTTAATGTACTCTTGCTGGCAACAGAGGACATGGACCTGGAGAATGCTGATGAGGATGCCCTTCAGGATGGCAGGGGTAAGTAGAAAGTTTTATTTACTTTATTTATGCTGGCTGGCTAATGTTTGATCTTATAATGGGCAAATGGGCTATTATCCATATCTGAATAATGGTTATTTTGCCCATAAATGTACTGTATATGTTGTTGGGGGTTGTTGGGGGTAGAGGAGGTGGGTAGTAGTGTTGTTGTGGTTTTGAATGTTTATTGTGGGTAGCGAAGATGGGTGAAGTTGGTATTTGGCACTTGGTGGGTGTTTAAATATACCGGGTGGGTAGAAGGAGGGGTTAACCCCTTCATTACCTTAGCGGCATTAAACGCAAAGATAATGAAGGAGTTAACTCCACCCGCAACCCCCCCCACAAGGCCTAAACACCCACCAAGGGCCAAATTCCACCTTCACCCACCCCCGCTACCCACAATAAACATGGCACAGGTAGTTGATCACCTCATTGCCTTAGGGGTCAGCCACTAAGTGTGAAGATTCGCCATCCTGGCGGTCGCAGACCGTCTCCTCACCCCAACAAGCCCTCTGTGACGGACACTCAGGATGCGCGGTCCCGTGGTCCCAGTACGCGTGCGTGGACTTTGCGCGGCCTGATCCCCCGCCGGCAGATTCGGACCCCGCTTCCGCTCGGATGCACGACGAGTGCGTTCGGCCAGCCTACCTGCTGACGCACGGTCCAAGCCCCGGACACACTCTGGTGATAGACAGGACCGGCGTGGGAGTGACAAGCGCTCTCGACTCCGCCCCCTGACCTCCGTGACCCGCGCGATTGATCCCGCCCCCCCCTGTCCCAAGGTCTCGCAGAACCGGCGTGGGAGTGACACACGCTCCAAGCTCCGCCCCCTGACCTCCATGACACGTGCGGGATGGCGCGCGAGCAATTCCGCCCCCATCCCTGATTAGGCTGCATCATAGGGCACACCTGTGTGCACCAGCAGCCTATCGGTGCGTACTTCCTGGTTCCGCCCTGGCTGGCTATTGGAGGTCCTGCCTTTATATACCTTCAGTCTACTTTCAGTCTTTGCTGAGCATAGTCTAATGTGACGCCGTGCCTTGATGCATTCTAGCTCCAGACCTTGCCTTGCTGATTAACCTCTTGTTGCCTGACCCTGCTTGTCTCCTGGATTCCACCCTTCTCCTCTCCTGATCCGGCTTTGTACGACAATTCTCCTGTATCCAGTCCTGACCATGACTAAGTACTCCAACGATCCGATATTCTCCAATCCTGAACCTGGCTACGTACCCCGACAATCCGCTACTCTCCAATCCCGAACTTGGCTACGCACTCTGACGATCCGCAACTCTCCGCTCCTGAACCTGGCAAGAACCTTGACTATTCTCCTATCTGTAGTCCTGACCTGGCTTGACCGACTACTCTACATCCTAGGCACGCCCGCGTGGCTGTGGGTCGGCGTTAACCAATTCCCTACCTCAGCACCGCGGTCGCGCTTCGTTTGTGGTGAGCTACGCGTTACACTAAGGTAATGAAGTTGCCTGTAAATGCATTTTTATTGCATGGGATTCATGCCGGGGGTCCCCGTGCTGATGTTAATGGGTATCAGCTCCGGAAACTCCCGGCATAAATCCGATGCAGGAAAAAAGCATTTTTTTTCAAAGTCCTTTCTCGCCGCCTTCTCGGCAGGTTTTCCCCAGCATCAGTTTTCCTGGCATAAGGATTTTGGGAGAAACTCGCCATTCTAGAGCCGCTATTAGCCTCAATAAATTATATCGAGTCTACTAGAATTCCACGAGTTTCAAAACCTGCCGATAAGTTGCTTATCGCTGCTCACCCGGCGATGTGTTTTGGACGGCTGAAAAAATTGTCGATTCCTGCCTTTATCGCCCACTTATCGAGGCTTACTGAATAGCAGTAGGCATTTTGCCCAAAAAGGCCTCGATAAGTGACTTATCGAGTCTTATAGAATAGGCCCCTTAATGATCCGTTAACATTAGTTAATCTTCAAAGGTCAGTAACTATGCGTGAAGTGCGTTGTTTAAGTAAAAATGGCCTCCTGTTAACTCTAACGGACGTTTGGGCTCATGTGATGCAACGCATATCGTCAGCAGTCCGTTAAAATTAACGAGGGAAATAACGCATTTTTAAAAGCATTTTTTTAGGTCATGGATATTCCTGACATAAGGGGATGGAAGCTGGATGCTCCCAACGCCAGATACCAGACAATTATTTGGCCTTGTCCATGGTTCTGAAGTTGGCCACTTTAGCTTCCTATACAGGCATACCCCGCTTTAAGGACACTCACTTTAAGTACACTCGCGAGTAAGTACATATCGCCCAATAAGCAAACGGCAGCTCACGCATGCACCTGTCATCACGTCCTGAACAGCAATACCGGCTCCTTACCTGTACCGAACCTGTGTGCAAGCGGGGAGACTATAGAGCCTGTTACAAATGCGTTATTTACATCAGTTATGCACGTATATGACGATTGCAGTACAGTACATGCATCGATAAGTGGGGAAAGGTAGTGCTTCAATTTAAGTACATTTTCACTTTACATACATGCTCCGGTCCCATTGCATATGTTAATGCGGGGTTTGCCTGTATTGTCTTAGAAATATTGGAAGCCAAAGTCACGACCTTGGACTGAGCCAAATAATGTATCCATGACCTGTATATTAAGCCTTGCAACTGATGGTGGCCATGACGGTATTCATATTCATGCCTTCATTGCCACTTAGGTAACCAAGGGGTTTAAGGAAATTAAGTGCATTAGCAAGCAGTTTTGAAATATATATATATGGTCACCTAAAAGTGACCACCTCTTTTAAATGAAATATGGGAAAAGATGTTTAGACATGTAATTAGATGTTGCAGAAGTGCGCAGTGAGGATGGGCCATTCTATAAGATTACTTAAGTAGCCTGAGGTTCTTGTATGACAAGGGATTATAGGGTTTGGGATGGGAAGTGTAGTAAGGAGGTCAAAAGGAAGGGCAAATGGATAAGAGGAATTAAAAGACAGTCTCTCTCTAAAACAAATGGAAAGGCAAGAAAATGGAAAATGGGCAGCGGAGCAAAGGAAGGTCAGTAGAATTATTTTTATCCTAGTATCAAGTTTCAGGTGCTCACTAACTGACAGTATAAGGTGACAGGAGAAGAGAGGGAAGTACTATTACTTACAGCACAATGTCTCTTAGTGCCTGTAAGCAATGATATCTAACAATGCCCCGAGGAGCTAGTTAAAAAGTGGCTTACATACTTAGAAAAGCACTTTAATGTAACTGCATTAGAAAGCTGTCAGCTGCTTGTTGGGCAAAACAGAGTTTTTGCTCGGTAAGGATTATTGAGCCATTTGTTACAAGGCAATTTAGAAATCATAATAAAGGATTTCTAATTTTTTTTTTCCTGCAGCAAACAACTAATGGTTGAGCTTTACAGAGCACCCAAAAAAAAAATAATGTTATAGCATTGTTTTGAAAAATGCTGCTGGCCTTTCTCCTAATTGGAGGGGAGAAAACGGCGAACAATAGTTTCCTCATCAAGAATGCAGTTTCCAAAGCCAGATAGAGAAATGTGGTTTTATAATAAGCTTCTACTAAAAAAAATAAACTCAGCAAATCATTTATTCAGAAAAAATCCCATTTTGAACTCTAGCCTGATTATTATGTACCTGCTGCTGGCTTCCAGAGCTAATAATTCTCGATCCCTAATAAATTCCTTTAGCTACTGCCTTTTGTATGGATGATACCCAATTACTCCAGCGGATGAATTTTGTGCAAGCAATGGTAATAAAGTGAAAACAAACATATATACATTAACCCTGCCAATGCTGGAAGTCTGTACAATACATTGCTCTGCAGTGGGTTAAAGAATTCCCCAGCACCAAAAGATTTAGGGGCCTATGCAGAGAGCAGCGAATTTTAAAATTGGCGAATTTATTAAAAAGTAGCTTTTTTGGAGAGTTTTAATCTCCATATGCAGAAAAGTGCGAATTCTGCTATGTTTAACATGGATGCGTGTGGCGAGTTTAAATTGGCGAGATGCGCGCTTCAGAAATGTGTTAAAACAAATTCGCGCCTTTTTTTTCCCCTTTGCAATGGCCGCGAGCGGCAGTTTTTTTTGGCGAGGCAAAACGGAGACAATCGCGCCATTTTATTGGCGCGAACAGCCGCTAGATGCCGTTCGCGCCTCTCTGCATACGGATATTTTTAAAACTGGCGAGATTGAGGTTCTCGCCAGCCGCGAGGCGAGTTTTACAAATAGAAAAGAAAAATTGGCGCGTTTTTCGGAACTCGCCATTTTCTGCTGCTTTCTGCGCGATTTTCTCCAAAAAATGGCGAATTTCGAAATAGCGCTGCTCTCTGCATAGGCCCCTTAATCTGCATCTTTGCAAACAATAGCAGTTTCCATTGGCAAGTTCATTGCTTGTTACAGCGTTTGCGCCCTAATTATACATTGTTTCTGGTACATATTAGACACACATCTATGTTACACCTGTCAGGTCGCAGAGGTAAATAATAAATTGAAATGTTGAGTCTGCCCCAGATGTGTTTGGATTAAAATATATGGGAACCTATAAATGGAATTATTAGCAAGTTTACAATGTCACCAGAAGATCTGTATCCATGCAAGATATTGAAAATGGCAATAGATGTTGTAAAAGGCGAAAACAGTAAAGATATCCATGGAGCTACCCAACAACAGATTTGGCCAAGTGTTTCTCTACCTCTCATGGTACAATAAAGTCAGGTCATGTTTTGGTCATAATTAATCAATCGCACATTTACATGTAAGATAAGTACATACTTACTTGTATATTCATTGGTTATACCTAAAATTTGGTCTGGCTGAAGTTCCCAATTTGGGTTATTAATTTTCAGCACTATTACGATACTGCTTTTTCAAATCCGCCCCATGCGGCCATATGTGTGTCATTCTTTCAGACTGTAAACTATCTTGTTGTCACATACATTTAAAGTAATCCTATAAGATCTAAACTTGCACTCAACCCATAATGATATGCATTACTTATCAAGTGTAGGAGCACAAAGTAGATGCAATGACATCATCTGGATGTCAACATCATCTGGAATTCATAGGCTTAAAACCAAGAAACATATGTATATCACCTGCCAGAGTACTCTAGAACAAGGTTGTGTTTGGATTTGTGATAAGGACAAATCCAAGAGGATGCAGAGTTATGGGTGTGTTGAAGACCCAGAACATTACAGTCAAGCACATTATGTAATTGATACATTAATTTGCTGATGAGAATAGCTAAGGCTTCTGGGGTCCACTGGAGATAGTCCCTGGACCGTCACTACGAGCCTAGGGCACCCGCAGCCGTCCTAGCTCTTCCCCACCTCCCCAGCGGAGGCAGAGGTATAGTCAACTACTTCTCCCCGGATGGAAGAGCACATGGGAAGGCCCCAATCTCAGGCTCCCAGTCGTGACCTGCCTTCCTCATGGGGAAGGAACAACCACAAACTTTAGGGCGGTCCTGCCCTTAAGTACAGCCAGAGGGCGGGCATCCCGTTTACCCAGCCACAACAGGATATGCAATCCCCTGCCTTAACTCAAGTGCAGTACCAAAGGATGAAGGGGGTAAACCCATAATAACTACTGGGGACCTGTGAATACCAGGGTTTACTGCCAGCCCATTGGGTAGATTTAGTAGCCAGGGGGTACCCCGTTACACTAACATATGTAGTAAATGGATTTCAAGAAGCAGGCAAGTATCAAATGCCACAATGGCTTGTTTGTGTATCTGTATGCACAGTACTGTATGTGTAATTGATGCTTCATAGAACAGACATTGGAATGCATGACAAAAAGCTGCCGCAAAGGCATCGAACATACTATAAAAATAGTAACCATCCTAGCATTGAGTGACAGCTGGAGTAGTTGTACCTGCAGTGGCTTGTCTCTGGCCAACAAGGGCTGTAAGTGTACATGGAACTTTGAGATAAAGCAGTCACAGGTCTAGTCTATTGAAAGGTCCCATTGAGAAAGGGTGTTCTTAATATGTGACTTGAATGTGAAGAGATAATGGGCTTGGTGTACTATATACTTGAAACTGAGGTGCATAATGAGGATGCATTGAACTCCCAGAGGTAGGGGTTCATCAGTGAAAAGGCGGTAATAATTGAGTCGTAGGATAATGCAAATTGATGAAGAAATGCAAAAGACTGTACAAAAAAGGAAAAAGCTATGATAATATATATATATATATACAAATACAACTGTATGCTCATCTGCATGTCTTAGGCAGGTCTGCAACCCCGCCTTTCCACATTATCACCCAGCATACAGCACTTCCACTGCAGCAAGGGATTCTGGGAAATGACATGCAAATGAGCACACAGTGTCACTTTTTGCCTCAAAAACCATTTTTAACATGGTTCCCTATAGGCTTAAGCTTGCTGCATGGTCACAGCTTTGAGCTGTATATATATAGGCGGGGTTGCAGACCTGCCTAAGACATGCAGATGAGCATCCAGTTGTATTTGCATATTTGCTTTCCTGTGGAGGGTTTTTGTCACTTTTTTTACTCACCATAACTTAACTCAGTATTATGGTATAGCCTATCCCATAGCCTCTTTGCATACCCAGTTAAAATCAACCCCACACTGATGAGACCCATTAAGGTCGAAACTGCTGTCTGTGGGTGGTTTTCTGGGTATGCACCTTAACCCTGGCTGTGCTCAAAGCTGTGACCATGCAGCAAGCTTAAGCCTATAGGGAACCATGTTAAAAATGGTTTTTGAGGCAAAAAGTGACACTGTGTGCTCATTTGCATGTCATTTCCCAGAATCCCTATATATATCCTATGCAGTCTTGATGGGAACACAGGAGACTACGCAGATTAATGGACTTTAATCCACATTTCATCTGAGTATGAATTGTTAACACAGCACAAGTTCAGGTTATAGATAAAAATGCTGGAGCTCTCTTTTTCCATTCTCTGCAGCCCTTATTATAGCGAAAACTAATTGAACAACAACTGAGCAGATGGCGGAGACAAGTAGGTATAGAAATGACTTTACAACTAGCTGCAGTGTTTACCATTTTATAATAGGAATTGCAGCAAAATAAGTACATCACGTTCACTTTGCTTAGGGAAAACGATTAAAGAAAATAAAACTTACATATGGGAACAGAAAAGATATAATAAGCATCATATATTTACCCTTATTTTGTCATTACTTTGGCCCCCAGCAGGTCTATGGTAAAAGAGCGCATTTTAAAATGCATTTTTAATGTTAGCTTACCATTTGTTATTATAATAATAATAACAACAACAGCAACACAGCTACAGTACATCTGTAAAATGTGATTTGTGTTTTCTGTGATCCCTAATCTGTTGCCCTGTGGAATACATATTAAACATTTGAACTACTTTTTACATTAAATGCAAAATGTACCTGCTTAAATATACAACATGCACTCAAAAATACAACGTTGTTCAAAAGTACTTTGCATTTTAACCCCTTCGCTGCCAGAGCGACCTGGAAACAATGCTTTGCAATGTGTAGCAGGCACCTCTAGCAGCACAGGGGTTAAAAAAAAAACAGTTTAGTAGATCAATGGTGCTCGAAGATTGAGCCCCCTGTGCTGAAGCTGGGATATCCATAAAACTTGACCTGCTGGTGGGGTCTTGAGGACTGGAGTTGAGCTGCTCCTGTAGTAGATAAATGAAAATGGCATTGGTAAGCATTAGCTGCAGTATTGCTAAGTATTACTGCTGCAGAAATCTAGAGTAGAAATGCATTAGGAAAATTTCCAAACGATTGGAATTGAACGCACCTTTTTTTGCCCCCGTTTTGCAGCCACGGGACTGTGGCAGGGAGCTCCCAAAGAGCTTTTCCCTGGTCTTCACACGTCCTCTGAAGGGGAGGAGACAAGCTTAGGATAGAAGAAGAAATTGATTGACATGTATTTACTGATCAGGATGCAGACTAGAAATAATAATAAAAAAAAAAAACACGTGAAATGTTTGCTTTATGGGTGATCATATTTGTTTAAGAAAGGCAATTACATTGTAAGATGGGGTTTTCCTTTTTGGAGCTGTTACAGCTTCACCTTTAAATAACCTTTAAAACGTGACATACCCACACTCTGTATGTCTGCTCCTGATGCAGGAAGATAGTGTGGTTAATAATGAGCAGGACTGACTTTACTTGAGTATTATATTACTTGAGTTATATATATATATATATATATATATATATATATATATATATATATATATATATATATATATATATATGTATATAGTGATGCCCACACCACGTTGCAGTCTCCTTTAGTCCCAGATTAAGGCAGGAGACGTAGTATTTCTCTATATAGGGTTTATTTACAGGGATGAATAATACACAGGCCCACCGTCCCTTTGAGTCAAAACAAAATCATAAAACAAACTCCTACTCTTCATATGAGACTAACTACACATTCAGCTTCAACCCTTACTAACTGGACGGACAGCTAAGCTGGTTACCACCCCAAACAGGTATTTTTATATCTGAACACAAAGTCTCTGAACACAGCAATAAAGGGTTTTGCTTATGTGTTACTCCAGGGTTTGGAGTAAACGTCCCCGATTCAGCACAGCCTTGCATCCTTCCTACCTAGAGGAGCTCAGCCCCACGAGAGCTCAGAGATTCTCTCCTCTGTAAGTCCAATGTTACGGACAGGACATCCTCGCTTCTGCACGGTTTTGCATCCTTTCTTCTTCTTTCTGGGATTAACAACCCAGGCTATCCCAGCAGACTGCGTGACCACCGTCCAGCCGGTCTAAGGAACTGTGCCAGCCTCTTCTTTAGCTGGGTAGCACTTTCTATTTCTCCACTTTTCTGGGGAAAAATCAGTCTCTCTGACTCTGTAGTCACTTCCTGACTTTTAAAACTCCACGTGCAATCAGGAGTTCAGCCTGCTCATTTAGTTTGCAGCTGCTGCTGGCTTCTCTAGGGAGATTAACTCTCGGTACACTGGAAAGTCCCATAGCTGCCCTATTCTAGCACCTAGAGGACAGTGATTGTATGACACATCCCCCTCCCCAGCGTAACATTGTCCTGTGATGCAGCCCGTGCACTATTCCAGTGCACCAGCCTCTTTGTCAAAGACATCTGATATCCATCTCTTCTTTTCCATTGACTTTTTCCTTCCGGGCAATTACTAGTCCTTCTGTGCCTGCAGTCCGTGAAGATGCATCTCCACCTTTTTCCTCTTGTGCTCAGAGTCCCCTTTATACCTTTGGTTGTTCCCTGCGGGTTGTAACGAGTGCTCACCACAAATAGGACGGGACTGCGAGGCTGAGGTGGGGATGTTGGAATACACCGACCTCCAACCGCGAGGTTGCGTCCGGAGTGCAGAGTAAAGTCGTGAGCTGGGTCAGGATAGGAGAAATCAGAATGGTTGTATATACTTCCCGTGGTCAGGGATTGGAGAAGTCAGATAGTCATTGTGCGGTGCCGGGGTCCAGTACCACCCCAAACAGGTACTTTTATAGCTGAACACAAAGTCTCTGAACACAGTAATAAAAGGTTTCGCTTATCTGTTACTCCAGGGTTTTGAGCAAACGTCCCTGCTTCAGCACAGCCTCGCATCCTTCCTTCCTTGGGGAGCTCAGCCCCACGATAGCTCAGAGAATCTCTCCTCTGTAAGTTCAATGTTCATCCCCGCTTCAGCAAAGTAACGCTTGTGCTACCCTCGAGCAAGACAGGACCCCAGTACTGAGGTGGGGAAATAGAGAACCATGCACCCACAGCAGCGGAAGCGTGCCTCGCAGGCGGATTGTCAACGTGATTTTGATCGGATTGTCGTTATGTGGGTGAGAAATTATTTAGTCCGTTTGCATAAATTGGCAATCGGTGCAGCCATGGCATTTAAATGCCCCTGGTTTCCTCGCCAGCCATATCGTTGTTGGCGCATATTTAGCCACTGCATCTGCCTGTGTTAATGTATCACCTAAATTAAGACCTCTTCGATAGCAGAAAAGAGGGAGGGTTTTGCAAAGGTTACCCATTTTGGTATTGTTGGATAGGATATGCCAGTTCTTCTGTACACTGCGCTTAATAAGGCTGGAGGCTGTGCTATACGTGCTGATAACATTTAAGCGTTTGTCACCAGTATTTCTTGTATTTGGTGTAAGCAAAACAATCCTGTCTGTTGTTCTTGCTTTATAACAAGTATTGGCAGTTAACGCATCCCTGGCATTTATGTAGCCCAATAGTTTTTTCAGCCAGGAGGATTTAGCCGCATACTTCTCCACATGATCCGATTGGGTGATTAGATTAGGAAATGACAGAAAAATTGGCCAGCATTTCACCAGTCCCCCCTCTTTTCTGCTACCGCATGGGGCCCTACACAGGAGCTCAACTCGCCCAATCAGATCCCGTGGAGAAGTATGCGGCTAAATCCTCCTGGCTGAAAAAAACCTATTGGGGTACATAAATGCCGGGTCTGCGTTAACTGACAATACTTATTATTGGGCAAAACATTTTCCCACCCCCCCAGTGGCAGGGCTATCAAAATCACTGATTTCCTAAACTGCGAATCTAAATTTGTGGTGTACTTCCTCAAGTGCCCATATGGTTTGTTTTATGTGGGCAAAACCACGAGGATGCTAAAAGAAAGGATTGCAATGCACAGGTCTACAATCAGAATGGTTCTACTAAACGTAGACAGGGGCAACGACCTGAAACATTTGCCAGTAGCAAGGCATTTTAAGGAAAAGAAGCACAGCCTTGCGACATTCAGATGTATGCCAATCCTACATGCACATGCCCCCACCAGGGGAGGAGACAGGAGCAAACTTCTACTACAACTAGAGGTGAAAATAATTTACAAACTTGGCACTGTGTCACCCAGGGGTCTTAATGAGGACCTTAACTTTGGTTGCTTTCTGTGAATGGACTATTATCAGAGACTGTTGTTGGACAACTTTATTCAATTTGTTTATGTATCCTTACATGCCTGTCATCACGCTTAGTGGCTCCTGCTGCACTGTTTCCCATCATGCTTTGTCCATGGATCATTTGCACATTGTTTTCCACCTCTCGCGCCCAGCCCTCTTAGTATTCACTGTTCATCCAGTACACCCATATGTACCCTCACTGTCTCTTCACATTTCCAACCCCGTCCCTTTTTTCCATATTCTAACCTTGGCAATTGTGGTTCTCTTTTACTCCCTCTACAGCAGTGGCTACGTGTGCCGAACAGGTGCTGTTCCTGATCGTGCATGCGCAGGACATCACCGTGGCAATGGAGGCCGCTCCCACTAGCCAGCTGTAACGATGCGTGGAACACGCACCCTGCGGCGTGTTCCTTCCTTACCTGTTTACTTCTGATCGCCGCCCTCTAGCTGCGAGTCAAGATCCTGTGTCTTTAAGGATTCTGAAGCAAGCAACGCTATCTTGCTTTCTGGCAAACCCTGCCCTCTTCCTCCTGACAGGAAGTAAGCCTCTCTTTGACTTTCTCTTTGCTTTTAGTCTTTTGCTACCAGCCCTGGTGCCTGCTAGTACTCATCGCATACTGTTCCTGTCTGGACCTCCTTGAGACCTTTACTTATCTCCTGTGGATTCCGGAAGACTGGGACAATCACTCTTATACTACTGAGGTTAGTTTATCGTCGGGTAGTATAGGTACCTGCTTAGTAGGGTTCACCTTGACGTGGTAGCAGGCTTATAATTCCTTGGCCAATGGATTAGACTAAGAACCCTTATGTTATGTTTAGTTTCGCTGCACCTTGCTGTTTTTGTTACTATGCCTTTAAGTAGTCTGGACATTCTCCAAGAAGCTATCCTTCCCTGGATGTTACCTTGTGCTCTGGACTCCATGTTCGATGTTTCCTGGTTTCCGTTTCCAGACTCCTGTGCTGAAGCATTGACTTCCCGCAACCCCCGCGTTGGTGCCTGAGAGCGCGCACACTCCCGCTCTGCTGTCAGAGCGTGCGCGCGTGTGCAGCTGGATCACTTGTGTCTCTGAGCAGGCACCGCACCTCTGGACGTGTCGCGCATCCTCATGCGTGCGGCGTGGTCACGTGATTGCGTGCGCCGATCCCCAGCTGCACGGCAACTTACTCCCTTCGTATCCCCAGCGGCCTCCCACCTCACTAGCGGGTCCTTCCCTTTCTTCCCTGCGCTTGTGAGGAGAGTACAAGCGTGACACTAGCCCAGATCCTGATGGCTGCTTCCCCAATTGCTGGTTCACAGAGTTGACGGCTGGTCGTCATCATGGTGACCGAGGATGCTTTAGCCATCCATACATGGGACAGAGGGTTGCTACACTCCTCATTGGTTCGCCGACCTGATGGCTGATTTAAGATAGCCGCCATAGATGGGATTATACTAAATACGCCTGCACATGGCCTCACCATGACAACGAAGGAAGCTCTACACAATCAGCTGTGATTAGGACAGCTGGTATACCCCAGGTTTCCAAAATGGTAGCCTTCTGCTGAATATAGTAAACAAGAGACACACCACATGGACGCCATTGATTGCTTTCTGGTGATTTGGACACTGGGTTTTGGGTATAAAAGTCACTCTGGGCAAGGGGTCTCATTGCACACCCCTGAAGAAGATCCCTCCCTGGAATCAAAACGTTGGTTCTGTGTCTGTCCTAATACATTTTTTTGGATTCTTACCTGTGAGTGCTGCCTCTTTATTTGCTGCTCTGTGGAATGGTAAAGTGTACACACGCGCACGCACACACTCCTTACCAGGCTGATCCAGAGTCCCAGGGCCACACAGCAAGGAAGAGACAGCACACTCAGTAAATGTATCAAAAGTGGTATATTGTAAAAAGCTGACACAATCACCGACGTTTCAGTCCTTCAAGCAGGACCTTTATCAAGGAAGAGCCCCTTGATAAAGGTTCTGCTTGAAGGACCGAAACATCAGTGATTGTGTCAGCTTTTTACAATATACTGCACCGACACACTTTATTCGAGCAAATGCCCAGTATGTACCTGGCAGATACCTGGAATGCACCGCTCCTCACCTCTGACAAGCCCCGTTGCGTTTGCCTTCCCAGCCTGGGTTCATGCCTGGCTGACGGGCGGCTGATCTGTTAAATGATAATGATTAGGATTTAATAGGCTGCAATGCTTAGCGTGTCTACCAGATGGCATAAATTCATGAATTGTAATGCAGTATATATATATATACTGTGCAGTATTGCAGCCAGCAGGAATAAAATGCTTCAATCCCTGCCTGAAAAAAACCTCAATGCACTCGGGCAGAAAACAGTCACAAACCTCAATACACCCGGGTATACCCGAATTCGTGGGACTAGCCGAGCTCGAATAAAGTGTGTCGCCAGTGTACCACTTTTGATACATTTACTGAGTGTGCTGTCTCTTCCTTGCTGTGTGGCCCTGGGACTCTGGATCTGCCTGGTAAGGAGCCTGTACATTTATTCTTTCTATGGGACAAGCACCTGCTTTTCAGTTTTATGAGAGTGCCATCTGCCCTGTTTTGATTATATATATATATATATATATATATATATATATAGTGGGGTTTTTTCTAGAAAGGTGTGTGAACTCTGACTGACGTGAGGATAGGGGGAATTATTCTTGGACATGCACAATAATTGACACCATTATTGAATAATTATAATATATATATAATATTGAATAATAATTATCACAATAATGCTATAAAATTTACCACGTGGACTTTGAAAAAAGGTGCAGGAACTGCGTTCCACCGCGTTTCCCTGGAAAAAAAGCTCTGTGTGTGTGTGTGTAAATATATATATATATATATTTTTTTTTTGTTTACATTAAAATGCCAGTTGCAAAATACTTATTTCCTAGAATCTTATAACCATAGTAAATCATTGTAATTTGCAAAACAATGAGCTGCTACACTGCAATATAACAAATTATGTATATGCATCTGTAGAAAACAGGACTTTAAGGCCATTGGGGATTTCCGTGGCCACATAAAGCACCAGAAGCGAATATTGAGTAGTTTGTTTATGTCACCAGAAAAGTCGCACTGCACTTTCAGTTCACAAATACTATCCATGTAAAAAAAATACAAATAAGAAATCGGGTGAGCAAACTAAACAGTTTTAAATTATTACAACAAAATTAGACGGCATTTATTGGTAATTACTGCTAATGCAATAAACAATTGAATAAGCTTCATAAAAGAACACAAAAACAAGTACATTACTGTACGTTTCAAAATGATGGGATCATGGATTAAAATTGTATGTATTCATAAATGGATGGGATTTGCAACATTTTTTTCATTCTATCGTTTCACATTATGAATTTGTCCAAAATGACATTATTTGGTAAAGAAAAGTCATATACATAAATGCATTACTTCTATTGATGAAGTTGCGAGTAAGAAAAACAGCTGTACTACATAACTGGAAGAAAGAAAAATATAAAAGTTGGTTTATGAAGGGTAAAAAGCTTTGCATTCGAGCGCTGATACTGTGATGTACAGTATGAGCTAAAGGCATCTCAGTAATGCATCACTTTTACAGCTAAGAAGAGGCAGAGGCCCCAGCATGGAGCGGCACCTTTCAGAATGGCAGTGGGGCGGCCTGAAGTGATTTTGTGTATTCAGGTGCTCCTGCTCATGGCTACTCTGGGACAGTGCAGTCACCCAGCTGGGGGACATCTAAATTCAAGCTGGCTACCTGTGGAAGACATAGGTAATTCTGCACATAGCCGGGTGTGGAAAGCAGGTGGGGCTTGGCCCATAAAAGTCGAGAGCAGGGGCAGCAAAGCAGGAACATTTAGGAGAAAGCTTCTGCTTTGCTGTCGCTCTCGCCAACCACCGGTTACCTCATCAAGATACAGTCCAGGATGTGCCAACTCATTTATGAGTTATCACCTACATCAATGTGGGGGGTTTACTATATAAAAATGTAGTTATCAGCAAAAAACAATAGCATGCAAGATACATACTGTAGATCAAAAACAGAGCCAGGGCCGCAGACAGATTTCCAGGGGCCCAGGACTAAAGTTAAGTCCGCCGTGGCGCCCACCCCCTCGGCAGCATTGCTAGCCCCACCCCCACCATTTCACACCTCACAGGCCCTCTCTATTTCCCACCCTCTTCCCATCCCATGTATTTCTCTCCCCTCCATCTCACTCCCTATTCATCACTCAACCCCTATCACTCTCCCCTCCTCCTGCTTCGCATGTATTTCTCTCCCTGCATCTCCCTCTTACTCCCTCTTTTCCTCACTCCCTCCCCCTCTCTCCTCTCACTCGCCCCTAACTTCTGTCAATTACCCTACTCTCACTCAATCCCCCCCAAAAAACTCCACCCCCCTAAATATATAACACCACCCCAAATACATATTAAAATGATGCCCACCCCCAATACATATTAAAAAGATGCCCACCCCCCAATACATATTAGAAAGATGCCCACCCCAATACATATTAAAAAGACGCCCAGCCACCAATAGATATTAAAAAGATGCCCACCTCACAATACATATTAAAAAGACGCCCACCTCCCCAATACATATTAAAAGACGCCTCCCCAATACATATTAAAGACACCCACCCCCCAATACATTTTAAAGACACCCACCCCAATACATTTTAAAAAGACGCCCACCTCGAATACATTTTAAAAAGACGCCCCCCCATTACATTTAAAAAAAACGCCCACCCCGAATACATTTAAAAAGATGCCCACTCCCCCAATACATTTTAAAAATACCCCACACCCCCTATACATTTTAAAAAGACACCCCCCCCTCAATACATAAATATAAAAAATAGACTTATCTTGTGGATGGTCTGCAGGGGGTGTGTCCGGCCGGCACTGCAAGTTGGGCCGAACTTCTGGCTAGGCCCAGCTGCCAGTTCTCTTGCGTCCGGGCCCCGGCTATCCCTCACTGTAGGCCTCTATCCCTCTGTCCCAGACCGAGCTGGCGCGCACCGGGCCTTCCTTCATGCCGTCGTGCACCGGAAGCTGGCCCAAGCCTACTTATGGTCCGCTGACATCAGAGAGGCTCGTTGGCGTGGGACATATTGATAGTGGCCTGCATCTGAGAGAGAGCCGGCGCCCGGTCGCGAGAGGACAAGTAGCTGGGCCTGGCCCAGAGTTTGGGCCCAACTTGCGCCACCGGCCGCCGAGCCCCCCGCTGCCACTGGTCCCAGGACACCTGTCCCCGCTGTTCCCCCCTGTCGTTCGCCCTGAATAGAGCAGGCAGGGAAATGATTTTGGAAACACCTAAAAGAGCACAGAAACAAGTTAAGCTGACAAAACACTGGCCAGAAGGGTGGTGAGGTTTTTCTGATCCATAGGGATCTAACTCCATTGATGGGATTCCAGTTTCAAAGCATTTTGAGGCTCTGCTTTTAGGCAGGTAAAATGGATCAAAAAGACTTTGGGACACACTCAATTAGAATAGGTGAAGCGACTGGACAAGCAGACAGAGGTTTGGCAATAGAACATATTAAAAAATTGTGAAGGTGGAAATCGAACCTCATACAGGACATATATAAGATCTAGACAAGAAAGCAAGTGATTCTCTGTTCGGTTTTGACAGCTTTCTGTCACCACAGTCAACAAACCCGGTAAGACGGGTGAAGTTTGGTAGGAAGGCCATTCTTTATACATTGGGCACGCAAACGGGTGCAGGACAGACCGTGCGGTCTACAACTAGGCATCTCACAATATAGGATGAATTTACGATGTCTGGAGCAGAGAGGTATGCGCTGGCAAACCCTGTTAACAAAGCTTGTAAAAGCACAGACGAACTACAAGAAGAAGCTGGATGTGATTTTAATACACATGGGAGAGAATGACCTGGGTAGTGGTAAATGATTAGAACTTATTTTTCAAATTCAAGCAGACTATGCCACGCTAAAAACTCGATAGAATTTCACAGTTATAATCTGGACAGAGATTATTCCAAAATTGTTTTGGGGACAAGTAGGTGGTCAGGAATGGAGAGAACCAGAAGGAGGGGAAAAGAGGAAAAGTTTTGAGGCCCTTAGAGATTGATGCATTGAGAGGTAATTGGCACAGAAGGGATGGCTAAACCTCAGACAAGGGTGGACAAGGGTCCTCACCTTGTCATTGAATTAATTCAACAGGCATTACAGGCATTAACCCTTTAGAACACGTGTTCAGAGCTCGGGATGGGTGTTCGGCTCCAGTAAGAGTCCTTAATGGGACCTCCAGGTGGCAGAACTACCATGCCACCCAGCTTAAGGATGCCGGGGACTGCTAAGAAGGAGGAATTGACTGTATGGTCAGGCCCACGGTTAAGTTCCAAGAAGAATTTTGGTAGTCTGAAGGCGCCAACTGTATGGTTAGAGGTGGAAGAAGCTGGGTACCCGCCGTGTGTTTAGGGCTAAGCAGCCACAGGTGGACTTGTAGTGAAGCATGCCTGTTAGGGCAGGGAGGGAGGTCAGCTGAAATATGGATGGTAAGGATCTCTCCCCATAGGGTTTGTAAAGTTGTGACCAATTTTAACTCTGTGTGTTTCCATTATACCAGGTCCCGATAGTATCACAAATGAGAGATTTACTAAACTCTGCTACGGGGTATCGGATTATGATCCCATGTTTACTGTCTTTCAAGTCAATGACAGTTAAGTGGGAGTCAACTGCAGTTAAATTGTATGTTTCTTATTGCACTATATTTCTCACCATAGGTTCTACTTGTATATTTAGTACCTCTTCCTTTATGTATTTCTTTATGCAAGTAGATCTTTCTCTCTGCGCAAACCCTTATTCTGTCTAAAATGGAAAACTCCAATGAGTGTTCTTTAAAAAATTTATTTTATTTTTATTTATTTATCAAATGTTTTACCAGGAAGTAATACATTGAGAGTTACCTCTCATTTTCAAGTATGTCCTGGGCATAGAGTTAAGACAAATAATACATGGTTACAAATACAGTTACATAAATGAACAAGGTTGTAACAGGGGACTTATCCCTGTTCAGTAATGTTCCTTTAATCTAGCAGTGTGGTAGTTAATTACTAAACACCACCTGCCTGATTAGATTGTTTACAAAAAGCCTGCCTTTGAGACAGGAAGTGACTCTCTTTAGCTCTGACTGAGAGCTGACCTTTGGAGAGACAGAGCAGAGGTTCTTGAGTCCCAGGAGAGACTGACCAAAAGAAACCCAGATCTCTGGAGCTGACCAGTCTTGAACTCTGCCAGCCACACAGCAGAGCTGATTGCAAGACACCAAATAAGACTTCTAAACCTGGATGCTGATATTTTTCTGTGCACGCACGGGTGCGGTTCCAGGAGAGCAGAGAAGCTTACTCTACAGCAACTAAACAGATAAGACTTTCATTATTAAGAGACTGCTTATATCTGCTTATTTTCATGTTATGTGTTTGGGCTGGGAGAAGCTTAACTAATGGAGATGTGAACTAATTGCAAGGATTTCACTAGAAATACTCCCAAGTGAATGGAAGCTTTGTTCCCCCCCCCTGTGTTTGGATAATTTCCTGATAAAAAGGAAAAGGCACAATAGAGCCTATTATAATTTCACATTATAAACGTCTCCAAATTGTGTACCTCTGTGAACTTCCGTCTACAAAGGTATACATTATATACAATACATTGCATGCACAGTTAGAGAAGATGAATATTATAGGTTTATGTAACAGTTACAGACCAAATAAAAATGTGAGACAGCCTTAGTTTTGAAAGAACTTAAACTGGTGGTGGATGTGAGAGACTCCGATAGGTTGTTTCAGTTTTGGGGTGCACGGTAAGAGAAGGAGGAGCGGCCAGATACTTTGTTGAGCCTTGGGACCACGAACAGTCTTTTTTAGTCTAATCTGAGATAAGTGCTACATGTGGTAGGGGTGAGGAGCTTGTTCGGATAGCTGGGTAGCTTGCCCAGAAAGTATTTCAAGGCAAGACAGGAAAGGTTAACTTTGCACCTAGACTCGAGTGATGACCAATCTAGTTCTTTGAGCATTTCGAAGTGATGTGTGTTGTAGTTGCATTGGAGAACAAAACGGCATATTGAATTGTAGGGGGTGTCAAGTTTGCTAAGGTGGGTTTGGGGTGCCGACTTAGGGAGGATTTGTTCCTGTAAAGTACACCTAGTTTGGCATAGGTTTTGGATGTCAGGGTATCAATGTGCATTAATGTTAAGTGGGAGTCAAACCATATGCCCAGGTATTTAAAACTAGTAACAAGAGTTAGGATGGTGTAACGGGATAGGATTCCCTGGTGTAAAATGAGAATCTAGAATGAATGTCATTAAAGGATGTTGGGCATTATATAACAGATGAAAGAGACAGCCTCAAAACCCATATGACTGCTATAACAATAAGGAATAAAAATGTTGGTTTTGAATTTGGCCAAAGGCTTTGAGACAAGACTGGCAAATTTGGCTGTTCTGACAACTGCCATGGGGGATTCAAAAAATCCAGAGGAAAAGGCAGGATAACAGGTAAACTAAGTAGCTCACATGAGAAAGAATATAATATGATTTTTGTTGTTAACCAGATAAGGAAGTCAAATGTATGTATAGCCATGGCTGGTCCAGACTATCTTTCTGCCTTCATGCCACGTAAGTTCTGATAGCAACAGACAGTTACAGGTCCCCCCCCCCCTCATGCTGCCTCTCTGAGTGACAGGGGTGGAGGTGAACTGAGTCTGTGTACAGCCAATCATGGTGTAGACTCTGTGCCCTCACCCTCTGTGCCTTAGGGAGGAAGTGTTCCAAACTGTATTGAGTCCAGCTCAGTCGCTCCTGGGGTTGAGACATGCCTTCAGCTCCTCCTGGAGCAGAGTGCAGCCAAAGATCTGTACAGAGCACAAGGCCTCAATATTGCAAGAAGGCCAGCACCATCCAGAGGTCTGGGACCCATTCTAAAATATGATGCATGCACTGTAATACCATCTGCAGTGGCTGCTTCAATAAAGAATCATTTTTATATATATCCCTGCCTAAGTGGCTATTGAGTAGGGGTATGAGAGAAGTCTGTCATGGTCGGGACTGTCTCCAGGAATCCTGGAGCCTACTTTGACTGGAGGTGCTGACACCACGAAAAGAACCTGAAGGATCACCAAAAGCCTGTCCTGTTTCCTCTTACCATCGCGGACGCTCATCTCTCCTGCACCCTCACAGGTAACAAAGCACCACAACATCTTTAGCTTAGGCGAGAAGGCTCGCACCATCTAGGAGTCTGGGACAAATTCTCCAATACAAGGCATACGCGGTAATGACATCCTGCAGTGGCTGCCTGAATAAACAATGCTACATATGTATGTACGTCTTTATTTATATAGCACCATTAATGTACATAGCGCTTCACAGTAGTAATACACGTGACAATCATATAAATAACTAATAATACAAATAACAGATCATGGGAATAAGTGCTTCAGACATAAATGTAACATTGTAGAAGAGGAGTCCCTGCTGTGAAGAGCTTACAATCTAATTGGTAGTAAGAACGTACAGAGACAGTAGGAGGGCATTCTGGTAAGTGCATCTGCAGGGGGCCAAGCTTTATGTATCATGTGTATAGTATTAGCCACGGTGCTACTCATATGCTTCTTTAAGCAATTGTGTCTTAAGGTGGGTCTTAAAGGTGGATAGAGAGGGTGCTAGTCGGGTATTGAAGGGAAGGGCATTCAAGAGGTGTGGGGCAGTCAGTGAGAAAGGTTTAAGGTGGGAGAGGGCTTTAGATACAAAGGGGTTAGAGAGAAGACATTCTTGAGCAGAACGCAAGAGTCGGGATGATACATAGTGAGAAATTAGGGCTGAGATGTAATGAGGGGCAGAAGAGGGTAAAGCTTTAAAAGTGAGGAGGGGAATTGAGTGCGAGATGCGGGATTTGATAGGAAGCCAGGAGAGGGATTTCAGCAGGGGAGACGCTGAGACAGATTTAGGAAAGAGTAGAGTGATTCTGGCAGCAGCATTCAGGATAGATTGTAGGGGAGATAGGTGAGAGGCAGGAAGGCCGGACAGCAGGAGGTTACAGTAATCGAGACGGGAGAGACATGAGTAGCAGATTAAAACTAGCCCAAAATCCATATTCTGTATTGTAAATTGCGTAATTTAAACCGCTGTTCAGGTTCTGGATAGAACTCGCAATACCAATCTTGCCACGCTGGAAGAGAAAACAAATGCGAGTTATTAGCAGCAGTTTTACATTTTTGCACTTAACGGAGCTACTGTACAAGAATTCAGCTAGTTGTCCAAAAATGCAAATACTGTAGCAAAGCATGTCAATCAGGGCTCTTTAGAAGGGGTTTGTCACACTTCGGAGCTACTAGAATATCCCCCTAAGACTCGTCAGCTTTTTCATAATATGGTTATGTCACTTTATGTTATATACAGCATATGCAGTAAATACAAATACCACTTGTGGTGCATTTGCATGTCTCAGACAGGTATGGAACCCTGTCTTTCCCCATAATCACTTAGCTTCCATTGCAGCCACGGCTTCTGGGTAATGACATGCAAATGAGCACAGTGTGTCACTCTTTACTTCTCATCCATTTGAACATGGACCCCTATAAGCTTATGCCTGCGCCATTACACAGCTTTTCAGCAGAGCCTGGATGGCATATGCTTACACTGTATGATGAAGTATAAGACTAGCTACTAAATAGGGATGGAGGAACTTACAGTAGATATTATGTGGCAGCTGTATTACTGATACTATTCTACTGTAGATCTGAATTAGAGCTTTGCATTTTATGGCATCATTAATTGATCATCATTTACTGTTCATAATCAGAAAGTACCACATTAATGTACATGTCACTCCCCATAAACCCACAGAATACCCCCAGCCGTGGCATTTAGTATATATTAAATTTAAAATAGAATAATGCTGAATTAGGGGGAATTCCTATACTGTAGTAATGTTGTTATAGGATCAAGAAATTACATGTTGTTTCTGCAAACCCGGTTCACATTGTTCATATTTTTTCACGGAGACAGATTTATTCAAATGAAAAGAGACTGTTTGGGAAACTATTGTTTCATAAAACAAACATGAGCTGCAAACCAACTAAGTCAAAGATGTGCTTGATTTATAGTTCATTTAATACACCAGGCCAACCAATCTCTCTGGAAAACTAACTTGATAGGAATGGTGGAGACACAAACTGGCCTGTATTTCAGCAGCAGGTCTACATTATTCCTGATTTATTCGTCACATAATATGAGTGACAAAAGCCAAGCCTGTCAAGTCTCAATCGTTTGGAAAGACCCCCTTTGAAATGAGGCGGGCTCATTTTTAGCTTATAGACCTTTATAAAGTCACCCATGGAAGTCAAAGGGGTCTATGTATCAACGTAGAGAAAGGTGTCTTTTGACACACTACTTCCCTTTCTTTGGAGGACAGCTGCGTCATACTCAGGAGAACAGCTTATCTGGTGTAGAATTGGAACCTTACGCCACTTCCGATATATAGAGGATTTTTGGGGGGCAAATAAAATGGAAAAAGAATGGCGCAGAGATGCAGAATGTGATACATCACAATGTGCACAGCGTGTAACTGCTCCCCAACTCTTCCTACTAACACTCCCCAAGTTGCTATCTTGGGCAGACAGAGCAAAATTGGGGCAAAATGCTTCGATACATACAGGGTGCAGGGTGCAGGGTGAAAATGCCCAGGTGTTGTACTGAAATTGCCTTGATACATAAACCCCCAAATGTTGCTATTAAATAATGTTAGTTGGCCCAGAACACCCATATCTCACTCACTTGGATACTTGAATCTTAATAGCTTCAGGTAGTAAGGTTTCTGCAATAGTCATTAACATTTTGCAGGTTATAATGCTCTCTATTCTGATTGGGGCGAGAGGGATGACAATGAGTCAGGTATTTTCTTTTAAATTACAGACACTTTCGTACCGCACATTCAAAAACGATTCTTGTTGATCACAACATGATTTAAAAGGTGTTTTATTGATAAAATCTCTCAATACAATATCTACAGTACAAGAGCTTCATCAACAGTAGTGTCCAATAGGAATAGAACAAATATATAGGCAACTAGCTGAGAGTACCCATGCATTGCTTGGGAATTCTAAGAAACCAACAACATCCCTCCCCTCATCCTCACACCCCCTACCCTCTTATTTCTTTTTCCCTCTTCTCTCCCCCCACCCCCTCAACTCTCTCCTTACCCTCATCTCTCTCCCCCCCATCACTTTCGTTTAATACCTTATGATGCTATCTGACTCTCTTTATCTGCCACCAGGCTATGTGCATTATTATATAACAAGTATTATGTCACATGCCAGATACATAGCATACCAGGTACAACACTCAGTAGCTGACTTGCTTAACAAATTATAATAACTCATAGAATTAAAAATAGAATGTATCCAATTCCAAACATAGACATAAACCCGCTTCTTTATCTCAGAGGTGTCCAAATGCATAGCGAACAGACAAACAACTTTCCTAAATATATATTAGATTTAATGGACACCTTTACGGTCGAAATATTTCAATAATGCAAAATGAAGAATGATAAAAATCACACAGTGGGAAACATCGAGCATCAAAATTAAATGAACATTTTAGATTTGAGAAATTCATTCAGTTCATAACTCAACTGTCTATTGACCTTAGTAACAAGGACAATAATGAGTTTTTGTTCTGGATTAATATAACAGACTACTTTTCTATTACTGCATATTTAATATACAATTAATCTGATACAATATGATAATATTATCATTAAATACCAGTGCTGGTAATTGAAAAGACAATGCATCATTCTAAACTGTTCCAGACAGGCACTACAGAGGTACTTCTGTGCACAAGTAAAAGTCAGAAAGTTAGTATAAAATATCTATTCTTTTAAAAAGTTTTAGATTAAATTATTTTTATTTATTTACATGACATTAACAGTATTTTCTAATAAATTTAGGTCTTGAATTATTGCTTTATGTTTTCTTTCCATTGCTAGTTACATCTGAAATACTTCCTTAATGTAACCCCCCATAGGATTACCATATGATATAAAGGGTTAAAGGGTTTGAAGGAGTTAGCTATTGAACACCTGCCCCCTTAGATAGTGTGTTGCACAGTGACCAGACGCGGGACTGCCACACCCTGTTTCTGTAATATACTGGATGGCCTCTGCAGATCTAAGGTGACTCAGCAGAGGCTAAGCCCCACCCTTTTTCGGCCTAGAGACAGGGAGTGGGAGAGAGGTCATAAATAGGAGGAGAGAAGAACTCCACCCTCAGATCCTGGGAAGAGAGACCAGGGAAGGATCTCAATTGTAAATAGGGTAGGAGCCTGTAACAGATCCCCAACCCCTATCTAAATGGGACTTCAATAGAAAGCTTGTATTAGTCTGAGGTATCCAGCAGGGAGCTAGTTAATTGCAGCAAGAGACAATTAACCAGTCTCCACCTGGCTCATCAGACAGGTAGAAAAGCATCCTACTTGAACTGCAGGAGATCTCTTGAGCACAGAGGGACTGTGTTGCCAGAAAGAGACTCACAGAAACATTGTCTTGGCGTAGAAGGACTGTGCTTCCATAAAGTCCTCAGGAACCAGACCTATATTCCAGGGCAAAGCAGACCCTGGAACCCGCCTAAGGGTGGCCCCCCAACGGACACAAACCCAAAGACAAACATAAAGGGCCCCCTGCTTACAGGTACCTCTTGGGACCTTGGAGTCATAGGTTGGAAAGAGGCCTATCCTCCCAGCCTAGCAGATAAGGACTGGGAAAGTGAGTTAGCCCTTACAAAGGGAAAGGGTTTTATTTATTTGTATGCTTCCTTAAAATGTATTGCTTAAAGCTACGGTCTGAATAAAAGCTGCGGTTTATTTTTCCCAAATATGTCTCCCTGGTCGCACCTCTGAACATGTCTCTTACATATGATGTCAGAAGTTGGGATGAGAGGTGGTCCTTGAATTTCAAATGGGCCCTGGAGACCATCTGGGAAATCTTTCTGTGCATTGGCCAGCTTACAGTTCCTGCAACAGCTTGAGCAACAAAACCAAGAACAAAAGAATCATGTGCAGAAGTGACCAGTACCAACGGACTACAAATCCAGGCAGGAAAGTATAAAGATGGTTCCACGGTGGCCATTGTGCTTCATGGCAAACCCTGCCCTCAGTGCATTACAGGAAATGAGCCTCACTCTGGCTCTCATGGCCAGCAGTTGCCGCTGGCCTTTAAATAGCAGGCAGTTGCTACCTGACTTAGCTTGTGCAAAGTACTTACTACCTTGTTCTGTCTGAGCTCTGTCTTTGCCTGTCGCCTGCCTCAACCTCAGAACTGGACCTGAGTAACCTTTGCCTGTCCCCTGCCTTGACCCCAGAACAGGACCTGACTACCCCTTAAATGCCACCTGCCTCGACCCCAGAACCGGACCTGACTATGCCTTGCCTGTCTCGACCCCGGAAGCGGACCTGACTACCCCTGCATCCCAGGCCAAGGTTGGTGTATTATTCCCTACCTCTGCCCTGTGGGTCTGTGTCCTGTCCTGCAGTCAGCAACTTTACAGAAAGCTGCGGGAGAAAGCCACAACGCCACAGTCTGACTGGGGGGACCGGGACAGACGGTACTGATGATTTGACCAAAGTCTACATCACCACTTGTGCAAAAAAAAATCTGACACTATATGTAAGAGGCAGGTGCAGACGTACACACAAGGAGATCGTTTTGGGAAATTTAAATATGGCTTTATTTAGCCTGTCCTTTTCAATAATGCACAGCAAACAAAAATATACAACAGAAACAAACACCTATCCCTTGTAAGGGCTTACTTTCTTCCCCAGTCCCTATCTGCAAGACTGGTAGGAAAAGCCCCTTACCAGCCTATCACCTCAAAGTCTCAAACAGTATCTCAAAGCAGGTGACCCTTCAGGTTAGTCTCTGGTTCCGGGTGGGTGTTCGTTGAGGGCCAGCCTTTTGGTTGGTTCCTGGGTTTGCTGCACCCTGGAAGAAAGGTCTTTTACCCTCAGTCTTGAAATCAGCACACAGTAATCCTGTCTGCTCAAGAATCACCTGGTTTGTTCACAAGAGGAGGCTTTTAAACTGGTCTGATTAACCAGGTGGAGACTGGTTAATTGTTGTTAGCTGCAATTAACCAGCTCCATGCTGGATTCCTCGGACCAATGAGGCTTTCTATTGCAGCCTCTTTGAGACAGGGTTGCTTCCCTGTTACACCTCCCATGAGTAGTATCTATATCACAAGACAATGTATTAGGATCTAACAAACAAGAAGCATGCGTATGCTTGTAGTAGGCTCAACCGTCATTTCTCATCGCAATGTGTATCGGGACTGAACATCTCATCTTGTGATGTAGCCGTCTGGGATTTCATTGAGGGGTATACCATGATACCCTTGAACCCCCCCCCCCAAAAAAAACCAATATTCAATCTTTATCCTGCTGTTTGAATATTCTGCAGACTTTTGTGAGTGCACAGTTATATATACGAGATTGTAGGTTCAGCTTTCCAGTGCGACCTTGCGACACCATCTCCCCGTTCAACAGACACAAAAATTAGATAAGACCAGGGACTGGTGCAACATTCTATGTACAGTGAGTGCTGTGTGCACTGTCTGTTTCTATAAGAAACCAATGTCATTAATATAACCTGATAGTCACCTAACTGTTTTTGTGACATCAAGTTTGGGACAGCAATTTCCTAATGTCCACTGTACGTCATGCCATTTTCTCTTGCCCATATTTTTCGTATTCATCTCTATGGAAAATACCAACACCTTCTGGGTAAATATTCTGCCCCTCAACTTGGCCTCAGTCTATTTTCTATAATGTGGAGTATACCCAAAGCAAAGCTGCCTGTCAGTAATCGGACACAGTGCGGCCTCATGGAAAAGCTTAGCACAATTGTGCTGGGATGCAACAGCGTCCAAAAAGCCAGGAAATGAATTGGCACACATGGTGAAATAAAACACGTGCTATCCAGTCAAAATATTTTTGCTATTGGCAGATATAGCGCGTTATTATTGTGCATTTCCCAGCAGGTCCCTTTTCCATCTCTATTTGTATTTTCTTATTACAGTACTTTTGAAATCCACATCTGTTTGCAGCAAAACCACAGTATTTGATGGTTCTGAATCGGATGATTATTTCTCTCTCTGCTTGTTTGTAGTAATGATACCGTAGTTATCTGGTGCCTCCGTCTTGGGAGAAGTTGATCTAATTCCAATGGTTTGCACTTTAAAGGTGTAGCCTCGGTTACTTGGCCCAAAAGATGTCATTTTTTTGGACAAATTGCTTTTTCTTTCCCTTTTCATTTGCATCACATAATCCACTGTAAAATCCTCACCCAGCCCCTGACATGAAAGAGACCTAGAGTCCCATAATACAATTTCCCAGCAAACTGAAGCCCAAATTATTAAGCAGTGCTAAGCCTTTCAGCCCTTTTGGCACATTTTATTTGAATAGGCCTCAAGGAGCCTTAGGGCTTAGCATTGTTTAGTAAATATGGGCCTACATGTTTAAACATTTGCACATAGAGCATAAATCCCAAACACTATAGCCCTTGATCGGTAAGCTCAAATACCACAATCTGGTGGCATTGCACAGAAAGCCTAGTTGACCTAAACTTGACCTCTCTATCTACCCACTATTTCCTGGACATTTTGTGAAATAAAAATGGGCACTAGAAATGCCATTGCCCTCACGCCAATGAATTAGAGCAGGGTTTTTCAACTGGGGTTCCCTGGGCATCTCTAAAGGGTTCCCTGCAATTTTCAGGTCATTTGAAAATTGTACCAAATACAGAATGTACAATGCATCGGATCTCAGATGCGCTATTAGAGAGGGTTGGGGTTCCCTACAATGCATCGGATCTCAGACACGCTATTAGAGAGGGTTGGGGTTCCTTACAATGCATCTGATCTCAGACACACTATTAGAGACGGGTTGGTTCCCTACAATGCATCTGATCTCAGACGCGCTATTAGAAAGAGTTGGGGTTCCGCAGAATTTCTCGGTATAATTATAGCGTTCCTTAACCAAAAAAAAGTTGAAAACCACTGAATTAGAGGAATATTGCTAAGATGCACGTGGTTCCCCTTATTTATTGATTGTCATGTTGGTGCTAACGTTTGCTTTAGAAAAGTGCTGCCAATTTATAGGTAAAAACATATCAGGAAACAGAACAGGGAGCCCACAGTATTAAGTTTAGCGAGGTTCTGCACCAGGTATTCCCCAGCTTAAGTCATAAAAGAACAAAGTGTGTTAAGAACAAAGTAGTCTATTTGTTAAAGTAGGGTTGCCACATTTAAGTTTCTAGAATACGCCGAAATTCAGTATGAAATTTCACTCCTCCACCTCTCCCCACTCCTCTCACTAAATCACCCTACCTCAATCCCCCTTCCCTCTCAAATCCCACGCTCTCCTCACACTCAGTCCTCCCTCCCACTCAATCCCCCCCCCCCCCCCACACACACACACACACTAATCCCCTCTTATGCACACGCACACTTTCTAGCCCATCCACCAAGAATTTTATCGTCTCTTGCCGATCCCACGGGTGAATCCAGATTTGGATACGACTTTCGGGCAGTCCCAACTTCTGATGCCTATTGGCGCATGGGGGACGGCTTGAAATGAAGGCCGGGCCGCAGCTGGAGACAGCCGGGACCTGGCAGCGAACAGTGGCCTGACAAATACGGGACAATTATGCATCCTGACCGCCCTTTCATGGACAATGGGCCAATTCACTGGAAAAAAGGGACAATCTCGTGTGTATGTATATATATATATATGTATATATATATATATATATATATATATATATATATATATATATATATATATATATACACACACACATGTCTAGCAACTGTATACTAAAGTCTCCTAGGTGCAAAACTGGGGCATGTATGTTTTGTCATTTGGACGTAGCACTGGGCACCCCCTGTCGTTTGTTATATTCATGTGCCACAGCCCAGTTGCACTCTATGTGGCATTACATATAGTCAAGATTAGGTGGGAGTGGGCGTTTGAGCTTGCTGGGTTTGTGTGTTAATTAATTTCTGACTGGAATCAGTTGTATGGAGGTTGTGGCACCTCCCCCAGAGCTCACGTCACCTCCCCCTTTTTAATGGTGGATCTTCTCATCTTGCTGCAGGTAAGGAATCTATTATGGTTCTTCCCCCTCATACAGAGGTATAGGGAACAGAATGCAGTGTAGTGTAGGACTTGCACTTATTATGGTTTACCTTGACGATTTGGTGTGCAGGCTTATGATGCTTTGGCCAAAATTTCTAACTAAAAAAACATATTTTATTATTAGCATTAGCATTGTTATTAGTACTGAAGCATCATTTCTTGTAATTATTACCATGTATGTTTTGTCATTTGGACGTAGCACTGGGCACCCCCTGTGTTTTGCTATATATACATACATATATATATATATATATATATATATATATATATATATATATTAGAGAAAAAGAGAAAAGAAGCGCCCGATCCTTGTGTAAAATCAGATGAACAAAGTTTTAATATCTCAAGGACAAGACAAATGCACACTTACAATTTGTCTGATAAAATAAAGCATGTTATGGGACCTGCCCATGCACCAACTGAGGACTCCTCAGTCTCTTCTTTGTGTGTGAGTGTCAGTATTGGCTCCAAAAAGGATGTTGCTGTCAGCTGCTGTCTCCAGGGGAGTAATCCTTGGTGTTTGTGAGCACTCAATCTCCACATGCAGCCGCCATTTAGCCTTTCTTCTCACACTTGAAACCGGAAAAAAATCTTCAGGCAAGTCCTTGCCTTCTCACGCTGGTGCTGGGAGCTGCCCTGTCACTGTAGGCTCACTGCCAGATATCCCTACGCGTTTCTTCCGACTCTGCGGATTTCATTGATCCCCTGATGAAATCCGCAGAGTCGGAAGAAACGCGTAGGGATATCTGGCAGTGAGCCTACAGTGACAGGGCAGCTCCCAGCACCAGCGTGAGAAGGCAAGGACTTGCCTGAAGATTTTTTTCCGGTTTCAAGTGTGAGAAGAAAGGCTAAATGGCGGCTGCATGTGGAGATTGAGTGCTCACAAACACCAAGGATTACTCCCCTGGAGACAGCAGCTGACAGCAACATCCTTTTTGGAGCCAATACTGACACTCACACACAAAGAAGAGACTGAGGAGTCCTCAGTTGGTGCATGGGCAGGTCCCATAACATGCTTTATTTTATCAGACAAATTGTAAGTGTGCATTTGTCTTGTCCTTGAGATATTAAAACTTTGTTCATCTGATTTTACACAAGGATCGGGCGCTTCTTTTCTCTTTTTCTCTAATAGGTACTGTGGGAGTTCGGTGAGCCCAAGAAGAAGCAGCCTGGACCTTTTGCAAATCAACTTATCATGGACACATGTGGACTTAAGTATTTTTAACATTCACTGCATTTATGGGTTCATAATCGTGTATTGAATTTTTCATTGCTTATCACAAGAACCCATTTTTTTTTTATATTTGCATTTTTTAGTTAAGTCCCAGTGACACTCAGTGTCATTTTTACCCACATTAATTGGCAATATCTTTTTTATTGCTTTTTTTTATTTTTATTTTTATATGTTATGCACACTTCCTTTTTTGTTTTTGTGTTTTTATCTAATAGTAACTTTTAGTTTTTCCTGCCAGAATACATTTAGTTATTTTCACACCACTGTTTATTGGGCATATTTGCCTGGTGCAAATTCTTGCCACATCTATCAGGGCTGCAGCAATTTAGGTGTAGTGTGTGAAGGGCGCTGTCTATATTTTCTGTCACATATATATATATATATATATATATATATATATATATATATATATATATATATATATATATATATATATATATATATATATATATATATAAACACACACACATGTCTAGCAACTGTATACTAAAGTCTCCTAGGTGCAAAACTGGGGCAAAACCAATGCAAAAAAAATAGTACCATATATCGTAATAATCAAAGAAAAGCAATCCTACTGAAAACACAGATTTTTTCATCTATAAATTTGGTGCAACTATGTTGCATTGGTTTTGCCCACGTTTTATTTTAGTAAATAACTACATGGTATGAACAACTGGGGTTTTAATAGTCACAGCTGGCAGAGGGGTCTGTAATAAACCACAACCTGGTCTTTACAATATATTTTTTATCATGTTTGCAAACAAAACCAGTCAATGTTTTTACAGTTGCCTGCATGACATTGAGGTCCAAATTTGCTGAGCAGTGCTAAGTCGCAAGGTATCTTTGTAGCTCATTCACTTGGAGGGGCCATAAGAATCCTTATCAGCTTAGCACTTATAGACACATCTACATTCTAAATATGCTATGAAGCCACTTCTTCATATCAGAGAAGCTCTAAACTCCATTTGAGTGATCGAAGCTCAGAGTTTCCCAGAAGTGGCGTCACAGGATAATAAACAAGATCCAATGTGGAATGCTATTTGTAAGGGTTGAACAAATTAAATAGGCCTTTTTACTTATACTGTGGTTGCCGACTCACATACTCAGAGTTCAAATGATATCTTCTGCGTACCGTATAAACATATAAATGGTCTAATCAAGCTTCCCAGACAAAGTGCATCCATTAACAATATCCACATGCCCCAATATGTTGTGTTAAAGGATCACATAAATATGTTGATGTAAAAGTACACGTGCCATTGTGAGCTAATAGAGGAATAATTCCCAATTTGTCTTGTAAATGCAACATTATTTTAACATAAAAAGCTAGGCGCCATGAGCTGGACGTTTTATGGCCCCCCAGGATATTTGTATGACCTCTGAAATTTGCTTATTCATGACAGATCTCCCTAATGATACACACTTAGCTGCTTTATGATAATGATCTGTTTTTTTTTTAAGCAGATGAATTGATTAATGTATTGATACATGTGAGCTAAGAACCTTTATTCAGTTGTGTTTTCATCATTAGAGAAGGTAATACTTACAAACAACCTCATAGAGGGAATACAGTACATTGATCTAATTGCAGTATTCATTCAGAAAACAGCAAAGAGGTATAAGAGGAGTGCCACTTAAAGGGCTTGAGAGGTAGATTGCAGGGAGAGGATATTTTTGTTTTTATTCCATTTACGTTCAACTTCACCCGTAATGTAATCTTAAGATGTTTGTTTGCTTTCAAAAACATTGGTTTAATCCAGGGTTGGGTAGCTTCAGTCCTCAAGGGCCACCAACAGGTCAGGTTTTCAGGATATCCCTGCTTCAGTACAGGTTGCTCTAATAGTGGCCCAGTCTTTGACTGTACCACCTGTGCTGAAGCAGGGATATCCTGAAAACCTGACTTGTCCCTGGAGGACCGGAGTTGCCCAGCTATGGTTTAACCTAACCCATTACCGCAGTTATTATTATTATTATTGTTTATTTGTAAAGCACCAACATATTTTGCCGTGTGGCAGCTCCCACTACAGAACTGCACCTTCTTAGTGTTCTTGATTCCTTTTAATTCCTTTGAAGAATCCAACAGAGACCATAACAGAGGTCAAATAAAGCAAAGAAGGGGGGTAGCCGTGTTGGTCCTTTCTTGCATGTAGTAAAATAACAAAGGAGGGAGAGGGAGTATCTGGTATGATACCTTTTATTGGACCAACAAGTAGTCAATACAGTAAGTTACAAGCTTTCCAATCTGAGGAAGGACACTGAAAGGTTCAAAAGCTTGTAACATATCAACTACTTGTTGGTCTGTAAGAGGACATGTGCAGAGGTACGCAATGGAGACTGTTTTAAGGTGAAATTAAAATAAGGCTTTATTGTGCCTGTCGCTTTAAACACAGCAAACATATGAAAAATAGTGAGCCAAACAAAACCTGCTCTACTTTGGAGTATATTTACACTTGCAGTCCAGCCCTTTTTAACTGCTTGGTTAGCCCAGCGATTCACCAGCCCAAATCATAGACATTTATATATAGATAACAGTCTTATAAGAAAAGTCTTATCTGTCTCTTGTAGCTGTAGGGGAAGGCTTCTCTGTTCTCCTGGTGTCCGCACCCTTGTGTGCTAAGGTAATGTCAGGATCCAGGTTTAGAATCTTGTCCCCTTTTGTCTTGTTGTCAGCTTGCAGCTCAAGACATCTGTTTGTTCCACAGGTCAGCCAAGTTGTGGACTAGGGAACTCTCTGTCTTTCTGCTTCCTGTGTCAGCTCAGCTCACATGTGTCTCCTGCACTCAGTCGCTCGAGGAGGACTTTTCCCAAGTATCGTCTTCTTTCTGAGTGCGTGGTCATGAGATTTCCCTGGCATCGGGCGCTCCTCTTTTTGTAGATAAACTGTATGGCGACAGTTGTAGAGCAGTTAGGACTAGCCCTTTGAGTTTTCCGCGCTTGAAGCTGTCTTTCTGTACTTCCTCCACTCAATGGAGTCGCCAGTTCAGCTTCTTTGGGATTGAGTTGCACTTCCACCTCCCTTTCCAGAGAACGTCCTATCTTCTCAGCTTCACCAGCTAATGATTTTTCTGGTTTTGATTCGGCACGTATACCTTTTTGTGTTGCCTGTTGGGCCGCTGAAGGTTTAGCTAGTGCTTGCTTAGGTGGTTTAGACTTTGCAACCTTGCTTTTTAGGCGAGCAGTGTTCCCAGCTCGCACTGTACCCTTTTTTCTTTGGGGTTTTGTGGCTGTGGCATACTGACGCTTGGTCAGGGTCAATACTTGTCCTTGTAGTACTGTAATCTCATCCGCGAGAGATCCCGTTTTTTTGAGTGCGTCTTGCAAGTCTCTTCTCAGGGAATTTATCTGCGCACTTTGCTTTCTCTGATTTTGTATCAGTGTCTCCTTCATATTCTGAAGCTCTGTAATTTTTGTTGTCAAAGTTGCCGCTGCGTCTTCTTTCTCCTTGGTGTACTGACTCAAGGGGATGGAACAGACACTCTGTCTCTCCAGCTCTTGCTGCAGTTTCTGTACCCTCTCCCGCTCCCTCTCATACAGAGTCACCTGGTATCGAAGCTCTGCCTCCAACGATGCTCTGATGACATGCAGGGTGTCCTTTAGCTCCTCATACTGCTCTGTGGGGACACACTGAGTATTCAGACGTTCCTGCAGAGCTTGTACCTCTTTAGCAGCCCGCAGATTTTCTTCCTGCAGAGTTCACTGCTTCTCCTCGGTATTCTGGGGGGGTGTATGCAGACCTTGTAGTTGGTTCTGCAGTCGGTGCTCTGCTTCAACCTTTTCACCTTCCAGAAGTTTCTTTATTTTTTCCAACTCATGGAGCTTTTCATTCTTTCCATTGACGTGGTCTGTCAATTCAGATTTTTCTTTTTTTAGTCTTAAATTTTCTCTTTTTTCAGTCTCTGTAATATTCAGGGCCTCCTTGTAGTCCACCTTAGTAGTCCAGGCTACTATGTCAATTTTCTCTTTCTCTCTTCATAATCTACTTGGGATAATATCTGATCTATTCATAGGTACAAAGTCACCTCGGTATCCCTATAACATCATTGGGTGCAACATATTCTTCCCCACTCTGAAGTTGGATCTCGCATTTTCAAGATCAAACAGCTGATTGATTTGAGTGCAATACATGCCTATTTTATTCAGCGAACTTGTGAATGTGTCTATTACCCTTCTACTTAACAGTACATACTGTATAACACAGAATTGCGCTATTTGTGGTTCTCTTTTTTTATCCCGCATGTGGTTCCTGGGAGTTGCGCTCCTATTCTTGCATCTATACTGCTGTGAGACCTTGTGGAGGGTCTGTGTTATGAAGAAGCACCTCAGAGCCTGAAAAGGGGTTGTATTTTGTATTTTATATTTTTTTATTGATTTTCACCTAGGAGGCACTCATTTATTTACGTATCACTCAGCATATATTCTAAAGATTGATGCACTTTGTATTTTTGTGTTTTGTTTCATTCTAGTCACAGACAGTCTTTATTGTGGCTGTTTTCATAGTAAGGCTGTGTCCATAGACAGACCGCGCGGACGCGTCCGCAAGCTGAGCGATCAGACTGCCTAAAGGCGGGGATCGCGTCTATAAGGCGTGCTGGCGCATGCGCACGGAAGCGGGAGGGGGCGCAATTGGGTGGTCACGTGAGCGGTTCGCCCAATGAGGGCGCACCAGCTCTGTGACGTCACTGGCCCGCCCATAGACACGCCCCCGGACGGCGCGTGTACTAAGGCCAGGGAATGCACCCGCTTTCCCTCAGCCTCCGCGCGCCTCTGCACAGCTGCAGTGTCTATGGACGCAGCCTAAGGAATCTGTTTCGGTCTACATGGGCATGGCAGCATGACTGGATTTGTATTGCACTTCTTAGTCGTACCTTGGTTCTTCTGTTCTGCATTTCGTCTAAAGCAGATTATAGCACTGAAACCGCATTGCAGGTGCGTTTAAAGGAAGAGACAGCTTTCTTGGTTATGATGTTGGCTCTATATGCAGACTGAATCACATAAACAGTTTTATTCACATCCCTGTAGCATCTTTTCTGCTAGTACTTTATAACTGGACCTTTTCGTCGGACATTTCCTCTGAGCTTAATACGAAGAGGGCCCACATGATCCCTCCAGCAATCAGGACCGGGACCCTCTTTCAAGTGGGTTGTGGTCGCTGTCTGGGTGAAGGAGTATTCCATCCCAGGGCAGTTCACAGGGTGGTGTCCTTGTTCTCTACAGGCTGTACAGATGAACGGCTCCGGTCTGTAGTCAAATCTGAAATCTCCTCTCTCAGATTTTTTTTTTTTTTTTTTTATAGTCTCTAAAATATTCAGAATCTTTTCATCAGCATCCTTCAATTTACACACTGTGCTGTGCTGAGACTGTGGACCTCCTGGCGAGAGACTTCCAGTTCTGTGCTGAGAGTGCAAACCTCTTTCTGAGAGGCTTCCAGATTTGCGCGGAGACTCCAGAGAAACCCAGCTCTGTTCTGAGACTGTTGACCTTCTTCTTAAAGAAAGAAAAAGGCACAGAAGCGCACCAAGGGTCAAGAGAAATGCATTAAACACATAAAACAATTGCAAGTAGTAACTTACATATACTGTATGGTAAAAATAATCCAGTAGAAAGGAGTGCAGGGACATCTGGCACAGGTTGATGTCGGACACAGGGGTAGACGCAGAGGCTCACAAATCAGTCCCGCACGCTGGGACCAACTGGCTCGGCAGTACTCAGATGGTACTTCCGCGTTGCGTCCTCTCACGATACCCGTAGAGAGTAGTCCACCGCAATCACTGTGTCTTTACAGCTACAGCACTACTGTAATGGATAGGGGGACTCGCTCTTCCCAGCGTGTCCCCGTCACCTTGGTCCCTCTGGCTAATCCTTCCCCTTCCTTGCCTTTGCGGCCCCTGCTCTACTTCCTTGCGGCACGCTCCCATTCACGGTCCGCGCACTCGTGCGGTTCTCCCGCTGTGTGCACACGTTCCCGGTCCCTGGTCTAACGTCAGGGGACTCACGCCCCTCGGCGCACCTCCGTCCCCTCACCTACTTCCTCCGCTCCTTCCCCCTCTCTTACCCTTCAGCCGAGCACCTCCTCCACAATGCTTCCCCCACGCTCTGGCACTCGCGTATTGCGCGCATGTGACTGCATTACAGAGGGCGCGCGCATCTGAGTACTGCCGAGCCAGTTGGTCCCAGTGCGTGGGACTGATTCGTGAGCCTCGGCGTCTACCCCTGTGTCCGACATCAACCTGTGCCAGATGTCCCTGCACTCCTTTCTACTGGATTATTTTTACCATAAAGTATATGTAAGTTACTACTTGCAATTGTTTTATGTGTTTAATACATTTGTCTTGACCCTTGGTGCGCTTCTGTGCCTTTTTTTGCATGATCTTCCATCGCTGGAGCTTTCCCACAGCGGATCTTGGTGAAGGAGGGGTGCCTTCACGTTACAGCTGCAGCAAAAGGGGAGAGTGGATCTACTTCAAGATCACCATTTTTAGGAAGCATGAGCGCGGATTGATTGACTTTTTCTTCTTAAATACTCCAGCCTCTGTCTGTTCCTCCTCATATTTCTGTTTCAGGTTAGCAATAATTTTGTCAGCGTGACTCTGCTTCTGCTCCTTTGCAGTAACAGTAGCGTTTGCCATCTAAAGATCAGTCATGGCATTATCCAACCCACTACGCAAGCGACATTCTGTTATCTCCAAAGTTGCACTCTCAAGGTAAGCTGCAAACAGAAACACCTGTAATTCGACCTTCACTTTTTGCTCTTTATCCAATCATTCATCGAGGATATCACACTCATGTCTGGCAGGTTGCAGTGCATTTTCAGTGCGGGTCAAGGGATTGTCACTTATTTGTTCTGGCTCCATTTCTCCGCTATGGCTCGTTGAAGGATTCTCATTGTTAGCACTGGGTAGACCCTCTTCGGGTAACACACTTTCTGCCTTGGCCGCTTTGAAAATTCCACCATTCCAGGGATGATTCTAGGCCACAGAATCTCGCCCCCCTTCTGACATCATAGACTCATCTGCAAAATTTTCATCAACTTCCACGGTAAGCTGAGAACCTCTTTTCTTTTTCTCTCTCTTCCGCTTCACCTTGTCAGACTTTGATGCATTAGTAGTACTGGGCTCCCCCTCATTGCTTGAAACGTCTGCACTTTCATTGCACCCACCTTGCTTTTCTTGTGGTTGGAATAGCGGACGATAATATTCCTTGCACTGCTGGCACTGCTTTTGTCACCACCATTCAAATTCACGGTCGTAGGGACATGACACATCCGGCCGAAGGCTGATCACAGTCAAAACATACAGACATTTTCCTGTTGCTTCTCACTCTCGCTGTGCAAGCTGCACGTCAGTTAAACTTTTCCCCAAATTGTTTTTTTTGGTGAATTTCTACTCATGCTGTGCAGCCATTGTGAAAACCCCCCTTTTGTTTGTTTTTGTTTCGCACACATGGCTGTGCAGTCTTTACTCCTAGGTTCCGTACCTCACGTGAGTCAACCATCTGTAGGAGTCTCCCCAGATATTCTGTTGAGTTTATAGTTTCATTTTCTGCCTGGATTTGTGGCTCTTTATTCTGGTGCCCTCTACATGTGTTTCTTCTGCTGACCTCCAGAGGTTCAGCGGCATCAATACTTTTCCTTTATATGCTTTCGTAGGTCAGCCTCTGTAATGTGTTACACCTGACTCGCATACTGTTTGCAGGAAGTGTTGCAAAGAATTAAAATTTCCCTGATAGTCTCCGGCGAACCTTTAGAAATCCAAGGGCCACCTCTAGCCTCCCACTTCTGACACCATATGTAGGCAATGTGTGCAGTGGTGAAGACAGGAGACTTGCTGTTGGAAAATGAGTGTAGGCTTACATTTCACCGAAGGGCATCATCAAAAAAGCATAGGCATCAGCTTCCCCAGCGTATGAAAGTCCATATGCATCTATCTGGTGTCCCTTGGCATTAAGGATATGGCCTGCATGACCTTGTGTCCCTAGGGGTCAAGGACACACGTGTGGTCTGTACGCAGACCAGGGAGGTACAGAAAAACTGTTCCCTTTCAAGACTCAGCTAGGGTCGTTAGAAGTCCTGCCTTCCTCCTGGCAGGATTAACCACTGCCTTGCCGACACAGCAGCTCTAGCTATTGTAAACAGGCTTTGCCCCTGTTCTAAACGGGTATCCACAAAGTATAAGATGTGCAAAAACAATGGCACACTAGCATTGTTATGCTAGCTGTATTCATGAGGATTTTCTTTGCGCAGAGACACGTTAAACAATACACAGCACATGCATTAGAAAAACTATAACAACCGTCCCAATTACCGCACATGCATTACAGACGCGTTTCCAGGGGGCCTAGTGAGCCTGGCAGCTCTGTTCCAAAAAAGAGGAGGCAGTGATTTTATGTACATAGTTTTGATGTTATTTTCCCTGTTAATTCTTTCTGAATGTATTATTCACACATAGTGAAGTACTGAAACTGTCTGAATAAAAAGTTTGTTCACAACTTCTGTCTCTTGGTAACTATTGTTATAATATGAAGACACATTAATGTACGCCCAGACTTAATACAGTCAAGAGGATATAAAATATTAGGTCAGACAAACATATCCTACATTTACTTTAATCACTAAAAACCATAGTATAGTTTACTACATGAACTTTATGGCACATTATCAAATGCCACATCTGTTGATGTGTTTCAGGCATTTATATGATCCATGATATATATCTGTGTATGACACATGCAATAAAAGTGTTATGTCCCATACTCGGTTCAATCATTTTGGTACCACTTTACACCTGCCCTTTTTTGCTCATAAGCTATGATAATCATGGTCTGCATGTGAGTAACGGCAGGTTTTGGTGTGACTTCATTATCATGACGTTATTTCTATGCACTAACATGAACCGAGGTTTGTGGATACAGTATGTGATGTTAGGTTAACGGCTCATTAGCATATGATTTGCATATGAGTAAGCCAGGTGTCCGTTAAAATTTATCAATACCATATTACTCTGGTTAACGTGAGGGCATCATAACGCTAATCACTTTTGTGTATATGCGTCAGTGTTATCGCTATATTAAATGGCGGTAAAGTCACAATAAAATATGTCACTTCTGAGGATCTACCCCAATGACTCCCAAGACAAAAAAAGGTGTAAATGTCTCAAAGTATCCTTGCTGCAAATAAACAATAAAATAATCTGTATTAGATTTATCAAATAAAAAGTCTGCGATCGGATTCTAGTTATTTATCTGGGGCAGTAAAGCACTCCCAAGACTTATCCTCTATCTTCCACCATCAGTAGAGTTCATTGGTCTGGGAAATATGGTATGTGTAAATTCTTGGTTATTTAACCTTGTGGGTGCACTTTTTCTCTTCCAGTTCATGTAATACCCATACACTTGAAGAAGAAATCTATGAGGCTTTGAAAGCTCCATACACTATAATTTCATCTTTGGATAACTAATGTTGTTCCTCAAAAAGGTATCACATCTTCCGACAACTCTACATGTTATTTAATAGAAAATGAAAACCGTTTAAAACATTTTTTCTTTTTTAGTATTCTGGCAACCGGTAAAATACATACATGACTTCTGGATTGAAGGTTGAGTGCAAATGTATTTTATGTGCTGAGCTGTTCTGGAATGTGTGGGGAGGTTTTGAAGACCTTTCCAAGCATCAATAATGACCAGTGGTTTAGTTAAACAAAAGCCTGAGGAAGGGGCCATGGGCCCTGAAACATAGCTATTTTTTTTTTGCTAATACTGTATCAGTATGTGTCTGAACTTTTATTATGTCTAACTAACTTTTTGGCCTCCTGTGTGACATGGAAGGAATCAGCATTAAACAAGTCAATTGATAAAGCAAAGTACGAGGATTCTTTAAGCTTTTGTTCATTATTATGTTTATTGTTATAGTATATCAAACTGCCAATCTAACCCCCTTTGACTATAACACTTTATATGGAACATGACTGTCATGAGTATCAACCAACAGCTCTGTTGTCACATAGTTACATAATAGATTAGGTTGAAAAAAAAAAAACACGTTCAAATTCAACCTATGCTTATTTTAGATGACAGATGACTTATCCTATATTTGTATTGACAGTATTTTGTTCCAGAGGAAGGCAAACAAAAAAACCCCCAGTGAAATATCATCCAATGATATCTCATCAGGTGAAAATAAATTCCTTCCTGGCTCGAAGCAATGGCAATCAGATTTCTCCCTGGATCAACATCCTTCTCATGTTTACTGTTGTGACTGATCTGCAACACCTACAGGGTTTTACTTACGTAGAAAAAATATATATTTTTACCATTGCAATCACTCTATAATTTGCTCTTGTCATGTGCTTAATTTAAAGTTATGCATGCCCACATTCATGACGGATACAATCACTCAGAAGCATTCTAGACAGAAAAAGTGTAGTGAATTGTAAGAGACATACATTTGGATGAGGGATTGCCACTATCCACAGTTGGAAAATAAAGTAAATAACCAACCACTTTAAAACAATCAGAGTATGTAATTTACATGATAAATTCTTTAAATTATTAAAGAAAAGGTGAATGGCATTTATCATAATACAAATTAATTTTCTGTCTACATTGTCTCTAATTAGCGACTCCTCCAGAATTATAGATGAGCAGAGGGACTTGCTGGAAAGGATTTATTAAGAATTGAGGCAGCCGAGGACTTAAACTGCCTATTATCTACAGTACATTTTGACATGTCTAGGTTTAAAAATTCATGCAAAATAATAATAAGAGGAAAAAGAATGTTAGGTCAAAACGTGTAAGAATTTCAGAGAATTGAAACAATAACTATTTGCTGCTTTGCAATAAACTTCGAAGAAATAAGTTTGCATGGGGCACATACGGTCAGTTCTGGTGGGTCAGACTTTTATTGCATTCCATAAAGCATGCCCATTCAGGGATCTGTGGCACATACATTCCATGTACTGTGTAGTGATTACATGTGTCTATATTAGTCATCTGCTGTGAAACCACTTAAACTGTAACTGGATACTTGTCTGTATGTGGCAACTGCCATAGTGATGACAGTCCAAACCCCAAGCAGCCGCTGTCCGATTGTCAAAAATGTACCTGTGTGTTCATTAATGTTGACCTACTTATTAGGTAAGTATTAGGCAATTTGAAAACGTATCAAAGCTAGTTTTCCCTGTGTGTACATTAAGGGGTTAGCATATATAGGGGCCTATTCTATAAGCCTCGATAACCCAGTTAACAAGGCATTTTCGGCCAAAATGCCTACTGCTATTCAGTAAGCTTCGATAAGTGGGCGATTAAAGGCAGGAATCGCCCATTTTTGCAGCCGTCCAAAACACATCGCCGGGTGAGCGGCGATAAGCCACTTATCGGCAGGTTCTGAAACTCGTGCAATTCTAGTATCCTCGATTAGTTTATTGAGAATAATTGTGGCTCTAGAATTGCGAGTTTCTCCCAAAATCCTCACGCCAGGAAAAATTGGTGTGAGGCTGGGGAGAAGCTGCTGAGAAGGCGGCGAGAGAGCACTTAGAGAAAAAAAATGCTTTTTTCCTTCATCGGATTGATGCCGGGAGTCTCCGGAGCTGATACCCATTAAATATCAGAACCGGAGGACCCCGGCATAAATCCCATGCAATAAAAATGCATTTACAGGCAATTTCATTACCTTAGCGGCTGGCCGCTAAGGCAATGAAGGGGTTAACTACCAGTGTGTCACGGCGGAGACTCCTGGAGCGGCTAGGACCTCGGTGGCCGGAACAACAGGCAGCGTGGATAGTTGGTGTCACGGGTTGGGGTCCGTGGCATGCAGCAAGTAGGATCATTGGGGTCACAGGCAGGGTTCGGTGGCAGGCAGCAAGCAGGATCGTTGGGTTCACAGGCAGGGTTCGGTGGCAGGCAGCAAGCAAGGATCATCGGAGTCAAGGAAGGGATTGGCAACAGGAAGGCAGGAGCAGGGCAGAGGAGCAGGACTTGAGACTAGGGAGCAGGAAACAAATGGGGACAAGCCAGATTACTAGCAAGGGCCTTTAATAAGTACAGGACTCCACACGGAACAGGAACAGAAACATGGGTATAAAGAGTCTGGACACAAAACAAAGGTAAGGGGAAACAGGAAATTATAAGTACATTGGACAGGAGGCCCAAGAGCAGACAGACAGAGGAAACCCAGAGCAGACAGAAAACAGCAGCAAACCCGGTGGACAGATAAGAAACAGAAGGGGAGAGGAAGACCTAGGAGAATATATGTCAGGGCTATTTCCTGACATTACTCCCCCCTCTCTAGGGAAGTCCTCCGGACGACCTTCCCGGATCAGCAGGATGTCCTTCATGGAAAGCAGACTCGAGGTGGCCCTCCTCCGGTGGTCTATTTATGGACAAGGTATTTGTCCCCACAGTGACAGCACAGCAACCAGTCCATCAGGCATCAGTCCATATAGAAATCAGTGAGGATATGAGTTCACTTTCTGTGGTCTCCTTTTGTGACCAACATATCTTTTAGCTTTGGAATCTCTTTCTCCAACTTAATCTTTTCAGACTCCCTTGTAACCCTTGCTCAGCCAGCTTGCTATTGAATTCTATCTGATGTTCGGAATCCGTTTCTACTGTCCTAGTCTCATGCCATTTCATGGTATCACTTAAAAAGCCTTTAATACCAGCTATTTGAGTTTTCAGCTCTTGAAGCTGTCCTTCTGCATTTCTTTTCCCACTCAATGCAGTTGCCAGTTCAGCTTCTTTGGAGTTGAGACGCGATTCCACATCTCCCAGCTGACTCAGAGCAAGATTTAAATTGGTCTCCTTTTCTTTCTTTATTTCTTACCTACAGCTGCCTGTGTTCCTCCCGGACTTTGTCCAGCACCAGCTGCAGCTGGGCCCTCTCACTGGCTGTGTGGTCCAGCAATTTGCAAGCATCGGCCATTTGGGCCTCATAGTGCAGTGTCAGGCCGGTCACTTGACGGATACTGCCTCCTCTTCCCTTTTGTTGAGCTGTATCTTGAGCTCACCTGCAGGGCTGTGAGTTGCTGGGATGTGTGTTCAGCTGCATGCTTTAGCTCTTCCACTTCTAGGATTTGCTGCAAGTTCCACTCCTCAGCAAGAGACCCCTGTTTCTTGAGTGCATCCTGTAATTCTCCACTCAGGGTCTTCATCTCTACATTGTGCTCGCTCTGAGCTTGCTTTCACGCATCCTTCATTACGTTTTGGAGCTCTGCAAATTCCTTTGATCAGGTCCCAGCAGCTTGCCTTTTCCAGGTTTCTTTCTCCTGGGTGTACTGACTGTTGGAGATTGAGCAGTGTCTCTGCTCCTCAAGCTCTTGCTTCAATTTCTGGACTGCCTCATGCACCCTCTCATAAAATATAAAATTATGGCTGTATGCAGTGAAAAAGGTGATATCCCATTAGAGAACGATTCTTTACAAATTTTCAATAACCTATCAAAAGTAACAATAGCTAGAAGACGTGAGCTGAGACCCTTGACTGTACTCGTGAAAGACAACGGTATTTGATACCAGTGGGGGTTTCCATTCAAGTTGATTGCAGTAAAAATGGAAAACACCTATCCATGAGGTACCCAGAAGAAATCAATTTGTTCCTCAGATCCCTGGGTATCTCGGCCCCTGATCAGCAACAAGAACCCTTGAGGACCCAAGTTACCGACCGCAACACAGCTCCCCCACAGGCCTCAGAGATTGGTGGACCAAAATTCCTCTAGGACGGGTGAGAAGAGGATTCGGACCCCCCCCCCTACATTGAGGCGTTCTCTCCCTATGAACTGATGCCGCCCATGGGCCCTCACCAGACAAACCTTTCATGTATATAACCTACTACGCCTGTGACACTAATCCTCCCCCAGAAACCCATGGAGCCCAGAGCTCTATCCCACCTACCTGACTCTTCGGTCCCACGGCAGGCCCTGTGTGATGCTGGTCTCTGCCTACTAGCCCCGACCCCATCCCTTTGCGGAGGGAAGGATTGGAGGAGGGGTGAGATAGGGTTCCGGCCCTGTACAGATCCAGCCAGGGGCCCACAGAATAACATGACTACCAACCTCTCTACATGACCAACCAGTCTCTGAACTTGAGGAAAGGAAGGGCTAGAGATGTGGATCTATTTGTCTGATTAGAGGATGCAAGGAAGCAGGAATCACTATTAGGGCTGGCTCATATACCGAAGACCCCTTGGGAGGTCCCATATACATCCAGCGGCTGGCCTGGACCTGGCTCTTTTCCCTTGATTATGGAGGAGACCAGCCCTGACTCTACGCGCTCTGTCAGAAGGGGAACCCGGGGTAGGTTCCAGTTTTTTCCTGGGGGTAGAGGGCGGGAGGGGATGAGGAAGATGGAGGAGCAGTTTTTGTTTGCGGAGGCTCACCCTTGGATGACATCAGGACCTGTGGTAAGCTGTATAGTCCATATAGAAATAGGATACCATCCTCAACATCAGGTCTAATATGTTTTATATCAGTGGGTGAGTGATTAGATGAGGAGCCGCTGGGCCAAAGAGATGTTTAGGAGTAGACAAGACTAAAAGCAGACAGAGGGAAAAACTGAAAGATTTGCAATCTATCCGTCTCTGCTCGGGATTTGGGCGGGGCATGTTGACCTATCCCCCCCACCACCACCACAACCAGTTACTGCCTGTCTACAAACTGAATAAACTATATGTTGTATATGTTTTCCCTTCTGTTTAGATATATTCCGATGGGAATATAAATTCTAGTTAGGGTGTTGTTTAATTACTATGCTGAAAGAAAGTCTTTGTTTGTATCTTGGTTGCAAAAGATAGATCCTGGACCATTTGTAAGCAAACTGGGATGCGCCTGTTGAAACTACGCATCCACCCCCCTCCTTCACACTCCCTTCCCTCCACCCCCCTCCCACTTCCTCTCCAGTTCTCTCCTCCCTCCCCCCCTCCAACCCCCTCTCCACCCTCTCCCTCTCCCTTCACCACTCCCCTCCCCCTCCCCACCCCGCCTTCCCCTCATTTGTTACCCCAGCAAAGCACAGTGTCGGCACAAATAGAATTAGCCCAACTTAAACAACTAGTCTTTCTAGATGTACTCAAACTCTATATGCACCTGTCTTGGACAGACAATGATTCTAAAATAAAGCATAATCTCAATTATTTTGGTCTATATCTCCTCAAATGTTATTTACAGTATATGTTAAATGGAAAATGTCTATGTTGTTAAACTGAGGGTCTTCATACCCTCTTCACCGTTATCCTCAAATCCTTGGGACTGGGGTTGTCTCTCCAGGGCATTATCGCCGCCCCTTCAGTCTCCGTAATGACTGGTACAACTATTCAAGGGCATTTGTTACAACCTCGTTTGTTTTTTTTTTGTTTCTCCCCTACTGTGTCCTCCCCCCCAACTCCCCCTTCCCCGGGTTCCTAACTTTAAATAATGGCCCCCACTGTGGGAAAGTGGGTGGTATTAACATTTCTTCTTACAATTCTGGATCATGGCTAGTCCGACCTCTCTCAATCTAGTCTCTCTTAACGTCAAAGGCCTACAATCCAACAGAAAGAGGAGACTAGCCCTCCAAGAACTTAAAAGAGCATGAGGAGATATTCTCTTTTTACAGGAAACCCATTTCAATGTCCATGACTCGCCCCCACCCCACCCCCCCCCCAATATATTTAGAGGCACCTTTCCACAGGCGAACTACTCTTCATTTAATAGCAAAAAAAAAGAGGTGTAGCGATCTTAATCAAACAAGGTATTTCGTTTAGCACCGAGAAAATTATCACAGACCCAGAGAGTAGATTTCTCATATTATACGGCTCTCTTGCAGGCACAGCAATTACATTAGTCAATATATACACACCAAACGAGAACCAAGCTGATTTTGTGAAGAAAGTGCTAGAAACAATAGAACCCCAATATTTAACATTTGTGATAGTCGGAGGTGATATGAATATGGTGCTAAACCTAAAACAGACAAGTCAACCACTCCGTACCAAATACATTTGGTCCATGTTAAAAAAAAAAACCTACCAAAATGTTTAGGGACTTGCTGATTGAATTCTCATTGACAGAAGTATGGAGAGCCCAGCACCAAGGCCAGCGAGACTATACTTTCTATTCCCCCCCGCACCAAACGTATTCAAGAATGGTCTATTTCCTAGTCACTAAAAATATTTTCCACTCATCTCTCAGATCGGTTCAATAACCTGGTCAGACCACTCCCCAATTGTATAGGAAAGTACTACTCTCAGCTCCAAAAAATAGCATATATGGGAATGTTTCCAAGCGTGGCAAAGAAACCCAAAATATTGTCCATATGTGTTTTCTTGAGTAGTATAATATGGACGCATCCGTAGCTTCAAACAGGTAAATAAACCATAGTGGACATTGTCACGTAATAATATTGAATGAGGAAGTAACTGGGGGGGAAAGATGGACGCTTGATTGAGAACTGGTGGGGAAAGTGAAGCTGTGAATGAAACATACATCTACTTCCCCAGTGCGCTTGTCATTCTCCGTCCTCTCTTCTGCATCACCTATAATCCAGAGGTATAAGTAAATACCTGATTCCTTTGCGTGTCCCCGTGGAGATCCCGAGTGCTGGAGCCAAAGTGATGACTTGGGCTTCAGTCCGTCCGGGAAGGCTTCTGGCTGTTGCTGAATCTTCTGCTACACATGGAGGTGCTCGTCTTCCGTCGACGGTCTCCCATGATGCATCGCGTGTGTCCAGGAAACCTGCGCTACGGATGTGCGTCACTCCAATCCCCAAACAATGAAGGTAAGTAGAAAATTGGTAGAAATGCAAAGTCCAAAAACATAAGCACCAATCAACTCATCAGGTAGAGAAAAATAAAAAAAGTTTATTCATTACATATTAAAAAACAAAAAACATGGAAACAGAACAGGACAATTCTCCCACGCGTTTCAGGCTCTGCAGCCCTATCTCAAGGAGTGTAATAGGGGCAGGATGGTGAAAGGTTTAAATAGCCCCTCCTCTGAACTCTAACTCACCTGAAAAACATACAGGTGATAGAACTTTAAGTGGTGATCATTAGGTGTATACAGATTCTGTGTTGCTAAATAGTTCAATATTTTGATCACATGTGTGCAGACACCAGATGTAAGTTAAGATACAATTTATATCAATCAAACAGTAACAATTGTACTACTAGAAAAATCTATAAAACGTGATAATTCTTAACTGCATGAAGATAAACAGTCAAGAAATAACATGTTATAAGGCATCTGAACACATGTGACCAACTGGTGGTATAACAGTTCTATTGTATTGTACATAGTAACCAGTATATCAATCACAGTAAACTACAACAATTTATGATTGCAAGCATGACTGTTGAAAAGTAGATAATATAGATTAAGTCAAATAACAGAAAACAACATCAGAGTAATACAGAGGGTTGAATGATATGATATATTCACTTGGCAAGCATCAAGAATAACATCAAATAATTTCACTTGAAATCTAATCCATACCTATAAAGGCAAAACTAAAATCAAAGATCATATAGACCATCTGTAGATCAATAAATTCTTAATAATAATTAGTGATTTTCATATTTAGAGAAAACAAAATTATGTTTAAGTAAAGTTGATATGGGTTATTTTATCTTGATCATTTACATGAAACCAAAACAATAAAATTACCCTATTATTAATTTACTTGTACAATATATGTCATAAATATTAGACATATGTAAAGAATTGAATAATAATACAAAAACTCAATATTGAAAATATTTCTAGAAAATAGTTATAATGAGACAGATGATAATAAATAAAGAGGTGATATAAGCTTGCTTAGAGGAGCTTTAGTTGAAGTACAGGTAAACCCCGTTATAGCGCGACCCGTTATAACGCGAATCGGTTATAACGCGGTTTTCACGTGGCTCCCGTTTTTTGCACACACTGCACACACTGCTCACTGCACACACTGCTCACACTGCTCACACTCTCCCAGCACACACTGCTCACTGCACACACTGCTCACTGCACACACTGCTCACTGCACACACAGCTCACACTCTCCCAGCACACACTCTCCCAGCATACACTCTCCCAGCACACACTGCTCACTGCACACACTGCTCACTGCACACTGCACACACTGCTCACTGCACACACTGCTCACAGCACACTTCACACACTGCTAACTGCACACACTGCTCACTGCACACACTGCACACACTCTCCCAGCACACACTCTCACTGCACACACTGCTCACTGCACACACTGCTCACTGCACACACTGCACACACTGCACACACTGCACACTGCACACACTGCACACTGCACACACTGCACACACTCTCCCAGCACACACTGCTCACTGCACACACTGCACACTGCACACACTCTCACAGCACTCAGCTCTCACAGCACACTCTCACAGCACTCAGCTCTCAGCACAAAGCACTCACAGCACACTCTCACAGCACACAGCACTCACAGCACACTCTCACAGCACACAGTGCTCACAGCACACAGCACTCACAGCACATTCTCACAGCACACAGCACTCACAGCACACTCTCACAGCACACAGCTCTCACAGCACACAGCACTCACTTTTTTTTGCACACTGCACAGACTGCACACACTCTCACTGCACACACTCTCCCAGCACACACTGCTCACACTCTCCCAGCACACACTCTCCCAGCACACACTGCTCACTGCACACACTGCTCACTGCACACACTGCTCACTGCACACACTGCTCACACTCTCCCAGCACACACTGCTCACTGCACACACTGCTCACTGCTCACACTGCTCACTGCACACACTGCTCACTGCACACTGCACACACTCTCACTGCACACACTGCTCACTGCACACACTGCTCACTGCACACACTGCTCACTGCACACACTGCTCACAGCACACTGCTCACTGCACACACTGCTCACAGCACACTGCACACACTGCTCACTGCACACACTGCTCACTGCACACACTGCTCACTGCACACACTGCACACACTCTCCCAGCACACACTCTCACTGTACACACTGCACACTGCACACACTGCTCACTGTGCACACTGCACACACTGCACACACTCTCCCAGCACACACTGCTCACTGCACACACTGCACACTGCACACACTCTCACAGCACTCAGCTCTCACAGCACACTCTCACAGCACTCAGCTCTCAGCACACATCACTCACAGCAAACTCTCACAGCACACAGCACTCACAGCACACTCTCACAGCACACAGCTCTCACAGCACACAGCTCTCACAGCACACTCTCACAGCACTCACAACACACTCTCACAGCACACAGCACTCACAGCACACTCTCACAGCACACAGCTCTCACAGCACACAGCTCTCACAGCACACTCTCACAGCACTCACAACACACTCTCACAGCACACAGCACTCACAGCACACTCTCACAGCACACAGCTCTCACAGCACACAGCTCTCACAGCACACTCTCACAGCACTCACAACACACTCTCACAGCACACTACACCACACCTCCCACTCCCCCTCCCTACCTTTGGTGTCGGCTGCTGAGATCGGAGCGGAGCTGGCATCAGGAGGAGGGGGGGTCGGGAGGAGGGGGGGGTGTCGGGAGGAGGGGGGGTGTCGGGAGGAGGGGGGGTGTCGGGAGGAGGGAGGGTGAGTGAGGAGCAGGCTGGGACTCGGAGGGCCGCGTGGGCTATGCCGATGAGGGGGGGTGAGTGAGGAGCAGGCTGGGACTCGGAGGGCCGCGCGGGCTATGCCGAGGAGGGGGGGGGGGAGAGAGGAGCAGGCTGGGACTCGGAAGGCCGCGTGGGCTATGCCAAGGAGGGGGGGTGAGAGAGGAGCAGGCTGGGACTCGGAGGGCAACGTGGGCTATGCCGAGGAGGGGGTGTAGGTGTGGGGGCATGGGGGGGAGGAAATGGATGCCGGTGGTGGGAGGTAAGGAGCAGGTTGCGGCTGGACTCGCCGTTGCTAGGGGACGTGTAGGGCTTCCGGCCACCTCTTCCTTCCCTCCCTCCCTTCTCACTCCATCGCTCCCTCCCGATCAGGCGCGTGGCTGCCATTTTTTTTAAAAATTAGCGCGACCCCGGGTCTAACGCAGTCGGATCGGGTGGCCCCGAGGACCGCGCTATAACGGGGTTTACCTGTATATAGAATAAACTGATATAGAAATATATTGTGAGAGGAAAGAACACCAAACACCTAGAGAAAGTACAGTACTTCAGATCCCATTGGGTATTAAGACCATTAGAAGTCAAGGTGTTTAGAGAAAATATCCAATGGGCTTCTCTTCTGTATAAAGCGTTCTTCCTGTCACCTCCACGGCAATGCATATGGACATGTTCAATGGCAATACATTTAATGTTAGCAAGAGAGCCATTCTGACAAACATCAAAGTGTTTTGATACTGGATGCACATGGTCTCGTTTGGGAATGAGTGAGTCTCATGTGTTCCATTATCCGTATCTTGAACTTACGTGTAGTAAGACCAATGTATCGCTTATTGCAACCGCATATAAGCATATATATAACAAATTCTGAGTTGCAATTCATAAAGGTAGTAATATTGTATGACCCGGTATCCTCCATATCTGTAAATGTTTTTGTCTCGAGTATATATGAACAAACTTTGCAGCGACTGGAAGGATAGCAACTTGTAAGATTTGGAAAGAATTCTCTCTTTTTGAGAGTTTTGTCATTTTTAATCAATCATACTTGGGGATATTATATTGCCCAATGTTTGTGATTTTTTAAAGACAAATTTGGGATTTATTGCTGTGATGTATCAAGAAAGGGTCAATATTCAAAATAGACCAATGTTTGTATATAATTTGTTTGATTGCATGTGCTTGTGCACTTCCCAATTTACCTGACTCGTACCATCTCCTTTTTCAAGAGTAATTCATTTTGTTGAAAACTAAAGCTCTCTCCTAAACTATCCCAAAATAGAAAATATAATAAAATTGTCATTGATCGAATATTTTGTCATAAATAAGGGATCGGTCTCAACACCTGCGATGCTCTGAGAAGCCCATAAGGCTTCAACAATTCGAGGTGATTTTATTTTCATCGCATCCCATATGACAAAATGTAAGCTGAAAGTATACAAAGAAATAACAGCCAAAATTACAAATCTGGAACAGCAGCATAAAAACAATCCATCAAAAAAATTATATAAATCTCTATTGGCCGTCAGGCTGGAGTTAAGACAGATCCAACTAGAGGACACAGAGAGCTCTGAAATGGACCAATCAGCGATAAAGGTAATAAAGCTGATAGACCCTTGGCTAACAAGCTCAGGGGGGTGAGTCAGATCACAAATCTCCACAATTTAATGCAAGAATGGTAAAATCTCACATAATGACAAAGAAATTGCCCATGAGTTTACCAAATTTTAAACTAAACTGTACAACTTAAACCCCTCTGGGAATAAGCCTTCTAATATGGAACCAATCTCAAAATATTTGGAAACCTGGAATTTACCCCAACTGACTAAAACTGAATCGGATACTTTAAATAAAAGAATTACCCAGACTGAATTAGGCGATGCGGTCAAAGCACTTAAAGCGGCAAAATCCCCAGGTCCTGACGGATTTTCAAATATATACAAAAAACATTTCTCACAACCCTCTCGTATGCTGGAACTGTATAACTCCTTTCTGGATGCTGAACCGATCCCAGCTTCCATGGCCATGGCGAATCCAGCCATAATGCACAAAGAGGGTCGAGACCCACTTCAAAGTTGCAGTTATCGCCCAATTTCTTTCCTAAATATTTATCTCTAAATCTATAGCAAAATTCTTGCGAACAGGCTAAACGCCATCTTACTGAGATTGATCCATATAGATCAGGTGGGATTCATCTCGGGTAGACAGGCCTCCGACAACACCCGGAAGATAATTGATATTATTGAGCATGTGCATCTCACCGGGATCAAGGCTATCCTGTTGAGCCTAGATGCTAAGAAGGCATTCGAAAGGATAGACTGGTCGTACTTAGACAGAACAATGCAAGGATTCGGATTTGGGGGCTCTTTTCTTGAGGGTGTTAGAGCTCTGTATCAGAATCCTATAACTTTGGTCAAACTTCCGAGAAACAAGCTGGCCCTGATCAAAATTAAAAATGGCACGAAACAGGGCTGCCCCCCACCCCCCTCATTTTTGCCCTATCAATTGAACCTCTGGCCACAAGTATTAGAAACGATCCAAATATCCAGGGTATTCCCATAGGTAAAACAGACTACAAGTCTCCCTATTTGCAGACGATATCATCCTAACATTATCTAACCCCCAAACATCACTACCTAATCTTCAATTCCTTTTAACAGAATTCGGCAAAATATTGGGCCATAAATCTTACCCTTCCACCCCAGGAGACTAAACTCTTACAACTCAATTTCAAATACAAGTGGACCTCCCCCAACATTAAGTACCTGGGAGTTAAGATTGCCAGATACTATGGCTCTATTTTTCAATGTAATTCCCCCCCCCACCTATTTGAGAAGATCAAGAAGATCTGAAAAGGTGGAATAAGTACCAGATCTCATGGATTGGGAGGATAGTATTGGTCAAGATGAATACAGTATACTCCCTAGACTTATATTATTTCCAGAACCTCCCGATACTGATTCCAATCTCGGAGTTAAAAAATCTGCAAAGTAAAATGTTCCAGTTTATTTGGCAGGTCAAGAGGCCTGGGACGGCGAGGTCAGTTATGCTGGCATCGAGAGCAAGAGGGGGTATGGGGGTCCCAGCTATATTAAAATATTATCAGGCAGCTCAATTACGGCAGGTCGTGGTCTTGAATGCTGACCTGAAGTTGATTTGCTGGTTGGGTATCGAAACCCACTATTCGAGGGATAGCATACTAGCAAAGTCTCTGTGGTCCCCCGGGATACAGATACTAAAATGTTCAAATTGGGCCTGATGAAGATGCACATGGAACATCTGGAACAATACAATACAATAAAGAAAAATACAAACTTGCATAACCCCTGTCCCAACTACCCCCAGATTTCCCCCCAGGTTGCATACCAAAGCAATTTGACCAATTCCAGACTAAAAACATTAAGATAGTAGCAGATCTATTTATATGAATAAAGGGAGCTTCTTAGCTTCCAAGAACTCCGTAAGAAATATGAGACGCCAGACCTCCATTTATTTAAATATCTTAAATTAAGACATTTTCTACAGTATATAAAATATCCCGCAATCTCGCCTTTCCTGAAATCTCACATTTTGAATCCTATTGTCAAAAAGGAATCTATCAGAAGGGGTTGATTATGAGAATATATCTAGGCATAGAAGCATCGATAAACACCCCAGATCATAACTATATGCTCATTGGCTGAGGATTTAAATATCACTATCGATAGAGATGACTGGGAAGATATCTGGGAGCATGCAGCCAAGACCTCAATTTGCACCACGACGAAAGAAAACATATATAAAATCCTATTCCACTGGTATCTAACACCAGACAGGTTGAGGCAGATCTACCCGGAGGTCCCAGATCTGTGCTGGAGGGGTTGTGGACAGAAAGGGATATGGCTCACATATGGTGGAATTGTTGGCTTATGGTCCAAGAAATTATTAGGGATACAACGGAAATGGCAATTCCAGTAGATCCCTTAATATACTTATTAGCAAAACTGGTAGAGGATATAAGTCTCAACCTGAGACGGCTGATCTCGTTCATATTAACAGCAGACAGATGTTCAATAGCGGCCGCATGGAAGAAACTTGCCCCTCCCTCCAGGCGTACAGTAGAGAAACGAATAAATGAGAGGATGACTATGGAGAAATTAACAGCCTTTATGAAACAGTCCACTGATAATTTTCAGAGAACATTGGAACCATGGCTTGAAAAATAAGTCGAGATGAGCGACATTAGATTTAATTGGATGAAATTTGGAAGGACGGGTCAGTCCCAGATGCGCCAGAAAAGGAGCTCCTATCCTCCCAGAACCTGGATCAAATAAGATAAAATTGACCATAATGAGATAAGATTACTCCATGTACTTACCGTTTGAGCTGGACTGGGGAAGGATGGAGGGGGGGCTCCCAGCCCCCTTCCCCATCCCCTCCCCTTCCTGTTGATTTTTTTTTGCACTATTTCTTTTTTAGTCTGTCTCCGCGACTATATTCGCTATTCAGCAGTAACATAATATGAATAAGTCAACTCAGATCATTGTTGTACTCATATCTATGTATCAGCCGGTTATTTGAACCATTGGAACGGTGTACGTGGACACAGGTGGTCTATTTACTGTATCTGTATTTGATAGCAGCTGTAAGTTGTTGATTTTCATATGCTGTAAAACTAATAAAAAATATTTGAAACAATAAAATAAAATTCCCCCCATCTCTACTCGGCTAACCCCCCAAAATTAGCCCTTACATAAGAGATATTACGGTTATACAGCATATTTACACTAAAATATCCTTATTTTGGGTTGGCATCCCCACATTTCATTCATTTTAGTGATTGGACCGTCACAGTTGAAGTTTCAGAATTTTTACATTGTTCAGGTTCCAGAAAGCAACTTATTGTTAAAATGCAATCGTAACAACCCCCCCCCCGAAAAACCCATAACATAATAAAAACATAACCACTTATTTTGAACATGTTGCAGTTTTAATTGTGTTGATTGATTACTGCTTGGCGTAAAAACGCAATTATTTAGCCAGAACACAGATATATGAACGTACAGCAAGGATGAAACATACAGTACAAACCAGTGCAGATACGGACCACAACTGCTGCCCTACGACGAGATAACCACTTGAGAATTGAATGGCTCAACAAGGAAACTTTATCTCCATTGGTCTTGCAAACCTTATTGTTAAGATTTATCACGATGAAAAGTGTTTGCAACACATGGCTTTTTATCAATCTTACTGAAAAAGACTCCAGCAATTTGTACAGCTAAATAATATAATCTGCTACATTATCCTTTTTGGAATGTGGTGGCCCTATAACAAATAGAGTGTGCGCGTTTTCATTGGTGATGTAAGTTTTTTTTTATTATCCTAAAAATGCTTATACATACAGCTCAACCCGTTATAGCGCGATCCGTTACAACGCGAATCCACTTATAGCACGATGTAAGCGTGGCTCCCAATTTTCGTATTTATGAATACTTTCCAACACGATTATTGGTATCTTAAATACTTTATTGCACAATGCATACAATTGTACATTATTTCTAACGCGATCCGCTTATAACACGATGTGATTCTTTGGACCCCAAGCACAGCGTTACAAGGGGGTTGAGCTGTATAAGGAAATGCGCAAGGTGAGGTTATCCAACTACTTGAGTGTTGGAGATTGCCGGGAATGGAAAGGGGTGGCACATTTCTGCCCTCCTCCTCGTTTTGTTTATGCAGACATGGGCTAGAAGTCTGGAAGAGAGAAATCATTAAAAATAAAAAAAAAAGTTTTACTTAAGGGAAGCCACAATGGACCTCATTTAAAAGCAAGGAAAAAAAAATGAAACAGTTGTCTGCACATCTTAGGAAGAAGGAAGCTAGTGGTAAAATACAGGCGCTCCTTTCTATTTTAGTTCTGACGGGGACAAAGCGAGAAACCATATGTCATTGTATGAGCAACCTACTTGTACATCATATGATGTATGTGCTTCATACCCTTCAACCAATTACTAGTAAGTCTTACTAATATGATTATCCCTACATATGGGCAGAGTACTATTTATTATTCTGCCTGAAAAGCACAATGTTTCACCCCCCCCCCCCTCCCCTTCGACTCTTATAATATTGTCCCTGTTAGACTTTGCAATTACTTTAAAATAAATTTGTAGAAGATACAGTTGTGCCTCTTGGGTCAGTGAGCAACTTGCCTGTTTCTCTTGAAGACAAGTTGCTTTTTTTTAAGGACCCCCTTAGTTTACAGTGTAGTGTTTTCCAGCTTGAATAATTGTCCAATTAAATATAATTTGGAAATCTATGCTAACCCTGTACTTGTGTTGTATGAGCAAAGGTATCTGGAGGATGTGCATTAATATATCCCTGTGAGCCCCATCTCCTCAATATTTTTTGTTTAAATTAAACAAAAGGAGTGATTTGTAAGAGATCTATAAACTGGCATTAGAAAAACTAGTTCAGTGAAAAGTAATATATGTGTTCCATTCCACTAAATTTCACAGAAATAATCATAATCATAAAATGCAAAAAAAAGTAAGTTGTGTGTCTCCAAACTCCAGTGTATTACAGTAAATCCATGCCACACATTTTCACTATGAACCATCAGCAATTCTTTTTTGTTATTGTGTCCAGGGATTTCTGTAATACAGTATATACAATCCCTGTTGCAATTTATACAAGAAAAAAAAACAACAACAAGGAATCAAAGAGATTAATAGCCCAATGTCTAAAATTGCATTTATTAAAAAAAAAAAAAAAAAAAATCTTATCCAAACTACTTCAATAATAACTAAAATACTACATGTAAAAAAAATAACTCCATCTCTGGCTTCTTCTAAACGGTCACTGCTAATTTGGATTCCTTTATGATGCATTGTTTAGCTCAGCTCAACTTTAATCCCTAATTAATTAAGTCTTGTTACACTCTTGACTACAGGGAGGATCAGAAGGACTGATGAACGTGAGTGGACTTTATTGACATACATTTAACTTTTCAAGGTAACAAAAAAATAGCTGTAGGTAGTACGTGCTCGCTGACTGTTTGTTCTCTTTATGGTTCCATATCTCTCCTGCAGCTTAATACTCCTCCCGTGATCAACGGGGTCAAAGGTAAAACACTAAAATGAAAAAGGATGCCGTGTCCGGCATCATGGTCTCAGGCGTCACGCGTTACTGAACGCAAACTCTACCTCTACGCGTTTTGTGTTGATTTAACACTTCATCAGGGTGTTAAATCAATACGAAATGCGTAGAGGTAGAGTTTGCGTGATGACAGACACAGGCATCCTGCAGTCCCCGACGAGGACGCCGTTATCACCTGCGTGTGATTGCAGTTGTGGCTGCTCCGTCTATTCACCAGGACTTTGTCTCAGTTTTGAGGTTACTGCTTCCCTTCCCTTGTGTGTGGGACTGTTCACTTGCTAAAGTGTACATCTGTGACCTGACTGGGAGATCTAAACGTTTTTTATTGTAAGTTTTGTGACTTGTTATTTTTTACATAAAGTTCCACTTTCTTTTATTGAAGTTGTCTCTCTGTGCGGTTTTTCTTTTAATTTTAACAAAAAAAAAATGAAACTATTTCCAAAGAAACCAAAAATATATATATTTTCACTTTAAGTATGTTTGTATTTAAATTATGACATTATTAGGTTTAGTTTCCTTTTTATGTAAGGTAAGTGGCACTGTCCCGTCAAGGTGACATTGCAAGTGCCAAATTTATTTTAATGAACGCGATTTTGAAAATATCCTATTTGTAATTGTAGCTCTGTTTCCCCCAGAACACAGGAAGCTACCAGTGCTGCTATTATACCTGTTGGCTCCAGTAGCCTGAGCCTCTGCCACAGAGAGCTTGGGGTGTGTACTTACTCTGGTGCAGCACCTCCACCTGTGAGGGATCAGAGCAGAGCGGAAGCAGCCCCTCACAGGACACAATAATAAACACACACAGTCATAAAATAGCGGAACCTTTACTGTAACAATATGTGTAATAAGAATAGTATAACTCCCTCTATACTGAAGTAATTATGTCCACAACTACCCCACGCCTCGCAGGGCCTTTTTCCCCAGAAATGATTCCCAACACCGTGTCCCACACCATGTCCACAGCAATGCGTAGTCCCTTGGTCACTTAACCCACAGTGTCCCTAAAGAACCCACCCTTATAGGTGTGATCAGCGCCTGTGTTTGTACCGGTTTTGTTGGTGCACTTTGCTGACTATACCTGCTGGGCGCGCCAGCACCCGGTCCGTTGAAACTTCAAAAAGAATCCGCCGATCCACACGCCTTCACGTCGTCGTCATGGGTGGTCCCACCCAAATGATGATGCTCTCTCTGTAATTAGAGTGGTCTGGTCCCAGACCTCTCCTCAGGGATGTCAGCGTCCGCTGTGTCCCTAACTGTCCTGCATTGCTAAGGGGATCTGTTCCCTATTCTATGGCTGTCCCTGGAGCAACCACAAACTTGAAGGATGACTTAGGGCCTATGACTGGGGCCAAGGGGTAGGCTGGCCTAGTGCAGAGGCTACTTGCCTCTCTGCACGAACCCTCTGTCCCCTATCCCTGCCTGTCACGCACTGACTAACGTGGTCTCACTCTATGACTATATCCTGTCAGCCAGTGAAAAACCCTCGAGCCCTATTGGCTGCTGCATACCAGATGACCGCCCCCGAGGCTCATGGGACCTGTAGTTCCCATCCCTAAGCCTTTCCCTATTGGCATGCGCAACACAGTATTGGCCACCACACTAGTCGCATGCATTGCGCAACACAAAATGGCAGCGCCCTGAGCGTCCGGGCCGCCGCGCAGCCTCCAAAGCACCGGAGCGCTCCCTACCCCTTTCCAACCACCTCTGAGGAGCCGACTATCCGTCGCCGACTCCGGGGACACTCACACCCTCCCGCAGTGCACCCACATGACCCGTGGAGGTAAGGGGGGTCACACGAGCCCAAGGGGTCCAGGGCTACATAATGACTATCCTATTAAATAGTTTCAATGTGCTAGGACCTGCAGGGTGAAAAAGTACAAGATCTCCAAAGACAAATACATATTTGACAGTAAACATTGGTATAAAAAAAATGAGAATTTTGGTCTTGGTTTTAGATATTAAACTCAAAATAAGCAGCATTTGTTTGTTTTTTCAAAATTGGGGCAGTCTTTTCATGTTTTTTGGGGGAAGGGTGGGTTTATTTGCAAACTCAAAAGCTTGCCCAGATTATTAAAAATCAAACAAGAACCCTCCCCTCTCCCCCCCACCCCCTAAAACAACAAAAAAGAAAAATCAGGAGATTGACCTCTCATTTTGACTAAATAAAAAAAAATTCCACTTGTGAGCACATTCACGTCTCAGACAGGTCTACACCCCTGTTTTTCCCCCATTATCTTTTAGCATACAATGCTTCCACTGCCGCCAGGGATTCTGGGTAATGACGTGCAAATGAATACGCGGTGTCACCTTTTGCTTCTGCTTCTGGCTCAAACGAACGATGAACGTGGAAGTACTATATGCGTTCAGAGTGAGAGTGTAAGAGACGTGTGCAGAGGTACGCAATGGAGACCGTTTAAAGTGAAACTAAAATTAGGCTTTATTGCGCCTGTCCCTTTAGCACAGGAAAACATATGAAATAAGCCAAACAAAAACCTACTCCGCTTTAGCGGATATCTACACATGTAGTCCAGCCCTCTCTAACTAGGTGGTTAGCTAAGCTATTTACCAGCCGAAATATATATACACGTACATATATACAGCTATACAACAGTCTCATAAGAATGTCTTATCTGTGTCTTGTAGCTGTAGGGGAAGGCTTCTCTGCTCTCTTGGGTCCGCACCCTTGTGTGCTAAGGCAATGTCAGGATCAGGTTTAGAATCTTGTCCCCTTTGTCTTGCTGTCAGTCTGCAGTATCTTTGCAGCTCAAGACATCTGTCCTTCCTTGCTTCAGCCCACAATTGTGAGACTCAGGAATCCTTCTTCCTGTCTCAGAACAGGCTATTTCACAGAGCTCTAATCAGCCAGGTGGAGTTGGCTGATTGCACACCAGCAATTAACCAGCACACAGCTGGATTAGAGGCAAGTTGCTTTAACAGGGATAAATCCCTGTGACAGAGAACCTGCAAACCTGGCCATGGCGACCAAAAAACCCAGCAAAGTAACACATTAGGAATTATTAAATGGTTAGACACAGTATAATGACTTTTGGTATCCCGCTGTGAGAAAACTTTCCCCAGCTTCTTGTCTGCAAATTTCTCTCATTCCCTACGGAGAAATGAGTTGGGCTTGTCTGCTGCATCCACAGCAATCGAGGTGATCCAGGTTGAAAGAAAATCAATAAGGTACGTCCATTTACTACTCACAAAAGAAGGTTTGAAGAAGAAGACGGGCTTGTAATTCAAGCACGAGAGACTTCAGCATGTGTTTGAATGGGTTGTTAATTTCTATTTTCACTTTGAACTTTTTTTTTAATGATTCATGACCAATTGTGATTCAGGTGGAGAGGAGGGGAAAAAAAGATCTAATTATGTCATAAAAAAGGCTAATCTACTGGGGGAAGCCTGAGGCTGTCCTTATAGCGCCGGCGACGCGACTGTCGTGTCAAAAGAAATGCATTGTCGCCGTCGTTGGCGCTTATAGTGCACGCGACGGCGAAGGTGCGACGGAGCGACAGTGCTACTAAAAATCTGGTAGTCATTGTTATTTGATTTTTTTTCGGCGACGGCCTCCCCTTGCGGCCAATCAGGAGCTTCTCCGTCCCTCTGCCTTCCCCCTTTAGGACGTTGCTGGCCTTGTAGCCAGCGACGTCACCTACATTTTTAATATAACTATCGCAATGGCGACGGCTGACGTCATCGGTCGCGTCGCCGGCGCTATAAGCGCGGCCTGAGGAAGCTTCACGTTGGAAAAAGTCATAATGTAAGTTTATTAATATGAATACAACTGATACTGTCGGCATAGGCAGCAAAACATGGAATTTATAGGAGAGATGTAGTCTCTCGGTGGTAAAACTGGTGCAAAGCTGGTGCAAAAAAACAGCCTCACATTTATGGGGGAAAAAAATAAGATTATTCGCAGTTTTGTCACCAGGTACGTGTGTCTATCATCTACTAAAGCAACATTGACATTAGCATTTTCATCATACATCTCATAATGTACATGAAGGCAGGGGTGCTTAACTCCATTCTGCAAGCCTCTCACCCCCCCCACACCCACACCCAACAGGTCAGGTTTTCAGGATATCCCTGCTTCAGCACAGATGGGCAGTCTTTGACTAAGCCTCTGATTGAGCCACCTGTGCTGAAGCAGGGGTAACCTGAAAACCTGACCTGTTGTGGGGAGAGGCTTGAGGACTGGAGCTGAACCACCCCCTGCATCAAGGTACTTTGAGGAGTATCACTAGGAGCAGTTAGGTAGGACTTCCAATTTCTTCCAATTTTGCCTCTTTGTATAAGTGTATGGGTGAGAGAGAGGATGGAGGGGGTGAGAGAGAGGATGAAGGGGGTGAGAGAGAGGATGAAGGGGGTGAGAGAGGATGAAGGGGGTGAGAGAGGATGAAGGGATGAGAGAGGATGAAGGGGATGAGAGAGGATGAAGGGGATGAGAGAGGATGAAGGCGGGGTGTGAGAAAGAGGATGAAGGGGTGAGAGAGGATGAAGGGGATGAGAGAGGATGAAGGGGATGAGAGAGGATGAAGGGGGTGAGAGAGGATGAAGGGGATGAGAGAGGATGAAGTCAGGGGGTGAGAAAGAGGATGAAGGGGGTGAGAGAGGATGAAGGGGATGAGAGAGGATGAAGGGGGTGAGAGAGGATGAAGGGGATGAGAGAAGATGAAGGCGGGGGGTGAGAAAGAGGATGAAGGGGGTGAGAGAGGATGAAGGGGATGAGAGAGGATGAAGGAGATGAGAGAGGATGAATGGGTGAGAGGGTGTACAGGGGGTAAGAGAAAATGAAGGAGGGTGAAGGATCGTGAAAGAGGATGAAGGGGGGGGGGGCGAGAGACAGGATGAAAGAGGGTGAGAGAGAGGATGAAGGGGGTGAGAGAGGATTAAGGGGGAAGAGAGAGAGGATTACGGGGGGTGAAAGAAGATGAATGGGGTTGGAGCGAAGATGAAGGTGGAGCAAGGATGAAGGTGGGGTGAGAGAGAATGAAGGGAGGTGAGAGAAAGGGTGAAGGGGGGGCGAGTGGATGAAGGGGATGGGAGATAGGATAAAGGGGGTGAGAGAGGAGGAAGGGGGTGAGAGAGAGGATGAAGGGGGTGAGGATGAAGGGGGTGAAAGAGGATGAAGGGGTGACAGAGGATGAGGGGGTGAGAGGAATGAAGTGTGTGGGAGAGAGGATGAAGGTGGGGTGAGAGAGAGGATGAAGGGAGGGGGGGGGGGTAAAAGAGAGGTCTGAGGTGGTGCAAATCAACCTGTCGACTGAACTGCATCAAATAGACTAACAATCTGCTAACATTTTAGTTGTCTACAAGGAGAAGAAAAATTGCATTAATAACATGAATATTTAGTTCCCTTCATCTGTTTTTAAAAAAAAGCCATGGAACCTGAAGCCGAGCAGCTCCATTATCTCCCAAAAAACAGCACCAGGTTTGAATGAGAAGATCCCACTCAAGGCAAGCAACATATTACCATACTGTGTCCTGTCAACATTGTTCCCCCAGGCAATCTGTAGCTCAGTGGTATTCCTACGAAGCCAGTATCCACAGTTTGCGGAGATCACTGGATACATACTTTAGCAATTCTGAGTTCTTTCCCATAAAATGAAAGCAGGGGAAGTTCAGCTCATGTGATTGTTATGAGTATAGGTGCTTCCCTTCAAGTGGTTAAATGGATGAGATGGGAATGTACCATCTTTTGTCCAAAACATGCAATGAAATACCTCTCTTTGCCGTTAGAAATATGAAAAGGTTAATGATAATATATTGCAGGATTTATGCAGCATGTAAATAGAATAAAGATATAAGGAATTAGTCAATTAGATACATAGAAATTGCCGGCTTTTGTGCAACATTAGGTATGGCATGTGCCCGGGCATGCTAGGGGCCCTTATGACATCGCTGGTACATTACTATTTTTCTTGAGGGTGATTGGGAGGGCCACCGAGTGCTCGAAACATAGATGGCTCTCCCTCCACTTACGTTTCCGGCATCCGGGCACCAGATGTGTCATGTGAGTGGCCCCTGGAGCAATCGCATGAATCAAAAGTGCCAGGGGTCCCATGGCACTCTGGTGCGAATGGACCTCGCGGCACTATTAAGGCTAAATAAAAGAGAGAGCATGATCTATGGAGATTTTGTATTTGGTATTTCTTTACTTTGGTACAGTAGAATCTTGGTTAGCCGACATCTTCCCCCACCTTCTCACTTACCAGGCTTACCGGCGGCGGCAGAAAAGGAGGACTGAAGACCACGGGAGTGGAGCGGCACAGGAGAAAAACAGCTGCCGCCAGGAGAAGAGGACCCAGGACCATGTCAGCGGATGGAAGACGTTGAGCCAGCGGGTGGAATGAGACGACATGTAATTGGAGCAGGAGAAGAGCAGCACAGGAAACGACAGAGGAGGAATGTGCTGTAACACCGGAAGTTGTCTGCCGGTGTTACAGTGCGTTCCTCCCCTGCCGTTCTCCTGTGCTGCTCTGCTCCTGCTCCGATCACGTCTTTTCCTGGTTCCGCCGCCCGCTTTCTCAACTTCTTCCCTCCGCTGACATGGTCCTGGTTCCTGTTCATCTGCCAGCAGCTATCTTCTTCCAGTGCTGCTCCGCTCCCATGGTCTTCAGTCCTCCTCATCTGCCGTCGCCGGTAAGCCTGGTATGTGAAAAGGGGGGGGGGGGAGGGGGGCAAAAGTCAGATAATACTTTCCGTATTATCTGTCATTTTCAGTTAATCGACACGTTATTGGTCCCGTTTAGGTTGGATAACCGACACTCTACTCTAATTCTATGAGGTTTAATGGCTGTACATAGTTTGCAACGAGATATAGCTAAAGAATTCAACAGGACGCAATGGTATTTAAAACTAGCCCCTGAATGCCTCAAGCCCTCAGCTCAGTGTGTGGCTGTTGCTGCAAGCATTGGGGATCAATGTTGATGACCTCATCCTTTGTGACCCCTTTAAAGAATTCTTTTGCTTTGATTGTTCTCCGGCAACGTCATCATGAATATCAATGCGCTATCTTTATTTGTTTTCGGTTTTAGCAGAATTCGACTTTAAATTATTTGCTAGGAGCCATCAAACAGCATGAAGACATTTGAATAATTATGTAATTGCCCGAGTTTTTATTTTTTTAAATAAAAGTGCAGTTACTGCTATTATCTCAAATACTTTGCCTGCCTCTGGTTAAGGAAATAATGATGAATGACAGAGATAAAAAAAAAAAAAATAGCTTGATACGAGTCAGTTCAGTTTCCAGAAGAATAATCAAAACTGTAGGACTTCTTTGAATGGAAAAAAATATTGCAATGATAATTTTGATGATCTGTCACTGCTTACTTTGAAGTTTTTCAGACAAAAAAAAAAATTATCTCCAGAACAGAGAGGATTATAGTAGTCTTGTTTAGAACCATCTGACTGAGAGTGACATCTAATTTCAGAATATATAAGTTGCATTAAGGCCATGGAGACTTTGAATGACTTTCAATATCTTCAATTTTGTACATTTTCTATAAACGGCTTAACTAGGTTTTTAGCTTAACCAAAAAAACAAGGGCTGAAACGTTTCCATCAGACACACATGGCGCAACATAAATAGGCCTCTATAATTCATTTGAAATAAAGCCAAGCTAGGTTATATCATTCTTAAATCAGTTAACCACCTCGGTGCAGAAGAGGCTCGCAGAGCAACAAATTGCCTTGCAAATCTAGCTGGCTTAAAAGAGGTTAAAGTCATTTCTGCAGAGGAAATTCTGCGAATCTCTTCATGGTTTTGCATGGATCACTCAGGTTTGGGCTACATTGTAATTCATGAAGCCGTTTTTACTGGTGGGATGTTTCAAGGTTTATGATTTTGTTAGATTCTCAAGTGTTAATGGGGTTATTTGTATCGGAAGAATTATAATGACTTATCAGAAAACACAGCAAGGACTCCAGAAATAGCAGGTCTCCCATCAATTACCCATTCTAGCGTATTCACACAAGAACAGTGCTAGAAATCTTGCAGAGACTACTGGGATTAGTGTTCTTGCAAAAACCTGACTTACACAAATTAGGGTAGGCTGAGAACATAATTTTCTTTTAACAATCTCCTTGCTTAATTTCCTAAAGAAAAAAAAAAAGACAATGTTATATTTCTTCATTTGAAATGCAATGCATTCAGGGTATATGAACTACCAGACAAAGGTTTAATGCAATATATACCAGTATGTGTGTGTATTTATATATATATATATATATATACATACACACGTGTTAAATATACAACGTGAATCCGCTTATAACGCGATGCAAGCGTGGCTCCATATTTTCGTATTTATGAATACTTAACAACACGATTATTGGTGCCTTGAATACTTTATTGAACAATGCATACAATTGTACATTATTTCTAACGCAATCCGCTTATAACGCGATGTGATTCTTTGGACCCCAAGCACAGCGTTATAAGAGGGTTGAGCTCTCTCTCTCTCTCTCTCTCTCTCTCTATATATATATATATATATATATATATATATATATATATATATATATATATATATCTTAAATCTCTAAACTATGTCACTTGACTAGATAGTGATATTCTGTTACAGTCTGTAAGACCCATGGCACTGAAAGTGAGTGCAAATACTGTACCTCCAATGCGTCTGACTCCTTACTCCAAATGAGTATCGTTGTGCAGGCCTTTTTGGGAGCCCTTCAACCTGACATGCTGAAATATAAAACAGTGCTGAGTATTTGTAAAACTAAAAACGCGACAGTAGTAAATATTTATAGATATAAATTAGTGAGTATACCTGTATGTGATAGCAGGGTTTACATGTTTTAACTAGTACCATACAGTAGATATAAGTGTAACTGTGTTTCCCCCACCCTCTGGGATATTGGGCCACTACACGGTATCATGTGTTGGTTACCTGCTGGCTTACGGGATACTGAATGGTCCGCCGGTGGTAGTGGGGACATCAGCACAGGCTTCTTGGGTAGATGACTGGTCTTTATCTCATGGTGATCAGCGCCTCCGTTTGCTGCAGGCTTCAGTAAGATGAAGGCAATCCCTGCAGAAGAACTTACTCTACACCCCCCAGATTGATTGCACACCAGGCAGGAGTGTAGTTGGACGGAAACACTTTATTATCTCTCTTCTCTGCATACACAGCATACAACAGTATCTGCATAGAGAATGAAGGTGGCAGAAAGTTATTGGTAGCTTCCACTGGTAACTGTGGTTGATCTCCTAACACTCTTTAATTCTTTACCCTTCCCCCACCCCCCCCAAAAAATAAATTCCATAATATGGAGAAGGATTCTTCTGCTGTTGATCACGGAGAGTTAAAGGAATACTGAAAACCCAACTACAGTATAACGAGGGTCTTTGTGGTAGATCTATTTTCTGGGAAAGGATCAGGAAGATATTGGGGGGAAGGTATCGGAAATCAATCCGCCATGAACTGCCACTGACTTGTATGGCAGTGAATGCAAGATACAGTTCCTATACCCATTATCAGAGGGTAGTAAATCCCTCGCTTAAGAATTCTTCTACAGTACAGTACAGTACAGTACAGGGCTTACTTTTTATGCTTAAGTATATGTAAATATGTCCACAACTGCAAAGACTTAAGCAATTCTTGTAACTTGCTAGTTATTTTAGGAGGCAAAAAAAAAATCCATTGGTGTGTTTTCTGTTTTCTGGTGTTTGTTGGTTCCATAGCAATCTTATAAGAAAATGCCTCACTCTCTTTAAGGACTTAAATTAGTAAATGTCATATTCAAGGATAAATAATAATTTGAAGGGCAAACAGTGCCATGCTCAGCAGGATAGTTTACATAACACAGCTATGGGAGTTTCATCAATTTATCGTGTTTATACAACAAGCCCCAAAAGCAGCCAATCGCCCTGCAATCAGCCTAGACCTCCCATTCTAGTCAATAGGCTTTTTTTTGGTGGTGGGGGGTTTACTGAATAAACTCCTATGAGATTTGTAATTATTTATACTTTATCAACATAATGTCAATAGAATTTTACAGGAAAGCAAATAGCCCAAATGATTGATTTAGTATTAAAAGTAATACTTCATCCTAAGACTTTAAAAAAAAGTTTAACTGTATGTTTACCTCAGATGATAAGTGCTGGAATAGTATATTTAGGTCCTTCCGGCATTAACTGAGAAAATGCCGACCGAAACACGAATATTGCCAGAATGCAGAAAGCCTTGGGAAGGAAAGTGTTAATAATCAGTGATTGAATGCAGGGGTTTGTAAGATGTAAGCCGCTTTAGTGTCTCCTACCACAGCCCTAATTTAAAATTCATAAATGCTAATCCTCCATAATTTACGGTTTAAAAAGCAGCCCCACTCACAGGCCCTGTGGCTACAGCTCTGTCAGAGTAATTATGCCGCCAAGCTGAAATTGGACTACTAACTGAGACTTTAAACAGGGAAGGAAAGCCTCTTCCCTGGCAGCTTACCCAATTATTCCAAATAAGCAAACAGATTAGCGAGTAATTTTCCAGTTAAATCTGGTGAATGGTGCCAGAATTGTATGTTAAATATTCAGAAGTAAATAGATTAAAGATGAAATGTTCCCCCCCTTTTCAAGCTTAATTTAATGTGTATACAGAAACTTTTTATTCCGATCCTCATTGAAGTGAGTATCACGTCTAATAAGCAGACGTACTGCTTGCATTTGCTTTGCCTAGTAGCAGGGCTTGTGCTATTGATAAGTTAGGTCAAGCTTCCAGGAAACAGGAATCACAGGGAACACATCTTACTGCTTTTTAATAATATTAATAATATTAACATGAAATATGGACCATTTGGCAAACCTACAGTACTATCCTCCCCCCTCTTACTTTGTTATATCAGATCCTGATATTTGTCTATTTCTATGTATTTTAATTACAGGTACAATATAGTACAATATTTATAATAAAGAGGTACGATTGGATGACCGTGTAGATCAGTGTTTTTCAACAGGGGTTCCTAGGAATCCTTGGGTTCCCTGCAATTTTAAGATCATTTGAAAATTGCACCAAAAACAGAAGAATTTATAATGCATCAGATCTCAGACACGCTAAAAGAGAGGGTAGGGGGTTCCTTACAATGCATCTGATCTCAGACGCGCTATTAGAGAGGGTTGGGGTTCCTTACAATGCATCTGATCTCAGACGCGCTATTAGAAAGGGTTGGGGCTCCTTACAATGCATCTGATCTCAGACGCGCTATTAGAAAGGGTTGGGGCTCCTTACAATGCATCTAATCTCAGACATGCTATTAGAGAGGGTTGGGGTGCCTTACAATGCATCTTATCTCAGATGCGCTATTAGAGGGGGTTGGGGTTTCTTGCAATGCGAAGACCACTGGTCTGAGAGGAGACAAGAACAGAAAGGGTCCCCGTTATCTAGCACTCAACTCATGGGTAGTGAATGATTTAAAATGTAACCTTTATTAATATATAATATAAAATAATGTGACTCGCTATCAAGCGATTCAGGTTTTTTAATCATGGATCACCAAGTTTACCAATGACCACTGAGTAAGTTACGATGTATTACTGATAATAAATATATACATAAGCACATACTTGTGGTTAGGGGCTAGCCACCATGGTACCCTTCACCACACTTGTGCAACTTACCTGTGTGTGTTGTAAGTTTTCATCTGGAATTGGAATAGACATATCAATAATATGTGATTATGCTTCTGGTGTAGGCATTTATCATTAGATGTAGCCTGGTACACCAGTACCCCATTCTCCAGCTTACATAGCGTCAAATATAAGATACCCTTATCTTTTGGTATCTGATTTGAATAGGGTCCTCTGATCCTCATCACAGGATTCTACAATACTTTCTGGAGGCTTTGGTAAACATTCTATACCCATTATTAATTTAAGGGTTTGTTAGTGTTTTGTTAGTTTGAGTCACATTATTTTATATTAATAAAGGTTACATTTTAAATCATTCACTACCCATGAGTTGAGTGCTAGATAACGGGGGCCCTTTCTGTTCTTGTCTCCTCTCAGACCAGTGGTCTTTTCTATTCATTAGCCCCAGGCACCTCTCATAATCTATAGAGACTGTAGCAAGAGCCTAACCTTCTCCTCCCCCTCCTTTCCCTATTAAATCAGTTTCTTGCAATGCATCTGATCTAAAGCGCACTATTAGAGGGGGATTGGGGTTTCTTGCAATGCATCTGATCTCAGACGCGCTATTAGAGAGGGTTGGGGTTCCACAGAATTTAACAATATAATTATAGGGTTCCTTAACCAAAAAAGGTTGAACACTACTGTTCTAGATTGTAAACTTTCATGAGCAGGGTCCTCATGACCTCTATGTATCTGTTTGTGCATGTTTTCCATATTTGTATGTAACTGTTTATGTAACTATCAAATCTAGTTACCCCATTGTATTGCACTGCAGAATATGTTGGGGCTATACAAGTAAATGATAACAGCACGAAAGTAAATATTAGCAAAAAATCTCTGCCCCTACAATTTTAAGAGAAACAGTAGGGATTAAAATAAGTGCAATTTGGTATCTTGGTGCCCAGCACAGATTAAAAGTGTGTAACCCCCTTAAGAGGGTATCTAGTTAATGATGGACAGGCTCTCCAGCCAATGACTGTGAACCTAAAGAAGGGTTCATGTGATTGGATATCAGGAGGGGAGGAGCAGAGAGAGGAGAGGTTAAGTATCCCAAGCCGAGCACGAGGGAGACAGAACTACAAAGACTGGGGGGATCACAGTCCCTGTCACAAGGGGCCAAGGAGAGAAAGATCAGCACAAGAGCAGAGTCACCACAGATCAACAGGGTAGGAGCAGCGACAGAGAGGACAGAAAAGGTACAAAGACAACCTACAGTCCACAGTGTTACAGGATCTGTGAGTAACCCAAGTGTGGATACACCTAGGGGATCACCTCTACGACCCCCACAATTTCCTTGCTAGTACACACAAGTTACCCAAAGTCATTGTGAAGAAACAGACCTGCAACGGTAAACACATCAGTGGTCAAAACGAGTTCCAACTCTGTGCCGGCACCTACACAGGCCCCATAGTTAAGCACTGGGCCTTTGGGACGAGAGACACTGAGGGACAGTAGCGCAGCAATACACAGTGGTTTATTATTGTGATAAACGGTGATATGTGGTATATATAGTCCTCACCACTGAGGATCTAAACGAGATCGTTTTGATGTTACATGAATACAGAACCTATGCGAATATACGTGTCTTGTCATATTGTCTGACCCCAGCTGGACTCCTCCCCCAAACTATTAGTACAGTCAGACAACGGCACACTAAAAATTGTACTAAATTGGCATTAGCCCATTCTGGAACTTTTCAGAAAAATCCACCCCATAACGTCCCCTTTTCTGTCTATATCAGATACTCCTAAACCGTGAGTATGGCCATTTTGAATGACTGGTGTGCTCGGGACAACTTGCAATGTAATAAAGCTTTTATAATAGCGGTGGTCCTTGAAACAGTCAATGATATAGCCATTAACGGGGTGCTAGGAACTGCACCCGCATGGGGAAGAGCTCAAAATAAGGGGAAAATCTTGCGTTATGATAGCAAAGATGAATTTTTACTGTGTATGTGGGATGCCTAGCAGTGAAGCAGGTACGGGAAAAATTAAGTGTGAGACATTACTACATGCCAAAGCCCTAATCAGGGAAATAACAATGGAACTCTGTGAAAAAGCATACTGGGCCCCATGTAAAGAAAGGCTCTACCAAGACCATAACTGCAAAAGAATCACACTGGTCTCATCTGCTGAAAGGACTTATTGGCTCTTCAGCATGAGTAGAAACAGGAAGAGAAGGAAAGAGATGTGACGTCCTCCTGGATAGTGGGTCCCAAGTGACTATTATATTTCCGCCATGGTATGTTAAACACCGGAATCATCGGCCATACAGCCATTGGAGTGACTTTTCGTGTGAGGCCTCGGTGATGCCAGTTACCCATACCTAGAGTATGTAGTACTAGATTTGGAATTCCCAAAGAATGTCACAGGAGTGCCGGGACCTCTGGCAGTGGTTGCATTAATGTATCTGGTAGTCCGAAGTAAGGATAAGACTGGGGTCATAATTGGAATGAATGCCAATTTTTGGGGCGAACTAGTGAAATGGTGACAGACGGTGGGCAGAGACAACTATACTCAGACACTGATCATAAATCCACTAAATCTGAAAGCATACCAAAGGGTGGAGAAGAGAGCCAGGGTCCTGAATGACTGATCCACAGGAGAGGTCAAATGTACAGGGCCTTGTTAGGTGAGAGTACCTCCAACAGTTGCCAAAAGATAAAAGGTAACTCCTCTAGACATAGAAGGCTCCACAGTTATGATACTGTAGATTGTCCCCCTCATGTAGAATACCCAGGAGGGCTATTGGTGAAGAATAGAGTACTGTCAGTACTCACGGAAAAAATGGAATGGGCAACAATCGAAGTAAGGAATGAAATCACCACGACGAGCTGATGAGGAGAGGCACTGTAATGGTCAGGCTGTATAGTGCCAAAGTAATGGCAGAAGAAAACTGGCCCTGGTAAACTGACCCCAAATATGTTTGACAGTACTGCCTCTGAACAAGGGAAGTGCTGGTTGACGGAGAAGATGGGCCAAAGGCCTGAAGTGTTCTCCACCGATGAGTGGGACATGGGACATGGCAAGGACGTGAAGCACCAGATACGCCTCCATGATAAGAGCCCCTTTAGAGAGAGGTCACAGAGATTGGCCCCAGCTAATGTGGAAGACGTGAGATGACACTTGCATGAATTGATGGTGGCAGATATAATATCAGAATTCAGAAGCCTGCAAGCATCCCCAATAGTGGTTGCTCAGAAGAAAAGTGGTGCTTTATGGATGTGTATTGACTACCATACCCATAACAAGTGGACCACCCCTGACCAGTACAATATGTAATGCGTAGAGGACGCACTGGACTGCCTCACAGAGCACAAATGGTTTTCGGTTCTCGACCTGCACAGTGAGCATTACCAGATTCCCATGTGTGAGCAGGACAAGGAGAAGACTGCCTTCATATGCCATTCAAACGTATGCCCCAAAGAGTGTCAGACTCACCCCACATTCTAAAGATTGATGGAACGAGAGATGGGGGACATGAACCTACTGGAAGTGTTGGTATACCTCATAGTTTTTGGAAAAATGCTAAAGACTCGCCTAATGAAAGTATTGGACCTTTTGAGTGAGTTGAAGCTGTCCTTACACAAATGTCAATTCTGCCAATCTTCTGTTATGTATGTGGGGCATATTGTGTCTGATGAGTGACTAGCCACTGACCTGTCCAAATTGTAGACCTTCGCGTCTTCTCTATGACCCAAGCAGTTAACAGAACTCTGATAATTGTTGGGGTTCTGTGGGTATTATGGGCGATTTGTGGACTATTTCTCAGCCATATTACAGCCGCTGACCCAACTGACTAAAGGTTATCCCTGGCTCGAGGACGTAGTTTGGCCCCATGTGCCAGCATCCACACTATTTTAAAACAGTCGAGTCCTTCAGAGACAGATGGACCCCCAAGTGTGAGGAGGTATTCAAAACCATCAAGGCCCATCTCACCAGTACTTGCGTTTGCTGATCATAGAAGTCTCACATCCTATATGTAGACACCAGCATGGAAGGACTGGGAGCTGTGCTGTATCAGGAACATTTGGATGAACTCTAGACTGTGGCATTTGAGTTCCGTAAGTAACTACTGGGGCATTTTTTGATGTACATACTGATAACATTCCACTCACGTATATTCACTCTTCCACTAAGCTGGATGCCACTGACCACAGGTGGCTAACTGCATTAGCCGCATACAATTTCAGTCCAAAATACAGGCTGAAAATGTAGAATATTGATGCTGATGCATTGTCGAGGATCTACCGGAAACCTAGCGGTCAGTGAACCCTGCTCTTCATATACAATATCACACTATATTTGCCACGTTTTTCTTTTTTTTTACATGCCGAGTTCCATCCGGATCCCCATACAAGCAATCGAGTAATTTGGACAACCAACAAAGGGCATTGTTCATTGTTGTATCTGTTCCAATTCTACATGTGTCAAAATACTTTTAATAAATATGTGGTGTTTTAGACAGAAATAAATGCCAATTTTCAAAACACAAATGCACGTGGCTGCATCACGTTGCACGACCAATGCAGGATCCAATCAGGTCTGTGACACACACATGGTTTCAAAATGTTTTGCATTACGTTTGCAATTTGTCTTATGGGATTCAGTCCAGAAAGAGACCGATTTAGCAAGATTTACTGTCCCCAGCGTTACGGATGAAAAAGCAAAAGTCCGTGGTCAGTGTCAGGACGGGAGTCCAACCCAGTGTTAATCCTTCACGAGCCGTGATGGTCACGGACGATGACGGTAAATTCTACTACATCTGCAGTTCTACTGCGCAAAAAAACATATTGGTGTGAGTAGTGTTGCAGACATATAGTTTAGTGGGGATTTCAACTGATCTGATATTGAGAAACAGCAAATACAATAAGGTCCAGTGGAATATTGGTATGGATGACAGTCACAGGACAAAGCAATATTAATCTGCAGTGCTTAATCTCTCTGGGGCACTTCCTGGAGACGTGTATCAGTTGTATTGATGTGTCACAAATGAGTGATTTTGTTAAGCCTTACCATTTTTGTTGCATAGACCTTTGTTGCATGTTAGCTCATACTGTTTTTCACAATACATTTTCCTCTTTCCTCTATTTCAATATATTCAGGGAAAATATATGTGAATAAAAGTAATGAAGTTTCTTACTATGTCACTCATTTTCATGAACCCCCAGGAAATTGTGTGTTTTTTTTTTTTTGGTGTGTGTATTTTTTTTTCGTGAGAAAGAGTACAATTTGAAAGAAAGTCCAGCGCACTTGGCAGCACCACAGCACATTTATTTTTACAAGTGAAGGAGTGATCCATAACTCACATCCATCATGATATATGAAAGCACAATTCACTCTAGTATAGCAAGCAACAGAATCTTTCATATACAAGATTGTTATTCAATCTAACCTATTTCCCATTGCAGACATTCAGGGTCTGTGTGTCTATCAGTGCATGCAGTATGCCCATACTGTACTGTTCTGCAAAATTGGATGGGGTTACTTGAGAAAGAAAGGACTGGACAGTATTGTTGATCGGAGAACATAAGTTATATCTCTATACAATGAGGTGCTCATCAAATGGCCAGTCATTGGAAAACAAATCCAGGCATTGTTCGTCTTATTTCTTTTGCCTTGGAAGTCAATGGGATTTTCTGTGCGATAATGCCCCAATCAGCACTATCACCATTTAACGAATAACCTCCTTAATATAATGTTATTGTAAAATGTTCTCTCTCGTGTGTGTCATACATGTTATTACAATTAATTCCATCTGTTCTTGTATGACTGCATACCCGATTGCAGGATATTGGCCGCATCCATATAAATTACTGATGCAAACAAGGTACCTTGATGCATTGACAATATATTTGAAATTGCCGTTGGTGTCAATTTAAACCAAAACCCCAAATGACAAATAAAGTGACTAATTACATGACCCTCCAGCCCCTGTTTTAATTCAATTGAGTATCTGTCAATTGCCTCTGTTTTGTTTAAGCTTCTAACAGTGAACCTCCAGACATTATGGCTTTGGTACAGTATCTGCACTGTTATCCACACTAACTGTACAGCTTTAATATACAGTCACCTTCTAAACCTGTGGTTTTCAACCTGTGGTTTTCAACCTGTGGTCACTGCATCCCCAGTGATACCCAAATACTTTAGTGATGCTCCCCAAAGCCTTTCACAATTCACTTCAGGGAGCTCTCTTCTGCAGTGGGTTTGTTTTCTAGCACTACTAAAGTCTGATTTTTAGTTACAGCGCCAGTGTTTCTTAAATATATGTTTCAACCACACCGTAAATAAGTTATGGTGAGTGAAAAAGTGACAAAAAAACCTCCACTGTATAGCGTACAGCAAATGAAAATATCCCTTGTGCGTACATAAGGCCTCGGTCCCGTTGCGCTCGGTGGCGCGGGCGGCCACACGCGAGTTCCCCACCAGCAGGGGAATCCTGCGGAGCCGGTCCCCCCTGGCTGCACAACTTACTACACGCTGTGGCGCGTCAGCCGCTATGGGATACAAGAGAATGGTGATCCCTAGCGTTGACGCGTCACGTGGTGTGGCTGTGAGCCAATGGGGAGGGGAGGCTTCGGGAGGAGGAGAGGCTTCGGGGAGCGGGGAGGAGTGTGGAGTGAAAGCAGCGTGAGTGCCTGTCTGTGTGTGTGTCTGAGTGCGTGCGTGCCTGTCTGTGTGTGTGTATGTGTGTGCCTGAGTGCGTGAGTGCCTGCCTCTGTGTGTGTGTGTGTGTGCATGAGTGCCTGCGTGTGTGTGTGTGTATGTGTGTGTGTGTGTTGCTTTACTTACCTTCAATCAGCAGCCCGAGCCGTGGAGGGAGGGGGGGGGGGAGAGTAGCGGGTCCCTCCGCTCAAGCCACTCCCCCCTCCCGCTCAAGCCTCCCACTCCCGCCCACCTCCCACTCCGGCTCCCGCTCCCAACAGACCGCATATCGCGGTCTGTGTACGTCAGCGCCCCGCCTGTCTGCAGTGCGGGCGCGCTGACTCTGGGAGCGGGGCCTTAGCCTTAGTCTGCAACCCTGCTTTTCACCATTATCTCCTAACATACAGTGCTTCCTCTACAGAAAGGGATTCTGGGAAATGACATGCAAATGAGCACAGGGTGTCACCATTTAAATTTCAATTTGCTATATGGTGGTGTTTTTTTGTCACTTTTTGACCCGCCATAACGTATTTAAGGTGTGGTTCAAACCTATTCCAGCTTCCAATGGCAAAGCCAGAATAACCATCCTTTCTCTCTCTGATGAGACCCAAAACGTTGAAATAGCTGTCTGTGAGTAGGTTTTCTGGCTATGCACTTTAACCCAGGCTGTGCTGAAAAGCTTTGTAATGCAGCAGGTATAAGCTTATAGGGGTCCATGTCAAAATGGAATTGAAGAAAAAGGTGACACTGGATGCTCATTTGCATGTCCTTTCCCAGAATCCCTTGCTGCAGTGGAAGCACTGTACGTTAGGAGACAATGATGAAAAGCAGGGTTGCAAACCTGTCTAAGACATGCTAATGTGATCACAAGTGATATTTTCATTTGCTGTTAAATATATATTAAACATAAATGAAAATATATTGATAAACAAATCAAATTGCTGCCTGTGGAGCGAGCAATACATTGCAAATAATGCATTGCAGAACCCTCTGGCAGTAAAATGGTTAACACTGAGTTGGTCCACGATATGGAAAAGCTTGAGAGCCTCTGTTCTAAATACTATAATAGGTATTGATTTTTTAGCTAATTTGCAAAGCATTTCTCAAATGTATTTTTTTTTTTTTAATATGACTTTTTTTTCTGTTTTTAACTTTTCCATGTTGGATATAAAATGTAGACACTTTAGTTTGTCTCTCAGCAGAAATAAATGGTATATAATGTGTAAAGATATAATGTCACAAATATTGCTCTTCTATGGCATTTGGTTTACTATACATGTTTTGTGAGAAGCTGTAATTTCCTCCATATTGGTTTCAATCAGAACTTCCCCATGTAATTTTCTTCCAGCTTAACACACATCATTCATTTCTAGCATTGGTTTCTATACTCTCACATTGATTTCCTTCATCGTCTATGCATGGACATTTTCTTTTTTATTTAGAGAACAGTTCCACCCATTTTTTTTACCTATTAAAATATTTCACTATGTTTGAGTATGCACACCATGGAAGAAAATCTACTAATTAAGTTCAGGTCCTGAAGAAGTAACGATTACAGATACTCAGGGAGCGGCTCAGTGAGTAAAGACACTGACTGGCACTGAGTTTGAAGCAGGGGAACCTGGTTCACTTTCTGGTGTCGGCTCCTTGTGACCTTGGGCAAGTCACTTAGTCTCCCTGTACCTCAGGCACCAAAAACATAGATTGTAAGATCCACAGGGAAGGGAATGTGTCCCCAAAATGTGTCTGTAAAGCGCTACGTAAAACTAGCAGCGCTATACAAGAACAAACAATTATTATTATATTATTGTTGCTGAAAAGACAATTACAGCACTCCTTGGGTTTGACTGAAAATTGATACCATTCATGTAGGTATTCATCCTTGAAGGATGCATTTAGTTTTCAGTTTTCTCTTGAGCCTTAAAATATTTTATATCCGTTACTTTTATTTGGAGATGTGCACTTGACCCCGTGTTGTGGTTCTTAAATTGCTTTTGTGTTTTAGTTTTGCCAAAACTCGTCAAAAGGTTTTGATTTTGGATTTTATGGGAAAATGTGAATTGAATTTAAAAAAAAAAATAATTGTATTGTATGTGTTTATTTATATAGCACCATTAATGTACATAGCGCTTCACAGTAGTAATACATGTGGTAATCAAATAATTAACAGATAATATAAATTTCAGGTCATGGGAATAAATGCTTCAGACATAAAAGTAACATTAAGGAAGAGGAGTCCCTGCCCCGAGGAGCTTACAGTCTAATTGTTAGGTAGGGAGAACGTACAGAGACAGTAGGAGGGAGTTCTGGTAAGTGCGTCTGCAGGGGGCCAAGCTTTATGTATCATGTGTTCATGACAAGATGTAATCTAGAGCTGTTTAAAATAAATAGAAACATATCCTTTTATTATATCAGTCAACTGATAAGGATGTAACTGTTAAGCAACTGGAAATGATTGATTGGTTGATTTAAGTATACCTAGGAGTAGATCCTCAAAGATCCGTTAAAGGAGCAATCCAAGCAATATCCTACATGTGTTTATTTTTTTAAATAAATCAGTTCTGTATTACAGAATACTTATGTAGCGCTTGTACACACACCCCTCCCCCCCCCCCCCGCCCACCTCTGGAAGATACTGCTGTGGCTACTGCTGTTGTGGTGCTGCCATACCTGTGATGGTCCAGGAGAGACGAGTGTTCATGATGTAGTGGGGGAACAAGACAGGCTTTTGATGATCTTGATATTCCTTTTCCTGGTGACAGCGCCTCCAGCTCCAGTGGGCTAGAGGAGATCCAGAGACAGTTTCCCACTGGAACAGACTTCTTTCCCCCCTGCCCAATAGACTGATAACTCAGACAGGGGTATATCGAACAAAGGGGCTTTATTTAAGTAGCACTGCAGATGTTCTCACAGTGGATGCAGGGTTTACAGAGGATTCCAAGCCTCTAGATGGTGCTGCTCTCTTCTAATGAAGGCCTCAGATATTTCCTGGCCAGCCAGCCCATGAGGGACTGATTGGCCTATCTCCCTCCCAGCAGGGAGGAGATGGCACACACTTCCACTCCCTAGGAGGGGTGGACGCAGACAAACTCCAAATTTGCACTTCCTCCTTGAGGCTTGAAGGGGCTAGCAGGCTTACGACGCTTTGGCGAAAGGGTTAAACTAAATTACCCCTTTTCAAGAGAATATATAGGTATTGCACTGTGTATTTTTGTTACATTGGAAGTAGCTTTGGGCATCTTTTTGTTTGTTTGTTTGTTGTTGTATACATTCAGCCATGCCCACTAGCACTCCTTTTGACACTTTTATATATATATATACTTCCAATGTAACAAAAATACACAGTGCAATACCTATATATTCTCTTGAAAAGGGGTCATTTAGTTTAACCCTTTCGCCAAAGCGTCGTAATATATATATATATATATATATATATATATATATATATATATATATATATATATATATATATAAAAAATGTGGTAATGTTTTGGGTTTCTCGGAGATTGTTGGCTATCTATGTGTTTATTAACTATGTGCAGCTGGTATCAGCTGTTTTTTAGAGGTTGGTGGCCCCTCCCCCCCAAGGTTTTAAGGTTTAAGCTCGCCCCTCCCCAATTTCCAAGTTGGTAGGTCAGTTTCATTTTGCTGGGTTATGGCAGATCCAATGCTGATCATTCGTCCCCTAATTATAGAGGTAAATAAGAATTTAAACTCAGGGAGTGTTAGGACCTGCTAACGGTCATGGCTTGAAGTGGCTAGCAGGCTTACGACACTTTGGCCAAAGGGTTAAACTAAATTACCCTTTTTCAAGAGAATATATAGGTATTGCACTGTGTATTTTTGTCACATTGGAAGTAGCTTTGGCATCTTTGTTTGTTTGTTGTTGTATACATTCAGACACGCCCACTAGCACTCCTTTTGACACTTATCTATATATAATAAAATTGAAATTTGTGAGGTTGGTGCTAGATGCGGTGAAACGCCGCCTCACACCCCTGCGCCTCCAGCCTCCCCTCCCAGCTCACACCCCTGCTGGCGGGCCGCCGCCTCAAACCCCTGCGCCTCCCCTCCCAGCTCACACCCCTGCTGGCGGGCCACCGCCTCAAACCCCTGCGCCTCCCCTCCCAGCTCACACCCCTGCCGCCGGGGCCTCAAACCCCTGCGCCTACAGCCTCTGTTCCCACCTTGCCTCCCAGCTCACACCCCTGCCGCAGGGCCGCCACCTCACACCCCGGCGCCTCCCGCCTCAACCGACCGGGAACAAGCGGCGGAACGGACGGCCGGGAGTGGGAGGGGGCAGCCTGAGGGAGCGCGAGCTGAGGGCCGCGTGCACGGGAGCCTGCACATGAGGGAGCACAAGCTGGGGGCCACATGCACGGGAGCCTGCACCTGAGGGAGCGCGAGGTGAGGGCCATGTGCACGGGAGCCTGCACCTGAGGGAGCACAAGCTGGGGGCCGCGTGCACGGGAGCCTGCACGTGTGGGAGCGTGAGCTGAGGGCCGCATACACGGGAGCCTGCTTGCCCGCGTGGGGAGGGAAATGGGCGCGGGGGGTGGTGGTGCGCAGTCACGGCTGGCGGGAAGTGGGGAGCCACCTGTTCGGATCGCCAGACGTTCCACTCTCCCTACCCCGCCCTCCTCCTGTCCACTGTGTGTGTGTATGGGAGAGTTTGAGTGTGTGTGTCACTGTTTGTGTGTGTGTGTGTGTGTCACTGTAGGGTGGGGACCGGAGCTGCGCATGGTGGGGGGGGGGGGGGGAGGAGCGGAGAGAGAGGGGGAGCAGAGAAACAGACAGGGGTGTGGAGAGGAAGGAGCAGGAAATTTTAAGCATGGCCAACGCCTGGTGCCTGTCCTGTCCACTGCCCCCCCCTCCTGTCCACTGTCCGACCCCCTCCTGTCCATTGCCCCCCCCCCTCCTGTCCATTGTCCCCCCCTCCTGTCCACTGCCCCCCCCCCTCCTGTCCACTGTCCCTCCCTCCCTCTGGGGGGTGGGGGAACGGAGAAAGAGGGGGAGCACAGAAATAGGGGGAGAGGAGGGAGCGGGAAATTTAACTCGCGGTCAACGCCGGGTCTCTCAGCTAGTATACATATATATATTATGTGGTAATCTTTTGGGTTTCTCAGAGCTTGTTGGGTATCTGTATGTTTACTTCCTCCCTGAGGCTCAGAAGGGGAGGGCACAGCATCTTCACCATGATAGGTTGCACACAGATTCCTATGTCACACCACTTCAGTCACTCAGTGAGTCAGAATGAGGGGGGTCAAAAGCCCACAGGATTGCCTACCACACCTGTAGCTATCAGGACTTGCATGACAGGAGGCATAGAGGCAATCTGGTCCAGCCATGTTACACTTACTACTATTTTTATTTTAAAATTCAATTCTTAATGCCATTTTTTATGCGTTTTAATATACTGAGCATCCTTTGATTTCTATATCAGGTTTTAGCACACCTCCCCAGCAGTGCAAGAGCTTTGCAACACTTTCCTGTTTGTGATAATTTGTGGACAATATTTCAGGCAGTTTGAGCTGCAAACTATAACAATAGCTAATGTTACCTTGGTGATATAAGAATATATTGTAGCTGCGGAGATACACTGACTGAAGGCTTGATTTGAAACAGAATGGCAACCATTTAGTGTACCTTAGGAAGTAGGATTTTACTGATCTATCATGGGAGAACTAATCGATTGGCAGCTTAGGTAATTAGTTTTTTTTAAGCTGCTAGCACTGCCTATTTAAAGATTTTATCGTGACGTTACACCCGCTTAACATATCAAAAGTCATAACGCATATCCGCAAAGGTGATTAGCGTTACGATGCCCTCACTAGCCAGAGAAATATTGGATCATTACGGTATTTTACAGGATAACCTGAATATTAATAACCTCGGCAAATATATATATATATCATTAGCCCATGTAAATCCACTGCTGGATGAAAACCTCCTCTTGGTTTTTTGATAGGCCTTTGCCAGTCGAGTACCATCTTTGTCCAATGATGGTAATTTCTTCTTGTGATATGTCAGGTCCACGGCCATTTTAATTTCTACCCTCCCTACTCCAACGGAGTGTGGAAGCAAACCCTGGGTAAGCCTTTAATGTAATGCTCAGCACCTAGCCACCTAGGATTCCCCCTGTATGCCCCTGTTTTAGTGAGTATAGCTATGATCTGTGTTTTTGTGTTGTGCTTGCTGGCTCCGGCTGGAATAAAAATGATTTAATTAACTGCTTTGTCCTGTCTGGTGTCTTGATCCCTGAGGTTAAGTTCTTGTCTCCAATGACAATTTTTGTTTTTTGCACAATGAAATGTGCAAATAGTGGCAGCTGGCGGTATTGCACGCATTTGAACAGAGGTAGGCGAGTGCATTGTGCATTGTGCATTGTGCATTGTGCATTGTGCATTGTTTAGGCTGAGCCACTGATATTTGCCACTGAAAGAGACTCCCACATTGGCAGTTAATTTGAATGACAGTGAAAGATTCAGCCATCTCTAACTGGTTGGTTGATTTTATCAGGCTCTTAAGCCTGGTACCACAACAAGTGACTAATATCTGAACAAAAGTGTATAGGTTTGTTATTATGTACACATCAATTCCGAAACTCACACTGAGAATTTTAAGTACAGCAGGGCCCCGCTTCTTGGCAATCCGCTGATACGGCGGCACTGAGAAGGGGGCCGCCATGTCTCCCCAGAGGCTGTTGCCGCCGGCACGCATGCGCAGAACGTAGCTTGCACGCGCAGAACGTAGCTTGCGCGCGCACATGGGGGAAAATTCCGGGTTGCGCATGCGCATAAGGAGGAAAATGCCGGGTTGCGCATGCGCACAGCTGAAAATCGACGGTTCTGCTTTCCAGCGATTTTCACTATACGGCAGGCCCTTAGAACGGAACCCGCCATATGCCTGGGGCCCTACTGTATGCAATTGAACTAGTAATTGTAAGGGACATCATGATTCAATAGAGTATTGTTTATCTTATATTTGATATTTTGTGAAGCATGAATGCATTAGTTGTCCAAACACCACTGATAAATTAGGCTAATGAGACACCGGCATTAGCCAGCTCATTCATTTGGTTGACCTGAACCTCCCCGAATACTTCCTTTACTACTCATTGAAATGAGTAAGCTCTGGGGTTTAGAACCATTTAGTATATATGGCCCCAAGTTTGTCAAATATCTATAGCAATGAGGACACACTGTGGAAGTCTGAACCGCCTCTAGGCACGATATCTCTCATGTGTGCCCAGAAGGGTTGTTTGTGGATCTTTACATCTTGTACATCAAGCATACACCAATCTGCAAACGTAGACAATCACACGTACATGTTTCCCTTGAATACTAATTGTTAAAGAAAATGTTGACCCAAAAATCTTCAGTGAAATTATGTGTAGTAGCGGTACATGGACTTTGATTTTGCTTGAGGCTATATATTCCACAAGCCAGAAATGCCTTGGGCTTGGATCATTATTGTTGGAACCACAACACATTTCTTTTCCATAATTAGAGGCTTATTAATAGACTTGTGAGCAATTATGTTTTTCCCAGCAGAATAAATTAAGGGTGTTTTCTCGTTAGAAGAATATGTTCCAGAAGGAATGCTTTTATAAATAACGTGATATATTTCTGGAGGTTTTAAAGTTGAAGATCAGAAAATGTACAATATAAGATAGGAGTTGGCTGGTGCTCTGTTGGTTAGTGGGTGTTTTTCTCTTCCTGATAGTAAGTCTGCTCACTTCCTGACTCCCTCTATACATCTCTCCAAGGGCTGTCTGAAATTTCACGAATGGCAAGGGAAGTACAGTATCTTCAGCAGTGCACAGATTGCATGCAATCATCTAATGGTCATTCTACGTTGTGTCACAAACGTTATTCAAAGTCTGGCATATCACCATAACTGTCGTCTCCTGGGTATCCTCGCTGTATTCCTCAACATTTGGAGATTCCACTGAATGCCTCAGATGGAGAATTGCCTTTGTACGTACGGTACAGTACACTATAAATGGGATCTCAAATGCACATTTCCCAGTATAGAGGAAGCCGTTTGAATGGATTTAGCCAGCTAGAGGGAATTCACTTTATACTTTCACTCGCCCGTCCCGCAGCTCCAGGCGCACCTGCCTCTCGCCCTGCGTTTTAGGAAGTGCCGTAGTTACAATCTGAAGACTTTGTATTTACAAAAGAGCTTTTATTTATCAATACAGCCACAATGTGCTTCTTTTTTAAGCCATGTCAAGTCCACCTAATTTTACTTTACTGAATTATGGTTTTTAGAGCCAAAGCAGGTACAGTATGCTACACTATTTTTGACAACCGAATAATTGACACAACGTTGCTGGTTAATATTTCAATCATTACCTTATCACATGCTAAAACCACAGAATTCAAGGAGGGTGTACTTTCTTTTTCACACAACTGTATATATATATATACAGTGTTCGACAATCCTATACATTTACTCGCCCGGGGCGGGTGGATTTAACCCCCGGGCGTGTAAATATTGGCCCAAGCAGCACGTGTGGTTTTTTTTTTTTAATTTCCCCGTTCGCGCTGAAATTTCCCTGCTCGTGCTAAAAAAAAAAAAAAAAAAAAACTCCCCCTACCTGACTGCTGATTGGCGTGCGCTCCCAGGCTTTGTGGGCGCGCGGCCAGGCTCTATATGAGCCCGCCCCCAACGAGCGGCCATTCTTTCTGCCTGGAGATCTGTTGGAGGGTAAGTACTCTCCATGCTACGGCCCCTCTGCTCCTTCCCTGCGATCCCCCTGGTCCCCACATGGCTCCCTACTCCCCACCGCGGCAGCTCTCCTGTCCCCTGCTCCTGTCCCCTTCCCCTCCTCCTGTCCCCTGCTCCTGTCCCCTGCTCCTGTCCCCTGTCCCCTCCTCCTGCTCCTGTCCCCTTCCCCTCCTCCTGCTCCTGTCCCCTTCCCCTCCTCCTGTCCTCTTCCCCTCGATCCACCGATTGATGTCCGGGGCGGGAGATCCCCGCTGCTGCAGCCCGGTTGGCTTGCGGGGGGGGGGGGGGGGCTCGGCCCTCACCACGTGCCTCCCATGCGCCAGCTACCTTCATGATGGCGCAGCCGCCGCATGATGTGGGGGGATGTCAGCCTGGCCCCTCCCCCCCCCCACGAGCTTCATGACGCCGCGGGCTGGGGGGGAAGAAGCAGCCTGCAGCTTGGCCGTGCACTGTGACATGCCGGCGAGGGGAGCAGGGCAGTGGCGGCCACGGCGGGGCTGACTGTCACCTGGGGCACCCAGTGGGGGATACCTCGCCACGTGCCTCCCACCCACCCTGCTGATTGGGGGGGGATGTCGGCCTGACCCCCACACGAGCGGGAGATGGGCGCGGGTGGGTGGGGGAGGAGCGTGGTGCTGGTCGCGGCCTTTCCTCCCCTATGTGTGTGTGAGAATGTGTATGTGTGTGTGTGGGGAAGAATGTGTGTGTGAATGAATGTATGTGTGTATGGGAGTATGTGTATGTGTGTGACACCAGAGGTACCCCCCCAATCAGTAACCTCCCCCCCCCAATCAGTAACCTCCCCCCCAGTAAGTAACCTCCCCCCCAGTCAGTAACCTCCCCCCTAGTCAGTAACCCCCCCCCCCAGTCAGTAACCCCCCCCCCAGTCAGCAACCCCCCCCCCAGTCAGTCACCCCCCAGTCAGTGTCAGTCAACCCCCACCCCCAGTCAGTGTCAGTCACCCCCCCACCCCCAGTCAGTGTCAGTCACCCCCCCACCCCCAGTCAGTGTCAGTCACTCACCCACCCACCCAGTCACCCCTGCCCCACCCAGCCACTCACCCAGCAAACCACTCACCCAGCCAGTCACTCACCCAGCCCCTCTCTCTCTCTGTGTATCACCCACCGTTTCTCTCCTCTGTCTCCCCCACACTCTCTCTCTCCCCCAACACTCTCTCTCCCCCCACACTCTCTTTCTCTCCCCCACACACACTCTCTTTCTCTCCCCCACACACACTCTCTCTCTCTCCCCCACACTCTCTCTCTCTCCCCCCCACACTCTCTCTCTCTCCTCCCCACACTCTCTCTCTCTCCCCCACACTCTCTCTCTCCCCCACACTCTCTCTCTCCCCCACACTCTCTCTCTCCCCAACACTCTCTCTCTCCCCAACACTCTCTCTCCTTCTCCCCCACACTCTCTCTCTCTCTCCCCCACACTCTCTCTCCCTCTCCCCCACACTCTCTCTCCCCCACACTCTCTCTCCCCCACACTCTCTCTCCCCCACACTCTCTCTCCCCCACACTCTCTCTCTCCCCCACACTCTCTCTCCCCCACACTCTCTCTCTCCCTCTCCCCCCCACACTCTCTCTCTCCCTCTCCCCCCACTCTCTCTCTCTCCCCCACTCTCTCTCTCTCCCCCACTCTCTCTCTCTCTCCCCCACTCTCTCTCTCCCCCACACTCTCTCTCTCCCCACACTCTCTCTCTCCCCACACTCTCTCTCTCTCCTCACACACTCTCTCTCTCTCCTCACACACTCTCTCTCTCTCTCTCCCCACTCTCTCTCTCTCTCTCTCTCTCTCTCCCCACTCTCTCTCTCTCCCCACTCTCTCTCTCTCCCCACTCTCTCTCTCTCCCTCACACTCTCTCTCTCTCCCCCACACTCTCTCTCTCTCCCCCACACTCTCTCTCTCCCCCACACTCTCTCTCCCTCTCTCCCCCACACTCTCTCTCTCTCCCCCACACTCTTTCTCCCCCACACTCTCTCTCTCCCCCACACTCTCTCTCTCCCCCACACTCTCTCTCTCTCTCCCCCACACTCTTTCTCTCTCTCCCCCACACTCTCTCTCTCTCCCCACACTCTCTCTCTCTCCCCACTCTCTCTCTCTCTCCCCACTCTCTCTCTCCCCCACACTCTCTCTCTCCCCCACACTCTCTCTCCCCCACACACTCTCTCTCTCCCCTACACTCTCTCTCTCTCTCCCCTACACTCTCTCTCTCTCTCCCCTACACTCTCTCTCTCCCCCACACTCTCTCTCTCCCCTACACTCTCTCTCTCCCCTACACTCTCTCTCTCTCTCCCCTACACTCTCTCTCTCTCCCCCACACTCTCTCTCTCCCCTACACTCGCTCTCTCCCCTACACTCTCTCTCTCTTTCCCCTACACTCTCTCTCTCTATCACTCACACTCTGGACCTGGATCTCTTATTTACCCTATATATCTTAACTGCCCTATACTACACCGAAATCTTAACTACCCAATACTGCTTTCTTCCAGATCTGGCTCAAGCTTCACACGGAAGACATCGGAACCCCCCCCCTAACCCAGAAGACAGGTAGGGAACACTCCCCAATGTATAACATTGCGGGAATGAGCGTACCTAGACATTGAGGGACTGCAGATCAGGTAAGATCCCAGGTGGGATTGCTGCTTTAGATATTGTGAAGCGGGGGCATCCAGACACTGGTTAAGGTGTTCAGGAAACTAGTCATTCACACCTGGCTTTTAATTCTAGATCCGACATTTACACACACACATGTAACAAGGACTAATTGTAGTATAATGTAATACAATAAATACATTTGTCAAAAACGAATGTTGTTCTGACTAGGAATTTATTAAATGTATTTTATTTATATATTTTATTTTAAAGCGGGGTTGGGGGCGGGACTAGGGGCGGGGTTGGGTTCGAGACTAGGGGCGGGGTTGGGGGCGGGACTAGGTGGCGAGTAGATTTTTTGGATATGCACTCACATAGGTGCAAAGGTAAATTACATTTGAGAAATCAATATTCACCACTATGGAACCAGGATGACACAGAACGATATCCAAAAATGGAGTCCCAGTAGAATGACGTCCGCATGAGCTGATCACCGGATCAGTGTGAGCCTACCAACAGGCTGACTGGCATACAACCCGAAAAGTCCCAGACAAGATGAGCAAAGGTTTTATGGGGCAGAGTGGAAAGCCCCAGTGAAACAGTTTGTGTCTAACTCGTAGCAACTCCACTCAACTCTGTCCAATAGTGATGATGTCACTTGTGTCAAATGATGTTCGCCCAACGTGATTTGTTGCTTAACACAGCTACTTCCTCAGGGAAATAATGATGAATGTATTACCAAAACAGGTTTAAATGGACTAAAATAACTAAGCAACACAATAGGCCAATCAGAAAAAAGATCACAAACCCATTTAGACATTCCGGCAAAATTTAGTTCTTGTAGCATAAAATATCCTGGAATAGAATAACCATGACAAGGGCATAAATACATAATATAAAACAGTAATTCACATAAAATATTGCATGAATCAATCTTTATGGCAACAGAGATGGAAAACAAAACATGGAGAAAATATATGTTTTATCTCTCATAAAAAAAAATATATATATAAAAAAAAATGGAAATGAAATGAATAAATGCAAAGAAGAATATACAGTATAAATGAAAAAAAAGGAATAAATAAATACCAAAAAGGGTGGTATGAATGAAAAATATGATAAATGAATGAAAAAAATGCCTCGTGCATGTAAGGGACCTAAAGAAAATGAAATAGAGACTAGAGATTTCAAATACTTGTCCAAAATGATAGTAATAATGATGAATATGAAATGAATAATCAAAAAATTATAGGTTAATAAATAAAGAATTTAAAAAGTGGGGAAATATAAATGGAGTACTACAGAAAGTAAGGTTAAAGAATTAAATAAGAATATTAATAGACATAAGAGCCTGTAAGGAACCAGGAGTCACGCTGCCCTCGGCGCTCTCCCGCCTTACCTCCATCCACAGTCAGGGGTTCCGCTACCTGCACCGGTCCATCGGGACCCGCATCTAGCGCGCATCCAACGCACTGCCTAGTACGGAGGGGGAAGGTCCCGCACCCAGGTTGCGCTCATGCATGGACGATGCGCGGCACACGCACGTGACATGTGCAGAGCACACACAAGCTCTGTGTCAACTAGCCTCATCAGTGATTCAGCCAGTACATGTCTCCTGCACCGCTGTGCCCAATTCCTGCTTGCGCCGAAGACGCACCCCCGCTCCGCCTCTCCTCTCTTCCTCATTTATGCTCAGCTGTGCATATGCTCGGCACTCGGACAACGACCATTCTCACCTCTCCAACTCAGGTCACGGTTAATAGTACCTGCAACTATCCGTACCTATCACACGGCGTCAAGCCATGACAATGTGGTGCTGCATGACGTCGTGATGTCACGTACCGTCTCGTTATCATGGCAACTGGTGTCACATGATGCTGTTACGCCATGTGGTGTTCCCATTGGCATGGCAACTCGGCGCCATTCGCAGCCATATTTCCAGTAGTTGCAGGGGGGAGATGCAGAGAGACGTGGCCAGAGATTTACTAGGTAAATCCGTAGCCTTGAGGTACCTGGCCTAAACCCGTAGTCTCCGGGTGAAACCCGAAGTGGTGGCAACCCTGCTCACAGTATGAAATTTGTGAAAAAATAGTTAAATACCGTTTGGTACAAAAATGAGATACCACACAAGTTTCTAGTTGCTTTTCAAGCGATATGCCCTGGCAATTTCCCTCCATCAGACTAGAAGAGCTGTGTAAAGAGAAGCTGCATCTCCCTGCACACCTCTTACAGGCGATTATGATGTTTTTATTTGAATTGTGTAACAGGTGTTCCCCCAGCCTAATGGAGATTCACTTCTACCTGGTGTTGTGATGCTCACCTGCAGGTTTACAGAAGGAGCCTGAGCATCCGCCGATGGTGTTGGTGATAAATAGGACAGGCTTTTGGGTTTGTTCATCATCTTTCTCGGTGCAGTGCCTCCATCCAGCAAGGCCCTATCATGGATAGGGGTGGTCCTTTCAGGAAAACTCTCTCTCTCTCTCTGTATCCCCCTGAATAAGTCATACTCCAGACAGGATAAAATAATAACAGGAACTTTATTAGATAACAGCATGAACAGCTCATAACACTGGATCTTCTCCTAACCCTGGAGTAGAACCCAATGGGCTTGAGGCCCCAAGAGCCTCTCCTTTGCTCCCTTACCCCCTGGTGGGAATCTTCAACTAGTTCCCTAAGGGAGCTGGCCCGTGGAGACCCTCTGTCCAGAGGACTCCTGGAACACAACTCTCCTGAGAGATACTAAATCTAGGCTACCGCCCCTTTTTGGTTACCATTGGAGGGTCCCAGCTCTAAGCCCTAGTAGTGGGCGGTACCTAGGTCTTGGTCCCACCTCCCCTGTCACTCTATGGAGTTGTTACTGCAGCAAGGGTGAAGATTAACCCCAACACTGCCTGCGCTGGTACTAGAACTTATATCTTAAGGAGAGAAAGTTAGTAGCCCAGGGGGTACCTGGCTACAATTATAATGACATAGTATTGAAGCAGGGGGGGGGCTACGGAGCTGAACCGCATTCATTTTTTGTCTGGAGACCTCATGCTTCCTAGGGTACAGGCCTCCAGTCACGTGGCTGTGACGTGGGACATTTAAACTTGCAGGACATAACGGCACCCAATACGGAGGTCTGTACCTCGAGAAGCAGGGACCCCCCCCCCCTGCTTTTAATGTTTCTTTTTATTTAATTGTGAAAAATGTTTTTGCGAATACCCATTGATTGTCAATCTGGCTATCTGTGCCCCCCATTGAGGGCATACATACTCACAATGGCAATCAATGGATGTATTGGCTAGGGTTTGTTTTTTAACATTTTTAATTTACGGGTTAACACCATACTTCATTGACACACTTTATTCGAGCAAATACCCGGTATGTACCTGGCAGATACCTGGAATGCGCCGCTCCTCACCTCTGACAAGCCCCGTTGCGTTTGCCTTCCCAGCCTGGGTTCATGCCTGGCTGATGGGCGGCTGATCTGTTAAATGATAATGATTAGGATTTAATAGGCTGCAATGCTTCGCGTGTCTACCAGATGGCATAAATTCATGAATTGTAATGCAGTATATATATATATACTGTGCAGTATTGCAGCCAACGGGAATAAAATGCTTCAATCCCTGCCTGGAAAATAACTCAATGCACTCGGGCAGAAAACAGTCACAAACCTCAATACACCCGGGTATACCCGAATTCGTGGGACTAGCCGAGCTCGAATAAAGTGTGTCGCCAGTGTACGTTCTAATTACCTGAATATTTATCAGGTGTATGAGAGTTCAGAGGAGGGGCTATAAAAACTTCACTTCATCTGACCCCTATTACACTCCTTGAGAAAGGGCTGCAGAGCCTGAAACGTGTGGGAGGAATTGTCCTTTAATGTTAGTTTGTTTTTTGTTTTTTAGCATGTGAATCATTAAACTTTTTTTATTTTTTCTATACCTGGTGAGTTGATTGGTGCTTTTCTTCGGTTCCTGCTGTTCAACCAATTTTTTTACATTCTACAATCGAAAGTATCAGTCCAATTTTTCTACAACATCATACAATAACTCACACCAGCTCTGAAATGCCATGGCAAACATTGCAAGTCCTGTCCCTCTAGCCCAGTGATTTTGCCGCTTGACATCTTTAAATGTCCCATCTCGCGCTGCTGCCACTCCATGTCCCGCGCGCTGACAGGGCCGCCACTCTGACATGCCATCTTTAAATGAACCGACCTGCACGCCCGCTGGTAAACAGCGGGCACAAAGGACGAGGCATTTAAAGATGGTGCTTCGGATGCACCGGGATGGGATAAGTGGCGTGAGCGTGGGCAGGGACATTTAAAGATGGCATCGGATCACAACTAGGTGTCCTGCAGTGACGTCCTGGCTGTGAGTTGTCGTGGCAGCGGCGTTCTGGTCGCAGCCAAACGTCCCATTCCATTGTAAGGTCTAGTAGGATCCTTAAGGCAGAAGACTGCTTTATAAACATTGCCCATAATGTATAATAAAATGACATGCAGTTATTCTAAACCTCTCAATTGATTCATTGGGATAGTCTTATTGAATCTGTACTATTGACAGCCTATTTAAGGAGCAGAAGGACACTGGTATTTACAAGGCCCCCATTATTGCTGTTCCAGCTCCATTTATTGTCCCATCAGGGAATTTAAGGTTCAAGGTGCAAGTGTTTTAGCGTTCTAAATCCGGTCTCCAAAAATAGGCAAGTCAGACATTGAATCTGCTAGGAAGTTAAGACTTAAGCTCAGTAGGCTACCTAACACCTAGAGATCAGCAATGTGACCACCTCATTTACATAACACATTTATTTTGCTTAAGGGAAAAGAAGAAAGCACTACAAAGGAATATAATAATTATATTTTAATGAATTTCTTTACTCAGTAAATTGTTCTATTGCAAAGAGACATCGGTTTTTTTTTTACTAAGAGGAATTAATTTAAAAGTGATAATGTTGTGTAACAGTCCTGTGTGTGTGTTCTGCCTGACACAAATAAAATTTAACACCAAGATGAGTCAACGTTATTGGAAGAGGAAGCTTAAAATTGCAGCTGTATATTAAAACTTCAAGATTCTACTCTATGTGGAAAAACCGTAATAGCTAAAGGCTGCTTAGTGGAATGTATTTTAAATAATGTTTCAAATTAACTTGCAAAAACAAATTCATGCAATGCTGTCACAAGTGTTCTTAGTATTGAAAATTTCAGTAGAAGGGAAAACGTTAATTGAAAGATGCTCACCGAGGGTAGAAACAAACCACTATTACACATCCTTAGGTACATGCATTGAGGACTTTGCTACAATATTGGATATATCCAATGCGGCCAAGGCAAGGAGGGGCAGGGAAACTTTTTTTTATAATAGCATTTGACAGGACTGATAGCCCAATTTTAACTTTTATATGAAAGATAGTACTTCCTAGGGAAATACAGTGCAGCTGTAAAAGAACAGTAATTTTTCAGAGTGAGTAGCACTAAATATGCTGCTTGGCAGAAAGGAATGTTTAGGATTTTAAAGGGGGCAGAGAAAACCAATCACATTTATATTATTGTATTTGTCTGTTAGAACCCAGCAGGCACAGTCTGAAAAAAATAAAAAAATAAATAGGCAAAACAGGTAGAGGGGCTAAAAAGAATGAAACAAGAGAAAACACTTCATATCAAGTCTCATTCAAAAGCCAAGAGACGACAACTGTTGCATTAGCGGCGTACATGCAAGGAGAAGAGATCAAAGGACATGATCAAGGAAGCACTATTGCTGACCAATATCAGAAGGCATATGCTGGAGACATCGAGAATATGTCATTATACGTATGTGCCAACAGCACATGAATGTTATATTTTGTTGGGTATATATTACAAGGTGATACGGTGAGGAAAAAGTAGCTCACTAACAAAGTGAACATGTGAAGTGTAGCATAATAGGGTAATAGATGGAGTAAGTAGCTGATCGCTACACCAAAGATTATTAAATGCACTACCAATTCAAAAAAATCTAAAATAGCCCATAAAGAAAATAAAAGTAAAGTTAAAAAATTGTGTCAAAAAACAATATATGTATATATATATATTGTGACAAAGTACCTTCTTGCTCTGTACCTTTTGTCCAAGGATCAGCACTTTCACACAGCCTTCCAGGTAGAGGAGTCGTCTGACACAGAGGTGAAAAGCTGCTCCAGTCCTGTGAAAGCTGGGAGAGCTAGAAGTCCCGGTCTGGATTCCCCTTGGTAAATCTCCAAACCGTGGAGTGGAGCAGAAACCCTGCACTAATTTAGGACCGTAATATCCTCTTTTCACTACTGTTCCCTCATATCTGTCACATATCCTCCCCTCCAGCTCAGACCTAGTGGGGTGAGCGACCGTGCACACCAGTGAATGCATTCTTGACAAGCCATCTGCATTCCCCTGTCTACTGCCTGCCCTGTGTTCCACTGAGAATTTGTAGGGTTCCAGACTGAGAAACCAGCGTGTCACTCTGCTATTTTTCTCCCTATTCTGACTCATCCAGGTTAGGGGTGCGTGGTCTGTCACCAGCCTGAATTTTCTGCCTAATAAGTAGTACTTAAGACTGTCTACTGCCCACTTTATTGAATGACACTCTTTTTCAACTATAGAGTAGTTTCTTTCGTGTGGGTTATGTTTTCTGCCTAGGTACAAGATAGGATGTTCTTCATTCTGTTTCTCTGGTGAGAGGACCGCACCAAGCCCTATGTCCGATGCATCCATTTGCAAAATAAATTCCCTAGCAAAATCGGGGGTTACTAACACTGGTTGCGGCACATATGGCTTCTTTCAACGACCTGAATGCTTGTTCTAGTTCTGGGGACCATTTTACCATTACTGGAGCTCTTGCCTTTGTCAGATCAGTTAAAGGACATGCAAGGGTAGCAAAGTTATAGATAAACCTCTGGTAATATCCAACTAGGCCAAGGAAAGTTCTCACTTGTTTCTTGGTGACTGGCCGGGGCCAATTCCTTATGGCTTCCACTTTAGCCATTTGAGGTTTCACTAACCCTCTACCAATAAAATATCCTAAATATGTGGCTTCCTCTAAGCCAATTGTACACTTCCTTGGGTTAGCCGTTAACCCCGCAGAGTAAATCGAGTTTAACACTGCTTGTACTTTTGGAAGGTGGGATTCCCAATCTTCCGTATGTATCACTACATCGTCTAAATATGCAGCTGCATATAATGTATGTGGCCTTAATATTCTGTCCATCATCCTTTGAAAGGTGGCAGGAGACCCATGCAGACCAAACGGCAACACCTTGTATTGGAAAAGACCATCCGGAGTGGAAAAGGCAGTCTTTTCCTTTGCCTGCTCTGTGAGTGGAACCTGCCAGTAACCCTTGGTCAAATCTAGTGTGGCGAGGTAACGGGCTTTCCCAAGTCTTTCCACTAGCTCATCAGCTCTTGGCATGCGGTAGGAATCAAATTTTGAGATATCATTCAGCTTGCGATAATCGTTACAAAACCTTACAGTCCCATCAGGCTTTGGTACAAGCACAATAGGGCTGCTCCAGTCACTTTGTGACTCCTCAATCACCCCAAGCTCTAGCATTTTCTTAACCTCTGCTCTAATGGCCTCTCTACGAGCTGCAGGTATTCTATAAGGCTTAAGATTGACCCTTTTTCCTGGTTCGGTTATAATGTCATGCCTAATAACCCTAGTCCTTCCTGGAACTACGGAGAATACCCTTTTATTTAATTTAACAAATTCGTTGACTTCCCGTGCCTGGTGTATAGACAGGGCCTTTGATATGTTCACTTCTGGATCTGGGTTTTTCCTAGCGGGGAAGGCAGTGGTTTCCACAGTAATTAGAACCTCCCTTTCTTTCCAGGGCTTGAGTAAGTTCACATGGTATATTTGTTCAGGCTTTCGTCTGCCTGGCTGCCTCACTTTATAATTTACCTCGCCCATTTTTTCAATCACCTCATATGGCCCACGCCATTTTGCCAGAAATTTACTTTCTACTGTGGGGATTAACACTAGGACTCTGTCTCCAGGTTGAAACCTACAGACACTAGCATTCCTATTATAGCTATTCCGCTGGTTACGTTGGGCCTTTTCCATATGTTCCCGCCCTATAGGCATAATGGCTGCCATGCGTTCCTGCATTTGGGTTATATGCTCAATTACACTGCGATGGGGTGTAGTCTCCTGTTCCCATGTCTCCTTGGCTATGTCAAGTAACCCCCTAAGGTGTCTACCATACAACAATTCAAATGGAGAAAACCCAGTATATGCTTGGGGCACTTCTCTAATAGTAAACATTAGATAAGGTAACAGAAAATCCCAGTTCTTTCCATTCTTATCAATTACTTTCAGCAGCATTGCCTTTAGGGTTTTATTGAACCGCTCCACCAAACCATCATTTGGTGGGTGGTTGTGACAGGGCAAATAAAAGCCACCAGCTATATGCCTGGCAGACATATGTTTAGTCTGCAGTGCAGCAGTGATGAGGTTAACTTCAGCTGGGAAGCTCATGGCAATTAGTTGAATCCCAGCTGCCTAATCAAGGTGTGTTAAAAACCCCAGGATGTGCACACATGCCTGGCTGGTCAGGAGACAGGAGTGGATTACTGGACTAGATTACTGCTATATGGTCTGTCTTTTTGTATACTGTCTGAAGCGGGGAAATACCCTGAAACTCTGGAGAGAGAACAGCTTGATTTGAGGTCTGTTTTGCAAAGTACATGTGTTATGAACTGTTGTGTTTACCGTGCTGAAGAGAAGCTCTTTTGTTTGCCATACTGAAGACAAGGAATTTTGTTTTGTCTGCTGAAGAAAAGCTATTTTTGTTTTGTGTGCTGTATATATTTTAAGGCTAAATAAATAAGCCTTGTCAAGAAACCCGCGTGTGTAGTTGCATGTACGCTGCAACAGTGGTACACAGAGGTTTTTAACTGTTTTATGTGGAGAAGTTTGCATAACTCCTTGGTTACCCGAGACATGAATGGAGCACCCTGATCTGATACGATCTCCTTGGGAATCCCCACCGACTACACATCATCATTGACTTTTTTTTAAAATATTTTTCCTTTATTGGTGTCTTTTGATGCACTGACAGGTATAACAATCACAACATGGCAGAACAGTTTGTTAAAAAACAAAATACGGGCACATAACAGGGAGGTATTCGGAGACACACAATAAACCTTTTTTCCTTTTACAGTGGTGAAAAGAGAGGGGATGACGAGGGGCGGTGGATAGTTGGGAACGACATGGGGAAAAAGCGGGGGGGTGGAGGGGGGAGGGGAGGGGGGATTGTGGCGGGGAGGGGCGCATCGGCCCTCGGTAGCAGGGGTTCTAGTGTTGAAGTAGGGCTTGCACCAGTATCGGGGCCCCTGACCCCGGCCAAGGCTCCAAAGTTCTATAAAATTGAGGCATTCTTTGCTTCAGCATGGCTGTCAGTCTTTCCATGTTCATGACCCCGTCTATCCGTGTAATTACTTTTCTCCTGGAAGGGGCCTTAACTTGTTTCCAGGCCGCAGCGATGCATCATCTGGCAGCCGTAAGGATCGCTGATGTAAGTCTGGCTATAGGGGCAGGAAGGTCTTCAATTAGTTTCCCTAGCACGTAGGTCAGGGGGTCCAAGGGGACCTCTAAGTCCAAAGTCTCAATCAGGAGGCTCTGGATCCGGATCCAGAACCTCTGGATCTCCGGGCATGTCCACCAAATGTGGGGCATGTCACCCCTTTGACCACATCCCCTCCAGCACACGTCGGAGGTGCCTGGTAGATCTGGCTCAGTCTACTCGGGGTCAGGTACCATTGGAATAAGATTTTGTAGATATTTTCCTTCGTGACTGAGTAAATTGATGTTTTGGTAGCAGCCTCCCAGACATCCTCCCAGTCTTCCAGGTCTATGGGGGTTTCAGGTCTTCGCTCCACTTTTGCATATAGGAGTGAGTGGGGGGGATTGGGCTGCCTCCAATATTTTGTATACCTCAAAGATTAAGCCCTTCTGATATTCCCCTTTGAGACATAGGGTCTCGAATCTGGAACGCGCTGGGAATTTTAGGCTAGGGGATTGGGCTCTCAGGAAGTGCCTAATCTGCAGGTATTGAAATATGGGGAGGTCGGGGGACGATAACTTATTCCTAAGTTCCTGAAAGGTCAAAGACCTCATCGCTTTCCAGCAGATCCGCAATCACTCTGATATTTAGGCCCTGAATTTGGCCGAATTTGGTACGGGAGCAGCCGGGTGGGAAGTCCGGGTTCCCGAAAATGGGGGTGAGTTGTGAGGGGGATGAAGCTAGGCCATGTTTCCCTTTGGCTTTAATCCATGTTGACCACGTGCATCTCATTGCCCCGAGGTCGAATCTCTGGGGCCTCCTGCTTTTGTGGGTCTGAGACCATAGTAGGGCCGAGAGGGGGATGGGGGACACGTGGTGCGTCTCTATTTCTAACCAGCAATTAGAGGTTGGGGGTTGTTCCATACCACCGCCTGCCTCAGCTGGGCCGCCTGGTAATATCTGACTACATCTGGGGCCCCCAGGCCCCCTCTCGTCTTTGACGCCAAAAGCACCGATCTCGGAACCCTAGGTCTTCGTTGCCGCCATATAAAGCGGAGAATGTGGGCTTGGATATTTCGCAATTCTGCTAGCGGGACAGGGACAGGGAGGGTCTGAAAGTAGTAAAGTAATCGGGGGAGGACATTCATTTTGGTGGAAACAATTCTTCCAAACCAAGAGATCTGATGGGCATGCCAGGCCTCCAGGTCTCTCTTGATCTGGCGGAAGAGAGGGGGGTAGTTGGAGTGATACAGTGAGCCATACGAGCTCGCTATTTTTATCCCTAGATATTTGATATGCGAGTTATTCCACTTGTATTTAAAATTATTTTGTAAGAGTTTCCATATAGGGTCTGGGAGAGAGATATTGAGGGCCTCAGATTTGTCCGTGTTTATTTTGTAATCAGACAATCGACTAAATTGGTCCAACAGTTTCTCAAGGTTGGGGAGGGAAGTGTGCGGTTCAGTCAAGGTTAGAATAACATCATCCGCAAACAGGGATATTTTGTATTCCCTGTCTGCGATTGGAATGCCCTTTATGCTGGGTTCAGCTCTGATCCTAGCAGCTAGAGGCTCTATGGACAGGGCAAATAGTAGGGGGGATAGGGGGCAACCTTGCCTGGTACCATTTTTGATCGTTATTGGGTTGGAAAGCCCACCTGGGAGTTTTAAGAGAGCGGTGGGGTTGGTATAGAGGGCTCGCACCCCTTCGAGGAATGGGCCTGAGAAACCAAACCGGAGCATAGTTTGGTCTAGAAAGGACCATTTGATTCGGTCAAAAGCCTTTTCGGCGTCAAGACTTAGAATCAGGGCCCGGACTGTTTGAGGTGCACGTGGTCTATAATATTAATAATTTTGCGGGTATTGTCAGAGGCCTGTCTTCCTGACACAAAGCCCCATCATTGACTCTTTAGCAATAGATTTTGCTGAGGCCGTACGTAGAGTGATTGCCTCAGGATATCGGGTCGCATAGTCTAATATCACCAGTATGTACTGATGCCCCCTGGCTGACTTCACTAAAGGGCCAACAAAATCCATAGCAATGCGTTCAAATGGGACTCCAATTATTGGTAGGGGTACCAACGGACTACGGTACGCTGGCAAAGGGGCAGTGAGCTGACATTCAGGACACGATGAACAATAATCTATTATTGCTGCCATCACCCACGGCCAGTAAAAACTCCTGAAAATACGCTCTTTAGTCTTTTCAACCCCTAGGTGACCATGGCTATGCGCGAGGCTTAACACAGTGCGCTGATACACTTTTGGCACTAACAACTGTTTTACTCTAACAGACTGTTTTTCCTCAAGGCGATTCAACAGATCGTTATCCCCCTCAAAGTAAGGATAAGACAAGGGTCTGTCTGGATTAGTAGGGGTTCCATTCCTTACTGAAATGGAATTTCGGGCTACTGACAAAGTGGGATCAGACCACTGGGCACTCAAAGTTACCTGGGCTAACCTCTAAATCAATAAGGTCAATGTCTGGTTCCGGTCTATTAGATGGTCCGGCACCATTTTGTTCTGGGTTGTCGCCCACTAGTGCTTTTACAGGGTATGGCTGTTTACTCCCAGACTTATTTGTGCTGTCTAGTTTGTCTCCCAAAATGTCAGCAAATGGGAAATCATCATTACATTCATCTGACGAACTAGTGGCAAGTTTTTCAGCAGCTGGCCATAAATTTAGAAAATGGGGAAAATCTCTACCAATAATCATGTCATGGGCTAATTTTGGTACAAGACCAACTCGCCAATTTACAGAGCCACACTGTGACTCAACCTGTAGCAGTGGAGTAGTTATGCACATCCCCATGTATACAGGAAATATCAATCTGTTGGGAGTCATCTACCTGAATACCATTTACCAAATCTGGGTCTATGAGGGTAAACATACTCCCTGAGTCAAGTAATGCCTGAACCCTTTTTCCCTCTACCTGCACGGAACACCAAGGGTAACTATTCAGACAACCATTTTTGTTTGCAGAACACACAGTTTGGGCATACAGTGAGTAATCTTCCTCATTATTACTACCCAGATTCCATTCCATGGGACAGTCCTTTGCCATATGTCCAAACTCTCGACATTTAAAACATTTTACAGCATAGTCCCTTATAGGTTCTTCCCGCTTAACAAAGTTCCTTTCTCTTGTGGTTATGTCCCTGGGGTTATAGACCCCAACCTGTTCATCAAAATTCCCCCTTTTCCCTGGAACAGTCTTACCAATTTTGCTGGGGCTCTGGACCTTCCGGTTCTGAGGCTGCCCTTGGATAGGGTGTTGAAGCCATTCCCCAGCTGCACTGTACCGTTCTACCAACGCGACTAACTGGTCAGCCGTTTGGGGATCACTCTGGCTGACCCAGCGACGAAGGGCAACAGGTAAGCCTCTCAGAAATCGGTCCATCACTAGTTACTCCACAATGTGGCTGGATGTGTTGATTTCCGGTTGTAACCACTTTCTGGCAAGATGTATTAAGTCAAACATCTGTGATCTTGTGGCTTTATCCAGGTTGTAGGTCCAGGAGTGAAACCTCTGGGCACGGACTGCCGTTGTCACCCCTAGGCACGCCAGGATCTCCTTTTCAGCTCGCTGTAATCACTGGCTTGAGCTGGTTCCAGATCATAGTATGCTTTCTGGGCCTCCCCACACAGGAACGGTGCTAGCAGACTTGCCCAGTAAGCCACAGGCCATTTTTCTCTCTCCGCCGTCCTCTCAAACGCCATCAGGTAGGCCTCTACATCATCTGCAGCCACCATTTTTCGCAGGTAGTTACTCACTCTAACCACCTTAGGATGTGCTTCTGCGGCATCCCGGAAAGCCTCTCAGATAGGCCCTGTACCTCCTGATGTAAATCATGGACGGTATTTTGCTGCTCCTCTCTGAGCAGTTGATGAGCTTCAGCCTGGGCCAGCACCAGTCTCTGCAATATTGCCATGTTTTCCTGCTGTGTGGCATTAGTTTCTTGCTGTAAGGCATTACTCTCAGCCAGTCTGCTGTTTGTTTCTTGCTGTGTGGCATAACCCTCAGCCAGCCTGCTGTTGGTTTCTTGCTGTGAAGATGTGGCTTGGATCAGGGCTGTGACTACTTCCTCTATTCCCTTTTGCATCTTACAGGCTTGTCAGTGTGCTGCCCGCATTCTCCACCATATGTGACAAAGTACCTTCTTGCTCTGTACCTTTTGTCCAAGGATCAGCACTTTCACACAGCCTTCCAGGTAGAGGAGACAGTCTTCTGACACAGAGGTGAAAAGCTTGGCCTGTTTATTTTGCCATACAAATGCTACAGCAGATAACAGAAGTAAATCAAACAAACAAAACAAAAGTTTTTTTCTCAGCATAACACAGCTTTTCAGCACACCCTCCTCTTGAGAGTAAAACAGCCCCTGTCTTGCTCTGTTCAGAGCAACCTTTTAATCATCTCCCTGCTCAATCAGCTGCTCCAGTCCTGTGAAAGCTGGGAGAGCTAGAAGTCCCGGTCTGAATTCCCCTTGGTAAATCTCCCAACCGTGGAGTTGAGCAGAAACCCTACACTAATTTAGGGCCATAATATCCTCTTTTCACTACTGTTCCCTCATATCTGTCACAATATATATATATATATACAGTATATATATATATATTTATATATATATATATATATATATATATATATATATATATATATACATCCATGTCTGGGTTTTGGCTACCAAATATTAATATATTTTATCATTACAATTTTTCCATTTCACTTTATCAATACATCACAAACACATTATTATTTAATATCACATATATTATACACCATTTATACATAGTCACTTCATCACTTCATTGCTAGCCTTTCTGAGCATTCTTCTGTTCTTGCTTAAACCATCTTCTTTGCTCCACCTCTGACTCCAATTGCAATCAATCACAGATGGATCATTCAACAGGTATTATACCATGCCCTAAGACCTGATTTGTTTAATTTATGTAGCACATTGTTTGCTGAACATACTATAAAGGGGTTAATTGATGGTATTCAGTTTTGATAGTATTCTCCAATTCTTGGGATCTCTCAATTAAATCTTGTTCCAAATTGCCAATCATGTTTTGTGAATAGAATCACAACTAATTGTCATCTATTGTCATGAAGTATGGTTAACTCTATCCAACTAGTAAGTACTTGGTAATTCAATTAGTAGCCACACATCTATATGGCACTACATGTTGATTTAATACATTTATCAATTATCTCTATTGCACAAATAGGTAGTTTCAGTACAATATTCATTTTTTCTACCCATATATATTTGTTAACATCTTATGAGCTATAAAATTCTCCAATAGTACAGTGTGGTCCTTAGAACTTGTCCATTGTGATCAGTGTAGTATTAGTAATTGTACCAATGGACTAGTTTAAAGTGTTTTATTAATGTTGTAATTGATTAATTGTTTTTAATTATGTTTGCAAATGAACCTCACTATAAATACTGTGGGGATACAACCAATGGGGATACAACCAATGGGTATCCCCTGAAGAAGTCATCATCGATGACGAAACGCGTAGGGCGTGGCTAGAGCAGAGCAGACATTTGTCCCACTGAGAGCAGACTGAGAGGAACGCAGCTTGTGGGAGGCTCAGCAAAGCAGATCAGTGGACACATCGTTTGGCTTGATTGGTGGTGCAGCAGCTAGAGGCAGTCAGGAGAGGCCTCGGTTTCCTGGAGGGACTTCCGTTTTGTGCGGGACACCAGACCGGGTGAGCGTCACTTCCGGTAGAAGGAGACCGCGCACGAGAGGACACCATTACAGGCTCGAACGGCACCACTGGCTTATGAGGGCCAATCTCATAACTGCTTTCAAATAACGCTTTACTTGTGAGTGGGCATTTGTCTGGTTTTAAATGTTCCATAAAATTATTGTTAAACTTTAATGCACTAGGTGTGCGCCTGTTTTCTTTTCTTTTTTCTTTCATAGGTATTCCTAGGGAGTTGTGATCCCTTATAAACGGGCTGCCTATACCTGGATGCATTCACTTGGAACAGGACTCTGTGACTTTTAAGGTTTTTTAAAAGTTTTTTGGAAAAAAGTTTTTATTTTCATTTTTTCATATTTTTTATATTTTTTATTTTATTCTAGATATTTTTTGTATTACAACATAAAAATTTTTTTTTTTTCCAGAAGCATTTTTTAACAATTTTGTTATGTACACTTTGTATTAAAGTTATTACGCATTTTATCTTAGAATCACATAGGGTTTTTTAATTATATTATTTCACTTTAGCCACCCCATAGGTTGTATCAACGCAGTTGGCTACTTATTCACAGTTAGGCAGGTTGTTGCATTAGGCGCTCCTTTATTATTTCTGTTTTGTTTTGTTATATATATATATATATATATCCATCCATGTCTGGGTTTTGGCTACCAGTCTGCCCTTCCGGACATGCAAGCCCTGGTAACAGTGCAGGTAATGTCAGGACCAATCCTAGGGTTTCCCTACAGTAAGCAGCTCTCAAATGACAGGGGAGGAGGTAGGCCAAGGCCTGTGTTCTGCCCAATCCGGGTTCAGACCTTGGACCTTCCCCCTCTGTACTTACGAGGCTGCACACCTAAGTTTAGTCAGCGTCTCGACCCCTGAGAGAGACAGCTACTTACACAGGGGTGTATCTAGCATTGGCACCCGCTGTCCACTCCCATAGGGGGGAGTGAGGAGTGATAAATTTCCCCTGGCTTTATTAGGGAGTCAGGGAAGAGCAAGGACTGCTAAACACACAGAGAACACATCGCTCACCAAACAAAACAACCATAAAATAAACATAAACAAAAGCTACCTGGTGCTTAGGAGAAAGAAGGTAACATGAAACATACAAGTAATCACAAGGATTACATAAAGCTCCCAATAGTAGCACTCATGATAGATAACACTAAAGGTAGAATAGTAGTATACCTTATGTAGTATACCTGATGCCTAAATCACACTAACAAATGGTAATATGCTGTACTGGTTTGTGTTTGGAGGCGAGATCAGTCCGGGATACTTCCCAAGGCTGCAGCTGTTCACTTACTAGCGCAGGACACACTACATCAGGTTGTATACTCATCATTAGGTTGATTTATTCAGTGTCTGTGGGGAGTTACAAAGTTCCTACTCTCCTGCTGCGTGTTTTGGCCTTATTTTTGCCTGTACAGCCTCACAGAGAGTTTGTGTGAGACTGGTGTTATAAGTACAGCATATTACCATTTGTTAGTGTGATTTAGGCATAAGGTATACTACACTGCCTATTCCTCTCACCACCATACACTTTTGGGGACTTTTAACTATGCATTTTTATGCATTTTTATGGTGTTTCGTCGGGTTTTAATTGTTTAATAAAACTTTATTATTTTTGTTGAGTTTGACCTTTTGCGGCTGACCCCACTGTGGGATTAGGCTATTTTTGGCTTCCACTGTAATAACACTTCTACCTTTAGTGTTATCTATCATGAGTGCTACTATTGGGAGCTTTATGTAATCTTTGTGATTACTTGTGTGTTTCAAAGAGCAAGGACTGCCCGGGGTGCCCTTGGCCTGGGATGGATGTCCAGGGACCATCCTGAGGTTGGAGACCTGTTTGACTGTACTGAAGCAGATACCAGTTGTGTGGCTGTGTATGCAGAAAGGAATAAAGTGTTTCAGTTAACTATACTCCTGCCTGGTGTCCAATCTATCTGGGGGAGTGGAAGTAAGTTTCTCCTGCAGGGATTGTCTCCACATCCCTGGAGCCTGTACCATGTGAGATCAAGACCAGTAATCTACCCCAGAAGCCTGTCTTCTGTCTTCCCCCATGACAACGGCAGAAAGCTCAGCATCCTGTGAACCAACAGGTAACCAGCACAACACCGCTATTTGGTAGCGTGATTCCTCAGAGGGTGGGGGAAACACTGTTACATATATACATATATTTATATAACAGCCATAGGCAAATCTGATAACAGAGTTGAATAACTCTGGCAATAGTCAATAGCCAACGTATTTCGTGGGGACGCCTCTAGCCAGGAAATGAAAACTGAGTGAAAATACTTAACCTACGCACCCTCATTGGTTGCCAGCAACCAACCAGAGGCTGACAAACAAAGTAGCACAGCCGGAGAGGTTGTGCGCTCTTTCTTTCATCCTTATTTATATATTAGAAGGTTCTACTAATTAGAGATGTTCGAAACTTTCACCCAATGTTGGGAACCAGGCAAAATTTGTCCTTTTTCAGCCGTGAAAAAAAATTCCACTTTCTAATCCAGACCCTGAAATATGGAGGGGTTTTTGATTTCCTATCCTTGCTAGAAAAAGTCCTATTTCAGATCTGGTGTGAAGTGTGAATTCTGTTGGCGAAACTGCACATTTTTGTTGAGACTGCAAAGTCTCTGGGGAAATGCATGACTTTTGACACATTTTTGTTCATTTTCGAGAAATGGTAAATTTCGCAAATATGGCGAGATTCACCAAAAGTATGTTAAAAAAAAATGTGCTAACCACTTTTGCACACATTTTGCACATCTCTACCACGGAATTTATAGTATATAATGAGTGGAACAAATATATGTAACCAGCAGAAGCTCCTATTCAATATGTTGTGAAGCCAACTTACCCTTGCTTGGGAAGCTTTAAATTCTGTTCATTTTAACGGAGCTTACATTTTCCAGGGTAAATGAGAAGATGGCTTCACAGAATATTGCATATGCACCAGAATAGGCAAGTTCTCGCTTTCTTACCTTCCTGTAGAAATCTAAGGGCATTTCTCCTAAAGTAAGTATCATGATGTCTTAGTAAATAATTATGTAACATAACATAACAAACAATGCCAATATGCAGCAGTAAAAGTTTATAGGGTATAATGAAATCATTTGCTTTTGAAAAAGTAATAATAACCCTTTTTTTTAAAAAAATATCTACACTTCGAAACAATGGTACATATAGCTTATGTTTTCAGTTCATGCATATTTTCCAATCAAACTCTTTGTAAAGAACGGTAGGAAAAAAAAAAACATAAATATAAATATTTAATAAGACATTATTACACAAATGTAAAAAATCATGTAATTTTCCAAAAATGACTTTCACAGATCATAACACTGCATTTTACAGCAAAGCAGTTTTACCCAGCTGATTTGAAAACCAAAAAAATGAACCACAGATAATTTAAAATGACATATGAACTTATTATTTTAACAAACTCTGTAATGGAAAATATATTTCCTCCGTATGGCAAGAGCAACGCTTATGGGCACCTATCCGCAGATTCAATAAACAAAAAGCATATTTGCTGCTGACTTAAGAATCAAACTGGAAATAAGATGAAGAGAGAAAAGCCTCAGAGCTGCAATCAACCATCCATTCCAACAGCTGAAACATGTTATTACATCTTTCAGTTGATTCATTGCATCCAAAGAGATTTCATAATCATCTTCGGTATTAAAACAAGGGGAGCAGAGGCACATTTCAATAACAATGATTGTTGTTTGGAGAAAGCCAATCATGTCTAGAAGTATTATTTACATCAGACTATATGTAGATACTGTGTATTATAGCTGTATTTTTTTCCCCCTCCATTGCATGTTAAAAATGTTGACAACATTGGTTCAAAAGTGAAATATAATAAGTAGGGCTTTTACTAACCACATTTTTACACAAAGCAGCTACAGTAAGATAAACAATGAAGGAAACACGACCTCTTTATATTATCTGAATGATTTTACAATAAGCTATTATGTGTTAATTTGAGGCTTAGTCAGTAGGCTGCGATTGCGTCGAAAGCCCCATTTTCCGTGTGGTAGTGCAGAATTGGCACTAATCTATTTTACTGAATAAGCTCCTTTAATTGATCTAATTAGTAGAGAGGGGCAAATTATTCCCAGACATTTAACTGTGCTGGAAATGTGGCTTTCCCCCCCTCCCCCCCTGCAGACATGAATATTTGCGCCTCAATTTCCAAGCGGGCACATTTCCTGCTTTTAAAAAAAAAAAAAAAAAAGTTAAACTTCGACCGGCGAATGTTGAAACATTTGATGTGTTCACGCGCATGCGCACGGATGAATAAAATGTTTCATAACATTCGCTGAGGGAATGGTATGGCTTGCACAAAAGTGGAGGGAAAGCGATTATGGGGGTGGGTTTAGACACATTTGCCTGAATGTTACCATACCAAATTCAAGGTCAAATATTCGATCGCACGTCGAATTTTGTTGAAAACACTGCAAAGAATTTGCGGATCAAATTTTTACCCATCCGCCCATCTCTACTCATTAGCATTATTACAAAGGAAAAGAGTTGATAATTGTTATTGTAGCCAGGTCCCCGGTTACCTCCCTCACCTCCGCTGTACGGCCAAGAGTTGTAGGGGCGATCGCGTCGCCAACGGCTCGTCTGAGGAGGGGGCTAGTTCAGGGAGCGCTCCGGAGGCCCCGAGGAGGTATGCGAGCGTAGAGCACCACCATGTTAGGGATACTGGCGCATGCGCAGAGAGCAGCGGCTATTACATGTCTCGCTTGGCAGTTAGTTTGAGCGTGAAGGCTGGCCAATAGGAGAAGGGCTCTAGGCGGGGACTACATATCCCATGAGCCTCTGCGGAGTCACCTGGCCTCAGATGGCCAATAGGGTTGCGTAGATCTGGCTTAGAGGAAGGGGAAGGTTGAGCAGGGACCACGCTAGTCAGAGGAGGCTGGGAGAGCAAGGGGATAGGAGGTGCGTGAGTGCAGGGGGTCTGTGACCCACTGCATAGGCCAGTATTCCCCCCTTAGGCCCCAGTTCAGGCCCTAAGACATCCCTAGTTTGTGGTTGCTGCAGGGAACCGCCATTAGACAGGGACCTTGCCTGATTAGTGTGTAGAGCTAGTCAGGGACTCAGTGCTGCGGTGAGGAGCCTGTCATCATAAGTCTGGGCGCAGGCTATTGGAAGTCGCGGCACGTGGAAGCCTCTCCTGCGGTGTGGGACTTCTCGTGAGAGACGATGCTGGATCTGCGGATCCTTTGTGAAGAATCTGCGACCGGGTGTTGGAACGCTCGGCAGGTATTATACACGTGCACCAACAAACCGGTACCTTAAAGGCGCTGATCCCGCCTTGGGGGGGTGGTGGATTCTTTGGGGAATCTTGGGAGGTTAAATGACCAAGGACTGGTCGGTTATACTGGACACGGTGTGGGATATACACGGTGGTGGGGGTTACACTACTTCACAGTGACGAGGGCAGGGGCCACCGGTATATGCTCTATACAGCAAAGGTTATTCATAGGTGTGCATATATCTCTATAGTAAAGTATTACGTTATATATATGCCAGCTGTTATCGTTATTCTTGTGCAGGGGAAACTCACATATTGGGGATCCTGGGCAAGTGGAGGCACTGCCCGTTCTTATATTGTTGCCCCACGCTCCCAGTAGCGGAGGCTCAGATCTCTGTGAGCCAGCAGGTAAAGATAGCACCAGTAGACCTGTCTAGTCAGAGGGAAAGAGGGCTACATTATTATAATTATTAGACTCTTTTGATCCACCAGAAATTTGATTGCATAATTTTGTCATCGCCACCAATTGTATCACAGACTGACCCACAGTCTGACAACCACATAAACGGTTTCATTGCTGATCTGATGTATTACTACACCTATAGTTCTCCTTAATTCAGTCTGCCCTCGTGCTACTGTTCTTACTGAACCATCCCATGCTTACATTTTAAAAACAAAAGCTCCATAGGGATGCTGTGGCAAACACGCACACTGAAAGTCACCTCTCTCACCTACCCTCCCAACTGCCTTACTCTCATACTTGTGCAAGAAAAAGTGATTCAGGCGCTCCTCTATGAGGCAAATGTAATGTGAATGAATAAATTATATTAAATAATATTGTGCTCACTTATATTGATAAACGTGCAAATGTGTTAAATATAATAAATTATAAATTATATAAAATCGCAGCTCAACCCTTTAGAGAGACGGTCCAATTCTCCTTAGGTAGATCTCCAAAAACAGGTTTGGGGAGCGCAGATATCATCGTATGTGGAGAGAATATAAAAAATAAATAGTGTCGTTGTTTTTTAAATAGAAGACATCTTGGTATAAACAGAAATGGGGACTCACACTTTCCCAGTCAATAAACAGCAGTGGGTAACCAGATAGGTTTTCAGCTCAGGTAGACTCGGCGTGATAATCCTCAATGTAAAACAAAAGATCACACTTTTACTGCAACATTGTATGTTCAATAAATATGTTATATTGTGACGAATAATATCGCACTTATATTTTAGCAATGTGGCATGTACAGTACACAAAAATTAAAGGTGGCACGATTCCTCTAGTCTCTCCGACTGCATCACGTCACGTCCGGCGGTCAGCCACGGCACTTCCGGTTACGGATGATGCCGTTTTCGGAGCCGTGGGTGCAGGACAGTCACGGGAGCTTGCGTGGCCTGTCTTCTGGGTTAGGGGAATTCCAATGTCTCCTGTGTGAAGCTTGAGTCAGATCCGTGCAGAGAAGGGCGGCTTGCAGTGAGTGTGAGTCCCCATTTCTGTTTATACCAAGATGTCTTCTATTTACTCTCATACTTGCCCGCTTTGCCAGAGAGTGACAGATAGAAGTAGTGTCCAATATGCAATCTAGGGTTTTCCTTGTCTGATCCCAATCCCCAGAGATTACACATTGTAACAGAGTGCTCACCACAAACAAGGCGTGACCGCGAGGTCGAGGTGGGGATTTGATATTACACCAACTCACAGCCGCGTGGGCGCGTCTGGAGTGTAGATTGGTCGAGGTAGCCGGGTCGGGGTAGGAGAGGTCTGGATGGTCAGTAATACTTGTCGAGGTCGGTGTTAGAGAGTAGCAGATCATAGGAGGTACTTAGCTGTGGTCTGGATTGGATAGAGGAGGATCGTCGTGATAGTTTGCCCAGGTCAGTATTGGAGAGGAGCGGATCTTCGAGGAGCCAGCCGGGGTCGGGATGGAGAGGTGCGGATGGTCGTACATAGCCGAGGTCAGGAGGACAGAAGAGCGAAGTCTGGAGGAAAACTAAAGTCAGGAGCAAGGAACTGGAAGCACGACAAGACTGTGGAGGCAAGACAGCAGTGAACACTTCGCTAATAGGAAGGATTATGCTCAGCCGATGAACGACTGAGCATATAAGGCATACTGCGACCAATGAGGACAAGGCGAGAGGGGGCGCATCAGTAGTGCCTGCTGAGATTGGTTGACTAGGTGTAGGAGACAGTTGTGGAAGGGCTTACAGGGCTGGTGACGCGCTACCTGCGTGCGTAGAGTGCGCCTCCGTGATGTGCCAATGAGGCCCCCGCAACCAGGAGGCGGGCCAGAGGAGTCCGTATTAATACTCGCGCATGCGCATAGGCCGGCAGCTGGTAGATAACCCAGGTGACGCACCGCAGGAGGCAGGGGAAGCAGAGCGCCCGATTACGGGTCGAGGTAAGCGAAAAGCGCGCCGAGGGTAGCGGGACTCACGGATCCTTACACACATTGAATCGGGAGAACATGATCTCAAGCCTCTCATGACTGTCTCTTCCTGACTGAACCAGAGAAAGACATGCTGAAGCTCTGAAGGGAGAAAGCCTACAAAAAGGAACCGGAGTGATGTCACTTTCCTGTGCATCGGAGGATGAGCAGCAGAGGACGAGGACGCCAGCCGCAGCACTCACATTAATAATAATTATTATTTTGCATTATCACTAATTTTGCTTTTTTCCTTTGTATTCCCTCCTGCGCCCTTTTTTGTGTTTTATCTCACCTAACGAGCTACTTGCCAATTTCATCTCCCCACCCTAAGGGTGCATCTCTCTCTGCAGGTCTCTCTGTGCAGCTGTTGCAGACTATGGCCAGATCGCACAGGGGAGAACTTAGAAAAAGCCTGAGATACCATCGCTGCTGTCCCGTATGTTATTGGCATTTCCTACCTCACAGTTTGTGACTTGCGGTATTGCTTTCTTTTTCTTTCTGAATACCGTGATAACACAAATGACAAACTGTTTTATGGGGTCATGCCAAACCCTTTGAGATGGCTGTGATTTTATCGACATTACTAGAATAGGTCCCTGAGTCTATCTTTCTGTCTGTTTCTCTCTGTCTCTGTGTCTGTCTCTCTGTCTCTGTGTCTGTCTCTCTTGGTTTCAGCTTCCTGCCACAAGCAACGTGGCTGTTTCAGGCCCCCAAGGTGGAGCTTCCTCTGTTTTACCCGCCTACTGCAGTGGGCAGTGCCCGATTATAAGGCGAGTACCGTATCTACTTTTCAACTTAACCTTATTACAAAAAACATTGCCTTATAATCGGGAAAATCCGATATACAGTACAGTACACATGTACACACATTAGAAACACATAACGCACATAGGCAAACACAGACTTGTTCGGTTTGGCATTTTTTTACCAAATGCTAAAAAAGTTGCGATTTTTCTTAGTGAATACCGTTTTTACACAAATTTCATAGCTTTCGGTAGGAACATGCAAACACGTTTGATAATGCAATGAATGTATCGAAGTTTAGTGAATAGACCCCTAAGTCACCTTTCCCTCCTATTTGCATAAAGGTTTAAAGAGCTTACAAAGTGTCAGGGTACATCTTTTCATGTTTAATAAAACAAGTATTTCAAATCGATGCTCTGCACTATCATTGCTCTCTCTTTCCATTTTCGGGCACAACGGGAATACCCCTAAGCTACAAGAGGGAGAAGACACAAAACAAAAATGGGAACCATAAAAAGAAATAGAACAACGGGCAACATAAAAACTTTGGATAATAAGCCCATTCTAGGCCCATTCCTACTTGCCGTATCGAATGCAATGTGTGTGCAGCGCACAGCAAGGGAGAGAGAGAAGCAGGTCTGGCAGAAAAATAATCACTTTAATGGGAAGCCATAAAAATCGAGGGTTGCAGCCCTTCTACGCATTTCGTGCAGGTTATGCGCTTTATCAAGAAGAGCACTTTACCCGGTGTGCTCTTTCCCTTTCATGAATGGACTATATTTTGGGATAGGACCAGGCATTTGAGCATCATCTCTCCTTTACATGTCTACTTGCCGTATCGGACAGTTGCATTTCCTCAATAACCTATATCAGCAAGAAGAACAATGAGAGCATCCTGTAGTGTCTTCCTCTCTCCACAATGACTCCTGTAGTAGCAGTAGCAACAGCAAGTGTGCTTCCCAGTTTTGCTTAGTGTCTTCCCCCTCTAGTAGCTAGTCCCGTACACTCCTTTTTGCACGTCCCTTAGTGGCTGTTGCTTTATTCCTTGCGTCTGGTTGCTTTCGTGCACTTAATAGTGGTGGATTGTTTTTTTTTGTTTTTTTTTTTTACAACAGTCTGTAGATCTCTAGAATTTGGATCTTTATCATGTATGGTTGTGCCTAGACAGTTACAGCAGTTAAAAAATATATATATTTGAGTATGTGTGATTTCCCTCACTGTTGCAGATTGTATATTTTGTAGGTGACATTGATATGTTGTATTTTCCACCCCATTTTTATTATATAGTATGCAGTGTTCATTAAATTCACTTTTGGCTTTTTGTGTACTAGAGTCTCTAATAGGTAGGGAGTCGTATATACCCCATTAAGATTTTGGACTTTTGGTGTGCTGAGGACCATAGTGGAATTTTTGTGAGACTTTTGTAGGAACAAGGGATTCCTTACATTCACGTGCACCCATGTCAACTTATTTGCTATAGATGCTGTAGGGTTGTGCCGTTTGTTTGTGTATATACTAGGTTTTCATTAAGGATTCACCTGTCCATTTGCACCATCCATTCTCCCCTCTATCCTGACAAGCTTCCCAGTACCTGCTGAAGAGCAACGTCCCCATAACATGATGTTGCCACCACCATGCTTGACAGTTGGGATGGTGTTAACTGGATGATGTGCAGTATTGACCTTGTGCCAGAAGTAAAGCTTGGAATTTAGACCAAAAAGTAGTGTTGTACCGGGCAGTGATTTAAAAATAAACCGGGTACCCAGCCAAAATCAATGGTTCTACCCGGCCAGGTACCCGGCTACCCAGTTTGACACTTACCTGCAGGGTGGCGGCGACATCTAGGACAAGCAGCAGCGGTCCTGTGGCGGTGGCAGCATCGGAGGTGTCTTCAGCGGCCACCCCAACAGTGATCACCCGCTCCTGCCCGCCCAACCTCTGCAACTCTACTCCTCTTCTGCCCGACCTCCACTCCTCTTCTGCTCCTTCCCACCCCAACTACGCTCCCGCCCACCCCAATCTATGCATCCACCCGACCTCCGCTCCCGCCTGACCCCCACTTCTCTTCCGCTCCCCCCACCTCCGCTCCTCCTCCACTCCACCGACCTCTGCTCTAGCATGCCCCCCCTCCGCTCCACTTCTGTTTCCGCCCGCCCCAACTCCGCACCCAGCCGACCTCCACTCCTGCTCCACCTCTGCTCCTCCTCCGTACCTCTTCCTCTCCTGCCCGACCTCCGCTCCCTCCCGACATCCGCTCCTCTTCCGCTCGCCCCACCTCCGCTCCACCTCTGCACCTCTTCCGCTCGCCCCACCTCCGCTCGCCCCACCTCCGCTCCTCCTCCACCCGGCGCCGAACCCACTTCTCAGTTGCCGGGTCCGGGTAATGTCCGGGTAGCTGGAAATGTGCCGGGTAACGCCGTGTACCGGGTAAAAAAAGCTCAATTTGTGTTTGCAAAAAAGCATATAGCTGATACTACAGACATGTGGAAAAGGGTTTTGTGGTCAGGCGAGAAAAAATTTAACATTTTGATCTAAATACCAAGCTTTACGTCTGGCATGAGCTCAATGCTGCACATCACCCAGTTAACACCATCCCAACGGTCAAGAGTGGTGGTGTCAAGTATTCGATGTAAATTCCATCAGGCAGAGAGAATTACATTTGATAGTCTATTTGGCTTCCTCAGTGTTTTACCTTATCAAGGTGCTGGATCCATGCAGCTGGGTAGTGATGGAGAAAGGATGGGCACCAGGATCGTTATAGTTATGAACAGAGTGGTCTTTATTTACATTTCAAGGAAATATAACTTCTTCTCCAGATGCATTCCTGCTTCCTGGAAAGGCACATACTTTGAATATGTGGTTAGTTACTTGGCTATACATAACTGACTATTCATCTTCTGGCATTATCTTCTATTTTCTTCCAGGGTCCCTCCATGGGGTAACCCTTTCCTCTCTTTACTGAAGCAGTTTTTATCTCTGCTCTCTGCCCTGCCTATCCCATTATGCATGCTTCAGTGCTGGTGTGGCAGGTGTGAATCCTCTTATGAGTGCCCCCTTATTATTGCTGGGGATGCTCACCAAAAGGAATGAGTCAAGGGGCTCCACGTTAATGCTTCTTCATGCTATTCCCAGTGCTATTATTTGGGTAACCCCTAGGGGACACAAGCCTTCCATCTGGGAGGCTGTACGTCTTTACTTCCTTCATACTAGGGAGCCTAACTTCAAAGGGCACTTCCCTACCAACAGTATAAAACAAAGCAAGTGGTGCTTACCATGTGCTATTTATTTACATTACTATATACAGGGGAGACTCCTCCGCTGTCTCCCCTCCAGGGATCTGAAGGGGGCACTCTTCTCCCCTCCTATTTATAACCTCTCACTGCTTCCTGTCTCTTGGCAGAAAAGGGGGCAGAGTTAAATCCCTGCAGAGTCATACTATATCAAGTGCCAACCCAGCATGTTCTAGAAACAGCGTGTAATCAGGCATGGAAAAATGGGGGAGCACAGTATGAGGGAGAGTGTGTTTAAGGAAGGCAAATCTTCTTAACTGGTGACCAATGGGGTGAAGTCACCCATTCAACTGGGGTGACTTCACCCCATTGGTCACCAGTTAAGAAGATTTGCCTTCCTTAAACACACTCTCCCTCATACTGTGCTCCCCCATTTTTCTGTGTTCCATTGCTACTAAGGGTCCTGGATAGATCCTGTTGGGGTCCGAGTCACAGGAGGGCATCACATGAAGACACGTAATTTCAATAAGGCCGTATTATACCTTTTATTCATTTACTGACTCACACCCACACCACATAGAGATAGCGCCCGGTATTTTTCCATCTCACTGTAATCAGGAATGGCCTGGTTACTTTGCAACATACTGTTAAATGAGGCATTACTCAAATTAACTCTCACAGACACTGTAAGCCACTTAAATCCATATGGTAACCCCATAGGGGGGTTAGACATTCATCATATATACACACACTCCTCATACACATGCATACACACACACACCTCATACACATGCATCATATATACCCACATACACACCTCAAACACATGCACCATATATATACATGCATAACACACACACACCAGCCCAAAGCCCATTACTTTAGCCCCTCTCCATGCTCCATTTTCCATCTGCACTCTTATCTCCGCCCCCGAACTCTGGTCCGTCACTTTAGCTCCTCCCCGAGCTCACTCTCTCAGCTTCTGCTGCAGACTGAGGCCAGTCTGCGGTCGGCTTTGGGAACAAATCCAAGTGCAGGGTCGGTGGCATTCACTGTAGAGAGACAAGCAGCCTGCTTTCATGGAAATAGGACCAGCCCAGGAGGCAATTTCCCCCCTGACCTCCATGGCAGCTAATTAATAGGTAGCTAATCAGGCCATGTTCCTTTTAATGAGACCACCTGTGATTTCAGGAGACAATGGGGCATGTTATTTGGGTAAGATACTTTCAATCTTCTGTTTTGTGTATCAATATTTATAGGGGTCCAAATGATTTCTACAATGTACATCACGAGATCCACTGTAGTGTAAAACGGCTAAAAACAGAATACTTAGCTTAATAACACATATAAAATAAGTCAGTTCATGTTCTGCAGTCCAGAAATGAAGGTGGCTAGAGAAAAAAACAAGTTCGTTAGAGTGGTTTTGCCTTTGGGAGTTAACGAAGTTACTAGATTTCCAGTGAGTTGGCAAAAAAATGTGAGTTTGAGACTTTTTGGTCTTTCCGCTCAGCTTTTTAGATCCAGAATGAAATTGCTTCTGAGAAAGCCTTTCACGCACATTTTGGACACGCAAGAAGGGTTTACAGAATACCAAAGCACGCAAATACGATCGGAAAGGGCTCTTTCCGCATGGATATGCACAACGTCGCAGCTACTTGCTTATACCCCACTGAATGGCCGTTAATTAGTTTATCGATAGTGGCAAATCATAATTTGTCAAATAAACCTTATAGATTTCATGTAGGAGTATAATGCGTGGTGCTAAGAACTGTGTACAGCTGTGATGATAATGGTATGAAGATGATGAATCCTATATGAGGTCTGGGATGTAATCTTGATTGTAGGGGGGTACTGGGTGTGGTATCCTAGTTGGTAAACCAGCATAGATGGCACTCAAATTGTCCAGGAACCTAAAGGCTAATGATCACCCCAATGAACAATACCCTAATCCCTTTGTAGGGATTACAAAAACCCTAATATGACCATGTAGCAAGCAAGAAAAACTCACGAGTCTGCTGCAGCGTCCATGTTGATCCTACAGTACCAGACCTTCTAGGTGTGCCTCCGTCCTTGGAGATAGATGCAATAGAAGAAATAAGAATTACCAGGTAGGGTAATGCCTTGCCTTTTTCCCCTCCATGACTATTAAATCTTTTTATGGATAACGCACTTTCCTCCTAATTCTCTTTTTTGGATGATTCCGGTTGTGCTCTGCCATTTCTCTCTTCTATTGCATAGATTTGATGTAGTTTGGGTTTTGACACTCTAAAGAACATCAATCTTTTGCACTCGCTTTGAATTTATCCACCAGTGTTTACTATTTCCATACTGCATGCAGCTTTATTGAGATGCTATCTATGGGTAACCCAGGCATAAAAGTGTGCAAAAACACCATTGTCCATATGGCCAAAGTAGTGCAAGCTACCTAACCAATTACAGGCATACCCCACATTAACGTACGCAATGGGACCGGAGCATGTATGTAAAGCGAAAATGTACTTAAAGTGAAGCACTACCTTTTCCCCACTTATCGATGCATGTACTGTACTGCAATCGCCATACACGTTCATAACTGATGTAAATAACACATGTGTAATAGGCTCTATAGTCTCCCCGCTTGCGCACAGCTTGGGTACAGGTAGGGAGCTGGTATTGCTGTTCAGGAAGTGCTGACAGGCGCATGCGTGAACTGCCGTTTGCCTATTGAGCGAGATGTACTTACTCGTGAGTGTACTTAAAGTGAGTGTCCTTAAACCGGGGTATGCCTGTATTTACAAATGCAACAAGGCCAGGAGGTTCTAGTGGGATAACTGATCAGATGAATCACTCGGCTATTTGCTAGAGAATTGGTAAGACAAGATTACATTATTTTTGGAGGCATAACAAACAGATCCTACATTTCGTCTGCAAGTGAAATAATGGGTCTTTTTCTGTAAATAAAAAATGACACCCATTAGCTTTTAATTTTATGAAGCATTGTGTTCCAGTGTTGATATAATAAACTGCTGGCAAATTACTGCTGGCAAATTAATTCTCAGAGTTATCAAGCAATTAGACTGCTCGGTAAGGAAATAATCATTCTTCGTTCAGCTCGGTTGCTAAAAGGAGCGTACGTTCCTTGTACTTTATTGGACAAATATGCCCTCAGCAACCATTTTAAATAGGCTCTTCTATGGCAAATCAATTATTTGATGCAGCCGGATTTTTGAAGTCAAAGAAATGAAATCTGCTAATTTTAGTTTGCTTTGTGATCTTACTTTGGAGCCTAACAAATCAATACTTGTGAAGAAGACAAAAATAAGAAAGGCTGTGAAATTTTTTATGACACATTGGAGCTTTATTTTGTGTCTTCTAACCTGTTTTATTTTTTGCTGCAGTCACAAATCCTAAAATGCTATTACTGAATTACCAGATGGTTCCCAAGTATTCATACTTGATAAAACCTCCTGGGTGATCAAGCACTGAAAAATCAATATATTTTCCAACTTTCAATGGCTAGCGATTCAGTTTCATTACATCAAGCTATTCCTCCATGGCTTCTGTGATATGGACACTTACTTTGCCATTGCATTAAGCTCTAATCTCCTGAGCAGCTGATACAGACAGTTAATGAACAGCTACTGTGCCACCTCTGCATGCTTCACAATTCTTCTCATCTCTCCAGGATGTTTCTAACGCTCCCCTCTTCTTGTTATTAGCTGCTTTCCAAACACACACAATGTACTGTACTGTATGCTAGGCATTTAATATGAACGGTAAAACAAATAAAATAGTGTATGACACAGTAACATGTCCTGTCTGGCTGCAAATAGGTTAAAGCAGAATTGTAAAAATGCATCCAATTTCACAGTATCTAACACTTTTTTTTGCCCAGTATTTGACTTATCTATTACTGTAAATGTATGAATAAATATATATAGGGAACCATGTTAAAAATGGGTTTTGAAGCAAAAAGTGGCACTGTGTGCTCATTTGCATGTCATTCCCCAGAATCCCTTGCTGCAGTGGAAGTGCTGTGTGCTGGGTGATAATGGTGAAAGGCGGGATTGCAGACCTGCCTAAGACATGCAAATGAGCATATAGTTGTATTTACATTTGCATATTTGCTTTGCTGTGGAGGGTTTTTGTCACTTTTTTTACTCACCATAACTTAACTCAGTATGGTAAACCCCATCCTTTGGCTTCTCTGCATACCCAGTTTACCAACCCCACACTGATAGGACCCATAAAGGTTGAAACAGCTGTCTGTGGGTCGCTTCTCAGCTTTTTGGCTAAGATCAAGTGTAGGGTCTGTCCTGTGAAGGATAGTCCCGTCGTGACTGCACTTGGTCCTCTGGTCATGGCCGGGAAGGGCGGATATGTAGCCCGGGCTATTTTATCACGGCACCCCAGGAGTGGTTAACCTGGTGGAGTCATGTGTTCCCACACACACTTGACTTTTGCACGGATAAATCTGCACACCCCTACATTTTTCTGCACTGGCACCCCTTATTGCCTTCCGCTGAGGGGTAGCCATTATTTTTTTACCCGCCAGGCTTCCGGGTCTGGCGTGCACTTGTGCACACCTTTTTTGTTGTTTCGTCTGAGCACTTCCTGCACTGCATCACACAGCGCACTGGAGCACTCGCACCATGGATTGTGTTTTGTTATTTTTGGGTTATCAGTCACCTAATTTTCTTCGGAGAATGCAAGACTGTGTGCTGGTCGGTGGTCGCCATTCCCTCGGGAGAAGACTGCGGTGGGTGAGTAGGTGTGAGCTGAAAGACCTAAAGACCTGGACCCTCCTGCTGCGCCTACTGCACGGGGAGGGAATAGGATGGACGTCGGATTCTTCAGATGACGACGTCGGTGTAACATCAGGACTTTTCCTAGCCCTCGTGGCTGAAGAGGACTGACTATGTCATGGACTTGCAGCTCTCCGGAGCCTATAGTCACAAGTTTTGCGCACCTGGTCTCACTTGACCATGAGCACGGTTTTTAGAGGTGAAATCACCTTTTCACCACCCGGGCTACAAAAAAAAAAAAAAAAGAAAAAAAAGCTGTCTGTGGGTGGGTTTTCTGGGTATGCACCTTGACTCTGGCTGTGCTCAAAGCTGTGACCATGCAGCAAGCTTAAGCCTATAGGGAACCATGTTAAAAATAGTTTTTGAAGCAAAAAGTAGCACTGTGTGCTCATTTGCATGTCATTCCCCAGAATCCCTTGCTGCAGTGGAAGTGCTGTGTGCTGGGTGATAATGGTGAAAGGCGGGGTTGCAGACCTGCCTAAGACATGCAAATGAGCATACAGTTGTATTTACATATATATATATACATATATGATATATTTACATATATATATATACATACTTCTTTCAGCTGGGTGACAGTTGTGCAAATGTAACACTTGAAAATTGAAAATGAATTATGGATATTTTTCAGAGGATATACTGGATCTTGATTTGTCCAAAAGATGTCATACTTTTAGCCCCTCACTCCAAGAAAGCCCCTTACTGAAACTAAGCAGTCTTCCACCTTTGTACTTCACAGAGGGGAATGTTTTTTGTTTTTTTAATTAACCTTACGGGAGCTTCTCACAAAGCCCTTGATCCGCAAATCTTCAATACTGTAAGTCACTTACCATGGCGGTCACCTAACAAAGTCACAATAGGACTAACAGTGTTATACCTAAACTTGGTGTCGCTTTCATCCAGACCACTGAAATAGAGCAGTGGCAGTGTCTGGGTGGCTGTAATGCCAAAGTTAAGCATCATTTAAATAACATATCGGTATTTCCCGGTGTTATTTTCCTCTTCTCTTTCGCTCCACTTCAGCAACAGCTCTTTTTGGGGGTCTGTATAGGAGTAATGCCAAGACTGGCATACGGTCACATTATTTGAGGATAAGGCAATGCTACAATACCGTGACATGCTATTTGGACACTCGATTTGACAGAGCTTTGTGGATCTAGCCCTAAGAGGCCTGTTCAGAAAGGGGAGCAATTATCAGAGATACAAGAGATATCAGGGACTGAAGCCTAAAGAAACTGATGCTACAAACTGAGCAGGTATTGTGGGTATGTAGAAAACAGAGTATAAACACCGCAGCAACAGATAGAACTGTTAATATGTCCATGAATCAACCTCCATTCTAAACCCATAAAACCTAGATGGGGGGCTTTGATAGAACGGCTGGTAGAAGTACAGGGGAGCCCTATCTAGACAGAGCCCCAGAGTAAGTCACGGATCCAGCTACTGCTAGCATCGCCTGCATCTGGTCAAACGGAGGGTTTCTCAGCCGGTAAACGTCATGTGATGAACTGTAGAGCTGCCGGGTGCTGCTGGAGAAAAACGCTGCTGCTGTTGCTGGTATCGGTGGCGTGCTCCTGCTCGTGGTAAGTAGAAACAGGTAAGGGAAAAAGAACTCAGCGGTCACTGCTCCTCTGAAGACGAAATGCGTCAGAGTTTCACAGTCTATGTGGATGTCTATTTTTCTTTTGATGTAATAAAAGTTTTTTAGTTTTTATGCGCTTGGTTGGAGTTCTTCAGAGGAGCAGTGACCGCTGAGTTCTTTTTCCCTTACCTAATTATCCGAGATAGTCCAACCTGTCATATTCTGATCTGCGTATTTTCCCGAACAAATTCGATCCGTACGCTGAAATGCGAAGTCCGGATTTCATCCACTTTAGCCCGTTAGGATTCTTTAAAATCCGTCCGTCGGACTCAGGTTCCCGGACGTACCCCTATTTATAAATTCACCCATCTCTAGGCATTGTCCATTATTGACCAATATTTGAATGAATGGCTACTGACAGTCAATAATGGCGATTGTACTTTAACGAGCAGACCCATGAATAGCATAACGGGTAAAAATGGGCAATTACTTAATTTAAGAGGACACACACATTTCACTGGGTGTAGAACAACCTACGTTTCAAGAATCTATAACGTTGTAATATTTTACACAAACTGGGAATGAGGTTTCTCAACTTTTCATACACCTGCTTTAAATAAGTTCCATAAAAATGTTGGGTGGATTACATGCAATATTGAAAAAATATTTCCCACGCTTAAAAGGAAACTTAATGTAAATGTGGTTAAAAAAATGTTTTAGAAAGGAAGAAAGGGAAAAGAACATGTTTGAAAATGCAATTGCATCTTAAAAAGCTTGCTTCATGCTATCCAATATGTTTTAAATACTCCACATGCTATCAGGCCAAATTCACTAGTTAACTAAACTTATTTTATGAGCACTGAGGAACCATGAGATTTAGGAGTTTCGGGTATCCAGAACCAATTTTATTGATTAAGGCATCTTCTATTTAAAGTGCAGGCGCTGGCCCAGATGAACACATCAGACTAAAGAGCTGAAGCATATATAGTCCATGTGAACTATGTCTGCCTTAAACCTCTTTGCTGTTCAGTGTGCAGAAACATATTGTAGAGTAATAAAAAATTTCTGCCTTCAAAGTACATTGTGTTTTGGTGCTTAACCCATTTATTGTTGGAGTTTCCTTCCAAATGCTTTGCAAGAATAGGATTATCATTAAGTAGATGGTATGGGGACACTTCAAACAAACACCAGGCACTGAAACAGATATTTTAATTCTATTGACCACAACCAACTGCAGGGCATAAAACATATGGGTTACTTAAAAGAAAAATATATTCCACAGTAATCTTTTTCATATACTGTAATACAATCTTTGAATTTCTTTGTATGTAATAAAATAGGAGGAAAATAAAGAGAGAAATATATAAATATGAAAATACTGGGATTTTTATTTTTTATTGTTTAGCTTCCAGTATCACAAAATAAAACTGGCAATCTAACCACAATCCATTATTCATAGCGAAAGATACCTCCTCCTAAAAGCAGGTGGATGCTTGTACAGTATCTAGTGTCATTAGTGAATGAACACACCATATCATTCAATATTTTATATATTTACATAGAGCAAAGAAAAGTATGAGTACTCAGATGATTTAAGATGATTTATTATAATGAAAAAGTGTTAATACTGTACTAGGACTAAAGAGCGTTTATGTTGCTGCATTGGGTCAGCTTCTTTGTAACAATATTTTTAATGATATTTTACACATTGTATATAGGATACAGAATACAACTCATTAAGAGTACCCATCATTTTATCCACTAACACTATTATATTTTTCCCAAATGTTTGTATTTTAGAACACGACCACCATATATGACCCATGGTTCCCACCAGGTCACACAACACATATCCGATGAGTTATATATACAGCTCGACCCCGTTATAACGCGATCCGTTACAACGCGAATCCGCTTGTAACGCGATGCAAGCGTGGCTCCCAATTTCTGTATTTATGAATACTTGACAACACGATTATTGGTGTCTTAAATACTTTATTGTACAATGCATACAATTGTACATTATTTCTAACGCGATCTGCTTATAACGCGATGTGATTCTTTGGACCCCAAGCACAGCGTTATAAGGGGGTTGAGCTGTATATGTTTGAGTCTTCGCAAGATACCTTCTTAATAATATTTAATAGCTATTTTCCTTTATGGTAGAACATATAGAGAGGATCCTTTAGCCCTCCGATAAATATGTTCCCAGTATCCATCTCCAAAGTTGACCCCAATTCTCTTTCCCAGTTAATCAAATATTGTAATGTAATTTCTGCGAGAGATTGTGATAGTAAAATATAGAGCAAAGAAATCATACCTTTTCTCACAGAGCAAGACTTACAGATTACTTCATATGTTTTAGGCTCCCTATATGGTCCCAGAATCTTAATCGGAAACTGTAAGAAGTGATTCATTTGCATACATTTCCAAGACTCCATATTGGGAGCATGATGTTATGGTAGAAACCTTGCAATCTACTGATTCTACTCATCTTCCAAAAGCACCAGCCCGAATCCTGCTTCCCCAGTGGGAAATCAGAATTTTTAAATATAGGGGTCATTTGAGATAGGAAGGTGGACCATGGCCCAAGTGACCCAAATATACAAGGACAGTTCCACTATAGAATTGCATTCTTCAATCCATTGTCTTTGCTTCTATGTAGCCACATACACAAATCTAAAGAACAATGGGAGCAGGTATTTTTTTCAATGTCCACCCAAGCTTTTACCTTAGCTGGTACAGTAAGTGCCAGTCAACCATCTGACACAGATGAGCAGCTACATAATTCTTTTCTAATGATGGGAGGGCTAAACATTCAACCTCTGTGGACCTATATCATATTTCTTTGGACACCCTAGATTTTTTTGTCCAACCAAACAAAGTTGAGAATAATGCACTGCCACCTCTCGAAGTGAACATTGCTTAATCAAATGAGAAGTGTTTTGAAGAAATATAAGCGTCTAGGCAAAATATAATTTTTTTTACACATGATTCTGCCAATCCAAGATATAATATATTTCCTCCAAACCCTCAGTTCTGTTTTTACATTCTTAATTGAGGAAAATGATCTCGTACCCACTCATCATATGTTTTAGTTGCACACTTTTAATTATGTTTTACCAAACAGTGAGATCTAGAAAATATTGCGAGAAACGGATTGAAAAACTAGAATGTGTGTGTGTGTGTGTTAGAACCTACCAGTCACCCCAACATATTGGTAACACTTTTAATGGTAAAACTATTTGTATTTGTGGGAATGAGTAGGCTATAGCTTTTTCTCTGTACATTTAAACCTGCTGCCAGTCTTCCTTGCTGTCTGGCTTTCTTTTCTCTTCACGCTGTTCTATTATCTGGCATTTTCCTACTAAGTTGGGTATTTGCCTATCACACCCTAAAATATAAGAGTAAAAGAAAGGCCACAAAGTATACTCATCCCATGTTAAAGGGACATGTTTACTACTACTGTAGGGGGCAGCCAGCCAAATATCATTGTCAAAGTCACTCACCTAAATGGCCAATAAGATGAGATAATGGCTATTATCCTTTTGTGAATATACATTACGGTCTCTATGAACACACCAGTACATACCACTGTCAGTGCATATAGCGCCATATTTTATGAAAATATATCATACTAGCTAACTTAGTAACTAACACATGAGCATTTTTACAGATGACCTCCCCAAAAGATGACTGCAGACTTAAACAACTGCGTTATTCCTTCTTATTGAACACAAATAACCATAATCATGCAGTAGGTCGGTGCTGTGACTCTGTTCCACCAGTGCCTTAAGTGCTATGGGCTTCATAAGATGGTTTAATTTTATCCAGCTATTATTAGTTTAGCCCTCCCTGCTATGCACAGGTTCTCTATTAATTAGCAGGGTATACACCTTGCTTTTAAAATGTCAAAGTCCTTATGTGAATGAAAGAAATAAAAAGCATGCAACGTTCAGCGCATGAGACAAAGTAAAGATTGAAAAATTTGTGCATGGCTCACCTTCTGGGGTTCAACCTGGTGTTATGGGCACAATGTTTGTGATGGTAGGGTTAGATGTGACCGCTTTTAATAAAGGCCAAGACTGCCATTACCCCTACCTGTCAGTAATACATCTGTATTATATACACATACATACATCTGTATTATATACACATATACACATATGTATTATATACACATAGACACATATGTATTATATACACATACACAAATATGTATTATATACACATTCACACATGTATTATATACACATACATACATCTGTATTATATACACATACATACATCTGTATTTTATACACATACACACATATGTATTATATACACATACACACATGTATTATATACACATACACACATGTATTATATACACATACACACATGTATTATATACACATACACACATGTATTATATACACATACACACACATATAAATATATATATTATATACACATACACACACATATATTATATACACATACACACACACATACACATATACACACACACACACGCACACACACATATATATATATATATATATATATACATATACATATATACATATATATACACATATATATACATATATACACACACTGTATAAGTGCAACAGATGGGCCATTACTAAGCTCTAAGATTCACCTTGCACCATAATAAGTTCCATAATTATTCATGAAGTCAAACTGTAGTCTCAGCAACAGCTGTAATTTGCAGGTAAGTAGGTATTGTGATATACAGGTGAAGCCATGCATAACAATGGTCTACATTCATCTCTTCTGCTGGCAAAACCTGGTAGTTACAGGAATGCCAGCAGTAATCATGGAGGTTTGCCCTCACACCCTGGTGAGGTGCCCTATGTATGGATGGGAGTGGCTACATGCTTTGAGTCCATAGTTAGTGACATCAGAGATGTGCCTGCCTCCTGAGGTATATAAGGCACTACACTGCTTAAAGTTAAGGTTGGCTGCTGCAAGGTGAAGGCGAAGCAGCAAGTTCTGATGTGCCCACTAGTGCAGTAACTAGTGGCACCATTCTATATCTAGCCAGAGAAGGCCAACTGTGTCCAGGGACCTGGCACAGGGGTGATCTCCCTGCGAGGGAGAGGGGATCCCACTCCGTTGGGAGGGCGTACCTTTTAAAGGGAGCACGGAACAATGTGCGGCTGAAGCGCTGACTGTGAGGGGCAGCTGGCCCATACCACCACGCACATTAAAGTCGGCTTGTTCAACGAGAACCCCATGGTATGAGTTGGAAATTACTCTCCAGGGGCCATCACCACCAAGAAGGAGTTCCTCATCAGGACCATCTCCCTGCAGACGCATAGATCCTGATGAGGTGGAGGCTCTGCACATGATATAGGTAGGACTCGCACCCACTACCTCAGCTGCCTGTCTGGCGTGACATCCCCAAATACCATCATACGGGAGACTCAGGAGCCCTGTTGCCTACAGGTGCACCACCAGACACGAACATGTAATGAGGGCTGGATAGACCACAGGGGCCAATATGAGATTGGGTGGGTCAGACCAGAGGGAATACCCGTTACACAGGTAAAGTCCAGTGTGGGTTAAATTGGAGAGACAGAGATATATATAGGGATGAGATGTATATTGATACATTATCTCTAAGCTGCAACACTTGGTGGGGGGATATGCACAACAGAGGAAAAATATCAAATCACCTCTGAAGCCCCCTCTCCAAATGTAGTGTTGATCGTAGCTTCCCTGTTCCTCCGTTAGCGCGGTGGAGAGTATGGCAGCTCTGTGTAAAGCACCGTCTCCCCCACATTGTCTGAAATGGAATCCTGTGTGATGTGCACCTGCACGGCTGCTGCACGTCACACCAATCCGGGGTATAGGTGCAGGAGATAAATGTAGGATGGTCTGGACGAAGAGACTATGCAAAAAAACTATGCAAAAGCACTCAGCAACTCACCAGGTGGATGGAAAATAAAAGAAATGTATTAAGCTACATAAAACAAAAATACATAACAAAACAGGGGAAAAGCACTCCCACTAGTTTCACGCTTCTACAGCGCTTTCTCAAGGAGTATCACACACACTGTAGCCTATTTCCAGCAATTCAGGGACCACGGGTTAATTTTGTTCTCAGTTGGGAATGGTGTAAAGTGGGCTGTGATCTTCCCAAGTAACTGTGTAATGTTGTTGCAACCCACCAATCAGAGGCTGGGTCATATTGCAAACACCTGGGGGGGGGGGGGGGGGGAGAGACTCAGCCAGATGAGATAAGATCATCTCAGTTTTAGTTGTGGAAGTGAATTCTTAAGAAGAACAGCTTGGGAAGAAGCTGTGTGCAACTGGAAGAAACTGCAGAGGACATTGCAGGAAGAAAGAACAGAGAAAAAAATCTCTTTAGTGAAGTCTCTGCACCTAGATTATAGGGTAAACCCAGTTTCCCAGTTGTATATCTATATATAGATATATTCGCCTTTCATGGGTTACAACTGACCTTATAGCGCTCTACCATATCAGGGATGCCTTGTGGAAAAGCTACAAAGTAACTGGCACTACCAAGGATCTTAACTACAAATGCCTGCGGAATATGTGCACAAAGCAAACAAGACATGCGAAAGCACAATCTTACTGTGACAATCTTCACCAGAATACATCAAACCCAGCTAACTTCTGGAAGGTTATCAACAATATAGTCCAGCCTTCTAGCCATCAACAACCAAGTAATATCATTAAGGAGGATATTACTCTGACAAATCCCACTGACTTTGCAAATGCATTCAATGATTAATTTGTGGGGTGTGCTACTAACTTATTAGTGAACTATTAGTGAAACACAACCCAAAACACAAACCTCATTCTGAGATTTGCCCCACCCTCTCCCAACACTGCTCACAATTTCCAATTTGTCCCAGTATCTAAAGAGGATATTACACAAGTGCTCCTCAAATTAAAACTAAGCAGCCAATGTGGACCTGATTTAATGCAATCTAAGTTCCTAAGACTTGGTGCCCCAGCCATAGCCAAACCAATTGCTGCCATAGTCAACTCTATTCTGTCTGCATCTCCCTAAGACCTGGAAAACTGCCAGAGTTGCCCCAATCTTCAAAAGTGGGGACAAAAACACTATCTCAAACTACAGGCCAATCTCTCTTCTCCCAATACTATCCAAAGTCATGGAAAATGTGTTCACTCCCAATTAAGTGATTACTATACCAAGACAAATTTCCCTAGCCAATTTCAATCTGGCTTTCGCCCCAAACACTCCACGCTAACTACCCTGCTAAAAGTTTGCAATGAGATACAGTATGGAATGGAACTGGGACAACTCACTGGTGCAATATTCCTAGATTTTATAACGGCTTTTGATACTGTTGATCATGTTATCTTGCTTAACAAACTCCAGTACTCTGGAATAGGGAAGCATGCTTTAAACTGGTTTCATTCCTACCTATCAGGTAGATCCCAACATGTGTCTAATGTATGTCAGGCTCTAGCTCCAACCCCCTGGATATCACCTGTGGTGTCCCGCAAGGCTCTGCTCTGGGGCCCCTACTCTTCTCAGTATTCATCAATGATCTTCCTACAGCTTGTAAGGGAGCTTCAATACACATGTATGCAGATGACACAATCTTATATGTACACAGCCCTAGCCTCTCCGACCTTGAACACATACTTCAACCTGACTTTTTGAGACTTGAAATTGGATTTCCCAAAACAAACTGTTTTTAAACACTGACAAGACTGTAACAATGGTATTTGGGACCAAGGCTACATTTTTAAAGCTTCCAATGATGGTGCTCCAGATCAGAACCAACGCTAAAACCACCATAACTCCTGTTACTAGTTTTAAATATTTGGGCATATGGTTTGACTCTCATTTAACATTTGTGATGCACATTGATACCCTGACATCCAAAACCTATGCCAAACTAGGTGTACTTTATAGGAACAAATCCTCCCTAAGTCTGCTGGTCAGAAAGCATATCGCACAGCAGATGCAAATACCAATTATCGACTATGGGGACATAGCATATAGCTTGGCACCCACCTTAGCAAACTTGATACCCTCTACAATTCAATATGCCGTTTTGTTCTCCAATGCAACTACAACACATATCACTGCGAAATGCTAAAAGAACTAGATTGGTCATTACTTGAGTCTAGGCACAAAGTTCATCTTTCCTGTCTTGCTTTCAAATACTTTCTGGGCAACCTAGAACAAGCTCCTCGCTTCTACCAAATGCAGCACTTATCTGAGATCTGACTGCAAAAGACTGTTCATGGTCCCAAGGTTCAGCAAAGTATCCATCCGCTTCTCCTTCTCTTACCGTGCATCCTAAAACTGGAACAATCTACCAGAGACTCTCACAGCCACCACCAGTCTAAGTTCTTTCAAAACTAAAGCTGTTTCACATTTTAATTTAGTCTGTAACTGTTACAGATGCCTATAATATATATTATCTTTAATTGTGCATGCAATGTCTTGTATTTAATGTATGCTCTGTTCACTTATGTAACTACAGTGGCGGCCGATCTGAGTCTAAATCGGCTAGATTTGCGGCTCTCAGATAATCCCTGTTAGGTGCGTTTTTTTGTCATTTTCGCCCGGAGTGAACTGCGTTATTTTCGCGCTCGTGATATTAGCATTTTATTCTCGCTGTCTGCAATACTGCAATGCTGTGTAAAAACTCAGGGGGGCGTTTGCGAGCTGTTGTCTTGGAAGTCTAATACCTTCGCGGTTCAACCTACGTCAGTACACAGTCTGTGTGTGCGCGCGCAGTAATTGTAAATTTGCATATTTAAAGTATACATGCATTTGCAGTGCTGTACTGTACAGTATGTCTCATTTGAAAATTGTTGAAATGCATAGGCGTGTACAGTACTGTAACAGTGTCACATTTCGGCATATACAGCGCTCTCCCCTCGCTCAGGATAATTAACTGCACTGCAGGGTATTTCAACTTCTTATCTTCTGTGCAATGCAGTACATCTCTCCCACACCATTCCTTTGAACGTGTGTCTGGTTTCAATCACATTCCAGTTTGACAGCAGGAATTTACTGCGCATGCGCCTGTAACTTCGCCCACCACTGCTTGCTTGCCTGTGTGAGTGACCAAAAAAAATAAAAAATTTAAAAAAAAAATTATTGTAATTTTTTTTTCTCCACAAGCCTGCAAAAACCATCTTACTGTATTACGATATTCAATCTGTGCTGTAGCTTTTGACTGTGACCCTGTGCGTTTGACTGCACATGGAATGCAAGGAAGAATGCAAATCTAAGTTGATTTGTGTGCTTTTTACGTACTGTATTTGGGGGTGAATTATTATGATGAACTGCCTTTTGAAATTAAAGAATGTCTTTAGCTTTGAACTTCATGCAGCTGCACCCTGTAGCCCCCTCCCCCACGAATGCTAGCTCAGGGATTTGAAATTCCACGGAGTCGTTAATTTTCTGAATCTTGCCATTGTGTTCTTAATCCGTCCATAGCCAAGCTACAAAGCCTCACTGCGCCTGCGTATAATCCTTTTAGAGATGGGAGCTGCTTACTGCACATGAGTCACCCAACCCCCCCTCTCCACAGAGTCGTTAATTTACTGAATCTTGCCATTGTGTTGTTAATCCGTCCATAGCCGAGCTACAAAGCCTCACTGCGCCTGCGTGTAATCCTTTTTAAGATGGGTATAAAAAATGCACAGATGCGCACCAGGGATTAATGAAAGGTAATTTATTAAAAATGTACACAAATACTGAGGGGATCCAACCCCACCTCAGAAGAAAGCTAAGCAGCTAAATAGCTCAGTAACACCAGAGAGAACCTCTAATTGTAACTAAACCCTAAGCTGCACAGCATACAGTTTACAATAAAATGCATAAGAAATAAAACATGAAAAAAACCATGAAAACTAATGATTTTTTTCTCTATATTGATCTTCAAAAATATCTAAGAAAAATGACCTTACAACGTCATTATAGTAGCAATAAGGCTACATCGGATCATGTCTCCCAAAATGATGCAATTGATATTACAACTGACCAGTTAGCTATCATTGAAGATTTTGAAGCCCTATTGAAAGAGAGCGACCCTGACTTTGTCAATTTTGGAAGTTACTTACACACTGGTTTTAACCCAAATTCTGTATTTTTTCCATATGCCTCAAGAGGACATAATATTGAATTATTCGGAAAATTGGTTGAACAGGACTTTAAAGATATGTGTAAGAAAAAACATCTTGGATCTTATTCCAATCTAACTTGGGAGGAACACAAAAATATTAAACAACTAAAGTCCAATCCAAATATTGTACTAAGGTCAGCCGACAAAGGGGGTGGAATAGTTCTCTTAAACACTGAGGACTATTTTAGGGAAGCTCATCGCCTTTTACAGGATCCCATCTCATATGTTACACTAAAGAGGGACCCCACAAAGGAATATTTGAGTCTAATTAAAACGCACTTATATGGGGCTTTGGAAGTTGGAATAATATCAAAGTCAGAGTATCAATATCTGTTCACTGAGACTCCCACTGTCCCTATATTTTATTACATCCCCAAGATACACAAATCTCTTATTTCCCCACCTGGACGCCCTATTATTTCAGGGATTAATTCACTCACTTCTAATTTGTCCACTTATATTGATTTTTTCTTACAACCAATGGTCACTTCACTACCGTCTCACCTCAAAGACACCACTATGGTTTTACAATTGTTTAATGGTTTTGTCTGGCAAGATAACTATAGATTAGCCACTTTAGATGTTCAATCATTATACACCAGCATCCCTCACCAAAAAGGAATAGATGCAATTAGACACTTTCTTTTGACACCACAAACACTATCCATTACACAGGTTGAATTCATTTTATCTTCAATTGAGTTTATCCTTGGTCACAATTATTTTTTGTTTGATTCCCTTTATTTTTTGCAAATCTTGGGGACAGCGATGGGCACAACATTTGCCCCATCATTCGCCAATTTGTATATAGGACAGTGGGAGTCTTCAGTGATCTTTAGATGTACTCCTCCGCAGCTCAAGCTGTGGAGGAGATACATCGATGATATTATTATTGTGTGGGAAGGGACAGAGGACTCTTACCTCGATTTTGTTGCACTTCTGAACAATAATGATTTTAACTTAAAATTTAGTGGTGAAAATAGCTCAGCAAGTATTCATTATCTCGATCTAGAGATCTACATTGAGGCCAATACTGTACATACCAAAACGCATTTCAAGGCCACAAATGTAAATTCGTATTTAGACCCATTTAGTTGTCATGATAAGAGATGGGTCCAAAATATTCCCTTTAATCAATTTCGCAGGTTGAAGAGAAATGATTCTAAGGCTGTGGATTTTGAAGAACAATCTTTCTTTCTAAAGAAAAGATTCCTAGACAAAGAATATGACAGCGATTTAATACATTCTTCGCTTAAAAAACTGGAAAGGATTCCTAGGAAATATTTGATGAAATACCATCATAAAAAGATTGATAAGAGACAAAATCAAATCCCAGCATTCATTACTCAATTTAGTGATACACATTATAATGTTAGAAAAATTCTGCAAAAACATTGGGGTATACTAAAAGCAGATCCCATTTTGGGTCCCCAATTAAAGTCCAAGCCTGGGATAGTGTTCAAACGTGCACCTAACCTTAAACATATATTGGCCCCGAGTCAAGTCTCCAGAGAAGTCACCACATCTGGAGGCATTAAAACACGTTTGGGAATTAAGAGCACTTATAAATGCGGAAAGTGTAAAGCGTGTAACCATATCTGTCAAGGGAAAACGGTTACGTCAGGAATTACTAAAAATGTCTACAATATAAAGAGCTTTATTAATTGTCAGACGACGCATGTGGTCTATGTCTTACAGTGTAGCTGTAATTTACAGTACATTGGTAAGACCAAAAGACCCTTTAAAATGCGCATGTTAGAACACCTGAGAAATGTTAAAAACATACCAAAAATAATAGCAAAAGGTATGCCACTAACTCCGCTTTTAAAACACTTTAAAGAAGTGCATAATAATGAACCAGGCTGTATTACATTTAAGGGACTTGAGAGTGTATCACTAGGTAGTAGACAGGGAAATAGAGAGAATCATTTATTGAAACGTGAGCAATTTTGGATCTATGAAATGCTTACTAGACATCCAAATGGTTTCAATGAACTAATTGAAATAACTCCCTTTTTAAGATAATGAATTTATTAATATTAATTTGAATTAGCATTGCATTTCTGTATGTTTTTACACATTTTTGTTGGTCATTTTGTCATTTTTTCTTTTTATTTTTCCCTCTTTTAATATACATAAATCACCATGTTCTGTTAATATTGTTAATATAGTATGTATATAGATATGGGGTTAGAGGTCACATTTTTGTATATTCTCATAATGGTGTATGTAATGATGAATTTTATACTATGTATGCATCCCCTATATGAGTATCATTACACCCTGTTGCCCAGTATCCTTCATTAGAGGTTACTGTAAGATCGTAGCTATCAGGCATACAAAGGGTGTCTTTTTCAGGGGGCCGTCCTATTCGATTAGCTGCCGCCCATAAATGCGCGCGGATGACGCTGTACGTGACCTCCTGACGAAGCACGTGGTGCGAAACGCGTAGAGGTCACGACAGGTCATCCTGCACGTGTTTGCTGGCAAGCTGTGACGGAGCCTACAGGGGACAGCAGCTGTGTTTTTCATCTTCGCGGTGCCGAGATCCGGATCCTCTGCAGTCACCGCGACCCTGCTGCCTGTCTCAGTGTGAGTGTCCGTCTCCCCTTGCCAGTTGTTCTATCCTACGGTGGTTTCATTATAAATCGTTAGATAGGTTGTTTTCATGGTTTTTTTCATGTTTTATTTCTTATGCATTTTATTGTAAACTGTATGCTGTGCAGCTTAGGGTTTAGTTACAATTAGAGGTTCTCTCTGGTATTACTGAGCTATTTAGCTGCTTAGCTTTCTTCTGAGGTGGGGTTGGATCCCCTCAGTATTTGTGTACATTTTTAATAAATTACGTTTCATTAATCCCTGGTGCGCATCTGTGCATTTTGTATACTTTGTTTTTCAGGGTGCCCTCCCCCCTTTTCAGGGGGGTTCACCTTGAAGTAGGAGCCTCTGGGGAGACGTTCTATGTACATGCTGCAAAGGGACTATCCACATTTCTATAAAGCACGAGTGCTGATTATCCTGCTCTTTCTACTTTTTAAGATGGGAGCTGCTTACTGCGCATGAGTCACCCAACCCCCCCCCCTCTCCACAGAGTCGTTAATTTACTGAATCTTATGATTATGATGAACTGCCTTTTGAAATTACTGTACTCTACAGTACAGTATGTTATTTCTTTGAACTGCTGCACAACTAATCCTTCATCCCTCCCCCATGCACACACAAACTCTTATCGACAGACACCTCCACAGAGTCATTCATTTTCTGAAGTTAGTTAGTCATTGTGTTTTTAATCCGTCCCTAGCCGAGCGTCAATTGCCTCACTGCGCCTGTGTGTACTCTAATCCTTTTAGAGATGGGAGCTTGCACATGAGTCAACCAACCTCCTCTCTCCACAGAGTCGTTAATTTTCTGAATATTGCCATTGTGTTCTTAATCAGTCCATAGCCGAGCTACAAAGCCTCAGTGCGCCTGCGTGTAATCACCCAACCCCCCCCCCCCCAACCATTTGAGGCTTTGTTTACGGTAACGCTTTGGAAAATCCCTTCTCGATTTTGAAATGTAAATCCGATTTGCACAGCATTGTGAGAATTGAGAGTTAAAAAATCCATTAACTGTTTCATGTTATTTTGTCATTCATTCTTATTCATTGGTGTACTGTAGGGGGGGGGGGGGTTGTGGTTGTGGTTGTTGTCAATGATTATGACTAGCAGGAATGTGAATAAATATTTATTTTATTTTATCAGGAACAAAAAAATACAAATATAAAAATAATCATGAATAATACATAATGCAGTCTTTATTAAGTTCTTTTGGCAGATTGAAATTGGATAAACATTTAGAAAACTTTGTAAAACATGGGGAAACATGAATAATGCACATTTATAAGAATATTATTTAATAATATATACTGTAATGTATAATATATATATATAGTAATATTATTTTTTCCGTCTTTATCTTGTTCCTCATTCTGTGTACAGTACAGTAGTTCATTGAGAGAGGAGAGGTTTTGTGTACATCATTACTGCTGTTTATATACTGTACATTTTACTGTACAAACAGATTAGACTGGACACAAAACCCCACCTCCCCCAGGCCACCCTTTTTTCCTGAAACGACAAGAAAACAAAACATTAGTGCAGTTATGTGCGTACTGTATTATGGCATTGTGTGATGTGTAGTACTACTGTACATGGCTGGTGCTGCTTTCTCTGGAAAGAAAAAAAAATGAGCAGTTAGTAGGCAGTTACTGTAGTACTGTCAAACTAGTCTATACTGGAACTACTGTATACTCTGACTACTGTTAAATACTATGTACTGTAACCTGATGGCTGGTGCTGCTCTCTCTGTAAAGAAAAAACTGTAACTACTGTATACTCTGACTATTGGGAAAGAAAAAATCTGTGCCATACTTACCTGTATCATACTGTACTTACAATACTACAGCACAGTTCTACTTTCCTGATGTTTGCCCATTACGCGCGATCACAATGGGCAACACAGTGGCAATATGGTCTATATATTTATTGCCGCGTTCCACGGTGAGTACATCGTTCCAAAAACTCATTATGCCTTTCAACAACTCGTCCTTTTTGGAGGGTTTCACCACTTTCCGGATATGGTCCTTCAGCTGATGCCAGACCATTTCGATTGGATTGAAGTCTGGCGATCTGTCATTGGAAAAAAGGACAATTAGTTTAAGAGATACAGTACAGTACACAGTAAAAACAGTGGGGAAAAAATGAGACACGGTTACCGCACTTACTCCGCTGGCATCTTCACCCAGTTGATACCGCGCTCAAGGATATGCGCTGTTGACGCGGTGTGCTTCGGATCGTTGTCCTGGTAGAAGCGGTGACCATTCGGGAACTCGCGTGTGATATATTGCACTATCTCAGGGACAATGTTGTCTTGGAAGAAAGCTTTATTCATGATTCCTATAGCAAGAAAAGAAAAGTGCTCAAAAAACTGCACAATAGTCCAGTACAGTGCATACAGTAAGGCTACACTAGTAAACTACGGTGTATAAGGCTACATTATATTTGATATATTGTACCTTCAAAGATGACAATGCATCCTGGTCCACGCCTAGAGATGGCACCCCACACATGCAGTTTCACGGGGTGTTTTGGCCACGGCTTCAAAGATATGCGGCCTTTTTTGTGGAATGCAAAGCTTGCAAATCTCTCCAGCGACAAAGTAGACTCGTCAGTGAAGATGCAATCCTGGAAAGTTTCCCCACTGTCGATCCATGCCTGGGCCTGGACCACTCTTTTGATTTTGTTTGCGTCCCTTATCATGGGGTACGCTCTGTAATGACAAGGAATAAATAATTTTAACGGTACAGTACAGTTTCCTAAACAACACTTTTACCTCCTGTACTGTCCAGTACTAACCTCACACGTCCATATTTCCATCCAATGCTGCGTCTCATCTTCTTTATGCTGGTCTCGGATACAGCGAGATTGTGATTTTCCTGCAGAGTGTATTTGACCCTTAATGCACTCCTCTCATCATTCTCCTCACTTATTTTGTCCACCAGAAGAGTTGTCTCCCTACAATGTAAAGAAAAACATTCCGGTAAGTAAAAATATTAGAGACAGTAGATCAAGAGGATACACTATATTGTTCTATTAATATGCAGCAATATAAAACTGTTGTAATATAAATATACAAAATATATATACTGTTGTAATATAAATATACAAAATATATATACTGTTGTAATATAAATATAAATATACAAAATATATATACTGTTGTAATATAAATATACAAAATATATATACTGTTGTAATATAAATATACAAAATATATATACTGTTGTAATATAGATATACAAAATATATATACTGTTGTAATAAAAATATAAATATACAAAATATATACACTGTTGTAATATAAATATACAAAATATATATACTGTTGTAATATAAATCTACAGAAATAACAAAAATATTAGATACAGTACTGTAGATGTACTGTACAGTACATTTTTATATCTAAATTTTTTTTTAAAGTTTTATAAATATACTTACGCGTTAGTTACCCTTGGTGCCCTTTTGCGTTCTCTGTTTTTTCCGTGTGCATGATAGCTCGCGGTGGTTGCTGGCACAACGAGGCCAGAAGTAGCTAACCAGCGTTGGATAGCAGCAATTCGGTGTCCGCTCGTGTACATCTCCTTAATTCGCATGCTGAGATCCTTAAAAATCTTTTTAACAACCATTGCGGCGAGTAGAAAGAAATACAAACACAAGAATGTATATTCGATGTTTAGTCGATGTGTATTCAATGTGCAGTGAATCCACAAAATGGATGGTGTATTTATACGGTAATGACTCACATTAGAGTACGCCCACTTTCAGCACCTATACCTCGCCGCCATGCATAAAAGGTTACACAATTTGCATAGCCCACCACTCGATGTTCTTTATCTGAACTTGCCCTTGTCCAGATACTGCATTGTGCCACCTGCTTCAATGGAGCAACCCCGATTCTACGGATGCAGGAACCCACTCGCCTCTGCCGTGCCTGTCATGCAGAAAAAGCGAAAGACGGTTGCCGTTTCCACGCCAAGGCAAAAGCGACAGGCTAAGGCCAATAAAGAAAACCTTCTGCTGACCCCAAAGGCTAAGGGTTTTCATAGACGATAGCCTTATTATGTCAAGAAGATATACGGTGATGTACTCTCAACGCAAAACGATTGGCAGCCAACCCATCGAATCCGCAGACCACTTCCTCACATACGCTTCGACGACGCTGTCGCCGCCCTCCCGGAAACCCACAGGCCATCTTCTCCGGTTCTATCCGACGACGCTGCCGCCTCTGAAATCCACGGGTCACTTTCTCCTTTGCTCTTAGACGACTCTGCTTCTCGCCTGGAAATTCAAAGGTCACTTTCTCCATCCCTCTTCGACGACGCTGCCGCTTCTCCTCTACCGGATATCCACAGGTCACCTCCTCCACCCTTCTTCGATGTCGCTGCCGCTTCTCTCCATGAAACCCCCATCTCATCCTCCGTTGCACTCATCCACCCAGATGCCACACGCCATGCACAAGAAGCAGCTCGTTAGACCGGATGCTGAATGGGATAAGTGTGGATCTCCCCGGGAACTCTATTGTGCTAGCAAAGATAGATCTGCTTCTGGAGACCATGTTAAATGTGGAGCAACGGATGATACATATGGATCAACGGATGATACATATGGATCAACGGATGATACATATGGATCAATGGATGGATCGACGGATGGAGAAGATAGAGGCTGACATAGCGGCTATACATCGTTTGCTCGGTGTTAATGCCCCTGTTTCCCCGACTCCGGAGCAGGGGAGTGACATGGATGTGATGAATGGGATCATCGACCCCCTTCCATCACCAAGCGCACCCCCTCCACCAGAAGATGTAGTGTACATGTATGCCGTTGAGGAGGACATGACAACCCCGTCAAGACCACGCCAGGAGACAACAAGGCGACCAAGACTGGAGGAAAGCTTCCTCCCAGACAACCTACCATCGCCCGTCGCCTCAAGCACACCCGCTCGCAGAAGACCTACATTCGCTCGCATCGATACGGTGCCCGGCATCACCCTGTGCGATCTGCCACCGGCGCTCAGGGAGAAGTATAGGGTGATGAGTGCTGGTGCACCCCATAAGTATGCCTTGTTACTTTTTAAGCACCATGTTCCCTACTCGTTGTACTGCGACTGGGCCTTCAAAGTGAACTACGACGGAAATCGCGTAAAAAAGGCACTTCCTGCCAATTTAAGAAAAACATTCTGGATGAAATGCGGTGCTTTTATCCAATTACAGATCCTGTAATGAAAGGCGTTCGAGATTGCTTTAATGGCTTTTTGCGCCATGCGAGGAATCGGCCATGGACGGACAATGTGGTGGACTTTCTGGTTTAATCACGGGAACTTTAAGACCATACTGTTGTGCTGAACTGTATTGTACATGTTTTGACCTGCTGTACAGTACTTAAATAAAGAAGATGTTGTTGTGTGTTTTTTAACTTGTATTTATACAGAAATGTTTTAACTTGCTGTACACACACACAGGACCTGCACAATTCCAGTCCCTGAGGGCTGCAAACAGGCACGGTTTTCAAGGTTGTCCTGAAAACCGGTCCTGTCTGCTGCCCTCGAGGACTGTACTGGTGTTTTGCACACCATCCCACTGTATATGTTTTGACTTGCCGTTCTTTGATAAAGGAGATGTTGCGTTTTGTATATTTTATGAATAAGAATTTGTTTTTAAAACGTTTGACTGTAAACCATACTGACTGACTGAAAATGTTTTTACTTTCTATACATAAATGTTTTCACTATTGTAGCAGTAAACCATACACCTGTTGATGTTTTGAATTGCTGTGCACTTAAAATGTTTCTACATTGTACAGTATTTGTAAATAAATGTTTTTGTACTTACTCCACCAATAAAAGAACATGTTGATTTGTTTTACATTGTTCCATTGGCTCCTTTGCTACTGTAACAAAATACAGTGTTTCTAGAATGTACACTACTGTCCAGGCATACTGTACTGTATACTGTAGGCATGCTCAGTACAAGAGTATTAAAAAAAAATAGAAGACACATACAGTACAGTACTGTACTGTATGTACTGACACTGTATAGAAGACACATACTCTATGTACAGTACTGTAATACATGTAGAATAAATGCATAGTTTTTATTTTTTCGGGTTTATTACACAGTATACTGTTTATAAAAAGTATTGTATACTGTATGGCCGGAAAACATCAGCATAGTGTACATCAGCCACTAAACTGTAGACTCCGGTACGTGGGTTTTTAAATCCGATTCAGCAATGTGCAGGCATTGTTACACAAAGCGATATTATCCTTCGAAATCCCTCCATAAGCCGTTTTCTTTTCTGAGGAAAAACAAAAAGAAAAGTTTTACTGTAATGGTCTAAAGAAGTTCCCAGCCAGTACCACCAATAATTTTCTCGGGGGGGGGCATCTCCTGTTCACATGCGCATGCGTCTACCGTCTATGTAATGACACGCATACTGTATGCGTTTCAAGAAGGTTCCAATGCGCATGCGCCTAGCGTTCCACCAATTGTTCAGTATCTGCAGTATAGTACTGGAGAAGCCGCTCAGCCAATAATATTGCTTACAGGAGAATCGCTTGACTTTTGAATCGCACCGATATTGATACTGTATTGTCAAAATAAAAAAAACACAGAAAATAATACGGCAACAATACTCACCATAGAATTTCCCATTCAGCTGGCGCCGGAGCCGGTCCACTGCCAGTCCAGCGTTCTTGATCATCCACGTCGATAGTTTGCAGTGGGACTAGTCCACCTGTAGTCAGCTGATGAAGCTGGAAATTGTTTAGGTACATGCAAGCTTGATCGAAACTGCACGCGAAATCCGGCTCAGGCTCAGGGTTGTCACTGACGTGGGACCGTTATAGGAAGCCGGTGCTGGTGCATTGCTTGGCAGCGACTGTCGTTTCTTAGTTGGTTTTAACACGACCCTTCGCCTTTTGCCATCTGCATGATCATAGATACAGGAAAAAGCCGGTGATACACACCAATACCCTCCAACAAATTGTGGCTCAATACGATAAAAACAGGGATCGCTACATAACCTTTTCCTTATTGCACGCTTCCATGTATGAGGAGCTGGTGAAAATTTGTAAAAGTCATAGTTTTCGATAAAATACTGATAAATTTGAACAACTGTTGCCATCTTATCATTTGTTGCATTAATCGCGGCCCATATCAAATACGCGTAACTTCTGTCGGGTTTTTGGAAAACGGGTTGCACTTGAACACTCATGGCGGCGGGTCTCTGGAGAATACTGTAACCGAAACTGGTCTTTGTCTTTCTTTAATATGAAAAGCCTAAATTGATACATTTTTGCAACCTCTTCCTTCAGTCTCAAGGCCAAGTTACAATAGCACACTTTCTAAAATAGTATCTTTTTTAAACGAAACACCTGCAAGTCGACACATTACTGAAGCGCATGCGCATTAGAATTCTTGAATATCTGCCATCTGGCGGACACGCGAAGAATTGCAACCTATTAAATCCGAACCATTCTCAATATACGCATCAACCGCACGTCAACCGCACATGACCCGTGGCTGAGAACGCAAAATGAATGCGGCATGCTCCAGGTGAAGTGCGTCGCATTCCAGGAAAAAGCCAGGGAAAAACCGGCGATGTGTTAGACTCAGATGTGCCGCAGCAGTATGTATTTGTAACCATGTATTATTTGTCATCATAACTCTATGTCCAGGACATACTTGAAAACGAGAGGTAACTCTCAATGTATTACTTCCTGGTAAAACATTTGATAAATAAAATAAATAAAGGCATCCATGATGTCGGCATTCTGCCTGGCTTAGATATTGCTGTACTATAGGGCAGTGACTTGGGTCGACTACGATTCAGCTATGAGGACGATGCATTAGCTGTGGCTGTTGTGACTCTGAGCCAGAGTCGCTGGGATCCTGACCCAGCATCAGCTATTGTTCAGGGTCCCAATCCTGAACCCATCGTTCCTCGAACTGTGGAGCCTCCAGTCGTAGACGTTCTGGAGGAGGTTGACTGAGTAAGACGAGCGGAGTCCGCCTTGACTGTGACTGATATCCTGACTGTTTGACTAGGGCCAGTGGCCCAGAGCAGTCAGATGTTCCAGGATGCTGTGCAGATGGACCCGTGCTTGGAGGGCATGAGGCAGCGTGCTGCTGAGCCATCCTCTGAGTCCGGATCCAAGCGTCTCCTGTGGAGCCATGGACTCTTATACCGGGAAAAAGCATGACATCTCCAGACAGACCATGGACAGGCAAATATCAGTTGGTGGTACCTAGAAAGTACCAGACACAGTCGCTGCACTTGCCTCACTAGCAGGATCGCATGTGCTATCGGGGGGGGGGGGGGTTACCCATACGTGAGCCAGGCTGACCCAAAGTTTCTACTGGTCTGGAGTATCGCAGGAGGCATCGGCGTTCGCCTGCACCTGTAATACCTGACAGCCAGTGGGGCAGCCAGGCGATTGTGCGAAGGCCCTCCTGAGGCCACTACCAGTGATTGGGGAACCCTTCCATTGGGTGATGGTAGACATTGGGCCCCTGATGATCCCCAGTAGGTCAGAGGAAATGTATATTTTAATGGTCTTGGACTATGCGACCCGGAGGTGGTGGCTCTTTCCTCCATTGACATCCGAAAGGTGGCCGAGGCGCTTATAAATATTTTTCCTAGGGTAGGTTTCCCTAGTGAGATCCTGACAGACCAGGGGGGCACAGTTAATGAGTGAGCTGCTCCAAAGTCTCTGGGCTGCATGCAGGGTGGCCCTCTCCACACGGCCCCCTACCATCCTCAGACCATCAGACTGTGAGCGATTCAATGGCACCCTGAAACAAATTCTACGGGCATTTGTGGAGGCCGAAGGGGGGACTGGGAAGCACACCTGCAGCACCTACTGTTCACATACAGGGAGGTGCCACAGGAGTCTACAGGTTTCTCACCCTTTGAGTTCTATACGGGCGTTGGGTCTGTGGACCGCTCAACCTGCTCCAGTTGTGATGGAAGGGGGAGACCACCACCACAGATGCGACGATGCCACATTATGTGGTGGAGCTCAGAGATAGGTTGCAGATCTAATGGGATTAGTGCAAGCTAATCTCAAGGGAGCTCAGACCAGGCAGAAGCGCTAGTATGAAAAGGAAAAAAATAAAGTGTGCAACAATTGTTTGATAATTCACAGTGAAAAAAACGTAATAAATAAATTGTGCAGTGAAAAAACTCAGTGATAAAATCAAGTATCTGGAGTCCAATACTAAAAATGCAGAAGTGATATTGTGTAATAAGGGTTCTGTGTGAATAAACAGCACCTTAAATATGTGTAGATGAGTTGGTCTGATGCTGTTAAAGAGTGATGGCTCAACACCTCTCAAATGCTGTAGGCAGTTTATCCAATTGCGTGCATCACACTGGACGATCAACAGAGAAGATATTCACAAGGAACAAAGCTGAGCACAGCTGTAAAAAAAAATGGGGCTAGATACTAGCAAAAATGAAGTTAAAATAACCTTTAATCCATGGTTGACATCGTGGGGAACAAGCAGGCAATAACTCTGACGCGTTTCGGGGAAAGCCCTTTGTCAGAGTATTTTTTTTTTACAGCTGTGCTGCGCTTTGTTCCTTGAATAACTTCTCTGTAACGAGTGCTCACCACAAACAGGATGGAACCGCAGGGCTGAGGTGGGGATGTCAGAATACACCGACCAACAACCACGCAACCGCTTCCGGATTGCAGAGTCGTAGTCGTGTAGCTGGGTCAGGGCAGGAGGGGTCAAAATAGTCGTGATACTCACCGTGGTCTAGGATTGGAGAAATCGGATGGTCGTTGTGCGTAGCCGGGGTCCAGGAGTAGAGAGGTCAGAATGGTCTTTTTGCATAGCCGAGGTCCAGGGGTCAGAGAGGGTAGAGGTCCAGGTGCAAGCTGAGGTCAAAAGGTAAACAAAGAACAAGGCGGAATGCAAAGCAACAGCAGGATGCTTGAGGCAAACACACGAAACAAACACTGTGTTTATGCTCAACCAATTTGCCTCAGGGTTGGCTGAGCATATAAGGAGCGGGGAGCCAATGGGAAGGCTCCTCCAGGCTGTGAGTCATGCATATTTATAGGTAGGCTATGTACTGATAGGCAGGGGTGGAGTGTATCACAGCTGTGGAGTTATTGGCAGCATTAACCCCTCGAGTGCCCCTGGTATTGCGGTGCCGATCTGAAGTGGGAACAGTGACATTCTCCGTTGCGTCACAGGATGCGGCGTGGGATGTGGTGTGGGGGCGGAGCCTAGGACCGGTGCCGGCAGGAGACTGCGGCGCTCGCACGCAGTGCATGCACGAGGGGCATTACCCAATGCGTCACGGGACGTGTCACGGGGTGGGACCGAGGTCCAATCCTCAAATGAGGAAGGTCTCAGTTTACAGAGGCCCCGCGCTCTTCCCTGGCCCAACTTCCGTAATCACAGTTTAATGTTGATGTGGTAAAGTTAACCACCAGTCCACCACAACATTTAAACTGTGATTGCCGGGAGAGAGCGCGGGGCCTCTAAGTGCCAACATGTCCTCCTGCTACCAAGTGATGACGCTTTGCCATGACAACGTGACGTCAAATTACACAAGGGCGGGCAAGAGGCCCCACGCATCACATGACATCATCCCATGACATTGCGTCGTCAAGGCAACACGTTGTAGCAGGAGGAGATGCCGGGCCGGAGGTAGTAAAGGGTCTTGTCATGCTTACTCTGCACCAACCCCGCCAAATTTCCAGCAAGACCCCTTGTGAAAACATGATGCACACAGAGTACAATGCAGGATTCTGCATCCAACTCTGGCTCTCTCATTTCTCTTGCTGCATTCCCTATTATTTTAATAGAAGTCAAAGAGGAGAAAAAAAATGTTGTACAGTGATTAGTTGACCTTAACCAGTTTAAGAATGCTTATTTGCACCGCATCTGTGAAGTGCGGCACTATGTCACAAATAAGAGCAGCTTTCATTATAAACGTAATAGAAGGCAGGTTATATTTCTTAAAAGTTCATGGCAGGGAATATGGAAGCCTGAGAAGCTAAACAAATCCAGGCAATAATGGAAATGTAGCATGAAATTACTTCTGTAAACAACAGCCATTCATTATTGGAACATTTTTCATAAGAGAGTAGGCAGATGAGTGCTGACGGTGGTGGGGGGATGGATAAGAGGCACAATCTTTCAGTCCTACACCGTCATACATCCGTATGGAAGAAAAAAAAAACCCACATATATAGATGGTGATTGATACCCTGAATATTAACAATCAATGCCATTTTGTTCATTAAGTTCTACGAACAGCACAAAGAAGAAATATTTGATTTGATTTGATGGAAATGGAAGGGACTACTATTTAATTTTGATTTGGTGAGTGTGTAACCCCTGAGAGAAATGCAAATACCAGACTGCAATAACATGACAGCACACTAATCATATTTACAAACTATATTAAATCTGTCCATTGTGCTCGCCTGGCTGCCGATTGGCTCTTATGTAATTGTCATTGTAACCAGTGTTGGCTTCTGGGAGAATTTAACTGCCGTGATATAAGGTGACTGCAAAGGCTTATTATTACTTTATTATTACCCGGTTTATGTTTATTAAAACAATTTGTCATGCAGAACAGGAATGGGGGAATGGGAACATTAAATCGTGCTGTATTCAACCTGAAGAAATGAGTTACAATAAAATTAATGGCAGGCAGACCGCAGCTGACACTTGTAACAGTGTGGAGCTACACACTGCTTCGTTTCATTTGCTGATCGCCTCTTGTAAGGGTCACGCCATTAAACTTACATATTGAAAAGGAATAAGGATTCAAAGCACTGAAGGAAAAGTTTATGAAGCAAAAGTGCGGGGTTTTTTTCTCCCTCTGCTGCTGCTAATACATTTCTTTCAATTATTAAAAAAAAAGGAATGCAGATTGAACACTTAAATCATGCAGAGTTATTAAAAAATGTGTTGGAGAGAATGTCCTTCAATTTTCCAGGGACTTATAGGGCTGCAACAGAACTGCGTTAAGGCTGAAGTAAAACCAATCACTAAAAGGTTTCCAGCAAAGAATCCCTGTGAAGACCTCGTAACAAGTTTATTCTAAGATTCTTCTTTTCTGCACCCAAAGTGCCGTCATTGACTATAGTCTGCTGTAGTTTAATTTGAATAGTGACATTCCTGCGCGTAATATAAAAGAGACGCATGACACCTATGGCCTTCAACTGTGCACTATGAAAGAGCTGATCCGACAACCATGCAATGGAAAGCCCCATTACAGTCCATATGACTTTTCACACACTAGACTTTATAGAATAAAGTCTTCAGGACCAGATCCACAAAGCTCCATTATGTCACTTAAAGCAGCAATATGGGTTAACTTTAAAAAGTAATGTTTTTAGTTTGTATTACAGGTTTGAAGCAGGGGTCTCCGGAAACTGAACTGTGTTAATTTCAGCTTCGAGGACCCTCTGCTTTCCGAGATACTAACCTCTATAGTGGTGCCGGAATCCCTGCAGGCAGAGAAACTGTGTGCCTAACATAATGGTGGTTTAAATGTCCCGCGTCACACAGGCCAATGGGAAGATGTTACATCATCCGGTGCGGCTTCCTATTGGCCCCCGTGACCTGGACCTTTAAACTCCACAGAGACACCAGCATCCCCCACGGAGGTAAGTATCTCTGCAAACAGGGGGCCCCCGGAGCTGAAATGAACACAGTGTATCCCCTGAGACTCCCTGCTCCAATCCTGTAATTAAAAAAAATATATATATATATATTTTTTTTTTGTTTGTTTTTTTTACGTTAACCCATATTGCTGCTTTAACGTGGTGTTACCCTAACTTAAGGTCACGTTAAGACTACCAATAATATGACGTGACGCCATAAGGGACATTAGTGATAATAATATGCAAATCATAAAATCGATAAAGTGTTCAGATAAAGCACACAAAAAAAGCAACTATACAGTACCCACAGTATACCTTGATACATTATGGCAAATAAGCATAATTCTGGGAAAAAAAACATATATTACTTATGGATAAAACTTGACACTCTCCAAAATATGATTTCCTAGTCCGTCAAAGTGGTAATCTAAATAATTATCAGAGGCGCATAGATCATCCAGAGGAATCCATACAATATGAGAAAAGGCAATGAAGAGTCTGGTAAATACTGTGCCTTCTTCCGCTGATAGCAGATACAGTAATTCCCAGATTCTTTATTGCCTTTTCCCATATAGAATGAATTCCTCTGGATGATCTATGCACCTCTGATAATTATTTAGATCATCCTTATCTAGAGATGGGTGAACAAGTCCAAATACTTTTCCTGGATTTTTCCGAATTTGCTACTTCAAAATCTTTTCGGCCGTGTAAAATCCACTGACGGATTGTTACAGTTTCAATCCGCACTGATTCATCAACCACAATTAAAAACCACGATTGGGTACAATCCGCTGGTGGCTTCAAAGAATCCAATGAAACCGTGGATTGGATTAGTAAAATCTGTCAACAGATTCGCAATAGGCGAACCACCATTTTTGAGACTGATCCGCTGAAATCCGGGGACCAAAGGAACCAGTGAATTTGCGTCAGATCCAAATCCACCCCCCAAAATTCTCCGATCTCTAGTCATAACATCTCATCCACTCAAGTCCGTTAAGTTTATCCCAAGTATTAACGTTACATTATTTACAGTAAGTTATACCTAAAACGTGCAGTTACTCACATCCGGACACTGAAATTGGGCTTTGAGAGTGTCTGGATGGCTGCAACAACACAGTTCGACATTATTTAAATATCAATGTTATTCCCCAGAATTATTTCCCTGCACTTCAGGAAAAGCCCTATTTTGGCGTCTGGATAAGAGAAATGCCAAGACTGGCATGACAACAAGTTACTAAGTTACTAAGAAATTATGCAATATTGTGCTAGAATAACGTGACGCTAATCATACGCACATAGTACGCTTTGAGAACACCATGTGAACATCTGCTCCTGTTTAAGGTAACATCACATTATGAGTTGTGATTTAATGGAGATATGTGGATCTAAAGTGCGATACCACCAACCGGAGCACTATCACACGGAAACTCATTTAGGTCAATGGGAGTTTCCGTGTGGTGGTTCCTAACCAACCACAAACCATAAAATCATCTAAAGATGACATGGAATTCCATGTGATAAGAAATTACTTTTTTGATCTCAGGACTTGGTCATATAATGTACATCTCATCCTGAGATTTTAAGTATCCAACTCAAACAAGTGCTATAGGACCATATCATGTCTTTATCATATTCCCTCTTGTTGCAAGTACATAGGTTGGGCTGGTGCCAACTTGAGTTCACCAGTGTCAGGTGTTGTGTATACTGTAGGTTTTAGTTTTTGTTGTGGATGCGGGAACCAAGGCAAGGAAGCTGCAAGTAAGGTAACAAAATCCACACGGAAACTTCCTTCTCCTCAAGAACATGTGACCTACAGTAGTGCTCTTCCAGTTTTTCTCCTTCTCTTCTCCTCAAGAACCCTAAAGAGTCATTCAAGAGATCCTGTTCCTCAGTTGCCATGCATGCTATAACCGACACAATTACTCAATTACACTGCAACTAATAAAGCTTGCAATTAAGTAATAACACAGGAATGAGGGTTCTTTGTCGGTATGTCTATCTTGGCAGCTGTAACTCATAAGAACGCCCACATTTGCAGCAGATTTTGTGTTAGTTTGCTCAATGTCTATCACTCCCCTTCATTCAGTACACACATACTCCTACATTATTATGGGACTCTCACATGTGTTTCTTTACTACATTTTGATCTCCATCAAAGCAACAGTAGTATTTATAGTAGGGGATCTAATAAATATTGAAATGTAATACTGATTAAAGAAACAAAGAATTTTCTATCAAATAATGTTATGTATGAACAATGATATATGATTTTCTTTGTTTCATCAAACTCTCCTGGCAGCAATACAGGGGAGTGCAAGTACAACTCCACCAATATTAAACACTCAATTATTTCTCAAAATGAAATATTTTGTTCTACTGTACTATCCCATATCATGGGATAAACTGTAGATCTCTGCTTGGGCAGTTACAAAATAAAAGTTCTTCATTTCTAATATTGTTATTGTGGCTTTTAGTGTTTTTAATGCGTTTTAAACTTCACTGTCACTCAGTAACATCACATACTGCTATCACTAGCTTTTTGGTGAAAAGCAGTGTTACATTTACAGTACAGTAGCATACTGTATGTAAACGTTTACTCGCTTCTGAGTTATAACTACTTTGAATTAAAAATACAGATATGACTAATGTCATCCACTTTAGTGGTGGCATTCCAACATATCCATGTTATAATATCTTGCAGTTTTTCATATGAACTCAACTGATACGTTTTCACAGAACAACCTTCAGAGCTGTGTCACAACATAGCAAAGCACCGTTCTGAATCGACTCCCTTTGGGCAGTAGAAATTGGTGTTCAAGTTATTGAAAATCTGTGTAGCTCATTTTCTCTTATGCCGTACTCTAAAAAAATCCATGAAGTTTGGCAGAGTGAAAACAATAGGCTTTTATTGTTACAGGCCATCGTACACGAATAACCTTCTGGGACCATCAAAAAAGCTTTTTGTACAAGAAATGGAAAGTCTCCAAACTTTCTTTCGGTCTCTTCGGACATTTTTGGGGACCTGTAAATATAAACCAGTAATCAATATAAATGCGGACCATGCTTTAATACCTTAAAACATACTGACAGCTTCTAACAAAATGGATTGGAATGAAAGGACAAAAAGCATGTATGAGCAACTAAAAATAAAGCATAGGAATGCAATCAATTTTATTCAGAGTAACACTGAGCACATCCACTTATAATTTGTAAAGGCCTATAGGGTGTATCCACTAATTGCTAGTACTCCTGCTGGTTAGCATTGAGCTGGGTGCCCACTTCTTAAATTACACAGCGGTGCTAACAAAAATACAACGAGAGCACCAACACAGTAAAGAAAATGATATACAATTCGCAGATGCCTTTTGTTGTTAAAAAAATACACACCAGATGACCCCCATGCCTCCCCCACAACCAAGAAAGAACTAAGCAGAGAAAGAAAATAGAAAACAAGTTGGCACCGATTCACTGCACTACTCTGTAGACATTTTAACTCCTAAAGCTTGAGAACCAAATGTCCTTACAAGCATTCACAGTCAGAATCCAAGGGCTCTTGCTGTGTTATAATGGAACACATTGTAACCAACTGCACCAGGGCAAATTCTCAGTAGGGAAAGTGGTTAATCCTTATTTTTAACAATTATACAATTTAAGATGAATGTAGCAGGAGGCTCCAAATCATGTCATGATTGAGAAAAAAGGCTCTGCTTTCTCATATAATTGATGTCTTTAATTATATGCTTTCTATGACCAGTAATGAAAGGCCTTTGTCTCATATTTCTTACAAGTACTTTGGCCAATTTGGGCTCTAGTAGATATTTCCAAAGTGAATATCCTTCTTTTTATTTATTTCCCAAGTTGCAGTACCCATATGTACTCAGGCTGTACATTTACAAGACAGAAATTGTCATATTCTGACCATTTTGCTTTGGGGCACTATAGTGGATAGAATAAGTTAAAGGTTCCAGTAGTCATTGCCATGTTGGTGCTGGAGAAATGTAGGTTTTATGTAGACTGTGATACTTTTTCTCTGACCAACATTCGAGTTCTCTATAGATGGAATTATAATGTACAGAGCTTGTGAAACCGCATAGCTTTCTTTTACCTAAATGTACACTTGCAGAAGAAACTTCTGATGTTTTGAAATCTCTGTATACTAAAATGTAATCTATAAAGAACTCTAATTTTTATCTACTGAAAGGTATCTAACCTACATCAAATCCAATATTATTTAGAAAATAGTAAATGATTTTCCTTTTCTTTACCCTTTTCTGTTCTTATTGGGCAGGTCACTGGACTGGATACTCCACCATTTGTAGCTATTTTTGCACGGACAATATATTTTATAACACTGTTGCATGTCCAGACAGGGTGACCAAACTGGGCATTTTGTGAAGAGGTACATATTAGGTCAATACTGTATTAGGTTCACTGCCATGGCACACAAGTTCAACTCACATTGAGGCCCGTATTCAATATCTGGTGAAACCATCTTCTCTGTACTGAATGATATCTCCGTTCCATTCATTTACTGTACAGTACATAGATTTATCCTTTTCTCCAGCATGGGGAAGCGGCTTTGCGGTATATATAGTACGGCACCTGAGTCTGCTAACACAGCAAGACAAGGAACGTGTTGAAGAAAGCAGCTGATGTAAACTGTAGATTTAGCAGCCCTGCAGCACCAGATACTCCTGCACTGACCTGATGTTCTTCATGCTGCTGTTGCTACTTTTGCCGGATCTCGATCACTGTTTTTACCACTGGTCTTATTAGCAGTATATTTTAGGTGCTACATTATTCCCTGCTGCTGAGGTTAATGCTGCATCAAGACTTAATAGTGCATGTTAACTGTAAGACATGTAAATATAACTGAATTTTCTGCAGGCTAACCTGCTCTATTATACCATAAAGCAGTGGTTCCCAACCTTTGTTTTACATAGTGCACCCCCTGCTAGAAAATATTTGATCTGCAGACCCCTAATTAATCAATCTTATTGCCTACTAATCAGACTATTGCTAACAAAACTGTTTGACTGATCCAGGGCAGTGTTGTGTCCTGAGCTCACGGGGGGGGGGGGGGAGCGCATAATAAGGGTACAAACTGCCCCTCAGTATGTGCAGACAACATGGTGGGTTTAGCTGTCAATTACTGTGGGAGCTACCAAAGTCACGCCCCACAATGCTTTGCTGCTGTGGATGCAAAGCATTGTGGAGAGCGACTTTGGAAGCTCCTACTGTAATTGACAGCTATACCAGCAGTTTGGGGCCTTAGTGTGCAGTCCCCATATGTGCTCAGGATCCCTGCCTGGGATCCGCCATTATTTATATAATTTTGGGGGTAACCCCTAGGAGACACCTAGGGGTTCTCAATCCCAAATCTCAAATCCCTAGACTTCATATTTGCGAAATTATCTCCTGTTTTTTTATTCCAAACCCAACAAATATTGAATGATTTCACATGAATGTGACCGGGATGAAAGGGGACGTAGTTTTAAATAAAATTGTTCTTTTTAAATAGCTATGTGGGACTGGCCCCCGTTCTCCCCCAAGGTAAAGAGGGTGGAGCAGATCCCAGGGAAGCTCACATCAGGGAAGATAGTTTGGAAATACATTGGGGATAAATGGAGCTTTTCCATTGGTCAAAGCCGGGATGTTAATAGTGTCAGACATTGTTAGCATAGTGTAGATTTGTAGAAGATTGCATATTTACTATGGCACTTCACATTAGGTATGGAAGCCTATACAGTATTTGTAACTTTACATTTATTTTACAGTTTCATTGTGTGTGGTGGATATGCCCCATTTAGCACTCTAGATTAGAAAAGCAAAGATAATATTTCCGTTATTTTAAGGATAGTTATTAGAATTACCCCGAAATACACCATATCCACAAATATACAACAGGTCTCGAGTTACCCCCTCGATACCTTTACAACCCCCATACTCAATAAGACACAGCCTCCAGAGCTGAGGTAAAATGACCACAGCATTTATTAAAACAATGATCCACCTGCATCACCTAAGAACCCACTAACCGTACCAGCCAAGCACAAAATGTATAATATACCACCATCCAAACCGGAAGGACATCACCAGACCAGCCATCTTAGCACAGGCCAGCAACACCTTCTCCCCCACCCCCTTAATTAAACTCGATAATTGATCTATCCTTTCCACGTGAAATCTTAACACTACCCTCTGCTAGCTGAGACAATAAGTAAACGCCATAATAAATGTTTTTTTCTTTTATACTGTATATACATTGCTTTAAAAAAAATGGTACCATGTTTTTACAGATAATTCTCTGATATTTATGTAACGGTGTTTCTGGCCCGGCCTGACCCACCCAATCTCACATTGGCCCCTGTGGTCTAACCGGACCCCATTACAGTGTGGATATGTCATATGGTGCACCTGCTGGCTACAGGACTCCTGAGTCTCCCGCATGATGGTGTGTGGGGAGAACCCGTCAGACAGGCAGCTGAGGTAGTGTGCTGAGTCTCACCTAGTTCCAGTGCAGCGCCTCCACCTCACCAGGGTCCCTGCGTCCGCAAGGGGATGATCCTGGCGAGGAACTCCTCCGTGGTGCTCCTCTCTGTACACTCATTCTTGATAGATACACGAGAGGGTTTCTGGCTGAACTCATCTTTATTGACACGGCAGGGCAACTGCCCTCCACAAGGAGTATCTTCAGCCGCTCATCTCGCCAGTGCTCCCTTTAGTTAGGTATGTCACCCAGATCAGGGATTCACTATTCCCGCAGGAATCACTGTCCTGTGCCAGGTCCCTGGACACAGCCTCCCATGGAGTTACTATAACATAACTGACACTCTGATAGAACTTTAACTCCTTCCTCAGCTCTGACAAGAGCTTTTCAGCAACACTCACCGAACTCAGAACTAACTTTGCAACACAGTGCTGTGCCTTATGTAAGCTTCTGAGGCTGACACATCTCTGACATCACTAACCATGGAGTCAGAGCATGTGACCAGTCCCAGCCATACACAGAGCACCCCACCAGGGTGTGAGGGGAAACCTCCATAATTACTGCTGGCATGCCCACACTTACCAGGCCTTACTGCCAACAGGAGAGATGACTGTAGGCATTTTACATGACCGCTACATTTATATATACTTTTTTTTTTTAGACAAAATGATACCAATTTAAACAATACACACAACAATATATACAGATAAATATTTTGAACAAACACCAAAAAAGGGCAGGAGGGCGGGGTCCTTTCGCGATCGGCAACAGAGAAGGGCGAGGGTCAGCAATCCCCCTCCTATATACCCACCCCTTAATACCAGCCCTCTAGATCTGACCTAACACCCACCTCTCCATTAACCTCTGCAGCATGTGTCCGGAGGCCTCCACCCCTCTCCATCATGCCTCGCTTCCTGAGGGGTGCAGGGGGCTACTTGACGTCAGGAGGTCTCGAGTTACCCCCTCTGTACCTATTCAACATCCATACCCAATAAGACACTGACTCCAGAATTGGGGTAAAATGAACACAGCATTTATTAAAACAATATACCCCCAATAGCAGTGTCAGACTGCACCCACATGTGACTATCCACCTGCGTCACCTAGAGTATGACGCCCAAGAACACACCCCAGCCATACCAGGCAAGCAGGAAATGTATAATATACACCCATCCAAACCGGAAGGACATCACGAGACCAGTAGTCACCTTAACACAGCCCAGTGACTAAGCAACCTCACCACCGGGGGAGAGCTGGCTGTTAACCTACATAACGCCTCTGCCACCCCCATGTTATATTATCTGATTAACACCCTTTTATTGAGCATCATCACACCCCACAGCTCCACGAACACCAACACTGGAAAGAATTTAAAGTAAGTCAAATTACAGACCAATCCTTCCTCCACCCAAATTTGCAGCCAGCTCTCAACAAATGAGCCAGACGCATCTGTAAAAAGCTCTACATTGCCGTTAGACACCGTTAGACACTCTACATTGCCGTTAGATTAACAGCGTGGGTCAAACTGAATGGGACTGCCAGGGACCCCTGCTGTGTTAATCTGTGTTAGTCTCTGCAGAAATGTCACTGAAATGTTTGCAGCATGTACCCAGCATGTACCTGGATCTTGTTGGTGATAGCCCCAGATTTTCAAAGGCAAGTTTTAGAATACTCGTCGGCGCACCTGTACGGCTCCACCCATAAAGTCCTCCCATTGAATATCGCAAGAAAAATGAGTCACACCACCATACAGCATCGTCCCTTAAGGCTTTTGTTATCCTAATGAAATAGTTACATAGTTACATGCAGCTTCTTCACCCCCACTGAAGCCAAGGCCAACCTGTTGCTAAATATGAATGGATGTCCCAAAAGGTCCAAAACGGAGCACAGCAGTAGCAAGGAGTGGGGCCACAAACCAGAAAAAGGGGACAAAGGGACTTGTTCCCGAAACGCGTCAGAGTTACCCTGTACCCCTCACTTGTTATGGAATAAACTATTTTTTAACCCCTTTTTCTGGTTTGTGGCCCCACTCCTTGCTACTGCTGTGCTCCGTTTTGGACCTTTTGGGACATCCATTCAACCTACCTTGCTGACGTGAGGCACGCATCACCCAGGGACAAGCTGCTGTATTGTGAGTACTTATCTGTTCACTCCATATGGTCATGTTAGTTTTGCAGGCTGTTTTATGGGGAGGGTAGGCATGTCCATTATGGTATATATATAGGTCTGTCACCACCCCATAGACACCTATGCATTGTTTTTTCTGACTGGAGTTTAGACAAACAGGTTTCAAGAAAGTCTCACATAGCTCTGATTATAGCTGATTCCCAATGGGTGATTCACAAGTGAACATTATTACACTGATGTTATGGTGTAATTGAGCCCTGATTCTGGGACTGGTTCCCTCAAACCTTACCTGTTGCTAAATATCCTCCCATCAGCAGGACCCTAAAAGCAAATGCCAGATGACCCAGAAGTGACTGCAGTTGCTTCAGTTATCTTTTTGTCTGTCATTGCTCTCTCAATCTTCTGTTGTAACTCACCCAGCTTGCTCACAGACCGTCTACATACAATTTCAACCGTGTCCATCTTGATTCCTAGGAAAGCTAGCTTCATCGAAGGACCCTGTGTCTTCCATTTTGCCAGTGGCACCCCAAAACTTTCCGCCAGCTCCTGAAATCTTTATAGCAAAAAACTGTGTGTCCCAGACCCTACTTGGCCCACAGATCAAAAATCCTCAAGGTAAGATAGCACCATTTAATTCCCCGCCACTTGCCGAAGAACCCAGTACAAGAAGGCGCTGAATAGTTTGAAATAGAAACACGAAATTGAACAACCCATTGGAAGGCAATGATCAACTAAAAATTCTCCCTTAAACTCGCACCCCATTAGATGTATGGACCGGCAGCAACTGAAAGTCTGATTCAATGTCTGTCTTGACAAGCAATGAGCCCAGACCATACCTTCTCACCAGCTCCATGGCCCCACCAGACGCACCATATGTCACCCTGCATACACCTTGCACCTTGTTTATATCAGAATTAACAGATGCTCCTTCCAGATATGACAGATGGTGTAAGCCGGAAGGCACCAGGCTCCTTCTTGGGAACAACCCCCAGTGGCAACACCCTGAGGTTAATAAATGGAAGAGCCATCCAACCCAGACCCACTTCTTTTTGCAACGCTGCGAACCACCTTCCAATGTTCTGATGCCGATTTTAAATTCCTGGCTCTTTGACCTGACTTTCACTCTGTAAACGGGATCCAGAACCCCTCCCAAAAGCAGGGTTGCTATGTCTTAGCTGCTTCATCTAAGGAGTACCTGGCTAGCCACGCCTCCATTGTATTGGTGTTCACTGGTATAGTCACCCTTCATCGCAGTATTCTTAGTTGCTTACGCTCCTCCCCAACATTTTCCTTTTTTGAAACACAACTGGGAATGGTGACTCCCTCCGCACCCAGAACATACATGCTTGAATTGACACAAAGCCTCCCACTTACAATTTCCCTCGTTGATGGACCAACACACACCTTTTTTATTATTTAAGAGCTGATCAATTGCCAGGTGTGTAGTAGACCACAGATCCCACTCTGTAAGGACGATAGCATTTGAGCCAACTTTTCACAGACATCCTTTGCTGAAAGACCTCATCGTACTTCCACCAGGCCTGTCCCCCATACATCTGGAAAGCCTCCCAAATCATATCTTGGTATTTTAAAAGCTCAGAGCACAGGTTAGCTGACTTCTTTCTTTTCAGGCTAACAAGAATGACATACACCTCTAATCAGTTACCAAAAGTTTTCAGTACCTGTTTTTCTTTTTTTCTCATCCTCCTTGACCTCCCCCTTCTTGTCCACTCTCACCAGCAGGTCTTTATAACCTGGGAGCAAAGTCCAGATATCCCCTTAATTCACCGGCAAAACCTTGTCTTTAGTAGCTACTGCTAAATGTGAACCCAGAGTACTACCTGGCATAAATAGGACATGGACATTAGGCAAAATGTTTTGTGTTTCCACCATAGTGAGCACCGCAACATTTTGCATCACATGCACCCCCTCAGTGCTCACTGCTGCTGTTGAGCCCAGCAGAACAGCCAGATGATACCCAGGTCTCCGCTCCCCAGAATTACCCGTTTCCCACTGCCTGCTTTCACCACCCCGCCAACCACCCACTTGCCCCCCCCTTATTATCGAGTTGGACAATGACAGATTACAGCGCTGCCCAAATCTGCCGCACCCCTACCTAACCCCTCTTGGCCCTACCACCATCATCTCCTCTACCTCCTACAGGCCACATGACCAGTCCCGGACCATCACTGCTTCCTGCCCACTTTGAGCTACACCCTAACTAGAAGCCACTGCTACAGATGTCTGCCTCATTCTCCTGCCAGGGCCTCCCTCTACCAGCGACAGATACACTGGTGAGTGAACCCATATCCTCATCCTACTGCTGAGCTACCACAACATCTTCCTGACCCCCACTGCGCCCCTTCACAAACACAGCCTCTGCAATCCGAATACTGGGATCAGAGGGAACATAGTTCCCCCTTTTAGCACCCTCTCAGGGATTCCCATAACTAAACCCCAGGAAGATACTCAGATCTAAACTTGCCCCCTTCCCTCAATGCTAACTGCCCCATTACTAATCCCCCCACTTCCTAGATGATGAATACCCCTAAGTAACCTAACCTGGCCCCATGAATAACCCTCTCCCCCCCAAAACTCCTTCCTGACCCTCAAGCCCGGTCTGTAATCCCTCCATTTTGCTCTGGGGCGCTCCATTGATCTCCTCATCCTGGTCCTGCTGGAGAACGCTGGTGTTAAGTGCTCAGGAAACCAGGCCCTCTTCCCGCTCCTCCTGGTGCTGGAAGGTCTGCCACCAGAGGGTGTGTGGATCATTGTTGGTTCGACGGAGGAACAACCTTCTCCCCCGTCAGAACTTTCCTCCTCTACTTTAGCAGCCGCATAACCAGCAAAGTGCGCAGCACAAGCAAGCCCCTCCATCACTCTCCGTAGCCAGCCAGACCCACAGTTTGCAGATCTCTCCTGGATGGCAGAAAGCAGCTGCCTCTCAGTCATCGGGGGAAGACCGGAAGAACTTGGCCAAGTACCAGAAGCAGGAGAGGCCGCATGGAGGGTCTCTTCTGTGGAATCTCTGGATTCTCACAGGAACATCAGGCGAAGAGGATGACTGTCAGCAACACCCCACCCCCCCCCCCCATCTATGTACCCTCCCATTAAATTCAGTCTTTAAACTCTGACCTAACATCCCCAAACCCATTAAAACCTGCAACAGTGTCCTGGGGCCTTCACCCACCTCCATCACGCCCCCTTCCCGAGAGGTACAGGGGGCTACTTTCCATGTTCTCCAAAAGAACCAACTAGACGTGTGTTCATATTCAAAGTTCTCCCTCACTCCCTTCCACTGTACTTCAAAACTCTTTTTTTAAGTTGCTATTTCATGTGTAATTATTCTTCACTTTTTCGGAGCAGGATGCATAATATGTCAACCATGTTCAGCTGCTGTAGAACGGAGTTTGTTAATGTCTCCCTGAAATTTCTTATAAATCTCTTTGAGATGGCAGGAGACAATTAGAAGTAAATTTGTCTGAGGTGTCATTTTCATACCTAAAGAATTTCATTCATGAGAGTGCCTCGTTTACTTTTAGTATGTCACTGAATGTATCAAATTGGGGAATAAAACTGACAAATGTTTTTTTTATAACCAAAGAAATAGCTACAGAGATATAAATTTGGAAGTTCTTTCTAATGGATTTGTAACTCGTGTTGTGCAGGAAGTTTAAGAGGAATTCATATAAGGCTGTAGTGTTACAGGCCATGAAAGAGCTATAGGTGATATTATCAGAGATAATAAAGTCTGAAATGCCTACGGTCACATTCATTAATATTCACCGATGTTTTGTTCATGTATAAAACTGACTTTTGCAAGCAGCTGCAGTTCAAGCACATAATGTTGGCACTATACATGTATAAATATAAATATATATAAATAAATTAGTTCTGTGGTATTAGATAATACTTACTACATTTTTTTAGATTAATCTCTTAGGGGCCTTGTAAGAGACATGAGCAGAGGTGCAACCAGGGGGACAGATTTGGGGAAATTAAACCATGGCTTTATTCAGCTCATCACTTTAAACAATGCAGAAGCCACAAAAATAAACAAAAAAACAGCCTATCCCTGTGTAAGGGCTAACTAACTTTCCCAGTCCCTATCTGTAGTACTGGGAGGATAAGCACCTTACCAACCTATCACCCCAAAGTCTAAAGAGGTACCTGTAAGCTGGGGCTTGTTCCAGGTTCTGCTGTGCCCTGGAATAGAGGTCTGGGTCCTGGTGTCTTGATGTCAGCACAAGTGTGCTCAAGACAATCATCTCATTTGGCAGCACAGTTAGGACTGTGCTTAGGAGTCCCTCTTAGGCTAAGGCTGTGAACCCGCTGTGGCTGGCGGGGCGCGCGGCCGTGCGGCCGGGGACCACCAGACCCTTGCCCGAATGGTCCCTGCCCCAGCTGCCTCCTTCCGGCAGGGCTGACAACGTACTGTGACGCGTCATCCGGCCGATGCTGCAAGATCCTAGTGATTTTCGGCGCCGACGCATCATGTGGTACGCGAGTCAGCCATGGGGAGGAGGGGAGGGAAGGAGCTAGATGGGAGGCGCCTTGGGCGGGGAGCAGGGAAAGAGCTGCGGGTTAAAGTGTGTGAGTGTGTATGTGTGTATGTGTGTGTGTGTATGTGTGTGTGTATGTGTGTGTGTATGTGTATGTGTGTGTATGTGTGTGGGGGGGTGGACGGCACCACGATCAGATCCCGCCCCCCTCCCTCCAACTCCCGCCCCCCTCCCTCCCACTCCCACCCCAGCTCCCTAGAGACCGCATATCGCAGTCTGTGTCTGTCAGCGCCCCGCCTGTCTGCAGTGCAGGCGCACTGACTGAGGGAGCGGGGCCTTAGCCTAAGGCCCCACTGCCTCAGACCATACGCCCGCACAGCAGACAGGCGGCGCGTGGAGAGGGACCACTATCTGCAGTCTGTAGGAGCGGGAGCTGGAGCGGGGGGCGTGGCCAAAACGGGTTGGGGTGCGTGGCCATGACAGGGGCTGTCACTCTCAAGGCTGTGTGTTCCCCGTGGATGTAACAGCCCCTCCTTTCCGCGCCCCCCTCCGTCTCGGGGAGAGACAGTGAGAGGATCTGTGCTCCGTCACCCCCTCAGCAAACACGGGGAGAGGGTAGCTGCCTCCCTTCCCTCCCTGTAGCTGCCTCCCTTCCCTCCTCGTAGCCACCTTCCTTCCCTCCACATAGCCGCCTCCCTTAACTCCTCATTGGCTGACTGCTGCACCACGTGACGCGTCAGTGCTTCTGACCACCAGAAGCTTGCAGCATCGGCCGGCGGACGCGTCACAGCACGCAGTCAGCCACGTCTGAAGGAGCCAGCGGGGACCTCCAGACTGGAGGAAAGGAGCTGGTGGCCGCGCGCGCCGTCCGCAGCGGGACCAAAACCTTAGGCTTGTTTAATTGTTGGCGAGGGCGCACGTGCGCGAATGCTCGTGCACATGAAGCACACTTTTTGTGTGTATAGACTTCAGTGCTCTGAGCGTCAGATGGACGTGGCTATGACGCGCACGGGTAGGCGTGGCCACCCCCCCCCTCTCCCTGCACTCTCACACATTAAAAAACACTTTACTGCGCTTTTAATATTAAAAAAAAAAAACACACACACACCCACACACACCCACACACACACACACACACACACACACACACTGATTGAGTGTGACGCGCAATGGGTACTTTTCACAGTCTTTCCTTCGATTGGCCAGTTCGACGCTCACTGCCGTGCGCGGTCCTAGTATAGGACAGCTGGCTAACCACAGCCAATTATAAGTGCCACGCGCACGCACGGTGGAGCATGCGAGCCCACTATATTATGGGCCTAAGCAGTTTCCAGCAGGAGGCTTTCTAAAGGTCCGATTAGCCAGGTGGAGACTGGTTAAATGTCTAGCTTAAATTAACCAGCTCCCTGCTGGATTCCTCAGACCACTACAGGCTTATATTGAATCCTTATTTAAACTAGGGTTAAGTCCCTGTTACAGGCCTATTCACTAAACTTTGATAAGTTCATTGCATTACTGATCGGGTTGGCATGTTCCGACCGAACGCGATGAAATGTGTGTAAAAACGATATTGTATGTATGTATGTATGTCTTTATTTATTCAGCTCCATTAATGTATATACAGTAGCGCTTCACAGCAGTAATACACATGACAATCATATAAATACCAAATAATACAAACAAGATCATGGGAATAAGTGCTTCAGACATAAAAGTAACATTAAGGAAAAGGAGTCCCTGCTCCAAAGAGCTTACAATCTAATTGGTAGGAGGAAAATACAGATACAGTAGGAGGGCATTCTGGTAAGTGCATCTGCAAGGGGCCAAGCTTTATGTATCAGGTGTATAGTGTTAGTCACAGAGCTACTTGTATGCTTCGTTAAGCAGGTGTGTTTTAAGGTGGGTCTTAAAGGTGGATAGAGAGGGTGCTAGTCGGGAATTGAGGGAAAGGGCATTCAAGAGGTGTGGGGCAGTCAGTGAAAAAGGTTTAAGGCGGGAGAGGGCTTTAGATACAAAGGTGGTAAAGAGAAGACATCCTTGAGTGCAACGCAAGAGTCGGGATGGTGCATAGCGAGAAATTAGGGCTGAGATGTAAGGAGGGGCAGAAGAGTGTAAAGCTTTAAAAGTGAGGAGGAGAATTGAGTGTGAGATACGGGATTTGATAGGAAGCCAGGAGAGTGATTTCAGGAGGGGAGACGTTGAGACAGATTTAGAAAAGAGTCGAGTGATTCTGGCAGCAGCTGTCTGGGAGACATGTGAGAGGCAGGAAGGCCGGACAGCAGGAGGTTACAGTAACTGAGACGGAAGAGAATGAGGGCCTGTGTCAGAGTTTTAGCAGTCGAGCAACAGAGGAAAGGGCGTATCTTTGTGATATTGCGGAGGAAAAAGCGACAGGTTTTAGATACGTTATGAATGTGAGAGGAGAAAGTGAGAGAGGAGTCGAGTATGACCCCTAGGCAGCGTGCTTGCGCTACTGGGTGTATGACTGAATTTCCAACAGTAATGTGGAAGGAGGTAGTGGGGTCATGTTTGGGAGGAAGTATGAAGAGCTCTGTTTTTGCTATGTTAAGTTTAAAAGTCGGCCATCCAGGATGATATCGCAGAGACACATTCAGAAACGTTGATCTGTACAGCAGGTGTAAGGTCAGGGGTTGAAAAGTAAATTTGTCTGTAGTCAGCATAGAGGTGATATTTGAACTTAAGAGATGTGATTTGGTCACCTAGAGAAAGTGTGTACAGAGAAAAGAGGAGAGGTCCCAGGACAGAGCCCTGGGGTACCCCCACAGAGAGGTCGATAGAGGAGGAGGTGTTAGCAGAAGAGACGCTGAAAGTACAATGGAAGAGGTAAGAGGAGATCCAGGATGGATCTTTGTTACGAATGCCAAGAGTATGGAGAATGTGAAGGAGAAGATGGTGGTCTACCGTATCAAATGCTGCAGAGAGAATGAGCGTGTTTAACCAGCGATTTGCATCTTGGAGCTTTGAGAATAGCAGTGACTGGCAAAAAATGCGAGTTTGGGCATTTTTTCAACTGCCACACGGCTTGTAATAGCAAGCGTGTTAACGCTTGTAAAAAAGCTGTTTTCAAGCAATTTTGCCATGTTATCGAAGCTTTGTGAACAGTTACACATGCAAAATCGCTTGAAATGTGCACTTAACCAGGCACTTATCGAAGTTTAGTGAATAGGCCTGTGATGGAGCGGCCTGTAGGCGAGGTCAGTCAAGAATCCACAAGATGCATTTTTGGGTAAACCATAAAATTTGAGTGGTTTTATTCTCCCCAAAACAACCAAACATTAGATGCACTGTCCCTTTAAGCACAACTAAACCATAAAATAAAATCCTATTCCCTTTAGGGAAACTAACTCACTACTTAAGCCCTTTCTAACTGAGCCACCAGCTAAGCTGGTTACAAACCCAACAACATATGCTGCCATACAACAGTCCACCAAGAAATAGAACGGTCTTTATGCAAAAGAAAGATATAAAGTTCTTATCTGGTGTTGCAGGGGATTCCCTCCCTGGTTTCCATGTAGCTCTTTCAGCAAGCCAGGAATGCCGGTTCCTGGGAGCAGGCTGTGTCCAGCCCGTAGCAATCTTTATCCTGAGTGGAAGTCCCAGCTGGACACCGCAGTCTTGCTTCCTGCAGTCCTAGGGTCCAGAATAACCAGATTCCCCCTTGGTTGGGAGAAGCCTCTCTACCCTCCTGGGGAAAAACTATCTCCCCTTGTGCAGGCAACTTCCTGCCTTATAAATCCCTGCTCAACCAGGAGTTAATTACATCCACCTCTCAGTTCAGGTAGGAAACCCGACACCAGTGCAGTTTCCTGCCCTGTAAAGAGAGTATAACTCCTCGAGTCCCTTACAAGGACCCTTAATGTCATTTTTAATGAGTTTTAATAAAATGAGCATCCTTTGATCTCTATAGCAGGTTTTAATACACTTCCCCAGCAGTGCAAGATCTTTGCAACACTTTCCTGTTTGTGATCATTTGTTGTCAATATTCCCAGCAGTTTGAGCTGCAAACTGTAACAATAGATAATGTTACCTTAGTAATATAAGAATACATTGTAGCTGCTGAGTTACACTGACTGAAGGATTGATTGAAACTGAAAGGCCACTATTTAGTGAATCCTGGGAAGCAGGAACTTTTCTGATCGATTATGGGAGAACTAATCGATCGGCAGCTTAGGTAATTCGTTTTCCACATAGGTAATCAAAGGCTGCATATATTAAAACAAAAATATATATATGTGCCTCTTGGATTGCCTCTTTACAGTACCTTAGGACCCATCCAAGTGAATGGACTGTAAGGTTTTTTTTTTTTAAAGAGTACCATTGATTATTAAATAGGTAATATTTACTGGGCAGTGCTATCCCATAAGACACTCGGGTGTATCAATGGGCTGTAAGGAGTCTTATGCAATAGAACCGCATAATAAATATGGGCGTAGATCTTCTATGCAAAATAAGATATTTACCATTACGTATTCCAAGCGTGACCTACATTTAAAATTGTATATTTCCTCCACATATCACAAGCACAGTACAAACCTGAAGCTTAACACACCTGTTTGTCTTGGGTGAAATAGCTCTGTCTCAGTTCAGGCTGTCAATAGACTGGTTCAAATTACTAATGAAAAACAGTTCTGCTTCTTTGCTATGACATAATATACCGGGGTTATGCTCACTCCCAGTCTTTGATTGTGGCCGGACAGAGTAAAACAGTACTCGCGCCTTCCTCCTTGTCCTGCACTAATCTGACGTGTTCCCCATATGCAAAGTGGAAAACAGCAGGGATATTTATTTGTGATGATGAATTGCTCTAACCTCAGACATACACAAAAGTTAACCAAAAAGAACGATCCCTGCGCTCCTATCAATTAGGCTAAAATAAAATAGTGACCTCATGAATAAGGGTTATTTAGTTAAACCCTTTGGCCAAAGCGTTATATGCCTGCGGCCAAACACTAAAAAGTTAAAGTTAAACAATTAACTGTATCTTGAACTTGTTTAGAGATCTGTTAGGTGGGACCACGGTGCAATAACCTGTATCGAACGTTGTCGAATCGTGGCGTTTGTTGGATATGATCTGACATGGTCTATATCTCTTTACATAAACACTTGATAACACATTTTTAATATGCTTGGTTTATAGACGTTTCACTGCTGTACATAATATGCATACCATATTGCTTGGGTATTGTTTTAGAAGAATAAAATCATGTTAAAAAAAACAAATACTAACGTGATGGCATTGTTTTTTTTTTTTTAATGAGAACTGAACTGTCTTAAGGTGAAGTACCAGGTGGTAAAAAATAAATTAAAAAAATCTCACAAAAGTATATTGAAAATATAATAGCTGTAGATTTCACTATAAATAAATATGTAAGAGCTGGTGTTTTCAAGGGGAATACAAAATAAACTTCTATTTAAAAAAAGATGCAATACCCTATAATTGATGTATTGATTTGAAACAACTACAACATAATGAAAAATAATATTTAGTGCTATGCAAATGATCTTCCTGTTATTAAAATCACTTACATTTGTTCCATACACTTTATGATTTACCATGCCCTTAGCAGCTGTGTTCCCAATTTTTTCCAGTACAGAGATATTATAGAGCTAAACATTCTGCAGCACCCTCCAGTTAGCTGTTCAATTGAAAAATGACCTTCATAACCAATCCGCTCACCCTCCCCTTTCAAGGATGTTGAGGAGCTACAATTGCAACCTATGACTCGAAGGGTCTAATTAGAAGTTTTATGGCATATAGGGAAAGTGTATGTATGTATGTATGTATATATATCTACATATACACAAATGTAAATACAACTGTATGCTCATCTGCATGTCTTAGGCAGGTCTGCAACCCCGCCTTTCCCCATTATCACCCAGCCCACTGCACTTCCACTGCAGCAAGGGATTCTGGGAAATGACATGCAAATGAGCACACAGTGCCACTTTTTGCTTCAAAAACAATTTTTAACATGGTTCCCTTTAGGCTTAAGCTTGCTGCATGGTCACAGCTTTGAGCACAGCCAGGGATATATATATATATATTTCTGTACATAAACACACAAATTATTTTGAGTTCCAATATTAACATTTGCTCATTAGCTGGAGTTTACTTCGCTAGCAAATAATTCAGCATTATGCACAATGATACTTCAGGCCTTCAAGCAAATGGAAAATCATTCTACAGAAAGCATTCGTAAATCAAAAGTAAAAAGTGTACGTTTTGTTCACTTTACTGCATACTGGATTCTGAAGATATATCACTAGAGCAGTTGTATAACAAGTTCAGGAATGTGATTACATTTTTAGGTTTTAACAGTTAATCTATTTGATACGGCAGAGAATAACTATCTGCTTTCCACCCCTTCCTCCCCCACTGTTCTCTCTTTTCTTAAACCTGTTCCCCTCTGTGCCCCTAATTTGTGGAGCTCCTTCTCACTCCCTATACTGTACACAAAGCATCTTCTCAAACCTAAAAACACACCTTCTAAATAAAGCATTTCAATAGCCTGTACTCCTGGTTATTGCCCCACACACCATTGCTCATACCAATCATCATCATAGTCAAGCACTACCATTTACTGCACTTACTCCACCACATGTGGTCATTCTAAATCTACTAGAATACCACTTTGGGCCTGATCCACAGAGGTCTTAACTCAGGGTTTATAATTTGATATTACCAAAATCAGTAATGGACGTTATTCTCCATGAGGTTAACCCATTTCCACAAAGCTAAATAGATGCAAAAACAGTAGCCGTTGTATCTGTCATTAGCATGGGCTTAACACCATGTTAAGTTAGCACTGCCTTGTGTTCAGTTCAATAACAGGATATCAAGCATGTCTTACATGAAGGTGGCAATATTGCCATCCAGATGCAGAAACATGGCCGGCTGGGATATTTGCATGGCTTGGTGCGCCATCATGACAGGAGCCTGCCGGAGGAGATGCCGCCGGAGAAGGTAAGAGAGTTACAGGGGCCCCGCTCTCTCCCCCGGCAATCAGTTTAATTGTTGTGTGGGAAGAGGGTGAGGCCTGCGGTAACTGATGGAACCACCATCATGCCGGCCCTGCCCGGAAATACAGGGGGGTTTTATTGTGAGAGAAGGAGAGAGGGAACAAAACTGATCCCAGCTAAGATACCCTGGAAATATACTCATTTAAATAATTTCACATCCAAATTAGCATATTACCCAGGTGTCCCAGGTGTGTTGAGTTTTCAGTTCTCTCTCAATGTATTATATAAGTCAGATGTTCAGACAGGTAAGTCCAATGTCAGTGCTGTAGAGCCAATTTGAGAAGCTGTTCATGCTGTTTAAAGTGTTAAAGCACTTCTTGATAGAAGAATATGATGGAGGGTATTATTACATCTACCCCCATAGGCCAGAGATCTATGTGACAATGAATAAGTGCCTCCTATATATGTGGGTGCGGGGCTCTGGGAGAAGTGTGGGGACACTGCTGGAACCTAACCTGCAAGGAAAGGTAAGACAGATCCCCTCCCCTCTGCACAAGCAGACCGACCCCGGAGGGAGCAGCGTAACCGAAATCAAATGTCCATTATAAATCCGGCAAATGAAACAAGTATGTAAGAACTCACGGCTTGGTGGTGAACAACTCCTGAGGTGTGTGTCCTGCTGAGATGATTATCATGGAGAGAATGTCCACCGAAGAGGGAAAAAAATGCAGTGCACTGCAAAGATGGGCTAAGGCACCACGTTATTTAAAAATAATTTTTTTATTAGAATCGTGGCATATGCGGGGGAAAAAGTGGACCAGAGTAACTCTGATGCATTTCGGACTAGCGCACTTAATCAAAGATATCAGAGTTGATAAAGTGCGCTAGTACGAAATGTGTCAGAGTTACTCTGGTCCGCTTTTTCCCCCGCATATGCCACGATTCTAATAAAATCTTTTTTAAGAACTTGGTGCCTCAGCCCATCTTTGCAGTGCACTGCATTTGTTTCCTCTTCGGTGGACATTCTCTCCATATTATATACGTCACTTGGTACTCTAGCAAAATCTCTCTTAGTTAACTTTAACAGACCTTTGTGGATATACGTTCTTAGGTTAGGTTAATGTCCTGTCATCTTACTTAATGGAGCTCTGTGCATCTAGGTCTTCGATTGTAAGCTCATGGGGACAAGGATTTCCTTTCCTATTGTCCCATTTTATGTTTGTTGCACTTTTTGTATTAGAATACACTGCAAAGTATTGTCTCCCTTTATAAAGAGCTGCGTGCAGGTAGTCCTCACTCTCCAACGTTGCACTTTACAACGAATATCCAACGCTTTACAATGCAACCCTGAGGGCCGTTTTTCGATGCCGGAATGCGTTATCCGACGCCGGAATGTGTTATCCAACGCTCAACGCCACTGATTAACATGGGACTCACTTTACAACGGTTTCACTATCCAACACTACTTCCAGAACGGATTCTGTTGGATAACCGAGGACTGCCTGTACATTGTTGACGACATATAAATAAAATATATACATACATACCTGAACTGGACATGGCCATTATGACACCCTACTTTGGGAGTCCTTTCAAAGATCATTCTGTAACTGCATTTCATTTTAGGGCTGGTTTGCAGTTTATACTGCAGTGTGCTCATGTATTAATTCAGGGGTGCTAAACTCCAGTCCTCATGACCCCCTCAACAGGTCAGGTTTTAAGGATATCTTTGCTAGAGCCACTTGTACTGAAGCTGGGATATTAGTGGTGTACCGAGTACCCGGAATTACCCAGTACCGGCACATTTCCAGCTACCCGGACATTACCCGGAACCGGCAACTGAGAAGTGGGCTTGGCGCCGGGTAATACCCGATGTTGAGTAATGTCAGGGCAGCTGGAAATAATCTTATTACATACCTTTCTGAAGACATCTAGGACCAGCAGCAGCAGTCCTGTGATGGTTGCAGCATCGGAGGTGTCCTCAGCCGGCGGGAGAGCTGCAGGAATCACTTCCACAGCACCGGAGCAGGTAAGCAGTGTCTGTGTGAACCGCCGGGGAACCACATGACCGGAGCAGGAGACGGAGTGTTCCTATTGGACAGACGGCTGAAGACACCTCCGATGCTGCCTAGATGTCGCCGCCACCCTGCAGGTAAGTGCAAAACCGGGTAACTGGGTCCCCGACCGGGTAGAACCTTTCATTTTGGCCGGGTATCCGTTACCCAGTTTTTTTTATAAATGAGGACCCGGTCCATCACTATGGAATATACTTTTTTATTTTTTTATTTATAAAAATGTTTTACCCGGAAGAAATACATTGAGAGATCCAACTCCTTTTCAAGTATGTTCTGGGCACAGTGTTATAACAATACATGGTTACAGTAAAAGAACAGAGGTTATACAGTAAATTCACAGACATTTCATGGACAGATAGAGTATATCGGGTAGAGGGCATAAAGGGCTGGTGAGTTTCAGAATGAAATAGAGAAACTTTAACATCACCAAACGGCAGCAAACAGCTCACACCCTTTAGCTTCCCTTCGCCAAAGGCTGTCCACCTTTGGGGCGATGCAGATGTACACTGAAAGGGTTCAGATTGAATGCAGCTGCGAATTCAAAGTTATTTGTCCTCTTTGCTCATTAACATTCCAGTGGGTGGGGTTAACATTCCACAAAGTACAAGCAAATGTTGACCCTTAGCACAAATGTCTTGTACATAGGGGAGCAGCTTTTGGGGAGCCCCATCATGCGTCCGTCTTTGGGGCGATGCAGATGTACACTGATGGGGTTCAGATTACCCTTAAAACCTGACCTGTTGAGGGGTCTTGAGGACTAGAGTTGGGCACCCCTGTATTAATTGACCTCCCCAACTTTGTCTGCTAAACATTTTCAGGGCTCATTTTTCAGTGGTCGAACTCAGCTTCCATAGTGTGGTTGCTTCCTTGCTAGAATGACTTGCAACACACCCTACCACGTGCTTTATGCCCCTTTTAACATCAGAGAAGATCATTAGGAGCTTAACATTTTGACAACAGGGCTCTCATTGAGAAGGAAGGTGAAGACATATGACAAAGTATTTGCATAATTTGTGGTGTGAATATAAATCCCCTAAATCCTCAGTTAAACTGTGAGGTGATGATTAAAAAAAAAAAAGCATCAGCACATGTCTAAGGGAATGATCATTTGCAGTAATACAGATATAAAGACTACATTATTTCAGAAGAAAACATGACTGACCATACATAATAGATAAACTATGATGTCAGTTTTGTTGCATATCTGTAATATCTTCTCGGGACTTTTATAATGGTTTCAAAGCTGGATGTTCTACATTAATTGCAAGAATTGTTGGGTTGCTGTCTGATAACCTACCCGTTTTCTCAACTCCTGCTGTGCTGCTGCTGCTGTAAAACAAACATTTTTACACCATTTTCTCCTTGAACAGTTTTGATTAAAATTAGCAATTCTGATTGAGCTATGTGTTCATTTACAAAGAATATGATTATCTTTCAAATGCAGGCTAACATACAGTAGAAATAATACGTTTGGAAAATAAAAATTCACTAAAACAGAGACATCATTCTCTAACCAGACACGCAAAACTTTTCAGATTAAAAAAAAAAAATTACTGGTCCGAGTTCCTATGGCAAAAATTATAAATAAAACAAAAACCAGTCTTTCTGCTTGTCAGATAAATCAATCTTTAATTTTATTCCAATTAACTTAACGATTATGCTACATGAGATGTTTTAGTGAATTGGTACTGAGGAGCCTGTGAAGTGTTTGGCATAATGTAATTTTTCTAACATCAGGAAACATACAAAATTAAATAAATATGGAATAACATTACATCAATCTGTTTACTCAGCACACCTCTGAGTAGACCAAATTTTGTAGACCTCGATTGTGATTTAAACAGAGATATGCTTGGATCCATATTTTTTTCCTGGGGGTTCATGGAAAACAAAACAGAGACATTTTATGATAGATTGGCAAAATGAGTGTTTGAGCACTAAAAATAATCTGGTTGGCAAAATACCGGATCCTGTATGTACAGTATTTAAGATACTGGGTAGCCAGACTTAATGTTTGTGGCATCCCCGGAAGTGGGAAATCTCTTTGTGGAAGGTCCCATTTAGAAGAACGGACTGTGACAGAAAGGGGTCCAGGAACCAGTATAATAAAGGTAAGGTCCGCTCCCCTGTCCATCCTTCCCTAGGGCTCAGCTGGCCACCAGACCCCGGAGCTACCCCGTTGTCATGTACTAGGTAGCCCCTTCATGCCCTGTAACATTGACTCTTTAATCCTGTTGTGTAAATGTAATAAAGCAGAAAAATGTGTTTGGTGTAACTATAAAGCAGAACCAGAGTCTCTGGACATGCAAGGCTGAGAAACCCCTTGTGCAGCCGAATTTCCAGAGAAAATGGATGCTGCTGGGACTGGAGGAGGAAGAGGGGCAGGGTGCAAAGGAAATGGTGTCCAGGGGGTGGCGATCAGGCCGGGGGGGGGGCATCCGCCCAAATACTGGAGCCATTTGCTGTCTCCCCAGCCAGAGTGGCGCCAGCCCAGAGGGAGATATCCTGTCATCCGGAGAAAGAAGACACCGAGTTTCTCTGGTAGACGCTGCTCCCATTGTCCCATTTGCAATTTCCTCCACAGCCCTTCAACTCTCTCAAAACCAGCCCCCAACCCTGATTGGTCCATGGAGGCGAGTCCTCGCGCTTACTGAGCTGAATCCACACTCTGATTGGTCGCCAGCCCCTCTAGCATACTTTCCTATGGCAGAGGGAAAGATATAAAAAAGCAGCCCGATCAGCGCTCCAGAGCTCATTCAGATACTGACGTAGAGGTGTAGTAAAAGGTGTGCGCCGAGGCTGTGCCAGAGACACCTGAAAAACGAGGTAGGTGCCTATCCGAGCGGGATATTTTGAAGTGCTTTTGTTCTACGGGACTGTAGCTGAGCCAGAGAAGCAGGGAGCAGGACTTTCAGCGGGAGATTTGAAAGTACTCAACCTCAAAGAGCACCAGCAAGCTCTCTAACCCCACAGGAGTGGAAGTCTAACCTGGGTAAGCATTGGAAGTGGCACCTAGCACCTAGGTAGCTAGGATTTCATCTGTATTCCCTGTGCTGGTGAATGTAAGCTCTGTTTGTGATTTTGTGCTGTGCTTTTTGGCTCTGGCTAGAATAAATACTGTTTATGTCCTGTCTGGTGACTTGATCTCGGTGATAAGTTCTGGTCTTCCATGACCTACTGGCAGCCTTGGCTTTTACTGTCCCGAAGCCGCATTGTTTGACTTTTTATGCCATGACTCCAGGGGCGAGCTAGATCTATATGTTTTTTTGTAGTTGAGTCTGATCTGTCATATCTAACTCTTTCACTGCCATACAGGCCAGCAACGCATAGCATTTTATGGCTTACATCTGAAATGTGTAGAATATCGACTTCAAATCAGTTTGTCCATCTTTTTTGTTCACCTTTTAACTGCAAGTGACCTTTCTTTGTAGCATTGGATTCATGTCAGTACTTTTTTACTAACTGTAAGTTTGTTGTTGAAAATGTACTAACTTCTAGACCTGAATTAAACTTCAAGTCAAAGAATAAATAGAACTCCGCCAATGTTTTTTTGAGTTACAACAAGCTCACAAACCAATGTGTTTGATATATGGTGAACACCATAAATTCCAAGGTATGAGGCTCTATTTTCCCTAAAGTGAATAAATTCACTCTATGCTTCAGCTGTGCAGGAAAACAAAAATCTTTGGGAAGCTACATCAGTAAGGGAAATAAGCATGAGATAAGTACATCGATTTTCGCCTTAAAACAAGTTGTTTGGAACCTATTCTGGTAGCTCCAAAGTGTGACAACCCACTTTTAAATGTCACTATTGAAGCGGAATTGCATCCTTTGCTATTCTGTAAGCCCTTACTCCATGTCCAAACCGGGTTTAAACAGCTTTTTTAGAACCGGTTTCACTCAGACTATCGGTTTATAAAAAAAAAGCTTCCAACTAATATTCTCGCAGTTCCGTTATGCAAACCGCTTTTAAAGCCCTCCTTTTTTTTAACACCACCTAAAGTGTGGTGAGATTGGTATTGCGAGTTCCATCTGCAGCCTGCAATATGGGTTTACTGAGAAAGCAAAAACCATGTGTAACCCTGTTTCCCCCACCCAATATCATATAGGGTCTATCTTGGGGAAATCTGCTCTGGTTACTCATGGTAGTGTGGTGCATACCTGCTGGTAACAGGCGGCCAAGGTCAGGATAGGCTTCTGGGGTCTTGTCCAAATCGTACTCACAGGTGACAGCGCCTCCATCTCTTGCAGCCCCCAGGTGTATGGGGAGAAATCTCTGCAGGAGAACTACCTCTTCTCCTCCCTGATAAATTTCGGTCTCAGGCAAGAAGAACGTGGAAACAGATGATCTTTATTCAATCTCTCTCAATCACAGCAGTGTACAGCTTATACCGAATCCATGCTTTATCACTCAGGTCTTCACCTTTAGGATGTCCCTGGACCTACACTCCTGGCCACCAGCCCACAGGAGCAGTCCTTGCTCTTCCCTTATCCCCTGATGAAATAAGAGGAAATGGTTTCCTTCCGCTCCCCTAAGGGAGGGCCTCAAACTGCCAGAGCCCTGACAGCTTGGTTAGGGTAAACCAGTCTCTCTCAATGGTAGAGACAACTGATTAAATAGAGGAGGTGCAGCTCCTTAAGTCAGTTCCAGTAAGAACCAGCCCCCTGTCCCTGATTGGACAACAGGCCTGGTTGCACTACCTTCTCTGACTCGCTGAGCTGCAAGGTGTGGGGAAAACCCATGATAACTCCTGGCGAACCTACCCTTACTAGGGATTACTGCCAGGAGGAGGGCAGACCTATAGCCCAAAACAAGCCAGGGCTACACATGTTATACTGGAGATGGAGTTTGCACCATCTCCGTTCATTCCACTTTTAAAGCAAATAAAATCCACACAGTTTGGCAGTTAAACCGTGCGGTTTGTCCCCCTTTTTTTTTTTTTTACACGGTTTAGAAGAAGCGGTTTTAAAATAGAAAATATGGTTTTTTTTCTCACATTTCATTCCGCTACTGAACTTCTGAACACGAATAAACAATGACAATTTCGGAGCTACTAGAATAAACCCTACAGTGTCTCACAATCACCATCTATGGTTGGCTATGTTACAACAAAATGTTTTTCCTCTACAAAACAATATCTCCAATTTTACAGTACAACTGCAAACCAAGTTTTAGAGATATGGTGTGTGTTACGACCGTGTAGTTCTTACAGTGCTTAGTCATTTCTGGATAAATACCATTTCATCACATACCTTGTGCTAGACTTCAAAAGTAATGTGTTGAGAATCAGAGGATTTCTAGACTATGAAACATCCCTAATCGATTTTAGAACTTTTTACGACATCATTGCTCTTACCTTTCTGTAAAGGGGGTAGTGAGATAGGAGTTTCTATTTTTTTTTTTTTTGGTCTCAACATTATATGAATTTGTTCAGCTGCCACCCTAAAACAGAGCAGTTATACCTGCAGGAGAACATCTACCAGCGGGGATAACACATTCACAAGGACAAACGTATCATTCTTTCCCTACGAAAAGGCAAATCAGATTACGTGATACCTTTTATGTGAGCAACATGTTATTTTCGGTATACAGTACCAGCTCTTAGACCGCTGCAAACAAAAGCGAGGGACAAAATCTTACTTTCACTACACAGGGATCTCAAATCTTCTAATGTACCATTGTACAGAAAGGAAAATGATATGGCATATAATAACAAGTTTCGATGTACAAGTCATTGTGTTACCTATGGTCTGCTCTGACTATATATTAACCTTAATGTTTCAAGGCAACAGACAGATGTGAAAAAGATCCACAAGAACAAAAAAAAAACAACCTTCAGTGAAGTACTGTATGAAAGGCTATTGGTTTTTCTGATATTTTGTTATGCATTTTGTGCAATCCTCAGATTGATTGTCTGGTTTTATATACATTAGTGATTGCTATATGAATAAATCTGAAGAACAGACTCTTGCGGTCTTGAAAGCTTGTAATAGATAGCTCTCGCAAAGGAATTTCTATGTTACAGATACAGTGGCCGACATTCGAACAAATCACGGCGCCGTTTTCGTCTGCGCTGCTATACTCCACGCGGCATTCACGCGGCCAACCGCCCCAGGCACACGTGTTTATTGCAGTTGCTTTGTTTGAATTTCATGGATTATGATGTCTCTGGGTGCAATTCTTTGCGTATACGTGGCAGAAATGAATGAATTGTGATGTGTACAGTACTGTGCTAGTGTGTCAATTTCAGGTGTTTAAAAACCAGAACACTAAAATGCCATTTTCTGCACTCGCCTGCGCTCGCGTCTAAAGGTGGGAAGGTTGGAAGAAATCCCGCGCCATGACATGGGTATTCCGAGGTATACACCGCGTGAAGTGTTCGAATAACGTCCGCTGCATCTGTAATCTGTTAAAAAGGTATCAGACCCTATATTTTTTTTTCCACTTAAGCGTAAGTTGAAAAGTAAAAAAAAAATGCTAATTGATAGAACTATTGCTTCAAATTAATATAATGTACCCATGTACCAACACACCCACGAATAGAAACTCAATGAAAAAACTTCCTGCACTACTACAGTAATATGTCAGATTTGTATTATAATAATAATAATTATTATTATTATTATTAATATATCTCCAGACAAAAAACGTAAAAGCTTAATATGGCTCTCTGCTGCTATTTTTGGAATCCTACTTTGTTTTCCAGACTTTTCAATGCAACGTCTTTTTCCTTCATGGACCATTAGCCACTTCTGAAGGAGAAAATCTAAAAATCAGTCTGCTCTGAGTTATTTTAGAAATCCATATGTTTCAACATTTCAGAATGGTGTTAATTCCCCGGAGGAATCTATTTTCAAAAAAACAAAAATATGCATTATTACTGAAACCCATTTCTATTGTACATTATCCTATTCAAAGAGGAAGCACTGCAATACTTTGCTTTGTAAAATGCTCCCACTAAATGCCCAGTATTGACTTACACCATGTTCTAAGTACATCGTACTTAAAGTTTTACTCACTACAGATCTTTTAGATTTATTTACCTTGGCACAGGCTTTATGACACATCTATAACTTCATCACAAAGTTGGCACTGCAAACTAACTTGAGCAATCACAACGCCTTGAAGTCTCTGATGACTCAGTCTTGTATAGCAACACTATAACAAACCAAATATGGCACCGTGTAACCCAGAACCCTACGGAATAGTACTGTAGGTGTATACTGTAGTTCAATAATCATTCAGAACTGGAGGCTGGGAATAAACCTCATATGGGTTTATGTATCAAGGCAAACAGGGCCACCAACAGAAATCATGAGACCCAGGACAAATGAAAGGAACATCCACTCCTCTCCACCCCCGCCCCCCCCCCCCCAACCCAAAGCGCACCTACCATGGAAAAAAACATTTTTTAGCACGCAACGTTTACTCAACAGTTTTCTTCTAATTGTAATACGGAAAAAAACATTTCGATGCAATCTGTTTATTATACTTTATATTATATTATTATATTTTAATATTTTCAACAAAAGACAAAGATACCCAATGCTACATCCAATGTGACAAAAGGCCTGGGGGGGATTCAGTATGGGCCTGGGGGGGAAAGGGGAGTTTAGTATGGGCCGAGGGAGGTTAAGTATGGACCCGGGGGGGGGTTATGTATGGGCCGGGTGGCTTAATTTAATTTGTCCAATCAAAAATGGCGTAGTGGATCAAAACAAGCTTCTCTCTGTGTTTATATGTATGAAGATCTTTGAGGTGCAAATGGGATGCAAAAAAACAAAAAAAAAACACCACATTTAGCAAAACTCATGTTTGCTTCATTGACATTTTTGAACCTGATATATCTGGTGCTACCTTTGCACCACTTTTTGCCCAACTTTTGCAGCTGGGAGACTTCGGTGCACAACACCCCATAGACAGTGCCTCCGACATGTGGGGTAGTGCCGAGACAACCTTGTCCCAGGTCCGTTGGCTCTGCAGGGCCGGGCCGGTCTCTGCCGAAAGTTCGGTTTGACCGGAAGTCGGGTCCAACTAACGTTATAGGCTGCGTGACTGGGCCCATCGCTGGGCACCACAGGTTATGGGGGGCCTGCACATAACTACCCCCCTGTTCAACAACCCACAACCCTTCCCCCGCTCAACAACCCCAGGGCTCAGGACAATACTCTATGATGGGCCCAGTACAAGCTGTTGGCGGACCTCCCCATATACCCTTTAGCACGGAGGGTTAAAGGCAGACAATTTCTTTCTGTTCTAAACACATTAAAGGCGTTCAAGTTGTTTTTAAATCTATAATAGCTTTAAATGTGTCAAACAGTTTTCCAAAAAAATATATAACATTGTTTGGATTTCACATTTTTAATCTATGTATTTAATTACTTTTTAATGTATTTTAATTGTTGTTCAGAAGAAAATTGCTTTCTGCGCAGGAAGCCGAATCTGCAGCCTAAAGCTAAAGTTCTCTCCCCCAGGTCAGTTGTTTGACAATAAAGGTTAGTGTAATTGCTACAGAATTATACTACAGATGTTATAATAATAGCGCTTTCTTATTGTAATTTCATCAGCTGGAAATCACTCAGAACGATGCCGGTGGTAGGTAAATAGAATTATACATTAACCCATTCACCGCTGAGTTTTCACAGCCACAGCACACTGTTGGGAACATGTTTCATTCGTATCATTACTCTATGGGAAGCAAATGCCTTTTGGAAAGCCAACAAAACACAGCATTATTTCAGTAGCATATGGCATCTCAACATCGTATGCATCAGAGGAGTATTGATTAAAAATGTATAAATCAGAGCAAATAGGGGATTGTGGGGAAAAGGCATACTGTTAGATTTTATTTTAACGTAATATAAACTGTGGACTGCTCATTAAATGTGAAAAAAAAGATACACTTGCCCTGCACTCCTTGTGTCAGAATGGTATATAATAGCCTATTATTAAGTGGTAATAATTACCTAGTAATACGTGGTGCAGTCTGTCCCCTTTGGCAGGATACCCTCACAGCTGCCACCACCATTAACCCAAACACCTGAAGAAAGGGATGTTTGGACTCTGAAAGGTTGTGCACTTGGTCTCGTTTCATCAATAAATGAGTTGACCTTTATATTAAATGCATGCTACTGACCTCGTCTTTTTTTATTTGAATTAATTGTGAAAAATAAGATAGTTGAGTCTAGTAAAAAAAAATAAAAAGGCAATCTGTGTGTGAAGGCAATTTTATTAACTAAGCGGACATTAAGGGGCCCATTTAACGAAGTCTGGTAAATGCATTTTGCCATATTCATTAGTCCCCTATCACCAAACCGTGCAAAAAACAGACTTTAACACAATTATGTTACGACTGTGCAATTCCGTGCTACATGTAATTTTTTTAATGTGGGAGAGAGAAAGAATGAGTGAGAAAAAGTCCTATTTCACCTACTAAGGCGATATTGTAGCAATTTGGGTAAGAGGTACATGAGGTTTAAATTACAACGCGTACAACTCTGTATCAACAACCTATGCCAAATGTAACAATTACGTATTGCGATTCCTGATTGCTGACATAGACATGTTGTATCAACCTAATCGTTTTTCTTAAACAAAGGATGTCACTAAAGAGGAATCATTGGTATGGGTTCTACCAGGAGTACCCCATCGATGGAATCTGACTTGACTAAGCAGCGTTAACAAGGATGTATGGGGCAGAGTCCGGGACACGTGGAGGTTGGAATATCCATATCTTCCAGAAGGGGTTATGGATAGTGTTGACATGTTTCGGGGCCAGTGGATTACAAACCCTGTGAAAGCTTATATTGCCCATCATGGCCATGTGACAATTGCCACCAGAGAAGACCGCGTGGCCCATTTAATGCAGATCTGGGACTATAAGGATCGGGATGAATATGTGGACAATACGGGGTCTAAGAGGGTCCACTTTGTGGAAGTACCCGATTGTAAAGGGGGAATGTGTAGAAAACCTGACCCTGCTAATTATATGTGAAGAGAGCACCTTTGATGAAGAGATCAGTCTCAAGCCCACTGTCCTAGCGTAAAATCAGTGTTATGTTACCCAGCCATTGCCCCTTCAATGCCCTATGATTGCTCTTACATCATTGAATTGGTTAACTGTGTGGGATCACTCCACTTTCTTCCTGCCCCAACATGTGATGTAGGATGACTATGCAGAAGGGATTGCCACTCCTCAGTATGTCTTGTGACAAGTGATATCACCATAGGGAGATAGGAGGCTATATATAGCTCCACCCAATGTTCTAGAAACAGGTTCATCAAAGTTCCACAGGGATCCTAACTGTGAGTCCTGAATATAGGTTTAAGTGTATAGCTAAATGTATTAAGATATGTCCTGTCCTTGTTTGTTGCTTTCAGCTAAGGAACATACCCTTTCAGTAAGCGCCCGTAGTAATGGTCTGAGATTGTTCTCACTATTGAGAAGGAGGAAGCATGCTTTTAGTAAGGAGTTCTCAGTGTTGGTAACTCCGGAGTGTTTGTATCGGCCCAACCGGAAGGTCCCTAGTGAAATCCTGATCAAATAGGTATGGAAAAAATATGCTGTATACAGTAGCAGGATATAAATCCTCGAAGCCGGAGTGCCTTCCATGGAGGTTCATTTAATATGGGGCATCACTGAATATGCAAGAAACTAAACTTCCCAATCGACCACTTAGGTGTGTAGCCATGTCCCCTCTTCTCCTCGATCTTCCGGTTCTCCCTCCCCTACCCTTATCCCGTTGGGGGCTGCTTTGAGGGCGAGTGTGTCGCCGGTGGCATCAATAACAGGGCGCCGCCATGTTTGTTTAATTCGCGCATGTGTCAGTCACGGCAGCCATGTTAGGGTTGGCATGAGAGGTCACGCTTCAACAGGAGGTCGTGCATGCGCAGACGCATCTGCGGCAGCCATTACCGGTAGAGCCTGAACCATTGATGGCCAGGAGAGCAACGGTGGCCATTATAGTGTTGCGCATGCGCAGTTGCGATCGCGCACACGGCCCCAATGTTAAAGAGGTCCACAAGGGACTACATTACACAGAAGCCTCTGGGGACTGCCCTTTCACCCCTATCACATGCTATCAGACAGCCAATGGGGGTTACAGATTCTCCTGTTCAAAGGATATGGATATGACTCACTCACACCATGCTAGTCAGTAGGAGCTGGGACAAGGACAGGGGAGGGCATATATGTGAAAGGAGGCAAGTAGCCCCTGCACTAGGCCAGTGCGCATAGAGTTGCGCATGAGCAGTTGTGATCGCACATGTGGCCCCAATGTTAAAGAGGTCCACAAGGGACTACATTACCCAGAAGCCTCTGGGGACTGCTCTTTCACCCGTATCACATGCTATCAGACAGCCAATAGGGGTTACAGATTCTCCTGTTCACAGGATATGGATATTACTCACTCACACCATGCTAGTCAGTAGGAGCTGGGACACGGACAGGGGAGGGTATATATGTGCAGGGAGACAAGTAGCCCCTGCACTCGGCCAGAGACCCAGCTAGGCCCCTACTCATGTTAGATTGTGGCTGCTGTAGGGAAGGCCCTTTCAGTTAGGGACCCTGCCCCTTTAGTAGTGTGTTAAGTTCAGGGACACAGCTGCAGTGCTGCGCGACCCTGACAAGTGTGGTCTGGGACCAGACCTACCTCACTAAAGATAAAAGACTATCTGTATGGTGAGATCACTCAGAGGAAGACTATCCTAATTGGAGGAGGACGCCATCATTGAGGCTTCGGTGCTGGACGCAGACGGATCCTGTTGCTGTTCTGCTATACCCGGGTGCAGGAGCCCCGGGCAGGTATACACCAAGTGCACCAACTATACACCTCATCTAGTGAGCAGCTCTGTCTCGCACTTGGGTGGGGTTGTGGGACTCTTGGGACACTTGGGTATGGGGTGTGGGTTTATGGCCCTAGGAGGTCAGTGTTATAGAGAGACACTATTGTAATGTTGTTGATGTAATTGTGTTGTACTTATCTTCATATAGTAAACTGTTTAACCATAGACTGGTGTATGTGGTTACTATATGTGGGTCCTGTGTCAGGGGTTATTCTATACTCTAGGATCCTGCACAGGTGGAGGCGCCGTTATATTGTGAGTATCGTTCCAGGATTCACCCCAGGTTCCCAACAGCAGAGGCTCAGGCCTCCTGTGAGCCTGACAGGTAGTGCACCACACCTGGTAATACATGTAGATTTCCCCACATGGTCTCTATCTGCGATTGGGGGTGGGGGGTAGGGGAAGTGTGTTACAGGTGGACATAGAATAAGATCCTTAACCTCTTAAACATGTCCCTGCCATTAGGATACTTTTTTTCCCTAGGGGGAACTGCCCTTTTCACGTAGACTGTCTGGTAGTTCACAGCATTTTACTCTGGCTGCATTGAAAAAGCTAAAAGCATAATCTTTTTTTACAGCATGTGATTCACTTACTTCATTATCCATTGCATTGCCATGAAGTCACAAGGCATAAAAGGCATTGATTTGGGCCATCAAATCCTATATCATTATAATCAATACAGGTTATGATGCAACTTGTGTTGAGATTTGAAAAAGAAAGCAAACCTTTTTTTGAAGGTATACACAATGAGGAATTCTGCCTAATACTAGAAAGTGAAGCTCCTGCCAAATACCGTATATTGTAATTAAAGTTTGGTATCTCAGTTTTGTTGACAAGTACTGTAACATATTTCTATAAAATATGGCCTTTCTGGGGAATTGACAGTACTGTATATATGTCTGCTAATTAAAATGCTTGCAAACATCAAATTAAACATGTTATTTTCAGGCGTTACTATTTTTAGATAAAAAAAATCTGTCTCAAAATGCAGTCTGTCGCAAACAAGCATCTCTTTATGACAAAATGTACAGTACCCCCATTTAAAATACTTTAGAAAGTTCTGTGTCGCCGTCATCAGAAAATACATTACATATGTATTATAAGTGAGAACAAATGTTGTACTTGTATTGAAAAAAACAGTGAGTTGACATCAATTATAAGTGACTGGTATGATGTATTCTTAGTTGCATATATATATATATATATATATATATATATATATATATATATATATAATTTGTGGCAGGACAGCCTCGAGGTAGGGTCAGAAAGGGTTCAGAAAACAATCCAAACAGTATATTTAAGGCTTTAACAACCCTTATGGGGTTTATTTTCCACACCACAACAGTTATGTGCACTGTCCTTTTAAGGCAAACATCAACAAAATAAAAGCCTATTCCACATTAGGGAGGCTAACAACACAAGTTTGTCTAACTAACTGACTGGCTGACTTGGCCAGTTCCAGTCTCAAATACTACAGGCTGTAGAATACGGTATAAAGAATACATTGTCCTTAGCTGTGGTGCTGGGAATCCATCCCAGGAAGCTCCAAGCAAACCCTCTGGCTACTGCGGCACCTTGGAGTCAAGACATGTGTGCTCTGCGTCCAGCAGGCTTGTTCACTCTCGTGGAGATTCTGTTCCTGGGTGTGGGTCCCAGGCAGTCCCAGCAGGCCTGGGTAACTGTACCAACCAGTGTCCTTCCTGGTTGGGGAAAGTCTCTCTCCTGGCAGGCTGCTGACTGCCTATTTAAACCCCTTTTCAGTCAGGAGTTCAGTCTGCCTTAATTAGCTGCACCTGCAGCTAGCTTCTCCAGAAGAGTTTAATCGCTTGTACGCTGGAAAGTACACATACTGCACCTCACTCTAGCCAACACAGACAGTGACTGTCACTGTTTACATAAGTTCAAATGAGTCTATCTGGTCACTGGTCAGTAATAAAGTTTGGCTTTCAGGATAGTTTGCAAATAAGGCATTACTGTAAATTCCCTTTGTCTCATCCAAATGAACCTTGGATGCATGTCCACCCTTCTGTGGATCTCATACAGATGTAGCGCTGTTTACTTTTGTTTTGAGTGCAACGAAAAGTGCTGATGAACTAGCCTCGACTGCAGTCCGATCGCAGCTTCCCTGCGTCCACAAGGCCAGTAATGGTTGCTTCTCTGAAGGGATTAACACAGCCGGGGTCCCTGCTTCTGAACGGGACTCCTGTAGCGTTAATCCAACTGGGCCACAACCAGTATAAGAGCTACACAGAGAAATCAGAGATAAGCAGTCTCTCTGTGTCTCCCCACACAGCTCTTACATCAGATCTCATTATTTTAATTATTATTTTAAGTACACATTATTGAAGCAGGGGGTCTCCGAAGCGGAAACCCATTAATTTGAAGTCTATGGACAAACTGCTTCCCGAGGTACAGGCCTCTGCATGGGGTTCCTTCTGGGAAATGTACTCCCCGCTGGGCCATGAGAGTGGTGATACGTGAGGCGGTTGCACTTAGGCTGTGCTCCATCTGCGTCACATTAAGCCCACACTCAAAGTAAATAGCGCTACATCTGTAACTAATGGGTGTTATACCTGCAGAGTGTATTATTAGTGGGTTTATTGATAAATAAAAATGCCACTTGTGGTACATTTGCATGTCTCAGGCAGGTTTGAGTGGTATTTTTATTTACTGTACGGTGGAGGGTTTTTGACACTTTTTTTTACCCACCATTATTTTTTTAATGTCTGGTTAAACCTACGTACCAGCTTCACGTTGCATAGCCAGCAACCAACCTCGCACTGATGAGACTCAAAGGGTCTAAACAGCTGTCTGTGAGCAGGGTTACTGGCCCTGCATCTCTTAAACCCAGGCTGTGCTTAAAATCTGTGTAATACGGAAGGCATAAACTCATAGCTCTAGAGACAACAACCGTGTACAAAAGCTTATAGCGGTCCATGTTAAAATGGATAAGAAGCAAAAAGTAACACCGTGCTCATTTGCATGTCATTACCCAGAATCCCTGGCTGCAGTGGAAACACTGTTTGATAAGCGATAATGGGGAAAGAGAATGGCTAGCAGACCTGTCTGTACAAATGCACCATAAGCTGTATTTTTATTTACTGTACACTGTACGGTGGATGGGGTTTTGTCACTTTTTTTTACCCATTTACCCACCATAATTTTTTAATATCTGGGTTTAATGATGACAGTGGTTAATCATATGTATGGAAGATAAGACCTTAAGTGGCTTGATGGACAAAAGTGTAATCTCCATTCCTTCAGAACCTGCACATCTCACTATGGGGCAGGTTTATAAAGCTCCAGTATGGGTCAGTGTACCAAATGCAGCTTTAGCTCCCTTTCAAGTCACTGGGACTTACCGCTGGATCGGGTACCCTAACCTGGAACAGCACTTGATGAATCGATCATGCAGTAGGTTACATCAGCCTATACTTGACTTTTGGAAAATTAAAAATGATTGTGCTCCAACAATGTGCAAGCATTTATAACACCCCTACCATATATATTTATATTACTTTAGCTTCCAAGTGAATTTGAACGTGAAAAATTGTACTTACTGTAGCTGCCCGAGCAGCTACAATGAAGTTATCAGAGACAGACTGTCCAAGGGCCACTCAAAGACCCTTCGCAGGTTGGGTTTGGCCATCAGCCTGAACAGTTTAATAGCCCAGATCTAAACCAATAATGGCTCTTTTTATGTTTTATTATCTCATGGACCCATATGGAGTATGGACTAGAAAATCCTACCACCTCAAATGGTATAAAGCAGAAACAGTCACAACATACTACTGTATATGCTGTATATACGGTATGTCTATATGCACTTGCTGTTTAAAAATAGGCTGTATACACTACATGACAAGTAAAGAAAACCTCAATATAATTTAAGGGTCTTTCAGCTACTTGTTGTCTTGTAAGTAAAATGAATGGCATTTCTGATCTCATTTTCATCTTGATTTGTTTACAAAGTAATAAATATAATTTTTATGAAGGGCTTGTGGTTTGCTAATTACTGCACATATGGTGTGATCACTTTATAAAACGTGCCTGTGCATTTTATTATGATCACTGTTCATCAGCGCTAATTTGCCTGATTGGATATTTCATTTCACTGTCACTAGAATTTAGACTTTAAACCAGGAAAATAAAGTGTACGAAGTCAATAGAAAAACACATTTATAAACACATTTGAAACATGTGAAGTGTTATAGCTGAAAATTATACAAACAAGGCTTCAAATTCAACAACTTCTACAAATCTAATTAAATACGGCTCTATAGCAGGAATTATAATCGTAGGTAATCTTTCCAATGAATACATCCTTTCGTTTCTGACTAACATTTCCAATTGTCGATAATCTCATCGAGGATCTGGAATAGTGAGTTTATCAAAGATTTCATCTCTCCAGCCCTAGGGTGGCAAGATGGGATCTGTGAGCAGGACTTGGGGAAAAAAATGCATTTTTTTCTGCATCGGATTGATGCCTGGAGTCTCCGGAGCTGATACACATTAATATCAGCTCTGGAGACCCGATGCTGGATACACAGAGGCTTCAGCTGCTGTACAAACACTTCCTCGTGGTAGCCGCGACCTCTGACCCTACGCGTTTCGTGAAACATCACTTCCTCAGTGGTTGCCCTGAGGAAGTGACGTTTCACGAAACGCATAGGGTAAGAGGTCACGGCTACCACGAGGAAGTGTTTGTACAGCAGCTGAAGATCTTGTGTATCCAGCATCGAGGAGCGGCTCCTCCCCCCAGCGTGGGCCTTCACAGAACACACAAACAGCATTGCGACGAAGCTGCAGACATCTATGTGCTGTAGAGGAGAATAGGCGCTGCCTTGTTAAAGATTTGGACACACATGCGAGCTTTAACTTGCCTTGTTGTAAGTAGGATTCTGGTTTTAACCACCAGATCGCCTTCAACAGAGAACCTTCTTCTTTTTATGGATATTTTGTGTCCATTTTATATTTTTATAAATTAGCTTAAATTGTGTTTACAGCCTTGTGTGTGTATGTTAAATGTCGTTTGTTTGTTGTCTTTTGTCAGTCAGTGTTGTTCATTAGTGTTATGTTAGTTTGTCCTACAGTATATTTACAGCAGTATACAATATGCAATATCTTTGTGCTTTATTCCATATATCTCGGATGCATTCCACGAATTTACAAGGTCGATCTGGATTAACAGGACTGTCCCACAAGGAGCATAGCTCTTGCCAGTGTGTCTGGATATTTGTTGGACTTTATTTTCCAAGGCGCCGGTCTGTATTTATGTTTTCTTTGTATGTTTCCTAACTTTGTTCAGTCAGCGTTATCAGGCTGCCTGCCTCACACATCCACATGAGCTTATTTGTACTCTTGTTTTAGATTAATTTAATTTTCATCACATTGAGTATGCACATATATTTTATGCATTATATTTAAGCGCTCTTTCCAAGCACTTTTTCTTTTTTCTGATTCACTTGTACAGGGTATGCAAGGAGCTACTGGGTACATTAATACGGGAAAATCTGGAGTTTGTTGGCCGGGTGAGCCCCAGGAAAGGACGGGAAGGGGCCAGGGACTGGGTTTAACATTTATAATTTTGGTTCCTGGGCACCTTTACATCCCATTTATGTTGTAAGATTATGTTTATTGTTTGTGTTAACCCTCACTTTGTAGGGAAGGTATATTACATAGGATTGTATAGTTATAGTTCTAATAGTTATTTTTATAGTAGTAGTTCTGGTTTGTTTTATAAATATAGTTCTACTTTAATATTTATAGTTCTAATTTTATAGTTTTATTGATAGTTTTTCAGACTACTAGCTATAGCTAGCCATTTTGGTGAAGAGGTAATCACGCTTTATTAATTATGACAATAGTCCATACATTTTGACAATGGTGATAGTGGTGTTGGGAGTGGGCAGTGGATACTTGTGTTTTTTTGGGTGTAGGCAGGTTGGTGTTGGCCGTTTGGTGATTTTTTTATTTTCTTTATCACTATTAATGATGACAATAATGGTGGTGTTGGGGGTGGACATGGACACTGGTATTGGTGGTGACGGGTAGGTTTTGACCACTGGCCGTTTTGGTAAAAATGATATGTGATGATGATGGTGGTGGTTGTGGACACTATATTAATAGTAAATAAAAGGAATATGTATTTGGGACTCTCTCCCACCCTTGTGTCAGACATGAAACAGGTAGGACATACACAGAACAAGTCAAGGACTGTACCAACATGTTTTACACTGTACATCTGTGGCGCCGGCTGGCAATGCTGTATGAGTGCTGTCTTTTTTCTGCCCCGCTCAATGGGAAAAAGGAGCTACAATAGGGAATTATGCACAAGCACTGATAATGAAGATAATAATGGTGATGGTGGTGTTGGTGTACACTTCTGGTTATTGACTATGGTGGTAATATGCCATGGGCAGGATGGCACTGGTGGCATCTCAGTCAGTTCAGTAAACAGCCAGCCGGTCAGTAAATTGTAACTTCATTTGGAAGGAACTTAGTGTCAAAAACAACAATTTTACACAATGTTGTGATTAAATCTGCTTCCTCAAAAGGAGAAGCTGGTGACATGGATACAGGCATTAAAAAAAGCATCTTCTTGGTATGGGAAATAATATATTCATTCATTTTAATGAACCTAAGCCTCTCTACACTGCTACTAGACAGATTGGTTCTACTGTTTGTTATGATGGACCCAGCTGTGCTGAACACTCATTCAGATAGCACACTGGCTGGTGGGCAGCTGAGGCATTCTGTCAGCTCAGGTCACTTTTCTTCCCACTCTATAACTTAGAGGGTCAGAGTTTGGAGAGAGAGAGAAACTGCGTTACGCATGTATGCTCAGCCACAATGTGGGTGTAGAAAAAAAAAAAAATAACCCGGCGCTGGTGATGATAAAGAAAAGATTTTAGGTAGCTGCTCTAACCCCTAAATAGAATTTAACTCAAAATATATGCAATAGGAACAAGGGGAGCGATAATTAGGTGATATAATGTGCAGTTGTAGGTGCTAGATAATAAAGTGCTATTGAAGGTGCTCGTGAAATAAAAAATAAAAAATAAAAATTGTGCACAGTAAATATTCAAGTGAATATTCAAGTGAATGAAAATACAGAATACTGCTTTTGGTCTTCTTATAGTCTTCGGTGTGAGATAGAAGTCTCCTCCAGCAATCACATGTAAAAGAGAATCCAATAGTGTAGACAGATAGGTATGTATTGATTCACATAAAAACACAACTTCTTGCACTCACATTTAGAACATGCAACATGGACAATGTATGGGGGTCTTTTGGTGATATTCCTCGGTGGTTCCAGGATCTTTGCTGTGTGCGCTGCCTCCTCCCCGTCTGGAAGGCACCAGGGAACGCCGGCTCACTCTCCGGCGTTCACTTCCGGGTTGTGACATCACAGATCTCGCCTCGCGATTTTTGGGCTTCGGATGCTCTCAGCAGCACTGTAAACCTCCGATCACCATCCAAGGTAGCTGGCTTTCTAAACAACGCGTTTCGACTTATGTCTTCGTCAGGAGTCTCATGCTAGTGTCGATAATAGTTCCTAATATAAAGTCACAAGTAAGGTTTCTGCGCTCGCTTTGTCCTCTTAAAATGGATGTAATCCGTTTGCAGCTGCACATGTTAGGGGCCACTCCTCAAATACTCCTATAATGGAGAACTCCCTAGAGAGATTGACAAAGAAAAACAATGTACACACAAGCGCACCACGGATTAATAAAATATATCAATATTTAATTTCAGGTCACATAGACCACATGGACACAAAAGTCAAATAATAAATTATCAAACAAAAGACATATAACATACATGAGACATATAATACATGGCTACTCCCATAAAGCGGATACTAAACCAAGATAGGCTTCTGTAAAGCACAGGAGAAAATATCTAAATCAAGGCAAAGTCAAACTAACACCCAATATGGGGGTTCTAAGATACCAGATTAAATAAACCCAAATGAGGGGAACGGATACTAACCGCAAAGTGGCAGCACGGGCTCCGTGTGGACGCAAATGTTTTTTTAACTAAATAACAAAGTAATTATTATTATTGAAGTATTTAAACTTTATACTTATTACTATATATGTTTTTGTCAATTGGATGTAGCATTGGGCACCCCTGTCTTTTGTTGTATACGCGAATGGTCCGGACTGCACGAACACACAGCAAACAACTTTCTCTGCAAACACTTCCTGGTCTCGCGTTCCAGCCAATGGGAAACTGCACAGGGCTGCCTCTCGTAACCTCTATGCATTTCATAACAGCGTGCTTTGTCAGGAGGATGCACTAGTCGAGACAGGCTGAAGACAATGATAGTCAAGATACTTGCAGTGGTCACGGCGGGCTGAAAACAAGGAAAGTCGAGGTACGTGAGCCGGGTCTGGTAACGTGGAAGACAATGGACATCAACGCGTTGCATGAATTTAGTACGAAACTGGAACTTTGCTCGTCAACTACCTGCACACAGGGCTGTCCTTTTAAAGGGTGCTGCCAGGAGCAAAGATGGACAATCCGGTCACAGAGAGCGAACAAGAGCAAAATCCCGGGCCGGAACGTGAAGAAACCCAGAAATAACTTTGCCAAACCTCATACTATGCACTATGAGGAGTGGTTACAGAGAACTACTGGGAATGAGATCATCCACACCAAGTCACCGCTATCGTAATATGCTGCTGGCCTCTCGAGCAAGGAAAGGGTTCATGATTTGCTATCGTTCAACCTCCGTTTATTTGTGAAACGCTCATATCAGATGCCATACATTTTAGGCAAACAAAGAAACTTGCACAAAAAAAAAAAAGATCAAACTTCTTAAACAAGTTTAATACATCTGTCCACGTACACGAGAATGAAATCTTTAAAGAAAAAAATAAGCTGCAAGGTATTTTTAGAGTCTTTTTTTTAGGCTTTGTATAACATACCACTTAACGATATTTTCTCAACCCAGGGGGAGCATGTGGGAGAAAACACAACAAGAAAACACACTGAGTGCAGACTGGAATGTACAGGTGTGAGATGATTGTGATGCTTGGCCTCTAAGTGCTGCCTACTCACAGGATGTAGGTAGGATATGTATAGTGGCGTGATCAGTAGAATCTGGTGGGTCCCTCTGAGTAAACACAGGAGGTGGCTGGAACTGGGGTATCATTAGCAGGTGTACATGGAAAGATAAAAACAGACCTCCATGGTGCAGATCAATGGTATACAAAAAACTTTATGAAAGGATATAAAATGTGCACTCACAATATTTAAAAACAAAATAAGCGTTTTTCACTATATAAGTGATGGGAGGGTAGGGATGGTTGCCTCAGCTCACCGCACCGCCGATATCCTGGATAGTTCTCCTCCGCAGGCTCCCTGCTACACCCAGGCAGTGTGGGGATCTCCAGCTGCGGTCTCCCCGGTGCGTCGCGTCACTTCCGGTCTGCACGATCAGCTCCGTCGCGTCACTTCCGGTTCGGCGGTTGATTGGCAGTTCGCGGGCACCAATCCTCTCACCTCCTGGGCGGGTCCACTCTACGCGTTTCGCCAATGGAATGGCTGGCTTCGTCAGGAGATACTCTTGCCATTCCATTGGCGAAACGCGTAGAGTGGACCCGCCCAGGAGGTGAGAGGATTGGTGCCCGCGAACTGCCAATCAACCGCCGAACCGGAAGTGACGCGACGGAGCTGATCGTGCAGACCGGAAGTGACGCGACGCACCGGAGAGACCGCAGCTGGAGATCCCCACACTGCCTGGGTGTAGCAGGGAGCCTGCGGAGGAGAACTATCCAGGATATCGGCGGTGCGGTGAGCTGAGGCAACCATCCCTACCCTCCCATCACTTATATAGTGAAAAACGCTTATTTTGTTTTTAAATATTGTGAGTGCACATTTTATATCCTTTCATAAAGTTTTTTGTATACCATTGATCTGCACCATGGAGGTCTGTTTTTATCTTTCCATGTACACCTGCTAATGATACCCCAGTTCCAGCCACCTCCTGTGTTTACTCAGAGGGACCCACCAGATTCTACTGATCACGCCACTATACATATCCTACCTACATCCTGTGAGTAGGCAGCACTTAGAGGCCAAGCATCACAATCATCTCACACCTGTACATTCCAGTCTGCACTCAGTGTGTTTTCTTGTTGTGTTTTCTCCCACATGCTCCCCCTGGGTTGAGAAAATATCGTTTGATCTTCTGGGACCAGTCAAGACAGTCCCTTCCAGAGGGTCTGAGCAGGGGGTTGCAACTTATATTATACTTTCACCTTTGCACTATTTGAGTCACGAGTTTCTTTGATATCACTATTTATGAGTTATATATATTCACTGTAATTTAAGTGATCACTAGCACTTAATTAGCGCCAGTTTTTTTCACCAATCACGTTGTAACATACCACTTAAGGCAGTGTTTTTCAATCAGGGTTCCTAGCGCATCACTAATGTGCTGGTCCAGAGTGTGCGCGTGTCCGCTCAACGCTCAGCTGCTTGCAGAGACAAATAGATTTGAATTTGTAGTGCGATGGCCACGTCACGTGAGCGGTTCACCCTAACACCGCCGCCCCTCCCCCCGTGTGCGCAACAACACATTTTCAACTAGACAATAATCGGCCCTTTTTATTCAGCACCTGACATCACAGCTTTCGAGCGAGAGTGTGCTCGCTCTCAGCCTGGACGCGGCCTAACTGCAATTATCAGATCATTTGAAAATTGTACCAAATACAGAAGAATTTACAATGCATTGGATCTCAGACGCGCTATTGGAGAGGGTTTGGGGTTCCTTACAATGCATCTGATCTCAGTCACACTATTAGAGAGGGTTGGGGTTGCTTACAATGCACCTGATCTCAGACGCGCTATTAGAGAGGGTTGGGGTTGCTTACAATGCACCTGATCTCAGACGTGCTAATAGAGAGGGATGGGGTTCCTTACAATGTGTCTCATCTCAGACGCGCTATTAGAGAGGGATGGGGTTCCTTACAATGTGTCTCATCTCAGACGCGCTAATAGAGAGGGATGGGGTTCTGCAGAATTTCACAATATGATTACAGGTTTCCTTAACCAAAAAAGGCTAAAAACTGCTGCCTTTAGGGGAACATGTCCATCTCAAGCACATACTTTTCCAAATGTTTGCTGTTTTGTAAACCTGGATTCTTAACATGAGGAACTTTCTCCAACATCACTAGATTTTTACTGAACCACATAAGAAAAGGGAACACAAAGAATGTTTTATCCTGTGGATGAGATTTTTGTGGTTATAAAATTGAATGTCTCACACAGTTTAAGATTCCACAGAAACATTTTGGAACATTTGCTTACTTCTTACAATCCCCCCAAAATGTGTCTGTTCTTTTATGGCTAGTATAAATAATAAATACATATTTCCAAAGTACATGAGTGTATGATAATTATGCCTCCTGTGCTTGGTGCAGCTTTATTCTAATTAAATTTACAGGAAATACTGGATTAACTATGCCAACTATATCTTAATGAATGCATTTATCTTGAATTCGTCTTCAGCATATTCTTATTTTTCTAATCTGTTTATATATCAGCACTATCATTAAATGAAATCACATTTCTTTCTTGCCTTAAAGAGTCATGGTCCTTTTCTGTAAGCTAACTTTGTTAAATGTTGCCAAATACATTAAGAGTTTATACTTTGAAGTCATCTTAATGCATTGTACTGTATCTACTACTGTATGTATGAGCTGCTTACAGTACTCAATGCATTTGGAAGTGGTTTTTGTGACACCAGGGTAAAACCACTTGCCAAGGAAGTCACAGAGGATAAATACACTTTGTTGGCTTACAAGCAGTGAGTGGATAGTGTTTTCTCTGTATAACAGTGTATTCATTTCTACCCTTTGAACTCAGACCACTCTGATTATTCAATTTACTGTATGCTGCACCTACTGTAAAATGATTACCAGAAGTTCCCATGAGAGAACAATGGCCTCAACGTTTAAGTTCATATAGTGGCGCAAATGTCTCAGATTGTTTGCCAACACCCTGGAAGTCTCATCCAGGACAGGTTTATGTGTGATATATATATACATATACATACATATACATACAGTATATACATATAAATATATACATATATATTACACGAGCAACCCTACGCTTAAAAGCTGTGTTTAAAGCAGCATGCATTGGCTTAAGGGTTGCTTGTGTAATATGAGCTTGAGACAAAAGGTGGCACTGTGTGCTCATTTGCATGTCATTTCCCAGAATCCCTTGCTGCAGTGGAAGTGCTGTGTGCTGGGCAATAATGGTGAAAGACAGGGTGGCAGACCTGTCTAAGACATGCAAATGAACATACAGTAATATTTACAGTTGCTATATATATATGAATATAATATATATATATATGTATATATTATATATATATATATATATATATATATATATATATATATATATATATATATCCAAAGAGAATGACCTAGGCGCAAATGGAGACAAGAAAAACAAACATAGGGTAGTATGTTTTAACAAGTAAACCGCCAGAAGGTATGATATGCACTCACAGCGTATAGGATATTATCAAGCCTTGTATCCACTCTGGGATCTGGAACAATTAAATGATGAGTCTGGAACAGCTGGTCATCCACAGCAATTGCAATCTTGAGCAAAGATACCCATGCAGGAAGAGAGATAGAACACAAATAGCGTAACACAGTTTATTAAAATTATTAATAAAAATGACTATAAGTAAAAGACTCACATTCTGTGAGATATCATAAAACTTTTGAGAATTCTGAGCATCTCACACTCATTGGGAAGGGTAGTAACACTATGCAGATTTCTTCAACAGTCTTTAGTCTGTAGATTTGTAACCAATAGAGAAATGAGTCCAGGTTGTAAATAACACACACACTTAGTGTCTCTACTGTTCCACACAGTCTCCTTGTGTGAGCTGTCTCTTTCAGTGGTTATCAACCTACATAGGTCTAACTCACTGCACCTAATGTGCATATAGTACTCACGGTACTTAAAGGTAGGTGCTGTCCGGTATCATATATAGAGAGTTCTTTCTGTTTTCCCACGAAGAGTTCTCAATCTTCCTCCGGTCACCCACGTCTCCTGGGGACGCTCCGTGCCACGTGACGACGCGGTGACGTCACTCCCTCTCGCGAGAGTTCGTCCGGTGGGCTGTGGGAGCGGGGCCTCAATCCTCTGCGCTGCTAGTCTTCCTGCAGGCAAATAATGGGACAAACGGCCACCGCCACCTCTTGGCTGCTGTCTGCTGCTACTCCTGCTGAATACACTGTGTTCACTGTCTGTAAACCACGCCCTACGCGTTTCTCCGTTAGGCTTCGTCAGGGGCTGATTCATATATATATATATACAGTGGTTGACAAATCACCAAAAAATCTACTCGCCACACAAAAAAATCTACTCGCCACCTAGTACCAAATGTGTGCTGCTTGGGCCAATATTTACTCGCCCAGGGGTTAAATCCACTCGCCCGGGGCGAGCAAATGTATAGGTTTGTCGAACACTGTATATATATATATATTTGTGTTAAAAGGAGTGCTACTAGGGTTGTGACCTTATGTATAGAACAAAAGACAAAAAAGACCCTGTGCTACATCTGTCCTGGAACAGGATTGTTTATTTCTGTTCCCCGCTTTGCAGCTCTCTCACTTACAGCTTTCCATATTTCAGCTGCATGCTTCTCTGCTCTGAAAACTCACAGTGCCTGTGTAAATGATACATTTGTTACATGTCCCCTTTCTATACAGCCTGTAGTCTTGGTTGCCCTAGCAACCTCCCAGTTATCTTAGCTGAGAGTGGGTCATTCCTCCCCGCCCCCCCCCCCCGTCTCTATTGACAAGATTGTTTAGTCCTGAGACTATTCTCGCCTCCCAGGAACTCCTCACTTCCTTTCCACCCTGAACAGGCTGAGTGAGTACATCTATGCTACACACCTCTTGGCAAGGCCATTCTGTTTTTACCTGCCTTTGATTACAAAGCACCCACACAGAGAAGTACTCTCTCACCACACCATACCATGCACAAGTGCCTGTATATGACTGATGCATTCCCAATATTGTTAAGAAAATATCACAGAACTTGGTGTGCTTTGGAAAAGAGGCTGAGTTAAGCTATCTGGCCATACTTATATCGAGCATATACCCTGTAGCTACAGAATAGAATAGTGGCTAAGTGAATAAATGTACTAACTCTCAAAACAATGACTGCAGCCTGGTTCAAATCCTGGTGTCAGTTCATAATGACCTTGGGTAAGTCACTCACCACAAAAAAAAAATTACAATCTCTATGGTGCAGTGACTCGTGCTTGCAAAAATGATACGTACAGCACCGTGTACACTATAACTGCTATACAAGAGAAAAACATTAATATTCAGAATTGACATTCATATTAATATTCAATTAACTAATCAATAATTCAATTAAATACCAGTATTGTGGTATTTCTCTACTACTGCATATCGATGACCACGAACTACACACACTGAGGGGTATCCTGTGATTTGCACTATCCATCTGCGAAAGGGCTCCAGTCAGAGAGAGAAGAATCTCTGACATATCTTTAACATCAGGAAGTTTTGTGAGTGCAACCTTATCAGAGCCTAAAGACTGATTCATTATTAGTATCTACCATCTGCACTATTTTTGCTCTTTTCTTTTCTTTTATATATCACTGGACATATTCAGTGCTCCTCCTCGTATAGAAGAAAATAAATTCTTATTTAAATTCTTATATAAATTCTGTGTCCACTGGGACACAGAACAGTCCAATCTGAGGGTGTCGAGCAGCTTTACTTCACTTTGTATATTTTGTATTATCGTTCTTCACTTTGGGTTGGTGAAGGATATTTGTTTTATTACACATTTGAAGTTTATTCACTTTGTATTTTATCATAAATACATTGATATTCACTATCACTTTAGAAGCGCCCAGTCCACTCCCCCTTCCCTGCACATTCATGTTAATGATAATATTATTTGGAATGATACTTTCTATGTTCTGCTGTGTATGGATATTTCTTCAGGGGTCCAAATCATTTGTACAATGAACATCATGAATTCCAATGTAGTGTAGAATGTCAAAATTAGTAGAGAATACTTAATAACACATAGAAAGTAAGCCAATTCGTGTCCTGTAGCCCTGTAATAGCCTGTGTGGTTTTCAATTACACAAATCTGCGTCTATTGAGGCTCAAGGGTGGCGAGAAAACAATTGCGAGATTTTCAAAGTGGTTTTGACTTTGGCAGTTAACGGAGCCACGAGAATTCCAGTTGTCAAAAAAAATGCGCGTTGGAGGCTCTTTGGTCAAAGTGAGCGGATTGCACAGCCGGAGTGAAACCATTTATTTAAAAAAAGCCTTTTCTGGATGGAGTGGACATGCGAGAAGGGCTTAGGCCTGGGGCATGGTGCAGGGAGCGGCGCTGGGCAGCGCTGACGCTCATGCTCTCCTGCTCAAGCAGGAGATTTTTTTCAGTCCCTGCATGAGCGTCACCGAGCGCGCTTGTGTGCCGGGAGGGAGGTTTTCGGGAGGCGGGCCTCGAGGCGGATCGGGAGGCGGGGCTAGCATGCCACGTCACGGCGCCGACGTCACGGACTGCCATTGGCCTCTGGCCGTCACGTGACCGGCCCTGCGCTTGCATGAGCGGCAAAATTTAAACTTGCCTGTCTCCTGCATTTTCTCACGCCTCCGCACGCCTGCGGAAGCGCCGTCTAAAGCCGCGCTGATAGGGATAATGTTTCGCCTCAGCGCGGCTCAGCACGCCTCAGCACGGTCTTCTTGACCATGTCCGAGGCCTTAGAGAATAGAAAAGCATGCAAATCCGATCAGAAAGGGCTGTTTGCACACAGATTGGCCCAACTGGAAGCTACTAGAATAGGCCCGATATGTCAGCAATCAGTTATAACTATGTGAAATGATACAAAGTGTATATTTTAAGCCAAGCCTAGTGAATAAAGAGTTTTGTGACTAGATTATACCCAGCACTCTGTACTGTATTGAGATGCATGTTAATGTTACTCACAATTTTTATTTTATGCCAAGCTTTTTTTTATTTTTTAAATAGTTACAGTGTTATATTTGGATGTGTCTTTGCTTCATTCCCGAAACTGTCTATTAGAAAGAGGTTGCAGAGAATTACTGTCGATTAAAATAAATTTTCCTTCCAATTAAATCCAGCCTAGTGGATTGCGCTAGGGCCAGATGAACAGGACAGTGAATAATAACATCTAGTAATCTGATTTTGTCTTCTAGTTCTGTGTGTTCCAAAACTATATATTTAATAGTGTATGTGGCTATACTATTTCATATCAGTAATGCTGTGCCTTATATAGCAATGTAACACTTAAAAAAAAAAAACTAGTTCCTTTTTCATATTGTTCCATTCTCATATACAAGAGAGCATGACTGACAAGCATGCTTAAAAACACTGTTATACGTGCTATTTCCTCAGAGAGGAATTGTTTTAACTACGGCATTATAGCAGACGTACAGAACTTCCTTTGCTACATCACTGCTTAGGAAACTACTCTAAAGGGAAAAAGAAAACATTGAACGGTATTGTTTAACTGTATGTAAACACAGTAAATAAACCAATTACTAAAAGTCAGTGGGAGAGCAGGAATTCACAAGCTCTTATAGTGCAATCAGCTCTGCTTCAAATGGAAGGGCACTTACATTGGTTTTTTTTAGTACAGCAATATGTGAACATTGCAATAGCCCAAACCATGCTTCTGGCATCTGTACATAACCGAAATGAAATTTAGAGCAGATCACATTTATCTATTTCTGATGTGACTCAAATACCTATGTTTAATTTTGTCTGTGGATTGGAAAAAGTTAATTTCAAGCCTTGTTTCTCTTGCTAGCAGCAACAACCTGTTCAAATGGAGTATTACTGGTGAACCATACAGAGCTGGTTAAAAAAATGCTTTTTCAGTTCTACCACGCAGTTGCTCGGACGACAATTATGGCAGCTGAAGTTTAATCATACTGTTTGATAGCTCATTTTCTCAATGTCAACATGAGGCAGTGTAGGGAAAAAAAAAAGTGAATTCTTTCATTTGATAAGCTGGCTACAGAGCACCGGGCTCATTCAATAGGAAAACGCTTTTTACAAGGCTGCAGCTTGCATGTTATGTCTCCTTTTTCTCGGAGAGCCACCCAAGAAGAGATTAATCACAAGGGGAAAACTCAGCTTCACCCTCTAGCTGCAGGTCACAATTTTTATTTGTATGGAATTGGCTTTTGGAAAGCTGAAGGCTGCCGGAGGGCAGGGACCTGATATGAGAAGAATCTGAGAATGAAGCAGCAGGGATTGATTAGCCTCCCTACTTCATATCCCACACTCCATAAGCACACTCCAACCGCAATCTAACACACCGCTGAGCTGGATAGACAAGAGAAATTGGATTCCTTCCTAATATTTAACCTTCAAGTCAGCTTTAACAGTTGTTGATGTGTTGTTCTGCTAGCAAGTTGCAGATTGGCTTTTTCATTTTGCAAAAGGTTGTTTAGAGCATAAGTACATTTTTTGGGACTGCGAGTTTAATACTGGACATGTTAATATATCTGTGCGCGCACAACTTCATACAGTGTATGCAACTACATAACAGAATTCTTTTTTTTATTTATGTAACGGGTATTCCCCCACCCAATCGCAGATATAGTGTGAGTGTGGAGAACCTACTGTTACCGGGTGTGGTGCTTTACTTGTTAGGCTCACAGGAGGGCTGAGCTTCCGCCACGGGGAACCTGGGGCAAGTATATTATGAGTAACCCTGTACTTGGTGCAGCGCCTACACCTGCGATGGCTCCCACCAGAGGGGGAGTGGTTCCTCGCAGGACAATATATATCACTCCGCACACAGTATGTATAACCACCAATACCTTTACTTGCATATAACATCAACCGATCAACAGGTGTCCCTCTCTAGAGGAGACACTAACTAATGCGTCTCGCAGGACGCTACCCCCTTCACCAGGAGATCCCACCCCGTGTCCAGTAACCACATACACAATATGTCCGCACCCCTAAAGGGAGAGGATATGTGTGACTGCGCAGTCACTGGTCCCGTGTGAATAATAAGTAGGATCGTTGGTGCACTTGTTGTCAAGAGTTACCTGCCGAGCACTCCAGTGCTCGGGCCTGCAATGGAGCTTCACAAAGGATCCGATGACGGATGAACACAGGAACTACCGTCCGGGGCGATCCCACCCGGATGGCCTCTGCAGCAACACCGATGATCTGCGCCCAACCCTGGAGATAGTCTCTGTATCTTTATCACAGACTAGAGCCCAAGTCTCTTCTCAGGAAGCGCAGCGTCTGCTGTGTCCCTATCTATCACTAGTGCTACGATGACAGTGTCCCTTACCTAGGGCCTGTCCCTGTAGCACCACAAGCTGGGGAGTGAAGACCTACCTGGGGCCTAGGGGTTTACTGGCCTAATCCGTTCCCCTAGCTCTCCTGGCACTTCTGACACTCCCAGCCCCTGCAGCAACGCACTGCAATCTACACACGATGCCCTCTTGTCAGCCCTCACAGCACTGACAGCCGTGACCTAACAAGATTGCACCCCACACGCACCTAAGGGCAGAGTCCCTAACCTAGGGGCCGTCCCTTATTAATTACCCACTAACCTGGTGGGGAGTTGGGGCCTGTCTGGGACCTGGGGAACCTTACCTGGTGTAGGAGCCACTTGCTCACTACACCCTTCCTTCCCCTTCTTGCTCCCAGCTACAACTGCCGTTGCTCTAAGCCCACGAAAAGTATCTATCTGCCTGTCTGGGAATCCTTGGTCCTCATTGGCCACTATGAGGCACCTGGTGCCTGCCTCGCTATGCCCCATGGGAGTTGTAGTCCCGGGGAGGCTGCCTCTGCATTGGGGCTGCGTGCGCATTTGCCATGCGCATGCGCGAGTCTCCACTGGCCACCGCAACTCCCTGACTCTATCTGCGCATGCGCGATCCCGCGCACGCTCGCGCAACCCGTCATGGCGGCCCCCGCTAGCCGGGTACGCCACCGAGCCTCCGAGCGCTCGAAGCGCTCCCTGCACTGGCCCCCAACCTGGTGTTGTGCCGGCGGGTCCGTCGCTGCCTCCGGCGGCACCCGCGAGCGCTCGGCACTTTGGGAGGGGGGTCTCTGGGACATGTAGGGCACCGGGGCTACATTTAGATAAACTATTGTGCATTATGCAGTTTACTAAACAGTAGGTTTTTCAAGTTATTAAGCAATGATATGGCATTATTTTACATGCCTTTCTGTTGATTTTTCTACTCAGTGGTGTGTGAATTATGGCTATTAAAAAAAAGACATCTCACAGATCTGTTGGTTCACTGTCCCTATTTACAGTATCAGGGACATTAGCTATACCAATTCAACAGAAGTTGTTTTGCGTGTGGTAACCTGCATAGATTAAAGCAGGGGTGCTCAACTCCAATTCCCCCCCCCCCCAGGTCAGGTTTCAGGTTGCTGCAGCACAGTTGGATCAGTGTCTGCTTCAGCACAGGAGGCTCAATAAGTGTCTGCTTCAGCACAGGTGGCTCAATCAAAGCTCTGATTGAACCACCTGTGCTAAAGCTTTGTTATCCTAAAAATCTGACCTGTTGGGGGAGGCTTGAGGCCTGGAGTTGAGCCCCCCTGAGTTAAAGGACTTCCATATGAGTTGTTTGTGACAGGACCTTAACCCCGGTCTAAAGAGAGCTCCAAATAGGAAGCCTATATCTGGCTGATGAATCCATCAGGGAGCTGGTTAGTTGCAGCAAGAGACAATTAACCAGTCTCCACCTGGCTCATCAGTCAGCTAGAAAATCTCCTGCTTAAACTGCAGGGTGGTGGGGAGAATCTCTTGAGCACAGAGGGACTGCGTTGCCAAAACAGATTCACAGGAACAGTTATCTTAAGCACAGGACTGTGCTGCCAGCAAAATCCCCAGAAACCAGACCTGTTATTCAAGGGCGCAGCGGACCCTGGAACCTGCCAGAGGGTGGCCCCCAACTGACACCAACCCAGACCTGTAGACTGATAGGTACCTTTTTGGACTATGGGGTCAGAGGTTGGCAAGAGGCCTATCCTCCCAGCCATGCAGACAGGGGCCGCGAAGTGAGTTAGCTCTTATAAAGGGGTAAGCGGTTTGTTTATTTGGTTGCTTTCTTTAAGATGTATTGTTTGAAGCTACAGGCTGAATAAAAGCAATGGTTTATTTTCCCCAAATATGTCTCCCTGATTGTACTGTACCTTTGCACTCGGCTCCTACCGGCCTCCATCCAATCCAAGTAGAGTAACTACAGTTGTACCTATTCTTATGTGCAAAACGTTGGATGGCCTGGTTCAGTTGACATGATATGGTATAATTTGTGTATGCAACTGAAAGAATGCTTTTTAAAAGCAGCCATCCTCTCTCAATAATAATATTGATATATACCGAGCAGTGGTTGGATTCCTAAGCATGGAGTGATCTGGTCATGCAGCCAGAAGAAACACCCCTTACTGTATTATTATAGGTTCCTCCTTCACAGCAAGTAAATCCATTTCACATCCCATTCCCTGCATATACTGCAGTTCTGTAATGTCCTTCCGTCACCTCTTTTTCCCATACCATAGGTGGGCTCTCACGGTCTAGGGCAGTGTTTTTCAACAGGGGCTCCTAGGAACCCTTGGTTTCCCCGGGCATCCCTAAAGGGTTCACTGCAAATCTTCAGATCATTTGAAAATTGTACCAAATACAGAAGAAGTTACAATGCGTTGGATCTCAGACATATTAGAGAGGTTTGGGGTTACTTACAATATATGATCTCAGACGCGCTATTAGAGAGGGTTGGGGTTCCTTACAATATATCTGATCTCAGACACGCTATTAGAGAGGGTTGGGGTTCCTTACAATATATCTGATCTCAGACACGCTATTAGAGAGGGTTGGGGTTCCTTACAATATATCTGATCTCAGACGCGCTATTAGAGAGGGTTGGTGTTCCGCTGAATTTCACAATTTAATTATAGTGTTCCTTAACCAAAATAATGTTGAAAACTACTGATCTAGGCCCTAAATTTGTGGATGTAGAAACAAGGCAAAACTCTCATTGTAAATGAAGTTGCAACCTTGTCACTTTATGGACAGTCCATTCTTCACAATATGCATGTGTAATGTAATTTTAATCAGTGACGGTCAGTGCCAGTATTAAACATGGCTGCCAAACTTTCTTGCTGGTGGTGAGTCAATTATCATTGAGTTGTTATTTGAAGCAATGATGCATTTCTTATTCGCCGAGTAAACCAAAATCTGGATTACCATTATAATCAAGAATTTACATCAATGTATTTATAATATAATTGTATAAACAAATATGGCTCCTTGATGTCATAAGACCGATACTCAACAAGGTAGTAAAAAGGGTTATAAATAAATCCTTAACATCATTACTTGCATACCACAGAAAGAATCCTTTTAGTATCCGGGTCAGGGTCACGATTTCTGCAGCTAGTTACTTTTATGGCCTTTATTTCCAACCCAGGGCTGGCTACAGTACTTTTGGAGGCAGTTTCCTAAGCCAATAATGGGCCCTTCTCCTCCTTTCTTTGTAGCTGAGATATATCATTCTCTCATGACCAACCAAATAAATATGGAGGTTATTTAATAGATTAAAGAGTCAGTCCTACATGGTACCAAAGTTACTGAACTTTTACATTGCTGGGTAGGGCCACCAACAGAAATCTTTGGGCCCAGGACAAAGGAATGGAGCAGGCACCCCCAAACTCCTCCACCCTTAACCCTCTGGCACACTGGTGGGGAGGGTATGGGCCTGCATGGGTAGTGGGGGGAGGAGAACAAGGTATAGGGTGGCAGAAGAGAAAGGTATTGGGGAAGGAGAAGGTGTTGGACGGAGAGAAGGTATTAGGGGAGAGAAAAAGGTAGGGGGAGAGAAGGGGGTATTTGGCGGGATAGGAGGAGCTATTCAGTGAAGAGAAAGAGCTATGGGAGGCAGAGTGGGTCTGGGCTTGGGGGGGGGGCAGAGTATGTCTTTGCCTGGGGGGGACAAGTGAGTGTGGGTCTGGGGGGGATGAGTGGGTATGGGCCTGAGTGGGGGGAGTAGGTATGGGCCCAGGTGGGGGGGAGTAGGTATGGGCCATGGGGGAAGGAGTGGGTATGGGCCTGTGAGGGAGTAGGTATGGGCCTGGGGGAGAGTAGATATTTGCCTGGGGGGGAAGGAATGGGTATGGACAACGGGGGAAGGAGTAGGTAAGGGCCTGGAGGGAAGAAGTAGGTATGAGCCTGGGGGTGGGGAGTAGGTATGGGCCTGGGGGAGAGTAGATATTTGCCTGGGGGGGAAGGAATAGGTATGGACCGGGGGGAAGGAGTAGGTAAGGGCCTGGAGGGAAGAAGTAGGTATGAGTCTGGGGGTGGGGAGTAGGTATGAGCCTGGGGGGGTATGTATGAACCTTGGGGGATGTAGGTGTAACACTCCTATCCCACCCGGCAGACTGAGATAGGGTGTACAGTGAAAGAGAGGTCTCTATGGCTTTGACAGCGCTGGTACCTGCTCAAAGGTGTGTGTTAGCTCAGCGGTTTACCTGTTCTTCTCAGGGTATCTTCTGTGGATTCATGCCAAGGCTCTAGTGAGCAGTGAAGAAAAAGGAATAATTTCTAATGCAACCCCACTCACGGTCCCTACTTAAACTGGGGAATTAATTGCTTTCTTCTTCCTTGCCCAAGAAACTGATACTTTAGCTAGGGCCCTGTACTAGAAGAAACTGTCCCTGCCTGGCAAACAAGAAAAGATAATTCAGCTGTTCTTATCCCACAGGCCTGAAGACACCTTGATGGGTCTAAAGTTGGGGTGAAACAGAACAGGATCCCTGATGTTAGGGATCCCTGGAGGCTTTCTGCCTTGGGGGTCTGAGAATAAAAGTGTGGGTCCCCACCTTTTATACCTAGGGAAATTAACAATACTCTGCCCCCAGTAACTGGGCAGATTTACATGTTGCTACGTTACTCATCCTGACATATGATCCTCCAGTATTTTCCAGACACCACCAGGCCAAACTTGCCTGAAAAGTGCAACAATTTAGCAACAACAGAGGATTCTCTCTCACATGCCTAGCCTGGTGAGACATTAAACCTGACACTGCCTGCAGCGACCAGGGAGAGGAGTAGGTAGGGGCCTGGGGAGGGGAGTAGTTACAGGCCTGGGAGGGGAGTAGTTACAGGCCTGGGGAGGGGAGTAGGTACAGACCTGGGGAGGGGAGTAGGTACGGGCCTGGGGAGGGGAGTAGGTACGGGCCTGGGGAGGGGAGTAGGTACGGGCCTGGGGAGGGGAGTAGGTACGGGCCTGGGGAGGGAGCAGGTACGGGCCTGGGGAGGGGTGTAGGTACGGGCTTCTGTAGTGGTGTAGGTACAGGCTTCTGTAAGGGAGTAGGTATGGGCCTTCTGTAAGGGAGTAGGTATGGGCCCTCTGTAAGGGAGTAGGTATGGGCTGGGGAGGGGAGTAGGCATGGGCCTCTGTTGGGGAGTAGGCACGGGCCTCTGTAAGGGAGTAGGTACAGGCCTCTGTAGGGAAGTAGGTATGTGCCTCTGTAAGGGAGTAGGTATGGGCCCTCTGTAGGGGAGTAGGTATGGGCCCCTGTAGGGGAGTAGGTATGGGCTGGGAGGGGATTAGGTATGGGCCTCTGTAGGGGAGTAGGTATGGGCTGCGGAGGGGATTAGGTATGGGCCCCTGTAGGGGAGTAGATATGGGCTGGGGAGGGAACCAAGTATGGGCCTCTGTAGGGGAGTAGGTATGGGCTGGGGAGGGGATTATGTATATTTCCAGATGACAGAAACTGAAATTGAGAGGGCTGGCTGATCCATCGGTATGCCTGAACTGCCCCAAGAAAATGAGCAAGTGCCCATGACGTAACTATTTCATAATTGCCTCAGGCATACACGAGTTTATGCCGTACCAGGTACATTATAAGGGCACTCCAAAGGTTAATGATAGTAATCCCACAGAAGCTCAAGGGGAAGAGTCAGGAGTCTTGTTATTCTTTTCTACTCTGGGATCCATGTTACAGCAACCAGAGAAACACCCTGGTGCCAGATTTTTTCCAATCCATGGATTTTTGCAGGGTTCGCACTTCTCTTATTGGGGGTGTCACTTACTTTTTAGGCTAACAACTGGTTGAGCATTGTAGGTGTTACAGCTCCCTGTTCAAAACTGAAACACTGGTGGACCAAAAAATAGCACCCTTTTTGTTTTCTAGAAAACAATGAACCAGTTTTGGGAATTTGATAAGTAACAACCTACTGTATATGTCTCCTTGCAAAAATCTACAAAACTGTTCACAGACAGATATAAATAATATCACTAGCAACTAAGGAACGGGTTCTTTATAGTAAGGGCAGTTACAATATGGAATTTATTATCCATGGAGACTGTGATGGCAGATACAATAGATATTTTCCAAAAAAAGGTTGGACATCTTTTTGGAAAGTAAAAGGTATACAGGGATATACCAAAATAAGTAAACATGGGAAGGATATTGATCCAGGGAGTAATCTGATTGCCAGGAAGGAATTCATTTTTCCTCTTATGAGACATTGGATAATGTTTTACTGTGGGTTTTTTGTTTGCCTTCCTCTAGATCAAAATACTGTAACTACAAATATACTGTAGGATAAGCACCTGTCGTCTAAATTTAGTATAGGGGGAATTTGATGGACATACATATGTCTTTTTTTCAACCTCATCTACTATGAAACGATGTAACCATATTTGGGCAGGACTTGGAACACCCTTACAGAAGGTGTTGGAAAAGAAATCTGCCTTCTTGTGGTGCCCCTACATTATAAAGCATGTTATTGCTATAACACTGCACAAGAAACTAATCAAGAAGAGAAAAAAAAACATATACAGTGTAAACAGTAAATGACAGATATGGGAAACTCTGCCTGTTCACTTTGCAAATTACATTCTATTGTTATTAGCACAAATCACCAATGTGCAACAAATATCACAAGACAAAGTAAGCTAGTCTTGTTTCTAAAAAAAATATTGCCGGAAGACAATTACAAACATTATGTTTGTACAGTACCTGCACAGTATCTCTGATTGTTCTCATCCCTAGCTCCGAGTGCAGCCTTAAGTGATAATAAATGGCATGGACAAAATAATGGACTGCATCCATCCCTACTGTATTTACAGATGGTTAACAAAGTGGAAGGTAACAGATTATATCATGAGGTGTTTTTTTTTTAATAATAATGTATATTATTGTGAATGGATTTTCCAGGCAAAAAGGTGACACATTGTGTGCTCATTTGCATGTAATTTCCCATAATCCCTTGCTGCAGTGGGAGCACTGTATACTAGGTGATAATGGTTGAAAGGCAGGGGTGCAGACCTGTCTGAGACATGTGAATGTGCTCACAAGTGATCTTTTTATTTGCTACATACATATACATATACATACACATATATACATACATACATATATACAGTGGTCGACAAATCACCAAAAAATCTACTCGCTGAACAAAAAAATCTACTCGCCACCTAGTACCACACGTGTGCTGTTTGGGCCAATAGGAGCTCGCCACGATGTTAAGTCCACTCGCCCGGGGCGTGCAAATGTATAGGCTTGTCGAACACTGCATATATATATATATATATATATACATATATATATACACATATATATACATACATATATGTACGTATATACGATACCGTTTTCAACACGACATCAAGGGACAGCACACAGGTAAGTAAATCATGAATTTTCTATATTTGATAGAAGACACAAAAACCAATGTTTCGGTCCCCCAGTGGGACCTTTCTCAAGGTGGTATCAAATATAGAAAATTCATGATTTACTTACCTGCGTGCTGTCCCTTGATGTCGTGTTGAAACCGGTATCGTATGGTCTGCTATTGCTTTATGGGATAAGCACCAAAACTTATTTACTTGCATATGGTGTGCCGGCTGTGCATTGGATTATATATATATATATATATATATATATATATATATATATATATATATATATATATATATATATATATATATATATATATATATATATATACACACACACACACACACATATATACACATATATATACACACACACACACATATTTACTGTGAGAAATATATTTTATTTATTTATAAAATGTTTGACCAGGAAATAATACATTGACAGTTACCTCTCGTTTTCAAGTATGTCCTGGGCAGAGTCAGTGACAAATAATACATGGTTACAAATACATTGTTACATTACGTGAACAGGGTTATACATTATATACAACACATTACATGCACAGTTAAAGATCATATATATTATACTGTAGGCGTACAGCATGTAACAGTTACAGACCAGATTAAAATGTGAGACATTTTAATATTAGACACTGCAAACAATTGTCATTAAAATGCATAAATGTTAACAATGATGCACGAGAATAGATTTTTTTATGATTGATTCCTTATAATAATAATAATAATAATAATAATAATAATAATAATACAGTGTTGTATATAGAATTAATTAGCAGGAGTAGCCTGTACTGGGTCAAAAGTATCTGACACTAGATATTAAACCTAGCTTTCCCAGTTAAAAGTATGTCTCATTGTCACTAGGCTTATCCTTGAGAACACAAAGATGTAGGCCCACATTTACTAAGCTGTATTTTGCCACAAGACCTCTACCAGCACGAGAAGATAACTTATAGCCAACTTGAATGGGCTGTAGGGTGTATTCCAGAACCTGCCAAGAAAGGTACTAGGCACCTGCATGCACACCAATGTTAGTACACTACTCCGGTGTTCAGTGTTTGCTGCTCAACCCTATAAGGATCTTTCCATGATCCTCAATAAAATGCATGAAAGAAGGAGAAATAAGGGGAGCGCAAATCAACACACACAAACAAAATATACAATAAATACAGAATACAATGTCAATGGTAGAATAGCTAATGTAATAGCCAAACTACCTAACACACCCCGTAGTACACAGGGGTTAGAATGAACCACAGTCAATGCACTTACTATGGTGTAGTCTGAATAGGATGGAAAATGGTGGTAATATACAAAAACTACTCACACGGCCATGTCTGAGTAAAAAGTCCGCAGAAGTTTCTTTACTGTATTCCTCTGTAAGTGGGGGCCTCTGTTGAGTCTCCAAATGAATACTCCCACAGTTGGAAGCTGTAAGTCCACCCTGTCACAGGATGGTCTCCCGGGTTTAAGCAAGATGCAAAAAGAGTGTATTGTAAAGATAGAACCTATAGGGGCCTGTGCAGTAAGCGTTCATAAGCCACTTATCAAGCACTTATCGCCCAAAATGCCTACTGCTATTCAGTAAGTGGTGATAACTGGGTGATAAAAGACTGATTCGCCCCCAAAAAATTGCTCATAAAAAAAAAAATCACCAAGGCAGCGGTGATAAGCCACTTATCGCCGCTTTTCGGCATGTTCATAAACTCGCGCAATTCTAGTAGCAGTGATTAGGCCATGAACGCCTATCGCCGCTCTAGAATGGTGATTTTATCACAAAATCCTCACGCCAGAAAAAGTTGGCGTGAAAGCGTTGGAAACCTACAGAGAAACGGCGAGGTGGGACTTAGAAAAAAAATGCATTTTTTCCTGCATAGGATTGATACCATAGCAGAAAGCATCAGGGACCCCCTTCTTCCTGAGATACAGGCCCCGTTATGGGGTGCCGGTATCTCCTATGAATTTAAATGTCCGCGTCACGTGACCGTGGGAATAAAATGCATAGGAGATACCAGCACCCCATAACGGGGCCTGTATCTCGGGAAGTAGGGGGTCCCCGAGGCTGAAACCAATGCGGTTCAGCTCATGAGACCCCCTGCTCATCTAAACGATTAACAAAATTTAAATTTACATACAAATTTCGGGCGAGATTTGCCCAGGGAGCAGCTCTCTCTGCAGCAGATACAACTCGCCGGGTTAGGCTTTTTCAGAGGGTCGTTCATCAGATCACCGGCTTATCACCCGTTTTGTGAATTTTGCTTTGATAGGTAATCAGACTACACCATAGTAAGTGCATTGACTGTGGTTCATTCTAACCCTTGAGCACTACTGGGTGTGTTAGGTAGTTTGGCTATTACATTAGCCATTCTACCATTGATATTGTATTCTGTATTTATTGTATATTTTGTTTGTGTGTGTTTATCTGCCCTCCCCTTATTTCTCCTTCTTTCATGTATTCCACAACCGGAAAGTGTTTAACGGCAAAATATTGCTGTAAGGGTCCAGGAGTCACGCCGCCCTCGGCGTGCTCCTCACTCACCTGCAGCTTCGCTGGGTCCTCCCGCAGCACACAAGCAGCCTCGCTCCAGAACGCCGATCGCAGCTCCACGTGGGCGCGCACCCGCACGCAAATGCCCTTCTTCTAGTGTTGGACCGGCGGCTATGCCCGGTCACGCGCTCGCAAGCGCAGCTACACGGAGGCGCGGCCACACGGAGGCGCACCAACCCCTTAAAGGCACAGCACCTCAAACCATTGCTGCAACCAAATGCAGCCTTACTACTGGGCTTTATGGCTCCTCCCCTGGGACACGCTGGACCTATCCCTGCCATAGCCTGGCCCTTCCACACACCCCCACCTTGCTGCGCTACCATTGGACCCTCTCTCCTATATATACCCTACAGTGTCACTGACTCGTTGGCTGAGCATAGAACCAGTTGTTCCCATCACTCTCTGCCCCCCTAGTCCTGTCTTGTCCTGTCTTGTTTTGCAGTCTTCCTCGTGTACCGAACCGGCTTCCCCTACGACTATCCGCACCTCTGGCATCCCGAACCCAGCGAACGGTAAACGATTACGTCCCCCTCTCTAACCCTGGACTTGGCGAACAGCACCCTCTACCATCCGTACCTCTCCTGCCCCGACTCGGACTCCCGGACCAGTCAACTCTCAAGACGTGCCCTCGTGGCTGTGGGTGGCGTTATATCCTATCCCACCTCAGCACCGCGGTCCCGCCTCGTTTGTGGTGAGCTCGTCCTGACAATTGCTTAGTAAATATTGTCCGCAACGTCTTCCCTGTTTACATATAACTTATAATATGAGGAGTAATCACCTCTGAGACTAAACCAATATGAATGAGCATTAGAACAATTAAATAAAGTTTTTTTCTTCTTTATATTAAATAAAGCAAGGTTTTTCTAAACATAACTGCTCCAATTTTACTCCAAGGAGACCCGAGATTTGGGGCCACATTGTCCAGAGGATACTATGCACATCATCACAACTGATGAGCCAATGGCTGCATAGAATAATGACATGATGCTCAATATTCTTCCTATTTACTGGCCGAAACAAGGTAAGGTACTGCACACTCAAAAAATGTTATCAATACAAGAAGCAATAGAAAGAAGAGAGAAGACAAGGAAGCCACCAGTCACATACAGGTCAATGTTGATGTGCCTGGAGGTTCATTCACATTTATGTATTGGCTGAGGAATATTATTGCCCATGAAATAATGGGACAAACAGGGGCGAATATCAGCAGACCAACTTTTGCTAGCAAGACCAACGTCTGCAAGAATGTGTGAAGTGACCAAGCTGAGGAAATGTCACCGTTCTCGTTCCCAGCAGAATCCACCTAAAATATTTTATTGCGAAATCTCAACACGTTCATGTCTAAAAGTTCCATTTTTAGTGACAACATTTTTATTTTTTTATTTTTTTGTTACAGTGCCGATATGAGTCTCTTGACAGAAGGTAATATAAGCCCAAATGTCAGAGATAGAGGTTTATCACCCACATTCTCCCCTTTGGAGTGTAACAAAAGGGAACGATTAGACACACATTTCTGCACTTAAGTATTGTAGTCAAAGTCTTTTTGACTGCAACAGTCAATCAGTAGGTATACAGTTATTAGTTAATGACAAGAAGTAATACGGTATGACTAGCAAGCTCCAGCTTTATGCTGATGGAATGTCTGCGCTGAGTCACTTACTGCAGCTGTAGTGATAAATACATTGCGAAGTCAAAACCATTTCAGCCATTAACTCTTTTTTAAAGGAGCAATTCATGCTTTTTTTTTTTTACATACAGTAGGTTGAAGCAGAGGGTCTCGGGAGCTGAACCCCATTCATTTCAGCTCTGGGAATCGATGGCTTCCTGAGATACAGACCTTCAAAAGGGGGTGCCGGTATCTTGACAATGTTTAAAGCTCCTGTGTCACGCGGGCCAATAGGAAGCCGAACCCGATGACGTCACGGCTTCCCATTGGCCCGACGCTTTGAAACTCAGCCATTGCATGAACCCTGCTGCCTGAGCGAAGCGGCTACCGGCACCCCATTACGGAGGTAGTTATCTCCGGAAGCAAGGGGGTTCCCGGAGTTGAGATTAATGGGGTTCAGCTACGGAGACCCCCGGCTTCACTTCCTATGCTAAAAAAAATTTGCAGGGGGAAAAAAAAATCGTCACCTTGGATTGCCTCTATAATTTGTTATGATTTTTAAAATCTTCAATTCAGAAATTACACTGGGGAACAAATAAGCTGAGCAAATGGCCACGTCCCCTGTACAGAAAGCCCCCTTCTCAATTTGGGGGTATCTGAATGTGTCTCCTCTGCCAGTGTGAAGCTTTTTAGGTCCACTTTTATAGATTTATAAAGGCTAAAAGCTAGCACAGTATACAGAGATCCTTCATTAGCGACTGCGTTCTTATTTCATTGAGCGTAACAAACCTGCCATGTTCCCACCACATTGGGTTTTAAAGTACAGTAGAACCGGTTTGTGTTGCTTCAAAATAGCTCTGCTGATGTGTATTAATGTGGATTAATCTTAATACAAAGCTGTGATTCTTCTGGCATCAGAAACGACAACAGCAATACAAGATGTCAATCTCTTGGTTTCCGAGAAGGAATAACGTATTTTTTATACGTCAGTCTGTTTAATTTTATATGGAGAGGTAAAGATATTTACTTCTGGTTAAAAGGTTAACCCAGAAAGGGATAATGTCCACAGCTGTTCTTCTAATATTTAATGTTGTATGGAAGATAATAATAAACTTGTTTATGAGATGTATCCATTTTTTTATTCTTTTCTTGCATGCAAAAAAAATAAAAAGACATCCCACTGTGTCAATTGCCTGTGTCGAAATGCAAAACGCTATTAATATAAACACTTTTATGTAAATTGGCATAATGAATTGCAAAGCCCTAGACTTTACCTGTTAACACTCAGTTCCATTAAATCCACATCTCGTATAAGGTTTAGTTATGAGCTATTTATGAAGCCTTGATAATTTATGAGCAGTTACATAAAAACAGTGATTTGCCTATTAGTCTGAAAGATGCAGCGTACAGGGATTCATTTATTAGAGATGTGTCTGAAAAGTGTACGTTAGCAGAATTTTGTATAGGATATGAAACAATTAATCAAAATCATCCAAAATGTTTGCATGTGCTGAACCAATTTGTATAGTTTACGTTTTACCACTATAATATTTACTACAGTACCGGCGTAGGCTAATCCCTGATATCGCTGATCCAGAAGAAGGTTTCGTATGACCACTCTAGTGAGGTCCATGGAGAGTGAGAACAGTAAAACAGGGTATTGTCTCCCTAATCAAAGGATTTTGTTTTCACCCTAATGTTACTCAAATAGTTTTAAATTGGAAATCCTATGATTTGTTGTTCCTAATCCCTCCGAAGAGGATTTTCATTTATTGTTAAACAATTCTGGGGTTGTGTAATAAGTTGCCGATGTTTGCAGAGTACAAGAAATTTTTCCCGGTATCAAATGCAAGAAAGCTGCTACCTGTGTTGCTTCCACTTGACATTGATCTTATAGGTCCAGATCCACAAAGATCTATTAAAGGAGCAATAAATGCAATATCCTACGTGTTTTTTTTTTGTTATTTTTAATATCTCAGTTCTGTAGTATTAGATAATATTTACTGATGTAACCCCCTTCTAAAGGGTTATAAGAAGGTTGGAGTGTTAAGGCCCCACCCTGTGTTGACATGGGATCATAACGTCACAGAGAGAATATTACAGAAGAGGAATGTTTGAGAAGGTTAAGTTCCTGGAGGCCAAGAGGAGAGGAGCTTCGGGGAGAGTGAATAAGTAATATTTATAAAGTCATAGCACAGACCAGTCCCCCTCCTGTTTATTATGTTGTAGACAGGGACAGTACCCTTTAAGTTAGGAACCCCAAAAGAAGGAATAGAGTCCTAAATATTTAAGGGAAATGAATAAGCCACGCCACAGAGGGCATCGGGGGAAAAGGGCTCCCGGGTGTTGGGTGGATCAACTCTCACCGCAGATCTGCGCTAATATTCCTCATCAAATCTGTTTGGAAGTGGTAGTTCCCAAATAGGCTAAAAGGAATTGGGTTACGTAAGAAATACCCACCAGGACTCCCATAGGGGCCTAGAGTAATCCGATTAATACTGATTATGATCCTGAAGCAACAAGGGGTGCCGGGTCTCCCACCTACGTAGAGCAACTAAGTCCATGTTGCGGTCAAGAGCGGGCACTGATTGAAGTCCACTGATTGTTTTTGCCTATAATTCCAGTCCACTTGAGTGTCAAGAGCGGGCACTGATTGAAGAACTGTATTCATGTATGTCTGATGTAAAATACAGTGAGACGTTGTCAAAGTGTGTGTATGAGCAGCACCTGTGCTTGGGGACACGAATAAATGACAGATGTACTACACAAGTTCCTGGCTCCTATTTTTATACATCCTTGCTACCTCATCACCCAGCTGCCTGAGTCCAGCCCGAGTCAAGATAATCCATGTTGAGTAGCCAACCTTTGCACAACGATGGAAACTCCCTAGGAGCTGGACAGGGAAGAAGGATCTTTGCTGATCGATTACCAGAGAATGAATTGATCGTCAGTTTAGATAATTAGTTTTCAATTAAGGTAATCAAATGAAAAAAAATCAAATAAAATTTAATGTGCCGTGTAGACGGACTCTTTAAATCAGTTAACATGGCTTTAACCCAATCTAACGTCACGTTGACATGAACAGCATTTCTTCACAGAACAATAACAAAGTTAAGCCACATTTTTTCACATAAAGAGCATTGACAATAACATACATTAGTGATAATGACATGCAAATGTGTTATCATAACATTGCATATCCACTGAAGTCCATTAAGGTTAAAGTGGGGACTTAACATTATACTTTTTAAGTTAAACCAGAATTTGCCGTTACTTTCATCCAGACACTGAAAGAGGGTTTTTGCACTATCTGGAAGGGTGCAGAGACACAGTTAGGCTTCATTTAAATAATAGCATGATTTCTCTCTCCACTTCAGCCAAAGCCCTATTTCGCGTATGGATTTGAGTAATGCCAAGACAGGCATAACATCACAATATTGGAAGATAATGCAACCTTGTGCTACAATGACATGACTTTAAGCCTATGCTAATGAGATTTAGTTTGGACATTGTTTTTGCCTATAATTAGCTTTGATTGCCATGTTAACTCAGGCAACGTCCATTTGCGGTCGTAGGTTACGTTCCGTTACCAGGAAGGGTGTGTAGAACCGAAGCACAGCCAGGGTGACGAGGAAAAATTAGTAATCCAGGGCAACTCCAAATAACAGATTATTGATTGTTAAGATCAAGTGGATAGCAGATAAAAAATGCACCTACGCGTTTCGTGCACAAACACTTTATCAAGTGCCACACACTGTGGTTACCCGACGGGCACCACTAGACGCTCATTCCTCATTAGTACATGTATACATGGACTGTTCCATTGTGAACAATCATTACAGCATCCTGGACTTATGTGGACATACTGTATACAAAATGTGTTTTTTTTTTGTTTTTTTTTATAGCGTTCACATGTGATTTTGAGCACCATTCCATACCAAGCTCAATGTCCCATTACCAGCCCTGGTTTTCCAGAGCTTTGTGGACCTGAGCCTTCTCAGTTAATGCCACCTTAGACTTTGCAACATTAAGTGACGCATAGACAGAGAAGGCAAACAGAAGCAGCGAACGCTCACATCCAATTAAAATAGTGTGCCAAGAAACTCTTCTGCATCTCTTCACCCATACATAATCTGTAACATAGAACTTTAAATTGTCTCCCTTAGGCTTGGGACATGGTCAGCGCATAAGCTGCTCGGCACTGAGCCCCTGGCGCCGCAATGAGAGCGGCTTTAGCAGGGGCTCGCGCACGCGTCAGCACGCTTGGGGAAGCGTGTGTCTGACGGCGTCTGGAAATTTCCCCGCTTGCCGGAGCGCCCCATAATGGCGCGCTGAGTAAGGCCAGGGAAAGCACCGCTTTCCCTGAGCCTCAGCGCGCCTCAGCACGTTTGAGAGGCACTATGTCCCAGGCCTTAGGGATACATTCTTCATACTCCGCAGCGTCTGTTGAAAACGTTCACGGATGAAAATTCCCATACACTTCAAATGTGGCTTTTCATCCAAAAACAGCCCGAACAGACCCTTCAGGGTATATAGAATGTGCCGCTTAGTGTCAACAGCAACCTTTGATACACTGTACATATCTGCCATCCTGTTTAATAAAGTAGTTAGGAGCCAGGTTTAGGGGGTCATTTTATCACAGTCTCCCAACTGCAAAACTGGGGCAAAGCAGGTGCAAAATTACTGCACTACTCTATATCAAAGACAAAAACTCATTTTTATTTTTTGCAGCTAGGAAACTTGGATAAATGACCCCCATAATCTTAACACATGAGGTTTATGTTCTACTTGATCCCTCTCAACTTGTAACATTAATACCTGGTTTTAAGTCTTGTAAAAGGACTAATCTTTCTACTTTATTGCGATACCTCTGACCAGTGCACACAATGAAAGTCGGTTGTTACACAGAGGAGTTAAAATAAAAAGAAATACAGCTGCAAAAGCCAAGCAGCCAGTAGAAATTGAAGTATAATTAAATGCTTATACAATTCTGTGCTTAGCTCATTTTAAGATCAAGTGCTTCTTTGTAGCAATTTCCTTTCTTTAATTACAATTTCCTGTCTAGTTTGACATTTACAATGCAATCTTGGGGGACATGTTTGTGATTTATTATTGTTGCTCCTATCAGGATATCACTCAGCAGAAATGAGTTTATAAAGTAAGAGCTCAAATTATTGTGACCCTTGCCTAATAAAGCTGGCCCGTAATTTCCAGCCCGAGAAAGTATTTCAGACAAGCAAATACAGATGTACAGTTTAGGAGCGGTGGGCCCAAGTGTAGGATATGGTTTCATTTATATAATACTCTATATAGTGCTAATAACAAACAAGACTCAGCGGAACTATATGCAATTAAGAGCAGGCGATACATATGCCCTCTTGGGCGGAGAGTGCAAAATTCACATTTCCATGTGTTTGTTTAAATCATGTGCAATTCATATGCTTACTGGGTGATTCTAAATATTCTGTTGATCTCCGTACGATTAGTCAATTCAGGTATTGAATTATGTCTTGTTTTAATTGTTATTGTGCATGTATAATAATACTAACTTCATTTCATATAGCACATTTTTCCCAATTGGACTCAAAGTGCATCAAAATTACAGTACAGTGTGTGTTACGAAGCACATAGGATGTTTCACAGATACTGTCAGATGAGCTACTGTATCAATCTATGTTTTTTGGTGCCTGAGGGCACAGGGAGATAATATCTTGCTCAAGGCCACAAGCAGACGACACCCAGAATGGAACCAGGGTCTCGGTGCCATTGTCATCAGAGTCAGCTTCTGAGCCGCTCCATCCCTTCTATATAATATCAGAGAAATAGCAGAGTACACATAGGAGTGGAATGAGAAGGATTGACCAGAGTTACTTACTTAACGAGCCACCACGGGAGGTGTGGGAGAAACCAGAAGGCGATCTCTTAATTCTACACTGTATAAAACTGTGTATGTGTATGCGTGTGTGTGTGTGTGTGTGTGTGTGTGTGTGTGTGTGTGTATATATATAAATATAAATATATATAATGAAGAGAGTTGGCCAGTATATGGTAGCACTTGTATTGCCCTTGTAACTACAGCATCTTGTTTTTATCTTCAGTAATGTAATTTAGAAGCAGCAGTCCATTCTAAATCAAATTATGAACAATAGTGCAGCTGTGGAATTTATTTCCCAAATGTTTCGTTTGTGGCTGAAACATGGATATTACACCCTCACCCAATAAGAAGGCAGTTGTGTATCAAAGTGACTAATAGCAAAATAATCTACTCTCCCAGCTGCTTACCCTGCTCCCACAATGGGAATGCAGGAATGTCATCCTTTCTTTTCTTTCGATGACAAGTACTGTAATGCAGAAGTGCAGGACAGATAATCCTCGCCAGTTTGTGAATAATGGAAAAAAGCTATTGTAGGAAAATGTGTTTCACCTGTGCACTGCTGCTTAACAAAAACAAATGGTGCATGTTTACATTTTCAATAACCGCATAACCTTTAACATAGGCAAATTAAAATACATCTGCCATCAAGAACCCAGAGGGGTCATTCCAATATTTGGTTAAGCGTCACACCGCCTGACGAAGCACTGTCAAGTGTGAAACGCGTTGTGGTAGCAGCTCTCTTGTTCTGTGTCTCGTGTTTGCGCATTGAGAGCTCCTGGGTCGGTGTGAGCAGTGAGCGAGTGAGACGTGCACCGACATAATGCATGAGGGACCTTTGAACCCGGAAGCCTCAACGAGTAGAAGCCGATCCCAGCGCGCGGGATTTTCGGCTCTATACTAAACATCCACCCTGCTCCTGACGCCATCTGAACTCGATATTTGCCAAAAGGACTCAGTTTATTTTTATCTGCTGAACTGCAGCCAAATTATATGTAACTTTCTACTTATTCTTACTTGTACTGCACCTTAAATTTTTACCTACCTTTGGTGTGCTCTGTGTTTTCTCTCTTTATGTTCTGTCACCCATTGAGCCAGTGTTCTGTGGATGTTGTGGGGGACAGGAGAAACCCTCATCACAGAAGCTGCCAGAAGGAGTTGGTGTCATACACACATTCTTAGAAAGCCCGAGTGCGGATCAGAATCTTTTTTATATATACATGTAGCGCCTGTTCCCCCCGGCCATGAAAGATCCGGCCACAACATGGTTATTGTCCCCGGTGCTGAAGCTCACTCCTGGTTCAGGAGGTCTGTGTGGCTCCGCAGTTGTAATTTGGGAGCAGCAACAGGGCAGGCTTTCCCCATCTCTTTACTGTGCAGTGCCTCCATCCCATGAGGATCCTGCAGGATGGTCCCCACAGGCAATACTCCTCTCCAATAATCACACACCATAGTTGATCCATCGGCAGCTTTATTGCATAACAACATGATCGTCCTCCAGCCCTGGAGCAGACCCCAGGGGCTTAAGGCCAGATCCCTGCTGGCTACTGCAGCGCCCGCTGTGGCGGATGCTGCAGGGACAAGAGCCGCCCCACAATGGGGCCGGGCCCGCTGTGAGGGGGGCCGCTGCACTGCGCCAAGATTAACTCCTGCTCTCAAGAAAATTGAGAGCAGGAGTCGCGGCGGAGCGCTAGACCACGCCGCCCGGTGGTTCAGCCAATGAGGGCGAACCTGCCGGGTGACGTCACGGCCGTGCCCCGTCACTCCCCCCCGTCTTTCCCCCTGCAGCTCTCTGCAGACCGGGGGACTCGGCTGCACGCACCGCCTGCCTCGCAGACGCGCAGGCAGCGGGGCCGCAGCCTAAGGCCCCCAGAGCCCCTCCCAATCTCCTTGACCCTGTTGGAGGAAAAATGGTATCACACTGTCCCATAATCAACCACACAACTTGGTGTAGTGTCAGCTTTTATACCCAGGGGAAGGGCTTGTAACCCCACCCCATAACAGGGCTGGTCTAGGTACTGACAGGATCACAGCATATACATGTGACCCAGTCAGTACCCTCCGCAGGTTTGACACTAACTGCCCCTGGATAAGGCAACACAGTACCCATCCAGGCTGCAACTGCAGGCTAGGCCCTGCGCAGGAGTTTAACCCCAACACTGCCTGTTCCTATCAGGACTTATAGTGTTGAGGCCAGTAGAAGGTTACACTATAGGGGCACTTGGCTACATAAGTATTTTAAAAAGCAAAGCATACCAACTATCAAAAAGACATTTGATGAGTGTCATATTTTGAATAATGGCACTAATAAGTAGAGATGGGCAATTTTGGGGGCAAATTTGAATCTGCAGCAGATCGTCTGGTTCCTTTGGTCCGCGGATTTCAGCGGATCAATGTCAAAATGGGAGATTCACGTTTCGGGCATATTATTATTATTGCCAATACACTCCGTGGACGGATTTGTAGAATCCGATCCACGGATTCAGCAATCTGATTGCTGAATCCGAGGATTGTATTCTACAAATCCGTCGACGGTTTGTATCCAATGGCGGATTTTGATGAATCCATGTGAATTGAAACTGCCAAATGTATGATGGGGGGTTAGCATCAGCGAAAATCCGAGAAGCGGTTTTGCACATTTCTACTAATATGTCTAGTAATGCCCTAATAAAATATGCTGTGAAGCAGTGTCCCTGTGCTAGGGGGCATCCCAGTCCCATTCCTTTGAATGAAGTGGACCTCAGAGTTATTAGATAGTGTTCATAAGGGTAGTACACTCTGAGTTCTTTATAGGCTAGTGGTCACAGTAACTCTCATTGTGACTTAATTTCCAAGGAACTGTTAGTTTACAAGTGAATGCATTCTTAATATTTGTAACCATTCCTATTCTATTCCTGGGGTTTAATAAACGATTAACATTGGGCAACACACGTAGCAACGGGGAAGGGATTGTGCAGTTTTTGGTTTAACGCCACTACATCTTGACAAACTGACATGTTATTTACACTATTACTCTGCCTGCACTCAGTTGCTCATAGCTTTCATGGTATACCTTTTAAAATTTAGCAAGCTCAACTTTGGCCACAGCATAAAGGTTTTTGACATTTTGATGCGTTCACTTATTTTGTTTTTAGTGGTTCAGAAGTGCAGAGAAAGCAATAAGATGAGGCTTTGTAATAGCACAGTAAATATTTAAAACAAGGAGCTTTATCCTGACTATTAAGTTCGTCTCCTGTCTGTCGCAGCCAAGCTGTCATAATTTGGGTACTTTCATAATTGACACAGAAGCATATGTAAGTGACCATGGGATAATGGAACCATTATCTTGTCAACATTAGAAACATGTTTTTAGCTACTATAAGTGTAAAGAAGACTTTTGAGTATGAGTAGGACAGTATGAGTGGAAAGCGCAGTAATGCAATATAGCAGTTGAAAAGGGTCATATAAAAAATAATGTTTTGACCCAAGGGTCTTTTTCAAGGCATTGAAGGCAAGAATGCTTTGCTTTGAAAAGATCCTTGTAAGTGTAGCCAAGTGACCCTGGCTATAGCCTTCTACTGGCCTCAACAGTAAGTCCTGATAGGAACAGGCAGTGTTGGGGTTAAACTCCTGCGCAGGGCCTAGCCTGCAGTTGCAGACTGGATGGGTACTATGTTGCCTTATCCAGGGGCAGGCCTAAACCGGCAGTTAGAATGTCATGCCTGGGGAGGGTACTGACTGGGTCACATGTATATGGTGTGATACCTGTCATTACCTGGACCTGCCCTGTTATGGGGCGGGGTTACAAGCCCTTCCCCCCGGGTATGAAAGCAGACACTCCACCAAATGGAGGTTGATGATTGTGGGACAGTATGATACCCTTTTCCCTATAAGACGGTCAAGGAGTTTGGGAGTGGCTTTGGGGGCCTCAAGCCCCTGGGGTCTGCTCCCGGGCTGGAGTGGTGTCATGCTGTTATGCGATAAACCTGCCATTGGACCAACTATGGGTGTGTGGTTATTGGAGAGGAGTATTGCCCGTGGGGATCCTCGTGGGATGGAGGCACTGCACAGTAAAGAGATGGAGAAAGTCTGCCCTGTTGCTGCTCCCAAACTACAACTGTGGAGCCACTCAGACATCCTGAACCAGCAGGTGAGCTACAGCACTGGGGACAATACCGATGTAGTGGCCAGATCTTCCGTGGCAGGGGGGACAGGTGCTTCATAAGCTTTTTGATCGGATGTCATGAATAAATATTGGTATCTTTTTTCAACTATTGCATCGCTTTACTCCGAGCTCCACCCGGCAACTTCACTCATAGCGGTGTTTACTAATACACCATGCCGGGCGGAAACTCAACATATGTCGCCACTCGTGAGCAGAGAATAAACGCTCCGAGATAGCAGCCCCTAATAGTACCCTTGTATTGTAGAGGGTACTTTACCGAGCGGCTGCAGGGCACCATTTCTTTATAATATCTTAGTGTCTATACGCAGCAGACAGGGCGTACTCGCCCCATAAGAATAAATGTGAAACCATCCACATAAGCCTGCAGAGATAGAGTGCTTCTTGTCCTATAGGCAGCTGAAGTAAACCGTTTGCAACTGGCCAGTTTTTTTTTTTTTTTTTCTATCTGTATACCAGCAAGCCTATTCAGACACACACTTGCCACCTTCACAGGGGATACGAGCAGTGATTCATTTCATTATGTATTTATCTATTCACTACATTAATTTGGTTTGAACACTTGTGAGGCTATTATAACCTTGGAAAAATTACTGACCAGGGGGAATCTACTATAATATTGATACACAGTAATAGCTCCCACAATATAGCCTCACCACCCCTAGCTACATAGTAGCCTTTTTCTTTGTCATTCTAACTTATCAAGCGCTGCATTGAAGGATATATATTAACCCTTTGACGGTCTCTTTAACTCTATATTACATATTACAGATTACCATTGAACCACATATTAATCAGATGTGATTTGAAAGCGGTGTGACTGACACCTCTACTTATGTAACACACACCAGACCCTTTCAACTACAATACACACATCACACTGAGGCACCCCATCCAATTCACACTGCGATATTAAAACTCTTTATTGCACATGGTGCCAGATACATCATATTCCTTCAATACCAACCTCTAGTAGTCTACGATTCAGACTTAGAGACATTTAGTTTAATACTTATTTTAATTGTGTTGAGTGTTTATGTATTTCACTTATTATACCCATATACACTAATAAAGGTATTTTTAATTAACTTTCTTGTACCAATCCCAATATGAGTGCTTGTTGAAAAGGGGTTCTTTTACTTGTTTAGGCAGGTATTTTGTACGTTCAAGGAGCCACTCAGACATCCTGAACCAGCAGGTGAGCTACAGCACTGGGGACAATACCCATGTAGTGGCCAGATCTTCCGTGGCAGGGGGGACAGGTGCTTCATAAGCTTTTTGATCGGATGTCATGAATAAATATTGGTATCTTTTTTCAACTATTGCATCGCAAAGACTTAGATTTACTGCATATGACTTCAGCCATATCTGTCAGTCTTTTGCTTTCCTCCATTGGATGCTACAAGTGTCTAAGTATTATATTGGTTTAACAATGTTTCCCCCTTTTCCTATTATTTGCAGTAGTACGTGTATTGATGCCCTTACAATAACAGCACCCCATTATTTAGGATTATCTTCCGAAGCAGCGGTTCACTCTATGGCAAATCCCTTATAGAGTTGACAGATGTCCCGTATATTTGGAATTGTCCCTTATTTCATTGACTTGTCCCAGAAAGTTCTGTCGGGACGCATAATTGTCCTGTATTTTAGTGCTTTGACGTGAAATGCCTGAACTTAAAATTACTGTGAAGAAATCAGCCATAAAAACATAAGAGATTTCTACTTGACTGTAATAATTACCTTTCTAATAAATGTTGCCATACTACAATATTAAAATAATAAAGTTAGGCCACTGCCTGGTCATCTCATAATACCAGGACACCCACCGCTATAGGCACTATTTTTTCTCCCACCACCACTTGTTAGCTCAGTGCGCATCTTTCCTCGCCGGCCAAGAGCAGAGAAGATAAAAACCAAAGAATATAGTGGTCACACGGGAGATACCATTCAGCTCGAAGCGTTTGCAAATCACTCATCGCTCATTATGACATCACACTTTTTTATACTTGATTTTGGCGTCCCTGTGTTATACAAACTTAAATGCGACAACCCTAATCCCTGATGTTTAGTATAGTTTATGACATTATGATCTATATATTTTCATAGGGCTAAAAATCAGCCAACAAGAAAACAGCGACATGCCAAAGTGACCAATGCAAACAGTGCGAACGCTGAACAGCTGCTTTCCTTTAAGTTATTACTTTCCCATGTAGAGGCGACGGGAATACAGAGAGCGATCGCATCAAGTTTTTTTTCTTTGACCTTTTTTTATTCATTTTAGATGAAAAGTCATATAAACTTCAGAGAGAAATTTCCTACTATAAAATGCATATAATGAAACATTGTCGCAGGGATATCTTTCACCCCTGCTGAAGTGGACTGCAACAGGAGGGAATTGTGCAGAGTTTGCTTTTGGAGCACATGCAATTTCACAAAAACTAAAGGGTCTATTTATCAAGAAAGTGGTTATGTTAAAAAAAAAAGTCAAATTTGTTTTCTGACATTTATTAAAGGTATTTCTACTGTTTGGCACATGCTGCACTAAAATATGACTTATGCCACCCTTAAGTAGGGTTGCCAGATGTCCAGTATTGGCAGTAAAAATTTAAGATAATACATGGACCTGTATGGCCTGACAGTGACCTGGGGGGCCACAGGATTTCCACTGAGCAGGAAAGGGAGAGAGCAGGGCTTTTGCTAGGGGGCTGGGAAGCTTCCTCCACCTCCTGAAGGGGAGATTAAACCACAGCTGACAGCCGTTAAAGCCTCCATGAGAGAGATGGCAGCAAAAGCGCGGCGCACAACCACCCAGGACGCCTCCAGTTTCTTTAAGAAACAGACGTCGGGAACAGCAGCTTCCCAAGATAGCGGCTCCCCACGAGGCAGACCAGATCCTGGATCAGACGGGAGTGAGGGACTGCAGACACCACTAACAAGGAAAGATATGCTCTCCCTTATGCAGGATCTAAAATCTGAACTAAAAGAGACCTTCCACACTGAATTGGATAGGTCCATGGACAAATTTAAAGCAGAACTGACTGCCCTGGGGGGACAGGACTGACACCGTGGGGCACAGCCTAGAGGGGGTACATAAGTTTCAGTCAGAAGCTGAGCAAGAAATATTGTTACTACGCAGACAAGTGGACACTTTATTTAAAAAGGCTGAGGACAGTGAAAATAGGTCCCGGCGCAATAACCTGCGTATAAAAAACATACCAGAGGAAATTGATGCAGTTAAATTAGAACCATATTTAACTAGCCTATTCCGGAAGCTTCTTCCAGAGTTAGACACTGACCACTTGGCTATGGATAGGACGCACAGGGCGCTAAAGTCAAGGTACGTCGACCCGTCCAAGCCAAGAGACGTGGTGGTCAGACTCCACATTTATAAGACTAAAGAAGCCATCTTAAAAGCTGCAAGAGACTCCGCACCAGTGACTTTGCAGGTTGACATATTACAAATCTTCGCCAACCTAGCACCAGCCACTCTTCAGAAAAGGCGAAACCTCGCGGAAACCACCTCTATCTTGCATAAACACCAAATAAGATATAGATCATTTTTCCCTTGTAGGGTGATTGGGACACGCAATGGACAAACAAAGTCTGAGCAACCAGCGAGGAAGGCAGAGCTTTACTGCGTCATGTGGGTCTACAGGGTCCGGATCCAAAATGGTCAGGCCTCGCCAAAAACACCAGAGCGAGCGAGACGCCCAGCGGCAGACTGGTCCACAGTTGCAAGAGACCAACGGAAGCCCGATTAAGCAAAATGTTGATTCGTCCAGAACCATGTAGAATCCCTTGAGGCTATTCATACCTAGCCACAAAGGTTTATCAATATCCCATGTGGAGGGGTTTTCCCACATGTTAACGGCCGCCAGCCGATGAAGTTATCCTTTCCTCTGATCTGGGAGCTTTAGACTCCTTAGAAGGTTAAAATGTTTGAACGTTTGATTGTTCGAAGGTTAAAATGTTCTGAAATGTTTTCATTTTGAAATAACAATAATATGTTTGATGTGTTCCCTGTCACAAAATCTGGCTGAGCTGTGGGTATTAGACTAATGAGTATAGATCTCTGGGTCAAAAAGAGATGTGTTGTATCCCTAATACCCAGGTTTAATGCGCTGTGAAAAAAAGAGAAGGGGAAAAAAAAAAAAAAAAACTCAGCTCATCCAGATCATTAATTCTGGTCGTGGCCGAGGACAGATCTGGGCCTGCGCAGAAGCCAAGATCCCCAGCCGCAGGGTGGTAAGTAGTATGAGGACACTGCCTTCTTTTTTGCAGCTGAACTCATGTCCCGTAACATTGGCCTCACATCCCCTTCCCCCCTCCCTACATAAGGCCACCGACCCCAGACCAAATTTCTTTTTTTTTTTTTTACTGCGGGTCTGGGAATCCAGCTCAACCCCTTTTTATTTTTGTCGCCCTTTCAATCACCACACGCCTTCCAAAAAAATAACACCACATAATAATATTTCTGAACCATCTCATCAGATGGGGCTGAAAATCATTTATCAAAACGTCAGACGATTAAATACCCCCCCCCCCCCCAAAATGTAGACTTGTCCTAGATGAGATTATAAGAATGGATGCAGGGGAGGATTATCCAAGCCTCATCAAGAACGAAAAAATGTGGGGTAGCAATACGAAAAGATTAACTTCCAAATTTAAACGGTCAAAGCAGACAAAGACGGTCGATTTGTAATGGTTACAGGCCTCCTTGATCTTGTACAAGTAACTCTAGTACATGCTTACGCCCTTAACACAAACCAATTCATGTTTTTCAAAGAAGTAATAAATAAATTAGACAAACTAAAAAAAAGGAAAAATAATAATAGGAGGCGATTTTAACGTACCCCTAAATCCTAAAATTGATCAAACAGGCCCAATAACGAACTGCTCAACAAATTGGAACCTTAAAAAGCTTTCTAGAGACTATGCCCTCCTAGATTCTTGGAGAACCCCAAACCCAGGGGTGAAAGATTATTCATATTTTTCTAAAGTCCGTGGGTTTTACTCCAGAATAGATATTATGGTTGATTCCACACTTTGTAGCCGCCTAGCAGCAGCAAAAATATGCCCCACTGCTTGGTCAAATCATAGCTCAATTCTGGTAACACTGAAGGACTGGGGCCCCACACATACTGTAAACCTTTAAGCTGGAGGTTAAACGAACCCCTACTCTGCAGCCCGGAGATCGTAGAAGTAGTCAGAGAGGCACTTAAGATCTACTTTGAACTCAATGATATGGACTCCGTGTCTCAGATGACTCTCCGGGACACCCATAACGCGGTTATTAGGGGAAAATTGATTGCGATCGGAGCAGGGAAGATGAAGAAAAAACAAGGTATAATCTGATTAACTCAAGAATTGAAAAATGCAGAGAGTGCTCATAAAATAAATCCCTCAGGTGTGCACTTTCAGCATGTGACCCAAATTAAGGAACAACTACTGTAAATTCCCTAATGTTAGATACAGTGGCGGCCGCCTTTATCCAAGTGCGGCCGTAGCGGCGCAACTCTGATAACCGCAGGCAGATGCAGTATGTTTTTTTTTTCCGGAGTATATTGCAGTATTTTAGCGCTCGTAATATTAGCATTTTATTAGCGCTGTCTGCAATACTGTAATACATCTAAAAACTCAGGGGGGCGTTCGCGAGCTGTTGTCTTCAAAGTCTAATACTTTTGCAGTTCAACCTACGTCAGTACACAGTCTGCGTGTGCGCGCGCAGTAATTGTAAATTTGCATATTTATACATGCATGTGCAGTGCTGTCTCATTTGAAAATTGTTGAAACGCATAGGCGTGTACTGTAATAGTATCACATTTCGGCATATACAGCGCTCTCCCCTCACTCGCCCCAGCACACACACAGGATAATTTACTGCACTGCAGTATTTCAACTTCTTATCTTATCTACAGTACAGTACACCTCTCCCACACCATTCCTTTGAATGTGTGTCTTTCTGGTTTCAATCACATTCCTGCTTGATAGCTGATGATTACTGTGCATGCGTCTGTAACTTCACCACTGCTTGCTTGCGAAGTTCAAGAGTGAGTGACCAAAAAAAAAATATATTTTTTTTTCTCCTTTTTTTTTATTTTTATTTTCTCCACAAGCCTGCCTAAACCATCTTGATATCACAATATTCAATCTGTGCTGTAGCTTTTGACTGCGACACTGCGTTTGACTGCACATGGTTGATTTGTGTGCTTTTTATGTATTTGGGGGTGTAGGGATCAAATTATTATGATGACCTGCCTTTTGAAAATAAGTAATTTCATTGAACTAAAGTAGAAAAAGCTATGCGTTGGACACAACAAATAGATTACCAAAAAGGAAACAAAGCGGATTGCCTCCTAGCAAATTAATTAAATCAGAAAAAGAAAAGGTACCAGATATTCTCAATTAGAAATAAAAATGGTCATGAAATATATGACCCAAATCAGATAAGTTCCGAGTTTAAACAATACTATGAGAAACTATATAACTTGTCAAAAGGAACTATTAAAGCTCAAAAGATCCCGGAGCTATCCTCCTTCTTCCTGCGAGATATGCCTTAAAGTCCATGGGTTTACCAAGGCTATCTATGGCAGATAAAAACAAACTGGAGACCCCAATTCCAGGATTGGAGGTTGTAGAGGTTATAAAAGCACTGAAATATGGGAAAACACCAGGGCCAGATGGCTTTTCAAATAAATATTATTTTAAAAAAAATTGTGCAATCTTAACTCCCCATTTAACAAAATAATTCAGTACATTCTTAAAAGAAGCAACCCCATCAAAAGACATGTCCCAAGCTACCATAGTAGTCATACCCAAAGAAGGGAGAGACCCTTTAAATTGTGATAGTTATCGCCCTATCTCTCTGCTGAATTCTAACATAAAAATCTATGCTAAGGTATTGGCTAATAGGTTGAAATGACGCATGCCTACAATAATACACCCCGATCAAGTGGGCTTTATTACAGAGAGACAGGCTTCTGATAATACCAGGAGACTGACTAATATTCTACATATAGCCCACTCAACAAACACACCGCTGGTAGTCTTAAGTCTCAACGCGGAAAAAGCCTTCCATAGGGTAAATTGGGATTTTATGTTCAAAACACTTGAGGTTTTTGGATTTGGATCAGTATTTATGAAGGGGGTAAAGGCCTTATATGAAACCCTGACAGCAGCAGTACTGACTAACGGGCATCTCTCCAATCGATTCCCAATAACAAACAGAAGCAGACGGGATGTCCCCTCTCACCCCTGTTTTTTGCACTTTCTATAGAGCCACTTAGTTGTTATATAAGAAACTCAATAGATATAGCAGGATTCAAAATAGCGAAGGAAGAATTTAAGTTAGCACTGCTCGCTGATGATATAATTCTAACAATCTCCAAGCCCCTGATGTCACTTCCTAACCTTTTCAGCATTTTGTCCGAATTTGGCCTTCTGTATACTCGGGTTTCAAAATTATCAATTCAAAATCAGAGGCCTACAGTATTAATCTTCCCCATAAAACGACAAAATTATTACAGCGTAATTTCGAATTTAAATGGGACCCAAAAACACTAAAATATTTGGGTACTCAATTCCCGAAACATATCAACTTATTATATAAAGCCAATTATACCCCTCTCCTTCAAAAACTGGAGAAAGAAATCACACAGTGGTCTGCATACCCAATCTCGTGGCTGGGTCATATCTGGGCAATTAAGATGAACATATTGCCGTGTCTTTTATGTCTATTTCATACGCTCCGATCTGGGTACCTCCTCAGGATTTAATACAAAAAACAGATACAAACCGGCGCCTCAAAGGATAAGTCTGTAACGTGTGCTCACCACAAACTGGACTAGAGCGCGAGGCTGAGGTGGGGATGTTTATAACTGCTGCCCTACAACTACGAGACCAGGTCAGGATTGCACAGTGAGGGTTGTGTAGCCGGGTCAGGATAGGAGAATACAGGTAGGTCGTGGTACTTGCCGTAGTCAGGGATAGGAGAGAAGAGTGGTCGTAATCCGTAGCCATGGCTGAGGAGAGAGGGGGAGTCCAGAAGTAAGCAGAGGTCCAGGGATACAGAAAAGAGAAGTCCAGGAAGGAGCAGGGGTCACAACGAAGGTCAGGAAAGGCACAGCAACAGGCAACGATCAGTAAGCAGCAAGCACGATACACAAACAATAGTTTATGCTCAGCAACCAGCAGAGGGCTGACAGGGCATAAAAAGGAACAGGAGCCAATAGGGAGGCAGCAGGGGTAGTAATGTCACATGTAGACTGTGAGCCGATAGGAGGAAGTTGAAGGGTTATCAGATGAGACAGCTGAGTTAGGTTCTGTCATTACCTGCCGCGCGGCGTGAGACGAGTGCGTCGCCGACAGGGTTGTCTGCCGTGTTTACGTCACGGGATCGAGGAGCCAAGAGCTCCCTACTAGTGCGGCGCGTGTCCCTGGTGTTGCGTGACGCGTCCTGGGGCGGGGTTTAGCCCCAATCCTGACAAAGGTCAAGTAAATGTCCAAATGTATTAGTAGAAGGATGACATGGAGTCCTTAAAAGATAGTCCAATCCTGTACACCCGAACCAGCTTGGGGGATCCATGGACTTATCCTTTGAGGCGCCGGTTTGTATCCATTTTTTGTATCTAATCTCTGATCTGGTTCGGTAAGTGTTTCCTGGCAGCCTTGGCTCATATACTGTATGTGAGTTTGTTCTGCACTCTTGAATTATTTGAGTAAACTTAACAATATTGTTAATCAAGCTTAAGCGCTTTTCCAAGCACCTTTTCTTTGTGTTCCTCAGGATTTAAACACCTTTTAAAGGTCCCTTATCAAATTTGTATGGAACAATAAAAAACCCTGAATTAAGACATACTGTATCGCCCAAAACAACTTGGAGGTCTAGCTATGCCAAACATCCTCAACTATTATAAGGCTGCTCAATTGGGTCAGTTGACACAATGGCGCACTCCACCAACATCTAAAAGAAGGGTGGAACTAGAGGCTTGTTTAACATTCCCGGTGCCGCTGGCGGATATAATGTAGCTAGATAGAAAAGACCGGCCTCAGATAGCAATAGATAAACTTATCTTGAGACACTGTTGTGATATTTGGGATTCATACAAAATAAAATTGAAACTTACAGAAAAAAAAAAAAAAAGGATCTCTGATGATCCAACTAGCAAATAATCACAAATTCACCCAAGAATATCCGGAATCCTATCTAGATAATTGGATAATATCACAAAAATCATTGATCTATTCTCGAATTCCAAGTTGAATTCTTTCCAAAATTTACAAAAACAATACGACTAGCCAAACTCTGATTTCTATCGCTATCTACAAGTCAGACACTTTGTAGAGGAAATATTTGGTCACGAGGACATCCCAGATCCCACCCACTGAGAGGATGTGTAGGCAAGGCTTTTGGAAAAACCAAAATTACATTGTCACTATATTATCTGGCTACATTTGGCACTCTACTAGAAAAAGATAAATATATGTTGGATTGGGAAAGGGAATTGGGGGAAGAGCTAGAGTGGGAAGACTGGCAGGACATCTGGGAAGCGGTGGCCAAAGCTTCCACGTGCATCTTGATAAAAGAGAACTCCTATAAACTACTTAATAGATGGTACAAAACACCGACCAAATTAAATCTATTTGACCCAAATTTCCCCCCCACGGTGTTGGAGAGATTGTGGACAGAGCGGATCCCTGTCAAATATATGGCTAGACAGTCCTAAGATCCAACCTCTCTGGGAGAAGATATTTAAGTTTATTCTGGATACCACTGGGGTCGAAATACAGAGACACCCATGGGTCCTACTTCTAAACAAAACATTAGAAGGCGTGAACAAAAACTACTCCAAATTAATTGTACATATTCCTAATGCTACCAGATGTCTGGTCGCATGATGTTGGAGACAGCCAAATCCCCCCCACATATAAAAACGTCAGAGAACAATTGTCCCATGTTATCCTCATGGAAAATCTAACTACCTATCTTGAGGATACGATGTCTAATTGCCAGAAAATTTGGGACCCTATTTTAGTATAAAGATTGGTATACCCCTAAAAATAAAGACAAAAGTCTAGAGGACTGGGTAATATTCTGTGTTTAATTTTCAATTGGAACAACGCATGTGGTCTTAATACACTAGAAATCTACAATATATTTACCTTTTTGATGTAATATGTATGTATAAAAATTGGTGTATTTATACAGTGTGGTGACTCTTTCCCCCTTCTCCCCTCCCCTGTTGATCCTCCCCCATTTTTATCCCCCCCTATTTTTATATATGTTTCCATCTGATACAATATTGTTCACGATATTAATACAATGTTAAAAAATTATCTGTCGTTACATGTGGACACTGTGAATTTGTATAATTGGAAACATTTTATGGAAAAATAAAGAGTTATTAAAAAAGAAAAGTAAGGCATGCCACATGCAAAGACCTGCGTCCACATGCAAATATAACACCTCCCTAACTCCTGTCGCGTGCTTCATAAATCCCTCACCTCATCGCAGACAGGGGTAGACATACCCCAAAAAAGTGCAGCCAAGATTGATACATAGGCGCAGGTACATTTTAGCGGGAGTAGCAACAAAATAACTACATTTTGCATTTTATACATACTGTAGAGCTATAAACCGCTATTTTATCAATTGTTGGATGCAGTATAAAAAGGAAATCCACGACATGACCGTGGATACTGACCATGATGGCATAAACTGCACATATCAAAGGCTACATTGATTTTATGGTGGTGCCAGCTTTTTGGAGGGCCCCATGAATATGGTGTTTTAGGGGGGAGTTGTTGCCTGAAACATTGCATGCTCTCTTATGTATGATATCTAAATAAACAATGCATATGTAGGACTATTGTAAGTCCTTGATCCAATATATATCAGTGTGCAGAATCCTGGTACTTTTTAAAACATGTGATCCCCTTTCACCTACACAGGAAGCCATATGAAGCACCATACAGGTAAAAAAAAAAAAAATCAAGATCCAAAAGGAGGAATGAGATTTCCGGATTCCCCTGTAATATAGTACTTTTTGTGGCTGAAAAAAATAGAATACCCTTCCCGATTCCGTTACCTCTGTTGCGCCTTTTGTAAATGTTACAACACAATGATTACAGTGCCTGAAAACAACTTGTCAGAAAGTGGTTATGACTGACATAGCATAAGAAGCATTTTCCTGTCCACAGAAAGATTATGAAAAGACTGTCGATTTTAATATATTTAGGGACAACAGTAATCTATAGATGCTTGAGAAAGCAGACAAACATTAGCCACTAGCCTAATGGTAAAAGCAATGTCCATTAAGTCCATTAAACCTAACATCGAAATCAATGTTTAAACCACAAGAAGTAATTAGTGTAATACATACAGAACGATTTGAGTCTTTTTTTTTTTTTTTAAACCTTGTTTAATTATATGTAGAAATGACAGTTTCTTGTTCCCTTCCTTACACGGCTGTTGCAAAAAATGTCTTATACAGATAAGCTGCTGATGACATTATGTAAAGGGCCTTAGCAAATGCTTGTTTCTATGCACTATACAATAAAGTGCACATTTATTTTAGAGTGAGATTGTTGCAGGTTTTAATTGGCAAAGGGGTAGCAATCAAGAGGCAGTAGGGGCATCAACCAAAGCAGTTCTGTTTAGCGGATCATTGTTGGAGGCCTACTAGCCAAAAATCAAGTTAGGGGCTGGAATATTTTTTTCCACAAACAAAAGGTTATTCTGTTTTGTCATAAGATACAAAGAAGAAAGAATAACACCAATAAAAATTTTTTTTAATTAAAATGTTTAACAGATGGTATGAAGACTTGGAGAAGTAAAGAAGATACAGAATAAAAGGAGAGTTATAGAAGGGATCAAAGGGGATGGTGACAACTCTAGGAGAAGAAAAGTAAAACGGGGGGGGTCATTCTATAAACGCCAAAGCGGCTGGCACTGGCAGTTTTTATCCGAAAATCCCTATTAAAGCCCATACGGCTGCCATGGCATATATACTGTAGAACAGGGGTGGTCAACTCCACTCCTCAAGGGCCACCAACTGGTCAGGTTTTCAGGATATCCCTGCTTCAGCACAGGTGGCTCAATCAGTGGCTCAGTCACTGAGTCACTGTTTGAGCCACCTGTGCTGAAGCAGGGATAGCCTGAAAACCTGACCTGTTGGTGGCTCCTGAGGACTGCTGTTGGCCGTCCCTGCTGTAGAATAAGGGCCAGGGAGTCTATGCATCAAGTCAATTTTAGAACAAAGCTGGAGCAAAGAGAAGCATTCTCTTCTTATGCCTCCTTATATCAACGTATTAGGGTTCTTTGCACCAATGTAACGATGTACAGTATGCGTCTGCTTGATATTTGTGCAGTGTCAATAGGTTCTTAAGTTTGATCAAATTGCAAGAAGATAATAACGTAGTCGTGTGTCCAAGCATATTCTTTTTTTTCCCCCCTTTACCCCTCAGGGGAAAGAGGGTCACCGTGGGACGGGCACAGGGAGCTGAACCTTGGATTTGGAAATCAACCAGATAAAAACCAGCCCGCTTTCCCAACAACTGATACAAATGTAACAACATTGCAAGCTGCTTTCTCATTGGCTGCTCCTCCGCACCCCCAAGTGATGTGAGAAGGGAGGGAAATTAGGGAGGGGGGAGCTTCATTAATTTACATTTACATCATTTTTCAGCTCAACATGCAAAGTGTTTTGAATAAATTTAGAAAAGCAATATTGTACCTTAATGCACACATCGCTCACTCATGCAGGAGTAGCAATGTTGTTGCAACGTACTCACACAGTGATACACAGACTCGAAATTAATTTCAGTCATTTTTTTTTTTATAATCTTAACCTCATATTGCCCATTTGCAACCTCAATACATTTCCCCCAATTGTGTGGTTACCGCATCCTAGTCATCACTAAAAGTACCATTCCTTCTTATTAGTTTATTTATTGGCGCTTCCCTCGGGTCCGTCTTATAACCAACATGTGGCTCATTTGGTATATAATTTGGTACATGACAAACCTCCTTTTTTGGTAATTCGGCACAAAAAAAAAAATTATATAGATCACTTCTTAATATATATAATGTGCATAATTACTTTTTAATTACAATTTATAGGGGACTGTCTCATGGAAACCCCCATTCACTTCAATAGGAGGGTCCGTGTGGTAGTGCCCTGATCTGCACCATCGCCATTTAATGAATAACACCCAATTAGTTCCCTGGTGATTTACAAAACTCATTGTCAAAATACAGAATCTACTGAAAAATCGGGAAACTTAGCCGATGATCCTAAAACCAGCACATGCATTCCTGGAATACATTACAAACCGTCACCAAACGAACCTGAATGCAAGACCTGGCGGGGATTTTACATTCTGGCGACATCAATGGAAAATACTGAATGAACCCAAATATTACGCTCATTCCACTTTATAGAAAGAAAACAGATGCTTCGTTTGGAAGCTGCCAATCTTATTCTTATTTTCATTATTACTGTGTTTGCCAGGTCACCTAGGGCACGAGTGTAACACATGATGGAATATGCAGGACGACAAATGCTAAAATACATTTGAAAGCCACGTATAAAAGATATACTGGCGCCGAGTTTTACTCATCAGAATTCATCCAAATTGAACCTTCTATGACTCAACTAATGACTTTGCTAAACCACATATTAACTTTATATGTTAGTAACATTTTCAGAAATCTTGTGGATGGGAACTGAAACGTAATATAATACTTTCTGTAAATGTTTGAGCACGGTGATATAACGTTTCATATGAAATGTTGGACAGTGAATTTCTGTAGCTGTGATTTGGCACGAATCTGTAATTTCTCTCTTCATAGGGTTTTATTTGACCAGAACTGGATACACCAGTCAATTTAGATTTCTTTTTCACACCTCATCATGGTCAGTTTTAGAATACTTATACATTCCATCTTCTTCGTACTCATATCTTACTAAACCATACACCAACAATGGGGGGGGGGAAAGAAGGTCCAAAAATATTAAATCTCTTCCACACAATGAGATAAATAGCACAAGGTGTAGACACCAGAAAGCCAACAAGTCCCTAGTTGTATGCAGAAAGACCATGCATGCTCTGGTCCCCGGCATCAACCAGCTGTGACGTCACTGTGTTGTAGCGCAGATACCAGCGTGACTGATGGTAGGGGTAGATTTGGCTGCTTTTAATAAAGGTCAAGCCCGACAGTACCCCTACCTGTCAATAATATAAGGTATTTACTAATGTATTAATATATGTCCAGTTCCTTGTACTCCTGTGTATGTATACTGTGCCCATATGCTTAAATGTTTAAAATGTGTCATCCTTTGTGTGGAGAATGGGTATACAAGTATCCAACCTCAACACAAAGGACATCATGGGTGAGATAAGGTGAGTGGCTTGGATCATTGTCGAGTGAGGCAGGGCTGTGGAGTCAGGTGTGTGGAAAGTGGCTCCCCATGGAGGGTCCATTGATCAGCCCAGACACTGAGTCACCTCTCCCTTCGAGGGGGGTGGGGGGGTTGAGAGGTCAAGGGGAACTGTTGCCTTGACTGTGCCTTGTAGTTACGATTCCCATTGGTCCATTCAAATGTCCCGCTCTACTTGAGCCCACTCCTGTGGGCTGTCCTAGAAGTCCGGTAACCTCCCCTCAGGATTGGTCCAATGCAGGCAAGCCTTCACTTATTGGACCCTGAAGACAATCTGCCCAGGGATTGGTCAGCCCTTCGTCCTTCATGTTGCTGGATGAAGACTTAGGGGTATATAAGGAGGAACCCAGCTCTGGTACCAGAGTTTTGCTGCAGAGTATTCAGAGAACCGAAGTGGTCCCTTTAAATCTCCAAAGTCATCCGAGGGTGTTTCGGAGACTTGCGGAGGAGTTTGGGGCGGGGAAGCCATGGTGAAACATTTAAAACTGCTGGCTAGCAGAGTACAACTACCGAGGACAGTGGCACAAGTTTGGGAATGTGTATCGGGGTAAACATCTGGACAGAGGTCACTGCAGCTAGGACAATTTTGGTTGTTCCCCCAGTTGGGTGAGTTTGTGTGTGTGTTTTATGTCCTGTAGGTCTGTGGAAACTTTTTCCAATAAACTCACATTTGTTCAACTCTGCAGCTATGTCTAGTGTACTGATCCTTGGTGTAATTGTTCTGGTCTCACGTGACAGTGACTTCTAAGCGTTTCGCATAACGTGCTTCATCAGAGCTTCACACACACAAACACAATTGAACAAAAACTTTCAGTATTGCCCGATTACAATTTTTAAAAAAAATAGATTTCTAGGGGAAAATGCCATTTATTTGAAGCCTTTTCATACAGTGGGGAAATGTTTTAAATAATTTTGGTTTAGAATGTGCAAGTCAAACCATACATGCATAGGCAAAATGGATATAAAATAAATAAATTCATGCATGGCTTTAAAGTTGGCTTTGTTAAGGGATACACTAATGGAAATGAACATTTAATCATGAGGAAAATATTTTTTTAATTAAAAATATATGTTACATAAAGCTTTTTTTTTTTTCTTAGTGTGAAATATCAGTCTATAATGCCAACACTGTTATTAACCACTCTAGCTTTGCATAAGTAAAGCCTCAAGGCATTATGGGATAATAATGACTTTACTGTCAGGATCCATTGCTTAACCCTGTACGGTTTTACAATGCGCCCCATAACTCATGTAATTGACCTGTGCAGTCTATCTGATTACCATTAAAATTACAGAGTGCATCCTATTTTTAAGGACTTTATTGCTTGGGCACAGAATGGGGAAAAAAATTATGAAAGAAAATACCATGGTAATTACATGTCCTGAAGGTTACAGATTTAAACTACGGTGCAGACGTGCTTTTTTATCTTTCAATGTACAATATCACGCTAATTGACTTATGTTGCTCAGGCACCTTAAGTGATTACAGATCAACGGTTGAAAAAAAACAAGCATAGGAAAAAAAACTGCTATAGGTAATCAAGTAGTACATCTTTTTGTGAAGCATTCACTGGTCTGAACTGTGATCCCCTACGGTTATAAATTATTTTTTAATAAGCTGCAGCATATTTTTTGAAACATTTGCTAGAAGAGAGAGAAATACTGAGTTTGAATTCTAGTGTTGTGTCTCCATATAAATGTAACATTGAAGTAATTCTCATCAAGTTGCTGGCATGTACAGTAGTTCAATCTTTCCATATAAAGTATGGAGTTGGTCCTAAATACATCTATGAAAACTATAACAGCTCATTATGCATATTCTTGTTTTGTATTTTATTTTTACAGCGTTGCTAATGGGTTATTTGAAGGAAAAAAAGTGTTTTAAAATGGATCGAAGAGTCATCACAATTACCCATTACACTTGGTTTATATCCAAATAGTGGCCAATACAACAATGCCACTCTATCATCAATGAAGCAGGAGAGGCATGATGAAGTCTAAGGTGTTATCAAAGTCAGACACAATACCTCTACTGAGACCATGTGGGTTATTCATTAAACTGGAATAGTGCAGATCAGGGCCCTATCACAGTTTAATAAACAATCTCCCCTTAGAACCCCTTATGAGTAATATTTCTTAAATGTCAAAGCCATCTTTAAGTCTTGAAGTACACAAGCTTTCTTTTAAATTTGTCATAATCAGTTGTTCATCTTTCTCTGTGATAAAGGTAGTCCTTGCTATCCAACGTTTCACTTTACAACGAATGGAATATCCAAAGCTTTACAATGCAACCCTATGGGCCATGTTTCGACGCCGGAATGCGTTATCCAACGCTCACCGCCACTGATTAACTCAGGGACTCACTTTACAATGGTGTCACTATCCAACGTTGCTTCCAGAACGGATTCCGTTGGATAACCGAAGACTGCCTGTACATAGTTTAGGCAATGTTTGTATGCGCTGCCTTTCTGGTAATATAACACCTGCCTGCACACACCCATGGCCAAACTCATTTGGATACCTCAACGTACACCTGTGTGGAAGCACATTGATTAGTCTGGAAATACTACAGTACAAAGGGGAGGACAGGCATTTAGAAGTCCTCTACTCTTCAATAAAGCGCCATCGGGCGCAAAACACGCAAGAGTGTTTTTTCATCCTGGGTTAATGTGCCAATAAACTTTTGAACAGCTTTACTTACCAGCCCTTGGTGTATTCTTCCGACCGTGCACTGCCATTTTTCTCTCTTCCATTTCTGCAGTCTTCTACTGAACATGTTTTGCTACAATGTTTACTTTAAAGATGTTGGATGTATCCCTTCGTCTGAAATGGGGTTGGAAGTTAGCTTCCTTTCGAATACTTCAGAATAAAATAATTCCATATGAGTATTGCAAGCAATTTCAGACCAGTGGTTTCCGCCCTGAAGGTAGTCTTCACATATATACTGTGTCAGAGGGCTGTTGTCAGGCTATAGCTACTTTTTGGGGGGGGACATACAGTAGACTGTGGCTTATAAGGGGTCTTGTAGATGTTCTTTGTAAAACTCTTGCAACATGATATTTGTACGGGTATACCTGTAGATGTACAAGTCATTGAATTATACAGTAAACTAACTGTACTTTCTACATATGAATGATCCCATTTTGACTAACTTCGCTATCTCATCATGTTTCTCACTTTGCAATTATGGGGAAAGATGGAGGAGCACTGGAATGGACTCTGAAATGTGTGTGTATATATACACCTGTATTGTATCATCCATGCCTCATATGTTCACCATCTTCACTTGAGTGCTGCTTAAGTGCTTATAATTGTTCCCATTGTGCTTCCATCAGACATTTCATTTTCTAACCAATGTATTTAATAGCAACTACTGTACTGATAAACTGCTGTGATGTCTCAGCAATTAAATCACATAAGTACGTAGGAATCCCTTGTGGGAATAAAGGCAGAGCAACACTTTGATAGTTCGTCACAGATATGTAGGATACAAGCTTTCAAGACCTCACAAGACTCATCTGAAAAAAGTAATATCGATGAAGTTGAACAATGACAACCCCATAGAAATGTACAGTACAGCTTCTAGATCTGTGTATTACAGTATGTGAAACGACAAACTATTTTTTGGGAATCTATACCAAGATGGCAGTTTTCACAAATATAGAGATAGTTATATAGCGATAGCACACATCATTGTGAGTTTTTCAAATGCTGTGCACTGGATGAATTTAAATCTCCATATATGGTTGAGCTAAATGGCCACCTAAGAGTTTCACAAGGTTTTACTTTCACCTCTCCTGTTTTGCAGGAAATTGCTTTCACACAGTCTCATTAACTTCTATTTAGCCTGTTTTGACCACTTTCCAATAACCATAACATTGTTGATAGCAAAAAGTAGGGGAGAGGGCATATAGGCTGAAAAAAAGCTCTTAACACGCCTACATTTTAATTGAGGTTTACATCCCACTAATTCATTCCAGGTTGCCCAACCGAATGCATTTCAATTAACAGCTCTGCAAAGCCCTGAGGAACACCTAATGTAATAAATATGGGAAAGGTGCTTTGTGGGATTGAGTATTAACTTATGACTGACGGAGTCCTTAATTGCTCCTTTGTCTTGTGACCATACCTCTGCATGTTTCACTCAAACAGAAAACACCAAGACACAATTGTGGGTGAAGATAGCCACAGCATCTTCTTAACAATCTAACACATAAATGAACAGAACTTTGTTGGCACCATATATACTGTATGTAGATTTCCAAACAAAATTGCACACCAGACGTTATGCTTGGTGGACAATTCAAATTCCGCAACCAACATTCCATGAAAGAATACCATCACTGAGTATTAGCGCTGCCTCTACCTCCATGAAGGACTGCACCAACCTCTACCACCAATCAATCCACCAAGTGGAAGATGGGGAAGCCTCCTTTCTCCCCCACAAAACCAAATCTTCAGTGCATTCCTCTGGCAAGGTATTTCTGCCACAAACGAGGCCATTGAATACCTTTCCCTGTCCCCCCCACCAAATAAAATAATGTTCTCCACTAAGCCATAACTAACGACAATCACACCATTTAGATTGCAAGCTCTTCAGGGCAGGGATTCACTTTCCTATTGGTACTTTCATGTGTGAAGCGCTTATTCCCACTGTGTTCGATTATTATGTCACATGTATTACTGCTGTGAAGCGCTGTGTAGCCTGGACGGCGATATATAAAGATATACGTACATACCTCAAAGTAATTGTTTTACTGCACTTGATTGCTCATAGGACTTCAAAAGAACGTGTTTCCTATCGTAACCAGATGTATCAAATATAATAGAGGGCATCAGATAAGCTGAAGTGCTTCATTATGTATACTTTGCCATGTAGCTTAAACAATCACATATTTATGTCTCCCAAGGCATTGCTCAGTGGTTTCAATAGGTATTCACCCAACATCAAGCTCCAGACAGACAGGTATCTTTAATTGTTGAGCAAAAAAAATGCACAACTGGCTCCTCATAACCTTGGATGATAAAAAGTTTCAATAACCAAACCATTGCAAACTTGCAACATAAGAATTGGATCAAAGTAAACACACCCAGCTCTTCTTTCGCTCGTATCTAGACTGAATGTGCTGTGCCAAAATACTGCATGTAACTTAGCAGAATTACTGATGTGAATACTTTCACTGCAAACTCTGACATTTCCATCCAGTTGAAACTTACAGCATGACATAAAATAGGTCTCAACACTTTTGTGCAGCTTAAAGAACTAGAGTTGTTTTGCCGTTTAGCTTTTAGTAATTTACATAGGTTTTCATTATTAATAATACTGTAATACTGTATAACAAGGATAAAGAGATGTATTTCCCCCATCCCTCCTCCATCCTCTCCCCTTCCCCCACCTCCCCCCCCATCCCTCTTCCCTCCCCCCCTCCCCCCTTCCTTCCCCCCTCCCCTCTCCCCCCTTCCCTTCCTCCCCCCCTCCCTCCCCCCCTCCCCCCCTCCCCCCTTCCCTTTCCCCCCCTCCCTTCCTCCCCCTTCCCTCCCCCCCTCCCCCCCCTCCCATCTCCTCCCCTCCCTCCCCCCTCCCTCCCCTCCTCCCCCCCCTCCCCCCTCCCCTCCCCCCCCTTCCCCTCCTCCCCCCTCCCCCACCCCCCACCCCACTCTCCACCCCACCTTCCCCGCCCTATCCTTCACCCCCCCCTCCCCAAACACGGATTAAGGTGTAAAAAGTTAAATGTGAACTAAAGCAAATGTCATAATTCAACCTGAAGGCCCAATGAGTAATTAAACCTCAAAGGAGGTTCGCTGAAAGGTGGGGCAAACTCGCCCAAACTGAACGATAACAAAAGAAAGATGTGGTCCCCCTCTCTCCCCCCCCCCCCCCGCCCCCCCTCTCCTGGACCCCCCCCCCTTGCTCAGGGATCCCCAAATAGGAGTAAAAGATTAACGCGTAACCCACAGTCAAGGAGTATTGGTGATGGTCTCCACTAACTGTATTAGAACCAGGATAGCACGGGACCAGAACGTTGGGTCCCCCCCCATGAAAACCTATATGTTAGGGTAAGATGTATATAGTTTTTGAGAGTCTGCGCCCCGGATTTGCCTGTTCCCTCGGTTTAGGGGTCAACGGACTTCTCCCAACGGGCCTTACGCCCATATGCCGGTTAATATGACCGGCAGCAAATTAAGAGGACCATTTCTGGCCCTCCTTCCACCCTTTTTCTTCCTGGCGACCCTGTCCCGCCAGACCTTCCATCTGTCCCCTTACCCCCACCCACCGCCCGCAGGCGCCCCTCATGTATCCAACCCCTCCCTCCCATACACGAGGCCTGACAAACTACCCCACATATGCCAGCTCAGGCCTAGGAGCCCTGAAACCCAAGAAAACCTCTTGACATGGGAATCCCAAGAGCTTCGGAGCCCAAGGCCCCGAAAAAAAAACAAATAGCAATAATGTCTGACATTAAACTCATTTCAATAAACACCAAGGGGCTTAACTCCCTGAGGAAAAGGAAACTAGTCCTGAAAGATTTGAAAAAATCCAAAGGAGATATTATCCTTATTCAGGAGACCCACTTCAACTCTCCCACCCCTCCCAACACATTTAAAAGCGTGTTCCCACAGGCATACTATGCCTCGTCCCCAAGTAAAAAGCGAGGAGTAGCCATCCTCATCAGAGCAGGGACACCATTTGCCCTCACAAAAACCCACCCAGACCCAGATGGACGATTCCTAATAGTTCAGGGTACACTTGCAGGTACACCTATCACACTAATCAATATTTATGCCCCCAACGACAATCAAGTCCCCTTCCTCAGAAAACTGCTTGAATCGCTAGAACAACAATCCTTGGGGTCACTCATCATAGGCGGAGACTTCAATATGGTAGCCTCCCATACGCAAGACAAGTCAAACCCCGCTAGTACTGCCCATCCGCCCCCCCATGCCACGCACATCTCACAATCCCAAAAGAAAGCCAAGAAATTTAGGGACATCATGGGGGAATTCTCACTAGTAGATATCTGGAGGGCCCAGCACCAGGGTCAAAGGGACTACACCTTCTTCTCTTCCCCTCATCAGTCTTACTCGAGGATTGATTATTTTCTAGGTACAAGAAATGTTCTCCAGGCCTCTGCTCAGTCAAGCATAGGATCAATCACTTGGTCGGATCATGCACCCATAGATTTAACCCTGACACTCCCTTTTACCAAAAACACACAATACAAATGGAAACTAAATGACTCCATGCTCAATTGCCCAGACACAGAGGCAACCTTACGTCAAAAACTCTCACTATATTTCCAGCAAAACATAGGGTCTGTCTCCTCCCCAGCCATGCTCTGGGAGGCTCACAAAGCCACAATCAGAGGAGATTTAATATCAATAGCCTCATACAAGAAAAAAATTAAAATTAAACTTCAAAAAGACCTGACAGAAAAAATTGCACAATTGGAGCAACAACATAAAGCCACAATGTCAAAAAAAATACTAAAAAATTTAAATTTAGCAAGGGCGTCCCTTAAACAGTCTCAACTAGAAGACGTCGAAAAGGCCCTCAGGTGGACTAGACAGAAGTATTTTGATAAAGGCAATAAAGCAGATAAACTGCTAGCCGCCAGGCTAAGAGGAACCAAGGTCAAATGCCAGATAACCCGAATTAAGTCTAGAAAGGGTCAGGTTACATACATTGAAAAAGAAATAGCGCAGGAATTTGCGGACTTCTATTCCGATTTATATAACCTCCACCCTCCAGGCCAAGACCCAGTCAGCCTTGAAACAATTACCAGCTATCTAGAGCAATGCTCCTTACCAACACTAACCCCCGAGGAATTGAAAACACTAAATGAAAAGATATCACAGGAGGAACTGAGCCAGGCCATAACCTCACTCAAACCATCTAAGGCCCCGGGCCCAGATGGGTTCACTAACTCCTACTACAAAATGTTCAGATCCACTTTATCACCTCACCTCCTCAGCATGTTTAATTCTTTCCTACAAGGCGAACCAATTCCAGCCACTATTACAGAGGCAAATCTTGCCATAATACACAAAGAGGGTAGAGACCCACTATTATGTGGAAACTACAGGCCCATCTCCCTATTAAATACAGACCTCAAAATCTACAGCAAGATCCTGGCAAACAGGTTAAATCCTATTCTCCCTAGACTAATACATGTAGACCAAGTGGGTTTTGTGTCAGGAAGACAGGCCTCCGACAATACCCGCAAAATTGTTGATATAATTGATCACGTGCATCTCACTGGTTCTAAAGCAATGATTCTTAGTCTTGACGCCGAAAAGGCATTCGACAGAATCAAATGGACATTCCTGGACCAGACTATGAAGAGGTTTGGTTTCTGTGGCCCATTTCTAGAGGGAGTGAGAGCCCTCTATCAAAACCCCACAGCCCATGTAAAACTTCCAGGAGGCCTCTTGAATCCAATACAAATTAAAAATGGGACCAGACAAGGCTGCCCACTCTCCCCACTACTATTCGCGTTAACTATAGAACCCCTCGCAGCGACAATCAGGAACGACAAAAGCATAAAGGGAATACCTATCGCGAGTAGGGAGCATAAAATCTCACTATTCGCGGATGACGTGATCTTGACGCTCGCGGACCCTCACACCTCCCTCCCTAACCTCCAAAGAGTCCTAACCCAATTCGGAACAGTCTCAGACTATAAAGTCAATATGGACAAGTCTGAGGCACTAAATTTATCCCTACCCGATCAAATATGGAAGCTTATTCAAGCCAACTATAAGTATAAATGGAGTACTACCTGTATAAAATATCTGGGAGTTAAAATCTCCAACTCCTATAACAAACTCTACCAACATAATTATCCCCCCTTATTCGATCAAATTAAGAAAGATCTTGAAGCATGGAGAAAGCACCAAATTTCATGGTTTGGTAGAATGGTGTCCATAAAAATGAACATCCTGCCCAGACTACTTTATTATTTTCAAACCCTCCCAATCCTAATCCCACAAGCAGCACTAAAAAATCTCCAATCTCAACTATTCCAATTCATATGGAATGATAAAAAACCCAGAGTCCCTAGATCAGTTTTGCTCTCATCAAAAGAGAGAGGAGGTTTGGGGGTCCCCGATATAGTCAAGTACTACCATGCAGCACAGCTGAAGCAGGCAGTGATATGGAACTGTGACCCGGCCTTGGCTTCTTGGCTTGAAATAGAAATCTACTATGCACGTCATAGCCCCTTCCAGTTAGCAATGTGGTCTCCAAACAGCAGAGGGAACGGACCACAGAGATTTGACCTTGGAGCAATGAGATGCACGTGGAATATATGGCTTAGAAGCAAAGGGAAGTACGGTCTGATAGCATCCCCTTCCCAGCTCACGCCACTCTTCGGGAACCCCAATTTCCCACCGGGGTGTTCCCTAAGACAATTCGACCAATTTCAGGGTCATAATATTAAGCTGGTTGCTGATCTGCTGCAGAAAGAGGTGCTCTTGACCTATCAAGAGCTTAAAAACAAATATAAAATCCCCGATCTCCACTTATTCAAGTATCTACAAGTCCGCCACTTCCTACTAGCACTGTCCCCAACAGCCAAATTCCCTCCACTTACTAGGTTTGAATCTCTCTGTATCAAACACAACTACCAGAGAGGCCTGATATCCGAGATCTACAAGGATCTGGAGCTCGGATCCCGGGCTCCCACTCACCGGTACATGCAAAAATGGTCAGAGGACCTTCAGATTCAAATAGATAAGGAAGACTGGGCAGAGATCTGGGAACAAGCCAAAAAAACATCAATATGTACAATAACAAAAGAGAACATCTATAAAATTATGTATCAGTGGTACCTGACTCCAGCCAGACTGAGCCAAATCTACCCCGGCACAATAGACCTCTGCTGGCGGGGATGTGGTCAAAAGGGGGACATGGCCCATATTTGGTGGTCATGTCCAGAGATTCAGAAGTACTGGAACATGATCCAGACACTTGTAGAGGACACAACGGGATTTAGACTCCCGCCTGACCCGCTGATCCTGGTGCTGGGCAAACCTACAGAGGATGTCCCTTCTCCGAGGTCCAGGCTCACCACGGCCATACTGACAGCAGCCAGGTGCTCAATAGCAGCGGCCTGGAAGCAGATCAAGCCTCCTTCAAAGACAACTGTGGTCAGGAGAATAAACGAGGTAATGTTAATGGAGAGGCTCACGGCCATGCTCCAGAAAAAGATACCCCAATTCCAGAACACCTGGGAACCCTGGCTAGGGAGATAGGATCACAGTAGACCGCATAAAAGACACCCCACAGCGGGCAAACTCGCTACACATATAATCTAAAGCTAAGGAACGGCCTCAGTCCCCCCACCCCCCCCCCCCTCCTTCTTCCTTTCCCTCCCCATCCCCTGTTAGTCCCTCTTTTCTTTTTCACTTCTATCCCCACTTTTGGAAACTGAGAAAAAAGACCCTGGTCAAAATGTATAACTATCTTGGGCCCAAGATAACAATGTATGTAAAAACTGTTTTTTATGCTTGAAAATTGACCAATAAAAGAAATTGTTAAAAAAAAATAATACTGTAATAATAATTTCTTTACTTTATATGCCTATGACATTGCATAGAATGGTAAAATATGCAGCCAATGACCCTTAATTATAGGAAGTGATTTCACACTATCATTCTGAACTCCCCACCGCATCTAACAGTGTCTTAACCGGCCGTGTAAAAATATAAGCACAACTTCCTTTTACAAATACTTTCAGACAGTGACCACTGGCTCCTTGCCTTCCAGGCAGACCGTAATAATTAGTATCTCATCTGGCTTCAATTATTATGTTAGTAGTGACGAGATGGGCACAACAGACCTGCTCAAAATAATATTTACTGTGTCAGCAGTTTCACTACTTAGCTTTCATCCTTTTGGGTCACAGCAGGGGGCCCCCTGAAATGTGAGTACCGGTCAGATAAATTACTGAAAACTGGGTGAGAACTTTGAGACAGGAGAGCTCAGGTTGTTTCTATTTTTAGTGCTTGATTATGTTAACAGCCATGTCTTTCGTTACTTCCATACGCCCAATTACTGTATATCCCTGTGCAAATATGCCCCTCTATTTGGCCTATATAGCTGTTGCCCAGGGCTCTTCAACTGGCAACCCAAAGGGCCTTGATGTGTCCCTTGGACTCTCTGCTCCTGCTATTACTGGTTGCTTAGGCACCTAAGCTCAGTTTTCTACACTGAAACTAACTTTTAAGTCAAGGTAATGTAAATACATATGGTACAGGTATTAGAAATGCTTGCAAGATGTTGAAATACAATCGTTTTGAAGTCTATAAGTGTATCTAAAATGACATTACAACAAGCTTGTGGGCCTTCTACTCCTAATTGTTCTCTGATCTGGCCCCTTTGGAGGATTAATACACGAAGAGAAAGAATCCCTGAAAACAAGCACTCTTCCACCAATGAAATAAAATAATACATTGTTTAATGCGAAAAGAGAGAACAAATGAAGTTAAAACCTATTAGATGCATAACGATGCTACCAAAAATTCTGTACCTGATGTAAATGGTGCAGTAATGTGAATGCCTATTGTCACTGTAGTGTGACAAAAACTAGTAATACTGTCCTATGTTAGATAGAGGCAGACACTGGTAGCTCCCCTGGGTCCAAGTAAGTAGCCCTGCAGGGTACCCTCCCCTGAGAAGGAGTATTGTAATCCCAGAGGTATCACTGTGTGTAATAACGTGATTATGATCATCAGATCAAACTCGGGACCCCTTAATGGTAAATAGCCAAAATGGGTGGATATATCTCACAACCCACTGGGTAGTCTAGCTATTAACTTGTGTTTTCAGATATTTGTGCATGTTTTTATATTTTACTGCAGGTGTGTGTATGTGTGTGTGTTCCCTCCGATATGGATTCTTACAGCATCAGTGCTGCTCCCTAATGTTTCGATTGCCCATTTTTTACTTTTTTTTACCTCACTTTCACGTCACTACTCATGTTACATGGGTTGTTATTCTCGGTTGCCTAGCAACCAGCAGTGATGCACGTAACTCTATGCACCTCCATGATGAAGGGGTCCTGAGTTAAATCTCTTTATATCTGCATCTTAAAACTTTTTTTTTTTTTTTTATCTCATGCTTGGTGTGCTGTGTCTTCTTCCCCTCTGATAGTCTGGTACACTCCCAATTCCCTTTGCAGCGTTGCATTCTGGTCCTCCTGAAACGTCCGAGAACTCACCGGGTCAAATGGTGGCGGGGTCAGTGCTTGCCGGTCAATGGAAAAGCTGCTATGTCATCAGGAAATGACATGGCAGCTTTCTATTGGTCGACTCCGCAGCTTCCGGGTTCAATCCCACTTACATCAGGGGTGATAAAAGGTATTCTTTTAGTTCCCCCCAATAGTACAGAATACCCAATAATCCGGCACCTCTCAAGTCCCAATGGTGCCAGTATCTGTATCTCTATATCTGTATACTGTATCTCTATATACACAATGCCATATGTACAGTACAAGAGTCCATGTATATGAGAGTATGTTGTATTACCAGCTCAGATGCACAACCACTAAATAATTTCACTCATCACATTTCCTCCTTGTACTTCACCCCTCTTCAACAGCCCTCTCCTCACTTTACCCCATGTTTCCCACTTCTGCAGCCACATCTGATATATCAGTTCTTTCCCCTTCAACATCATGCTTTATAGCCTGGCTACTGGTCATACTGAGCCATAGTGATGCCGTCTTTGCGCTAATGTTTCGTGGATCTTCCTTTCCGTGCTAGAAGGGTTCTGAACAATATTGCAAAGCAACATACTCGCAGGACCCTCTGGCAAAGAAGTAATTAAATTGCGCACAGCAGAAACCCCCGCCATGCTTACTTGCTTGTACTTTTTATGTTTTCAATTTGTGACGGCGGTAGTGCCTGGGTTTCAGAAGGCAATCATCATTTTCCTTTTTGGACATTAAAGCCCGTTCACGGATCTGCTTTTAACTGAAAACCATGACAGTGCTAGGAGTGCTGCAGTCTATTTTGGCCTCTTCTTTAAGTTAAAAAAAAAAAAAGATGCAGCCTAGATGAGAATTTTTGTGCTTCGCTGGATATTGAAAGATGAGGCAATAAACTGCTAAACTTGAGTAATCACACGCTCCCAGATGAATGCCTCAAATGGGGTTGGTCAAAAAAACCTTGAAATTCTAGACGTCTGCACAGTGCCTGGGTTTTAACATTTGATGAGACTCATTCTAGTGGGGGACTGAATACAAGTGTCTTCTGATTACAGACCTTCCATTAAAAGTTCCCGCCAGTGTGCCTTTCCATTGAGAAGCATCAATGGGATTAAAATCTCAATTCACCCCAGTCAATTCTCCAGTAACACGATTTCATTAGAGACAGGCAGAGAGGAAAATGGACTAGCAAGCACTGAAACAGCTGGTGTATAAATTATAAAGAGTACTTTTTCTACTAAGTGAACACACCTTCCGCTTGGCCACATTACTATTTAATGCGAAAGGGCAGCCGACTTTATGTAAATGGCGTTCTTCTTCTTGCCTGTGCTTTGGTTAACAACAGGTTCTTCTCAAATCTAGAGAACGATTATGCAAAGCTATCATATGAAAATAACATATTAACATAGTGCCTGTGAACTGTATCCAATCAGTTCCTTTCCACTGGTGTGTGCACGAAACAATTAAAATCACATTTATATTGCACTTCTTTAATTTATTCTGCCATTAATATAATCAACAAACAAGTGTTAAATCGCAGAAGCCCATTCTGCCTTAAAATGATATGTTTATTCTGTGAATTTTGGGGGGGTATTTTTAGACCTTTTTAAAACTGCAAATCAACAGTTATATGTTGACTATCAGTTTGCTTTTCATTATACACTGTGATGTAACATCTTTTAAGAGTGTGGTATACATTACTTTAGAAAGGTTAGAAGAAGGTCGCATTCCTCTGTTGACTATGCGCAGTTTGTAATACCAGCTGTGATGGTGTGTACTGTTGAAAGACACACACAGCACACTGTACCTTGCCGATGACCTGCATCTTGAATGACTGGTTTACCAAGTCTTGATGTTTCTCACTGTGATCCACAACTGTACAAACTTTGTAACCTGTATTGTGCATTGTTTTCTCCTTCCCTAGGGGCTATTTTAGAGTATATTTCGGACACAAAGTAAGTTATAGGGAGTAGAAAGGTGACATACACCCTCCACTGTACATTGTACAGCAAATAAAAATACCACTTGTGAGCACATTCACGTCTCAGATAGGTCCACAAACCTACCTTTCCCCATCATCTCTTAGCATACGCTTCCACTGTAGCAAGGTATTCTGGGTAATGGCATGCAAATGAACACTCTGTCACAGAGTATATTCCAAAATATGTGCTCAAGAAGAAAACCAAAAGAAAAACAAAGGAAGTGACAAAGCAAGGGGTGGATCTTTCACAAATAGACTATAGTAGGCATTGTGACAGTAGGGGGTAGCCAGTCTTCATAATAATGGTGAAGCCCGACTGGTTACCCCTGAAAACCGTGGGTCCCTGGCAGCTAAAGTAGCACCATAAGCCAGGGACACTGTAATGTTTATCTAAAACCTGTCCTGTTGTGGGTTTTACCTGTTCCGCTGTCCCAATAAACATGAGACTTTGGGAGTGGGAGTTTTGGGTGGGATATTTGGGTCAAAATGTGTTTATTTTGTTTGCAGGAGTTCGGGGGACAAAGTTACCGGTAATCCCATAATTCTCCCCGACGTCCAGGCATGATCTGCTTGTTCGCGAGGTGAATTACACCGGGGCTACACAGTGTCCCCCCGAAACCTGGTTTTTGCAGCCCAAATGTCCCAGACCCATTTCCCCCACATATATAAGGTTCCCCACCAGATATGAGTTTATTAAGACAGTGTTGTAACGTTTTATACTGTATGTATTAATGTCTGTACAGTCAGCCCGGGCATCTACATTGGTGCCAGGATGTCTGCATAGACATCGGCGTTCAAAGGAGAGAAAGGATGTTGAGCGGTAAGAAAAACGTTTAGTGAGCGGGGAAGGGTGACGTACCAGGTCCGGAGAACAAAGGGCACCCTGCTGGGGCACCTTCCGGAGTGTCAGACCTGGTGGAGTCTGCCCAGCGGGTGGCAATGGGTTGGCTGGGGAAGATGCTGCTGGTAGGCGCGTTTCCCATTGGCCGATTCATATTTCCCGCTCGCCTGGTTTATCGAGCCGGCTTGGCATGCTCCCTCCTCTGACATCAGCAGCCAGATGAGCCCCCATTCTGATTGGCTGCTAGGGAAACTTCCCGCGCTCTGATTGGTCACCTGTCTGTCCTCTATGCTAGAGATAGCCTCCGCTGAGCTATGTAAGGAGACTGCCTGATCAGAGAACCAGACCATCTAGTGGCTTGGAGTCGGTGATGCAAAGGCAGGCTTTTCAAAGTTGCTCTGTTGCGAATAGCAGAGCAACCGGCTTAATTTTTGGAACTAGGAAAGTCTGCCTAGCTGAGGCCAAGTCAGACGCGAGGATCATGTTCTCAGAATAGAACATGGCGGTCGCGGTTGGATATTCTACCCAAAAAGAGTACCAGAACGCTCGAGACGAGGTCATGGTCAGGGTAAGCCTTCCGAAGCTGGCGCCCGGCACCTATTTGAGTCTAAGTGTCGACCCAGACCCCCAGTAAGTATGTATTTCTTCTGTATTTTGTGTATTCATTGTGTGCACGCAGGTTTACCCAAATAAACTACATTTTATTCCACTACCTTGTTTTGTCTAGTGAATGATCCCAGAAAGGTAAAAAGTGTTAAAAGTGCTGGTCTTCCATGACAGGCATTATGCCTATAATATAGATCTTTATTGTGCATGCAATGGTATATAATGCACTGTATAACCCTTTCCACTCATTGTAACTCTGTATTTGTCATTATAACCCTGTGCCCAGGACAGACTTGAAAACGAGAGGTAACTCAATGTATTACTTCCTGGTAAAACATTTTTATAAATAAATGCTCCAAAATATAACACAAGTTGCATTGGGTCATACAGTATATCCCCTGACAGGTGCAAATGTTAGAAAAACATAGAGGGAATTAGATTCACTAAAGTTAGTGTATTGCTGCATTAAAACTTAGGGCCTCATGCAGAGAGCAGCGAATTAAAAAATTGGAGAGTTTCAGAAAAAGTAGCTTTAATGGAGAGTTTTATTCTCCATATGCAGAAATGGGCGAAATCCGCTATTTTTAGCATTACTGCATGTGGAGAATTGTAAATGAGGAGAGAAAAAAAAATCGCGCATTTTTTTTTTTCCCCTTTAGCCGGCTTCTTGCCAACTTTAGTTGGCAGAGAAAATTGACGAAAATCGCGCCAAAAACAGCCGCTAGATGGCGAGCGCGCCTTTCTGAATTTGGATATTTTTCAGACTGGCGAGATGTAGTTTCTCGCCAGCCGCGCGGCGAGATTTTCAATTGGAAAAAAAAAATGGCGCTTTTTTCCAAACTCGCCATTTTCGGCTGTTTTTAGCGCGATTTTCGCCGGAAAATGGTGAGATTGTTCATAGCGCTGGTCTCTGCATGAGGCCCTAAGTGTAAAAAATGGGATTGTAGCAATAATTTAAACAAATGTACAAAAATGTATTTATGACAAATTTTACTTAGTAATCAGTCCAAATTATTAATTCTTAAATGGGTTGAGATTTATTCTCATTTACATATATGAAAATAGTGGTTCTCATTCATTACTCTGCAGCCTTGTACTAACCAGCTATTGGCTACCTGTTCCTTAAATGCTCAGCCAAACCTTCTGCAAATTGGCTGAGCATAAACTTCTGATTATGTAACAAAGTGCTTGCCCCAAGCACCCTGCTGCCTTGCTGTAGCCTTGTTAACCCTTGCCTTCCTTGCTCCTGTTTGACTTCGTCTTGTATCTGGAGCTCCGCCTTCTGTGATCCCTGACTTCGGCTCGTATTTGGACTTCTATCTTCACTTCTACCTTCTCTACTCCTGTATCCCGGCTCCGCACTACAACTATCTGATCTCTCTTCTATCCTAGACCACGGCAAGTACCACAGCCACTCTAACATCTCCTACCCTGACCCGACTTCACGACCTTCACTCTGCACTCCGGACTTGGTTGCTCGGTTGCAGGTCGGTGGTTACCAACATTCCCACCTCAGACTCGCTGTCCTGTTTGTGGTGAGCACCCATTACATGTGGGTATCGGTGCCTGGCCGCAGGCCTTAGGGCATGCGCACCACTGGCCTCTGTGCATGGCCCCGGGCCCATGGTGCGCATGCACGCCACCAAAGACAGGACTGACCGAGGGGCAGGAGAAGAGCTGGGAACACCGGGCAGGAAGAGAGTCGCGTCCCCTGAGATCCCGGTGCTGAAAGAGACAAAGTCACACACACACAGAGTGACACACACGCGCAGAGACACACACGCGCAGAGACCCACACACGCACGTGGCATTCACAGTTAGTATAAATATATTAGTGCTGTGCACGTGCGTTCTAATTGCCCCCTTTGAATTAAGGATATTTTGGAGCAAAATGTACTGATTAACAAGTATTTTCATCTTCTGTCTCTTCACATACAAGTGTTGTGAGAAGGAAGGGCTCAGAGAGTAAATGCAGTGACTCAACAATGAGTCAGAGGATCCTGGTTCAATTCCTGGTGTCAGCTACTTGTGACCTGGGCAAGTCATTTTATCTCCTGTGCCTCAGGCACCAAAAACAGATTTTAAGCTCATCTGGACAGGGGCTGTAAAAATTCCTGCGTACTGCACACTATACTGTAATTGTGACATGCGTTGAGTCTAGGGTTGCTCCTCCCACTTCGGTGGGATCCCTCTCAGGTGGAGGCGTTGCACCGTTATTTGTAAGTATATCACCCCAGGCTCCCAGTGGCGGAGGCTTAGGCTCCTGCGAGTCAACAGGTGTAGAACAGCATCAGTAGCTTCTGTTTCAGGGGGAAACAGTGCTACATTTATTATTTCAATAATTTAGTAAGGCGACATCTATCGGAAAAGGAAACTATTACACTCAAGTAGAAATCTTTTGTTTTTATGACTAATTTCATTACATTCATTTTAAGTTCAGGAAATTCACGTCACGAGACAATTATGCTTTCCGAACAAACCTTAACGGGACAAATCAAGGAAATAAGGGTCAATCCCGTATATACAGGACATCTGTCAACTCTATTAGAGTTCCATTGGGAGAAAAGTATTATTATTATTACTGTATTATTATTATTAGGCTGCTTTGCACCAATTTTGTTCCTTGTGCATCAAATTTTAATTGGGGAATGCCATTAGGAGGATTTAGGTTTTAGGGAACAGTTAGCGGACATGTGCAATGTAATGGACTGATTCTGTGACCATCTCTAGCTAACAACGTGACTACCAGAAATAGAAAATTGTTTAATAACAGCGAGCACAAAAGGCACAGTGCATTCAAACACAATTTCCTTTGCATCAAGACATAGGAAATAATCACAAATGGGATATGCCTACATATCTTTTCTTGCAGACACACTGTGATATATATATATATATATATATTTTTCCTGTTTTGCAGTTCAAAAAAAAATGACGAAAATCAAATTCATTAGTCTCATCCCAGTTAGACAATTTGTTGGTTTGTTACATGGATGAGCAGACTTTACAGGTCGAGCGCTTAAATGATCCTTTTACCTGGGATTTACTCAGCCAGGTACTGGTGGGTTCTATGTACCAGTCTATCATTGAGATTTTTTGCTCTCCTGTTGACGATGATTGGATGGGCCTTTAGTACCTCTGACTATTTCATCATTAAGCAGAATATGCCAGCGTTTTTTTAGTATGGACTTAATTAGCCGCATTGATTGTGGTAAGTTCCTACAAAACGTATAGTTTTCTGCTCTATTTTTTTTAAACTTTTTTTATTTTGTGTTTGCTTCACTGTAAATATTCATTCACTGTCTAGTCCGTGTTCTATTATCTGATACTATTTTAACTTGTGTATTACAAGTTAATTTTTAATGTAGTCTAATTTACTCCACATCATAACTGAGTGCAATATACAGAGACTTTCCCTTTTGTGATTATTTCTTTCATTTATCCTGTTTATGCACCTTTTTCTACATTACTTTATTACTCTCGCCGAGCAGGGAGATTTCAGTTACTTACATTAAGACATAGGGGCCTATTCTCGTAGCTCCGATGTTGTCATGGCCAAACTGCGTAGTTTAGCATGTTCAAAAGTCGAGGAATGAGATGTGAGAAGCAACCCTATGCTCTATTGAAAACCGCATAGTTTAACAGCCAAACCACCCAGCTTGTACGTGCTTTAGAAGTGCAATGACCTGAGGTGCTGCTAACTCCATCCCCAGTCCGACTGATGAGTTTTACTTAGATAAGTGTTTTGCTGTCTCAGCCAAACCCATATCTCAGACTGTGTATGGAACTCACCATGGAATGCCTATCTCACCACCCTTGAGGTGGTTGGAATAACGGAGCTACGAGAGATGCAGTTGTCATCACAAAAATGCGAGTTTGAGGCCCTTTTTGACAAATCAAATCGGATTGGCAGAGCCGGACTGAAACCACTTCTAAAAAAGACTTTTCAGCACGGATTGGACATGCAAGAACGGCAGAGGGAATAGCAAAGCACGCCAAATCGGAAAGGACTCTAGACACGGATTGACACACTTCGGAGCTACTAGAAGAGGCCCCATAGACCAATACCGTTCAACTGCACCTACTTGGGGCTGTTATATACTGTGTGCGGCCGTGCGTGCCTGTGCGAAGGCGCGTGCACGTGCCGCACACGTTTTGTATGTATACTATGCTCGAGTGTATGACTGTATGTATGTGTATGTATGTGTGTGTGTGTTTTCAAATAAATAAATCCTTTAATAATTTTTTTTAGTAACATTGTATACACACACACACACTTTCAGCGACGCGAAATCATTCTTTTTCTCTTCTTCCCCCGTCGGCCGGTTCCTCTCACCTTGCCGTGCGCGTCAGCCAACTATAAATGCCACGCGCGCGGCACAGCAAGCGCAGGCACTATAGAACTGGCCTTAGCAGGAACACTGCACGTGTCTGGCTGCTGTAAATCCAGCTGCACAGGTTATGGGACTTCCATAGGGATTTCTTGGTAGCGTCTCCGTCCAGCACGAGTAGAGGAACAACAGTGGTCCAATTGTTTTTTTTTACATGTCACCTAAGATGCTGAGCCATCTACCCTGACCAGCAGCAGACTCCTTTTTCGTTATTGTATAAGGTTATATATTCATTATTAGCACAAGTCACTAATTTGTCTTTAACCTTGGTGTATTTTCCTATGCATGTGCACAAATACTTATATACTCACTCACGTCTTTCATAGAACTTTATATCCGTTATCACTTTTAACACTACAAATTGGTGCACAGTTTTTTCTTTATATGAACAACAGTGGTACCTATTTTATACTTATAAAATCAGACCCTCCAATACTTTGTATGTACTGTATGTACCGCAGATTTAAAAGAGACCTGTATGACTAAAAGTGCAAAAGAGGCATTTCCAATTTGGATTACCTTGTATATGGAAATAACCTTGGAATAAAAGTGCATATTGAATTGCTAGGCTCTGCCACGGGTAATGATGAATTTAGTATTTTTCTTCTGTGTTTCAGTGCCTATAACAATAAATAAACTTTGTAATATGGATATAATGACTATTCTCCCATAATCAGAGCTAAATGTAAACTCAAAGGCATAAAACAAAGTGTACAATATAGGACTAGAAATCTCAGTTTGAATTAAAAGAGCTCATTATCTTTGAAATCGAAAAACCGGCGGGCCATACAATTGTCAATAAACCAAAAATAAACAAAATGAAACATGAATAAATAGTGCTCATGTAAATTATGTATTCATGTGGAAAAGATCATGTTTTAATAATTTGATCAATCACATGGATCTGAAGGCAGTTGCTTATCGCAGGTTTAAGGAATTGGTGTTTTGGTACTGTATATAACCTGCAAATAAACTGATTTGGGGGGGATTTAGAATACTGTATTTGTGTTGGTCTTTGTTTATTTTAAAAAATGGCTTAAATATTTATAGATCCAAGGTGCTATGAACGAGTAGAGCAGGGCAGAGAAAACAGAAATCATTCTGACATTGAATGAGGTTTTAGTTAAGATGCACGATTGCAATTTGAAGTTCCAAATATTTTTATTTTATTTATAAAAATGTTTTACCAGGAAGTAATACATTGAGTTACCTCTCGTTTTTAAGTATGTCCTGGGCACAGAACATGGTTACATTAAAAGAACCGAGGTTATGCAGTCAATACACAGACATTTCATGGACAGATATGCCATATTTTTCCTTCCACAATTAATAAAATTGCGCTGAGCTATTTCTGGGCATAAAAAAATAAAAATAAAATCATCCAAACACGAAGGCCAATATAAAATTGGCTACATATGTTAGACAACCAAGCGGATGATATATAACTTAAAGTGCAAATACAAGTTGGGTTTTTAACGCAATGCTCCACTTTCTGCGCGCGTTTGTGTCAAATGTTGGAAAAAGTTACTACATGAGTCAAATTGTTAGCCAGAGAAGTTTACAGCCCTTCAGATTTGGTGGATTTTTTTGATGCAAATGCAAAAAAATTGATGCACAAAGACTCTTGGAAGTGCCTCTGTCCAGCACGAGTAGAGGAACAGTGGTATCTATTTTTGTCACGCTTGTGCTCTCCTCACAAGCGCAGGGAGAAAGGGAGAAGGACCCGTTAGCGAGGTGGGGAGACCGCAGGGGATATGAAGGGAGTGAGTTGCCGCGCAGCTGGGGATCGGCGCACGTAGTCACGTGACCGCGCCGTGCGCATGAGAATGCGCAACACGTCCGGAGGTGCGGTGCCTACTCAGAGACACGAGCGATCCAGCTGCATGTGCGCACACGCTCTGACAGCAGAGCGGGAGTGCACGCGTTCTCAGGCACCAAGGCGGGGGTTGTGGGAAGCCAACGCTTCAGCACGGGAGTCTGGAAACGGAAACCAGGAACATGGTACAGGAACATGGGCATAGAGTCCAGAGCACAAGTTAACATCCAGAGAAGGATTGCTTCTAGGAGAACGTCCAGACTTCTTAAAGGCATAGTGCCAGAAACAGCAAGGTGCAGCGAAACTAAACATAACACAAGGGTTCTTAGTCTAATCCATTGGCCAAGGAATTATAAGCCTGCTACCACGTCAAGGTGAACCCTACTAAGCATGTACCTACACTACCCGACGGTAAACTAACCTTAGTAGTATATGAGTGACTGTCCCAGTCTTCCGGAATCCAAAAGGAGAGTAAAGGTTCCAAGGAGGTCCAGGCAGGAACAGTGTGTGATGGGTACTAGCAGACACCAGGGCTGGTAGCAAAAGACTAAATGCAAAGAGAAAGTCAAAGAGAGGCTTACTTCCTGTCAGGAGGAAGAGGGCAGGGTTTGCCAGAAAGCAAGATGGCATTGCTTGCTTCAGAATCCTTAAAGACACAGGATCTTGACTCGCAGCTAGAGGGCGGTGATCAGAAGTAAACAGGTAAGGAAGGGACACGCCGCAGGGGGCGTGTTCCGCGCATCGTTACATACTTACAAAATATTGGAGGGTCTGATTTGATATGTACTGTATATTCTGGAACCAGGGTCACGTGTAGGATGTGAATGGAGCCAGATAGCTTAACTCAATGGGCCTTATTCAGAGAGGGTTATAAAAAAAATCGTCAGGGAATTTAAAGTGACTGTTTTTTGGCCGTTGCTATCACGGTATTCAGAAAGGCTCGATTACCAGTGATAGCAAAATGCCGAAAACGGGCGAGTTGCTACCAGCGAGAGCCTCGAGCCTCTGAAAAGGCCTAAACCAGCGATTCATTTCTGCTGCAGAGAGAGCAGCTCTGATAGCCGCCTCTCCCAGCTGAAATGTCGCCCGAAATTTATTTATTTAAATATACATTTTTTTAATAGTGTAGAGGTGCAGGGGGTCTCCGGAGCTGAACCACGTTGGTTTTATGTCCGGGGACCCCCTGCTTCCCGAGATACAGGCCTCTTTATGGGGTGCCGGTTTCTCCTATGCAAGGAAATGTCCCAGTCACGTGACGCGAGACATTTCAATGCAGAGGGATACCGGCACCCCATAAAGGTGCCTGTATCTCGGGAAGCAGGGGGTCCCCGGACATAAAACCAATGTGGTTCAGCTCCGGAGACCCTCTGCACATCTACACTATTAAAGAAATGTATATTAATAAATATTAAAAAAACCATCAATACACGCCCCCCCCCCCTCCGCCAAAACCCATACAGTACAGTAATGGGCAAAATAACTATTATCCAGATATGGATAATAGATTATTTGCCTATTATTAAACACTGCATTAGCATACATAAATAAAGTAAATAAATAAGCAGGTCCCTCTGTCCTCCGTTGCCAGAAAGCATATATACAAAATAAATACATTCTAATGGCCCCTAACCCCTTAATCACCTTAGCGGTTACTAATCGCTATAGTCATTAAGGGGTTAACTCACCCTGACCCGATACTAACCCGGGAGGCCTAAGCACCCACCCCAGACTGACTATACCCACCCTATACCCATTGAGCAGGATAGTGGTACATCATACCCATATAATAATAATATGGGCATGATAAGCCTCTATAGCACTCAATGGGCACCCCAATGACAATAAATTAATACACAAGACACACAGTAATAAAATGTAACTAAACTCAAAAAAATCACACGTCACTAAATACAAACAGTAGCCAGCTAATCCAATCAATAGCAACATCAACAATGAATTAATTAAACCATTAACCAATCTAAACAATTAATTCCGAAACCAACTCAAAATGAATAGTACACTAACCAATGTAAACAATGAATTACTCCAACATTAATGAATATAACCATTAAAACTCCAAAAAATAAATTAAAACAATCTCTGAAGTAACCATAAAACATATTAGCTAACATAATATTCCATTAAGTATAAGCGAACACCAATCGCAAACCTTTAATAACATTAAGCATGAAAAAACAAACAACATCCACATAATACATGAAATGCCGAAAAGCAACACCAATACCAATCGATAAATGCCCCCCAAATATTGTCATAATAATGTATTAATCTGTACCCTAAAGAGGTACCGATTAATATATTATCAGTCAATGTGCCTCCCCCAAAAAATCAAACAACACATCCAAAGATTAAACCTGTAAAAGGAGACATTTACAAACATTGAATATCTTACTTACCATTAGAAGCGGTGGCCCTCCGACTCCCGGGGAAACAGGAAGCTCACGTACCTTGAAGGCCTCCAACAGCATCCGATGCCATCCGCCATGAAGATCCGGCTCAGGTACCCCAATCTTCTTTTTTCTTTCTTTAATCACCTTCTTCTATCTTCATCTGTAACCATTTCTTGTTCTTCTTTATCTTCTTTCTTCATCTGTCAATCCAAAATACCCCATGTTAAATCCCAGCCGATGCTGTCTCGTCGGCTTCTTGGGCTCAAATGAGGCGTCACGGCCTTAAATATGGCTTGTGACATCACATTTACCCTCAAAATGGTTAACAGCCACCTGATTGGCTGTTAAAACCATGTGCAGACTTTATTTTATTTTTTTGCCGTGACGTCACTTAAAGGGAATGATGCCAGCCAATCAGAATGGCTGTGCTTCATTTGCCTTTAAGATGACGTCACGAAGCCGGCGTCAGATGGTATTTCAGCCAATCAGATCGTGGGAACAAATGCCACACTCTGATTGGCTGAACTACCTTGTGACACCGCGGCCATCTTGGATTTAGTGACGTCACGTTAAAAGGAAATTAAGCACAGCCTGAATAAGGCTTTCTGAATAAGGCCCAATGTGTCTATAACACAGACACTGTCAGTCTTCAGAGCAGAGCACAACCTTGTGCTGGCCCAGACATACCAGCATTCTCCCAGGCTACGCACGGGCCTCTGTGCCTTTTTCCCCCAACTCTGGTGGATATTCCTACACCGTTCTGACGGCTCTCTGACTGGCCGTTATGCTTGACTGTCAGGTACCCATGCAAGGGGAGGAATGGCTTTTGTCTCGTCTTTCTATTGCAAAAATAATGGTTGTTTACCCAAATCTAAAGGTTTATATGTGAAGCCCACTCTTTGGGGACTACTAGTTCAGTAATTGGGTTAATGATTTAAGGGGTTAACTGGGTGAGATCACTCAGGATTAACTCCTCCCCTTTCTACCCCGTGACCACTGATGAGTATAGAGGGTATATTTAACCCCATCCTTTGTTCTAAGAGCAGTTTCTTCAGAGTTCTGACTGGGTTCCTCACTGTTTGTCCTGTAAATCGGTTTGTGTGTATAGTCATGGATATTATGATTTGTCCTGTCATCGTATGTTGATTTCAGTTAGGAACATGCCCTTTAAGATAGTGCCTGTTAGATGAACGGAGACCGTAAGTTGTGGGCGGGGGATGTCACTTGTTCTGGTCTAGAAGAGTTGCCACTACCGCAACGTGACCCCTACTGTCCTCAGAGTTACTGACACTGCAGCTTGTATTCAAATAGAACCTGCCTGTCCAGCGTGTTCTCATCACATCTCCCTGCAAACGGTCCCCGCCGTACCCTCTGAAATAGGCCACTAAGTCAAATGCCTCCCCTGAATATGAGTGGCAACTACCAGAGGAATATGTTATAGCCATGGCTGGTCCTGGCTATCTTTCTGCCTCCCTGTCACGTAATGACAGGCTATCCTGTGGGTTTACCCATCCTTATCCTGCCTCTCTGAGTGACAGGGGTGGAGGTGAACTGGAGTCTGTGTGCAGCCAATCGTGGTGCAGACCCTGTGCCCTCCACCTCTGAGCCTTAGGGAGGAAGTGTCCAAATTATAATCAGTCCAGCTCTCCACCTTATGGGGTAGGGTAGAGGAGTGGAGCTCTAAGTCTCTCCCGGCTGCGAGAGAGAGTTCAGCTCAGCCCCTCCTTGGGTTGAGGCATGCCTTCAACTCCTCCTGGAGCCGAGATCTGTGCAGAGCACAAGGCCTCAATATTGCCAGTGGCCAGCACCATTCAGAAGTCTGGGACCTATTCAGACAAACCCATGCATACGCTGTGATACCAACTGCAGTGGCTGCACAAATAAAGAATCATTTTTATATACATCTGCCTAAGTAACAGTCTATTAGGTAGGGGTATGAGAGAAGTCTGTCGTGGTGGGGACTGTTTCCAGGAACCCTGGAACCTATTGCGACTGGAGGCGCTGATGACACCAAGATAAATACATGAGGATCACCAAAAGCCTGTCCTGTTCCCCCTTACCATCACAGACATTCATATCTCCTTACAGGTATTTAGCACCACACAGACCTGTAGCCAGAGCAAGATCTCTCAGGGGGGCGGGGGTGGGCGGAGGATGGGGAGGAGTGCTACAATGTTGATTGCCACGACTTTTCAGTTGAGTACCAAGTATGCCAATACCTGTGGAGTGTTATTGACGGCTGTCAAATAAAGCATCTTTATTTGTTTTAGAAAAGTTCCTGGCACCCATCTTTTTCTCTCTGCTTATTCACACCCAGTCTGCACCTACCCAGCACCCAGAAAAGGCCTGTGATACGAAGCACTGCCATTGTATATAACAAATTTGATGTGACCTCCTTTTAAGCAGAGTAGGGAGGGTTACATATGTGTAACACCTTTCCGTGATGAAGTGGTGTTATCGCTACGAAATGCGTAGGATTAATATTGTTTTTATAATTGCCTAAGTGCTGTTTTTAGTCTACCTTTAGGTTGCTTGTATACTGTGCCGTGTGTATTTATGCCGGTAACCCTGCCCCTGTTACGTATCACAGAGGCGTGACTACATTCAGCAGAGGCACTGCTGGCTTGCTGAGCACATTCGTTATGATGTGCCTCTGTGTCTTAACGCCGGCTACTTTGCCCCTGTAACGGGCCACGAAGGAGTGACCGCTCTCAGCGGAGGTATTGCTGGTTTGCTGAGCACACTCCAAGTGTTTCGTCTGGAGCTCCTTCCTGTTTTGAAATCATACCTTGGCGCTATATGTGCGGAGGGTACGCACAACTCTGCCTGTTACATAGTTACATAGTAGATGTGGTTGAAAAAAGACGTAGGTCCATCAAGTTCAACCTAGGCCTGTAACTACAGACTATTCATCATCTTGTCAGTGGTGTGTTTACTGCACTTTAGCGTTTACATCTGCTTTCTACTTGGGACTGTGATACCATCTGATGCGGGGAAACTTCCTTGTTGAGACGAGTACTCCAAGATGGACTAACTACATCACCTGTGGAAAAAGCCACCACCCCTGAAGAGCTGGGACGGAGTCCTGTTACCTTAAGGGCTACCTACCAGAGGGATCTGTTCCTGCTTGCAGCTTTGGGTTCTGTTGACTGGTAACTTGTGTGTTTTAACAAACTCGATGCTCTTGTTTCCACTTTTTCATGTACGCAGAATACTTACCCAATTTTATTGTTAATTACATTTGATATACTTCACCATTTGCGTTTTTGCGCTGTTTTTTGTTTCTGTTACATATGTGTAGCAGGGTATACCTACTGCCACTGGGGCCTTGACGCAGCTCCTCAGCCTTCCTGTGTGGCGACTGTGGCAGCCATGTTGGTAGAAGCAAATAGAGACTATGACTTTGAACTATGACAGAGCAAGGGATACATATACTGGAACTGTAACAAATCAGAGTCAGTGTGCTGGAGGAGCACATGCGGAGCAGAGACTGTCCTGGGAGCCAGTTGGGCTTCCTGGGACTAGGCCAGAGCTTCCCCCTAGGCCCCAAACCCTGTAGCTCAGTATTGTAGGGAAGGCCCATAGTTATGGACCCTTCCTAATAAAAGGTAGTACCGGTGACACGGCAGAGCCAGACAGACTTCAGCAAGGAACCCCTCAGTCTTCCAAGATCCCATGTGTGGCTGCCGGTGGTAAGGAGAGAAGGGATTTGTGTCTGTGGCCCCGCATCGTGGGACACTGCATCTGCCTCCATTCAAGGAGCGAGACCCACGTTTCATGAGCTTCACAAAGGAAGGTACCCAAGTGGGGTAGCGCTACCATCCACACACTATCGCGCCGCATGGGTGACTTGTTATCCCCGGGTGCCTGGGATAGGTAGCAGGGATTGACATTGTGAGTGTTCATTATTATTGTTCTTATGTGTGTTTATGCCCTGTTGGTAAAGTTCATTATGGTTTACATTATTGTGTGCGTGGTTATTCGCCCAGAGTATATTTTCCTGTGAAGGGCAATCCTGTCCGTGGCAGGATCCTCAAAGGTGGAGGCGCTGCACCCAGCACCCCAAGCTCCCTATGTGCAGAGGCCTTCTGTTACCACATAGGTTAGCACCGTAACACCACATTACCCAAAAATATCCCTTAGGGGGGGGATAGGGGTGTTACATATGTCTATCTCTTTCATTTGCTTTTTGCGATGTAGTCTCTATCCTCCTATTCAACATGGCAATAAGCAGTTTATGCAGTTAACACTGTGTTAACTTATCCGCATTGTTAACTACACATTGTTAACTCACCATATTGCTTACGGCCTCAATATGTTGTAAATTAATTAACTCCTCATTGCTGAAGTGGTAAACCCCATTAAAGTTGATGGTCCAGAAAACTTCACTAATGAAGTGATAATAGCTTCTCAGCATACTAAATAGAGTTAGGAGAAGACAAACTACAGTAGATGAAAGAATGTTGTCCTCCATTTCAGTGGACCAAACTTTTTTTTTTAAACTCTAGCGGACGTCAAGTTTTGGGATAATCTGGTTTTACTCCCGAGTGACACCTGCAGCCGATGGTCAAACTACTATGAAAAGTAGTGACACTATGTCCGATTTCAGGAGAGCTAACTTATGTTAAAGGTCAATGCAAAATCACACAAACAAAATAATAAAGGCAGCATGATAATCCCACTTCTCTTCCCCAAAGATTGTTTTAATCTTACAAACTCCTCCTCAATTTCCTTCGTTATCTTGATTACATAATTCACTGTGATATTCTCCAGAGAGTTTCTACGTCTGAAAAATATTGCTGTCCAATAATATTTAATAATGGTAAACATAGTAAATGGATTAAAATGCTCACTGCCTCTTTAATGGTGCAGGATTCCAGTAGCATATTCAGGCCCGTAACAGGCCACAAGATAACAGTATGCGCTATATATTCGGGGGGGGGGGGGGGGTTGTGTGTGCTTGTAGGCTTGTACGTTAATTTGTAAAGCAAATATATAAAAAATATTAAATAATACCGAAGCTGTTACCTAGCGGAGTTACGTTTTCATACATTAATATATGATGCTAAACTGTGATTGGCATTAAATAAGGTCAGTTTCTCATTCATCAGCTGGCCCACTTAAAAAAAATATATATATATATATATATTTCCACACAGATATACAACTACAATAGCAGAAAGGCATTGCATCTTCCTTAATTGTGAGCCATGCAGCACAGCAGAAATGTAATTACAAAATAACTTCAAAGTAGTTCTATATATCATTCTATGGATTATGCATCTTTTAATTATGCATGGCCTCCTTTTGAGAAATATTGTTGTAGTTCTTCAGCTCTGATACAAGGATAGTCTAGCAGTTAATATAAAAAGAAAGCCTAATTCATTTACAAGGACTGTCTCTTGAGAATCACAATGTAATGACACGGGAACAGTAAAAAGAAGAAAAAAATGGGTTTTCACTTCAATCACAGCTGTTCTGTGAAGAAGAGAAGAGAAGGAAAAAAAAAAAAACTTACTGAAACCACCAAGAGAGATGGTGATTTATATCCAGTTGGATTCAATGCAGCTGAAGATAGCTTTCTTGCTTAAACAAGGGAGACAAAAAAAAAAACCTCACGTATGTGATCTAAACAGTGTTAGCCATAGGCCAGGGTGGCACAAATATTTATTTGATCATTGTATCAAGGTAAATGATGCGTTTTCATCTTGCATATTTTAGTGCCAGCATCAATGAGTGTGCCAGCTTGCAAAATGGGATGAGTTACTGTAGGCCACGCTTATAGTGCCAGCGACGTCGCCCGAAAACAAATGCATTGTCGCCGCCGCCGCATGCGCTTATAGTAAGCCCGATG